>NW_022631049.1:11184971-11784971 GCF_010015895.1 Lontra canadensis | reverse complement strand
AAGAAGCTTTCCCCACTTCAAAGACTAGTTATTTGTTACAGTAAAACAAACTATGAAACTTTACTGGGAGTTCTAAAAGAAGACTTAAGAACAGAAATTCCATGTTTTTGGATGCTGAGTGATAACTTTATATAGAAATATAAAGGTCAAATGGAGTCATCATGAATTAATAATAAGGAGAGTGATACATCGCGGGAAGCTGGCTGGCTGGCTGTTTGAGGTTGGGCGTAATCAGTTTGGCCTCCTGCCGTATGAATTCAGCATTCATCTTGATACAGAATAGTAAAATGTGTAAGAAGTCAGACACAATTAGAAAAAAGTAGCAGACTTCATGAAGATGGTATGGAAAAGAGTCTTAACAATTTACCTCAAGAATTTTAAAAACCCTTCTCTATGTAAAAATAAACCAACTGGAAAAAGCTATAAGTGTAACAAAGAGTAATTACTTTCAATATTATGGTGAACTCCTACAAATCCTTAAGGGGAAAAATAATTTAAAAAGTAAGTAGACAGAAAGAATTAAGTTATGTACACACTCTACAAAAGATAAAATGCTATTACTTGAAGAGGTTTTAAAAAATCATCAATTTCTATTTCTGTTTACCAGTGAGGTAAGGCAGTGAGATCATTTTCACTTACAAATTTTCTTTTGTGCCATTTTTGTTTTGAATGCTACTGAGAGTTTGTAAAAGATACTTAAGCAGGAGCACTTGGGTGGCTCAATGGGTTAAGCCTCTGTCTTCGGCTCAGGTCGTGATCTCAGGGTCCCGGGATCGAGCCCCACATTGGGCTCTCTGCTCAGTGGTGAGCCTGCTTCCCCCTCTCTTTGCCTGCCTCTCTGCCTACTTGTGATCTCTCTCTCTCTCTCTCTCTCTCTCTGTCAAATAAATAAATAAAATCTTAAAAAAAAATAAGATACTTAAGCACACTGCTGGTAGGAATGTATCATGGGAAAGAACTATATTGTGCATCCCTTTAAAAAAACAACTTGGTAATTTGTACTCAGCACCTTAAGAATAGACCTATCCTTCAACAAAGTTCCACTTCCGAGCATCCATAGTAATAATTCTCCACACATAAAAATAGCCAAATGTCTGTGCCATTATAAGCAGCAAACAAAGAAGGAACATTTAAATATTTGACAATGGAAAAATAAGTCTGATAGGATAATGTGTTAGAGCAGAAGTCAGGAAACAGACGGCTAGTCCCATTTTTGTATAGCCTGTGAGCTAAAAATGGTTTTAAATTCAATCATTTAAAAATGGCTGGGGGCAAAACAAAACAAAAAACAAAAGAATATTGCATGACCCGTGTAAATTATACGAGTTATATTAAATTTACATTTCAGCATACTTTCCTTTATGTAATGTCTATACTATTCTCTCACGGAACATTGCAGAGTTCTACTGTTGCAACAGAAGCCCTATGGCCACAAAGCCTAAAATATTTAGTGTTTGGCCCTTTACAGAAAAAAGGTTTGATGACCCCTCTGTTAGAACACGGTGCAGCTGTGAAAAGTGTTCTTGAGGAGTTTGTAACAATGATCGAAGCTACGTGGTATAATGGTTAATAAAAATGCAGGATGTAAAGATAAGCATATATATCAAAAGGACATAAAAACATGAAAAAATTATATTGTTTTGGGTATTAAGACCAATGAGTGATGGTGTAATCCTTCCTGCCTTTTTTTTCCCCAGGTGTTCTACAATATTAAGACTTACTTTATAATGGTGAACAAAGCTATTTAAAAGGAAAAGCAAAGCAACATGTAGCTACTGAATTTTATGAAAGTCAGAAAATAACCTTAGAACTCACCTGTCAACACAACTTTTCCAGATACAAAGATAAGCAACACAATTCGTGGTTTCACCATTCTATAAATAAGGCCAGGAAACAATTCAGGTTCATAACTGTTCAGATATAAAAGGAAAAAGTTAAAAATAGTACTATTCAACTACTTTCCCAAAACATTCGAGACCCAGCATGTTAAAGCTATTCTACCAAAAACTTTTGGCCATCTTAGTAAAAATAGTCTGGAGTGCCCTATGCAGTTCCTTGTGACAAGAACAGAATTCATCTTTGATCATAACATTTTTTCAAGTGCTGGCCATGCTAAGCTATTAGAAATTAAGGGACTGTAGGGCATCAAATTTAATGTATTAAGATCCTGTTGGTTAAAAAAAAGTCTATCAATAATAATACATAAACACACTTTCTAAATTTCCTAAATTGTCTAAGTTTCCCAATAATGAGCATATTTTCTATATATTTATAAACTGCTAAAGATAACAATTTTAGAACCTATGAAGTTTTCCAGACCACCATCATTTTTCTCTGGACAAGTGCTGTAAAGAAAACTAAACTATCCCAACACTTAAAAATTTAGGATTTGTAGGGCGCCTGGCTGGCTCAGTTCGAAGGGCATGGGACTCTTGATCTCAGGGTCATGAGATCAAGCCCCATGTTGGGTATAGCGATTACTAAAAAAAAAGAGAAACTTAAATTTAGGATTTGGTCCTATAAATAGTAACTCACTCATATTTACTACTAAATGGAGGAGGAGGAGGATAGGACTAAGAATTGCTTTAGTCTCCCCCATAGAGAAGTAGAGAGACTTTTAGAAAGGCTTAAGGAGACTTCAAAAAAGAAGTCAAGAATTAAAAGGAGGCTGACAAAATAAATGCAATAGCTAAGAACAGATAGGAAAAAAAAGAAGAAATCTGAGAAATGAAACACAACACACATAAGTCTTTGCTTTTAATGGGTGAATCAGGACCACACAGAAAAACTCTCTCCGTTTCATTCTGCAATGAGTGAGACCCATACAACAGCAGATGTGATATCTCTTACTGGTACCAGAATGATGCATTACAGCGGGGAGGCTACCCTTCTGAAGCATATGGAGGTGGCTCTGAGTAGACTTGTCTTCCTGGGATGTCACTCTTACTACAGAAAGCCTGTCAAGACTTTACCCACTTATCACCACTCAACACGGGAGTCAATGATACTGGCTGGAGCCCTGGAAAATTTGTATGGGAGCGGAGGTTTGAACCAAGAAAGTGAAAGCTAGAGACACAGAAGGAATGCTTCCATTTGATCTTCCAACAGAATCTTAGCATTTTTAAGGGAAAAGAGGTGGGGGTGTGCCTTGTTGGCTCAGTTGGTTGAGAGTCTGACTCTTGGTTTCAGCTCAGATCATGATCTTGCAGTTGTAAGATCGAGCCCCACATTGGGCTCTACACTCAGCAAGGAATCTGCTTGGGATGCGCTCTCCCTCTCCCTCTGTCTCTTCCCCTGCTTGTGTTCGCTCTCTCTCCTCTCTCGAAAATAAACAAACAAATAAATAAATCTTTTAAAAGAAAAGGGAAAAGAGAAAATAAAGTCTTCGGTATGTAAGTGATGGCACTCTGCAGTTGGCTTTCATAACCATAGTTTTAATATACCAGCATAATAAACTTCCAAGGAGATACTTACTTCATTTTACTTATCCTCTGCCTCATTGCAAGAGAAAGTTGAGGCAGGGGGGAAAAAAGGAGATTTTGGAGAGGGATGGGGAATTTTGTAAGTTCAAGAATAACAAACATTTGCCAATCTCTTGCCAACCCAACTTCAACTCACCATTCAAGTCCTGGCTTAAATGTCACTTCCCATGAGAACGTCGACCCGCACACTCCCCTGACCCTGTTGTATTAAATATCCTATTTAATGGTACCATGGCACTGCAAGGGGTGCCCACCTTGGAGTTACTGTGTTATCTTTAGTTACCATATTGTCTTTAGCTTTTCGGTCTTCCCTTTTAGACAGTGAGCTCCATGAGGGCAAGGGAGAGTGGCTGTATTTTTTTTTCTTCTTTTTTCCTTTTCCCTTTTTGAGAGAAAGAGAGTGAACCAGCATGGGTTCAGGGCCTGGGAGGGCAGGGCTGAGGGTTGGGAGGGGGAGAGGGAGAGTAGGCTGCATGCTCAGCAGGGAGTCCTTTGCAGGGCTCAACCTCACAACCCTGAGACCATGACCTGAGCCGAAATCAAGAGACTGATGCTCAACTGACTGAGCCCCCAGGTGTCCTGGACCCTAGCTGTACTGACTATCACGGTCACTGTAGCATCTGCTCCATGGTAGTCACCTAGGTATTATTCACTTAAGAAATAGTTATTATCAGGATAGCTTGGATTTAGAAACTGAAGGAAGGGAGAGCAATGCTCAGGGAAAACTGGAAATAAATACTGTGTAGAAATACTGACATCCCCCAGTGACAAGGGGATACTTGTGGTATCAGATGCTAATACACAAACTTGTAGAACCAGGGGAATTAAAGGAACTTGAGGTTTTAACATAGGCTAACTTTTTTTTAAGATTGTGTTTATTTGAGAGAGAATGAGCAAGCATGAGCAGGGTAGAGTAGCAGAGAAAGAGGGAGAAACAGCCTCCCTGATGAGCAGGGAACCCAACATGGGGCTCGATCCCATGACCCTGAGATCATGACCTGAGTCAAAGGAAGATGCTTAACGGATGGAGTCACCCAGGCGCCCCTTGACATAGGCAAACTTGACCTAATAATTATAACTGATGTGTGACATGTTTCCCCACAGTGCTGCAGACACTTAAAGAGAGGCCCCATTTTTTTTTTTTAAGATTTTATCTTGCCAGAGAGAGAAAAAGTAAGCACAAGCTAGGGGAGTGGCAGGCAGGGGGAGAAGCAGACCCCCCACTAAGCAAGGGGCCCGATGTTGGACTCCATTCCAGGACCCAGGGAACATGACCTGAGCTGAAGGCAGACACTTAACCAACTGAGTCACCCAGGTGCCGCATGAGAGGCCTCACTTTAAAGACACAAACCTGTTGGGAGAGAAGTGTTTTAATGCCCAGTGTCATCAATACACACACTGGATCTGTAATCCATAACATAACAGTAGAGCCTGAATAGCAAACTTTTGGAGCAGGCAAAAGTAAGACTAGAAAGAGATAGTGGGAGGGATATGATGCAGGCTTTCTTGACAAATTTTTTGAAAAGATGGATGAGATAATAAAACTGTTCCAGAATGAAGACAGAACAGTGATGGACCCCTCCAAGTGGCTAAAGTCAGCTCATATGATGAACTCTCATCTTGCCCTGCTCTCCATTTTATCTCAGAATGTGGCAGTAGTGACAAGAGGCACTCCTGCTCTAGACTTAAACCCGAGCTACAAAGACGACAGTGTTGGAGAAAAAGAAATGAAAGGCAACTCGGGAGGAATGGCACAGATCATTTTAGAGCCCTTAGGAGCCAGAGAGTAGAGAGCTCAATCTGATAGAGACAGGCAGAGTTCAGGCAGTGATCTTTCATACATTCAGAAAAAGTGGGTTTGGAGAAGAGACAGACTGGAGGCCCACGGTTGAGAATCTGGAAGAAAAAATAGCTTTTGTGTTGAGATACTCTTAATAACAAGGGTTATGAATTTATAAACTGTCCCAAGATTGAAGAAAGAAAAAGATCCCTAAAGAGGCAATATTTCTTGCATGGGGAGCTTTGCAGTGAGCTCAACGGGCACCCAATAAGCACATATTGAAAAAAAAAATTCATGCAGGGAAGAAAAAAAATACAATCAAGGGGAAAATAAACATTGCCTGAAGAATATCACCAAAGCCAAATTTCAGCATGAACTTCGATTTTTTGAAAAACTAGGAAAAAAACAATGCAATTTTTAACAGCTGTTCAGACCATGTCATAAAAAGAAGGCCAACGAGTGTTAGAAAAAGCTCTGCCGCAGGACCCCTGCTCACTCTGTTCATAGGAATGACCACTCCAGGGCAAAGGGGAGGAAGAGGGGAGCAAAAGGACAGAAGTTGAGGCTAGAGAAGAGAACGTAAGACCGTCTGTGATTCTGAACAGCTCAGTGGCCTTGGACTGGTATATGTGCCCCAGGGTGGTGGGCCCCAGGGCTGTCCCATTTGCTTCTATCACTGCTGAGGGCCCAAAAGGCTGGGAGAAGCATCAAAGCAGCTGAGGGGAGATGATCCCGAGCCTCTGCTGGTGAGATGGGAGGTTACGTGGGAAGCAGCAGCCTACAGAGGCTCCCTGAGGAGCAGGAGTCCACTAAAGAAGAAACTGGAGGGGGGCTAGCAACACCAGACCCCTAGAAATCAACAGGACAGACACTAGATAGACTTGCCTTCACAGAATATGCTAGGCCACTCTTTCTTCATCCTCTCCAACCCTCTCCCCCATGCCAGCTGTCAGCCATCAGCCCCTTCAGACCTGCCTAACCCATCTCATACCCCTTCTCTTCTGGGGTCTCCACCCTGCCCCCAAGGCAGGTGTGCCTGTCTTGGAAATCTGCACAGTAGTGAGTCTCAAGCCTCTGGTGAGCAGGACTGACACCACCCGTGAGCTTGTTAAAACTGAAAATTCAAGGGGTGCCTGGGTGGCTCAGTGGGTTAAAGCCTCTGCCTCGTGGTCCCAGGGTCCTGGGATAGAGCCCCAAGACATTGGGCTCTCTGCTCAGTGGGGAGCCTGCTTCCCTTACTCTCTCTCTGCCTGCCTCTCTGCCTACTTGTGATCTCTGTCAAATAAATAAATAAAATCTTTAAAAGAAAAAAAAAAAGAACTGCAAATTCAAGCAACATCTAGGACGATGCAGCCCAGGTAACAAAGTGTTTTCAGAAAAGCGGGCCAAGTGATGACTGTGCAGTTTAATTTTGAGAACCATGTTTCAGAAGACTGGATACATGCAGTAACCAGGAAGGAGTTAAGCACAGCATGATAACCCTTTCACCTACAGTCTTGAAAAAGAAAAACACCATTTTCTTCAAAAGACACACTATATATGGGGCCCATAACACAACTGCAGTATCTTTGTAAACTCAGAAAGTTACAGAAAGGTCATACCTACTGAACTGCTGATGGGTTAACACCAGACCTTCCAGCCTGATGGCGAATCTCACATCACAGCTTCCAACCATGTTCTGAACTTTAAAATCGAGGAATCTGGCTGGGAACCCCAGCTTCTGCACCACACGAGCATACTTCCTCGCTGCAAGTCGAGACTGCTCTTCACTGGGGAGGGACAAGTGTGTTTAAAGAGATCTTCATCGTTCTGTCCTCTATACTGCTTGAGCTGTGTTCACACACTTCCCTGATTGTACTTTTAGCTTTTTTTAGTACTAGGTCTATCTTTCAGTATATACCACAAACCTGTAGATGCGGAGGACACAGCCCAGCCTCCCCTACTTGTGTCCCTAGCACCTAGCCAAAGGTATGGCACAATGGCCAAAGCCAAGCCATAAACACGTTTGCATCTTACTTTGACATCTCTCACATATAGAGTATTTTTCTCCTTTACTTGTTTTAAATGCAATTAGATAAAATTAACTATTCCCAAAGTGTGCAGCAGAGCAGCACCACCTGAGAACTTGCTAGAAATGCAAAGTCCCAGGTCCCAGCCACAGGCACTGGGGTTGGGGCCCAGCAATCTCTATTTTAACAAGCCCTCCAGATAAATAAGGACACATGCATTTTAAAAAAAAATCAACATAAGGAAATAAGAGGTATGCCAATTAGGTGGCAAAGACAGGATATTAGGACTTGAATCTTTATGCAAGAAACTACATTTTTTTTAAAGAAAAACATGAAAACATCTCAAAACCTGACCAGTTTTGCTCAGGCTTTCTCACAGAATGGTCACTCAACACACACCCAACATGAGAAAGAAAGTCATTCAATTTTGTGGCCGTACTCTTCTGAGCATTTGTCTTGCTCCAACCCTAAACCCAGGTCACAGAAGGTGAAGTTCTGTGATGTGAGGCTTTATTTGGCAAAACAAAACAATGAATGGCAAGGGATGAAAAACAAGGGCAAAACCTGGTGGGTGAGCCGTGTGAACTCTACCCTCTCTCATGGGTTGCCCCATCTTTACTTTGAAAACCAAAAACACCTGATTTTAATTAATGAATTAATTTATATTAATTCCTTCACATATTTCACTCCACTACATGTTGCTTTTCCTCACCCACTTCCAACTCCCGAGATGTCCCTCGCAAGGTCATGTCTACAAGTTAGCACCGAAATAAATGGTTTCTATTTTGAAAACATACAGTCTGCTAATTGGCCCATTACATTGCCCATCGCGCTCATGTTTATAAGGCCAAATTTTAAGAATTTGAGTGGCCCTGTAGTTTCGTGAGATATTAGCTGTGAATAGGACATTGAAATTCCCATGCAAACAGCTTGTGGTTAGAGTCTACATACATGTTCTTCTATGATCATTAGGAAATAAAGAACCTTGAATGTCACCACCAGTGGTGATAACCACAGATTACATTTGACCCTTTTGTACTCTTCCTGGGCAAAAATAGGTATCCTTCACTTGCAAACTTTGGTTATTACAGCTAAAAAGAATAGGTTTGTATCCTTTTTTGGAGAGAATTCTGACAGCTCATAGACTAACCAAAATTTCACAAATCTCTATCCAAGACTCAAGAACCAAATAGATTTGGCTAACAAGTATTTCTTATTACCTGAACTCAGTATCCAAACTTTCATCATCAGACTTTGGGAACCAAATAAATTCAGTTTGGGAATACTCATGAATATGTATGTAATATAAGCATATTTTAAAGTGAAAGTTGGATAATAGACTTATAATTTAGTTCCTATTCCTCTATAACTTAAAACAATGTTACCATCCTTCCAACTCAATGTGTGCTTTAATTGCTTAATATAATTTTATTTAATGATCTAATCAAAACTTTATTGCTCAGTATTTGTATCCCATGTTTTAATTTTTATCCCCCCCCGCAACATTTTACACAATGCTGAAATGAACATCCTTGCAGATACCTTGCAGGGTTGTCCAAAAAGGACTTAAAAATGGTAGATCTCTAGGTCCAAGGATGTCATATTAACATAAGAGAAAGCCCAGAAACTTATCCAAATACATGTAAAGAATTTAATATGTAAAAACAGGTGGTGGGGGGTAAAGGATTAAGAATGGACTCATAACATAAATGTACAAATCCTCCACAAAATATTAGCAAACCACATATAACAATACATTAAGAAGATCATTCACCATGATCAAGTAAGATTCATTATGGCGATGCAAGAAAGATTCAATATTCACAAATCAATCAACATGATATACCACATCAACAGAATAAAGGATAAAAAATCATTTGATCCTTTAACAGATGCTGACAAAAACATTTGACAAAATTCAGCATTCATTCGTAATTAAACTCTCAACTTGGCTTTAGTGGGAACATACCTCAACCTAATAAATTCCATATATATGAAAAACCTAACTATGGGGAGCCTGGGTGTCTTAGTCATTAAGTGGTTGCCTTCGGCTTGGGTCGTGATCCCAGAGTCCTGGGATCGAGACCCACAGGGGCTCCCTGCTCGATGGGAAGCCTGCCTCCCCCTCTCTCTGCTGCTCCCTTGCATGTGTTCCCTCTCTTGCTCTCTCTGTCAAATAAATAAATAAAATCTTAAAAAACAAAACAAAACAGCCTAACTAACAACATACTTAATGGTGAAAAACAGAGAGCTTTTCCTCTAAGATCAGGAATAAGACAAGGATGTCCACTGTCATTACTTTTATTCAATGTAATACTGGAAGTCCTAAACACAATAATCAGGCAAGAAATAAGAGGCATTCATCCTGGTAAAGAAGAGGTTAAACTGTCACTATGTGCAGATGACAGGATACTATATATAGAAAATCCTAAAGACTCCAACAAACAACTACTAGAAGTAGTCAATGAATTCAGTGAAGTTGCAGGACACAAAATACCCAGAAATTGGTAGCATATCTATATACACACACCAAAAAAAAGTAGTAAAAGGAGAAATTAAGGAAACAGTTTCACTTATAAATGCACCAAAAAGAATAAAATACATAGGAATAAACATAATCAAAAAGAGGTAAAAGACCTGTACTCTGAAAACTGCTAAACACTGATGAAAGAAACTGAAGACAACACAAGTGAAAAAAAAATTACATGCTCATGGATTGAAAGAATATTATTAAACTGTTCATATTACCCAAGCAATCTATAGATTCAATGCTGTCCTTATCAGAATACCAATAATGTTTTTCACAAAATTAAACTACTACTAAAATTTGCATGGAACCACAAAAGTCCCCAAATAGGCAAAGCACTCTTAAGAAAAACAAAGCTGAAGGTACCACACCAGATTTCAAGATATACCACAAAGCTGTAGTAATCAAAACACACAAACAGGCACAAAAACAGACCTACAGATTAATGGATGGAGAATCCAAAAATAAACCCATGAATATATGGCCAGTTAATCTATGACAAAGGAGACAAGAATATACAACAGGGAAAGGACAGTCTCTTCAATAAATGAGGCTGGGAAAACTGGACAGCTACATGTAAAAAAGTAAAACTGGACCACTTTTTAACACTTTTCAGAAAAATAAACTAAAAATGGATTAAAGACCTAAATTTAAAACCTGAAATCACAAAAAAATCCTAGAAGTGAA
This sequence comes from Lontra canadensis, assembly GCF_010015895.1. NCBI lineage: Eukaryota > Metazoa > Chordata > Mammalia > Carnivora > Mustelidae > Lontra > Lontra canadensis. The sequence goes on along the minus strand of NW_022631049.1, from coordinate 11,774,486 downwards.
TATAGGCAGTAATTTCTCCTACATCAATCACAGCAACGTTTTTCTAGATATATATCCAAAGGCAAGGGAAACAAAAGCAAAAATAAGCCATTGGGACTACATCAAAATAAAAAGCTTTTGCACAATAAGAAAACCATCAACACACCAAAAAGTAACCTATTGAATAAGAGAAGATATTTGCAAATGACATATCAGTTAAGGGTTAATATCCAAAATACATAAAGAACAGATACAACTCAACACCAAAAAACAATCCAATTAAAAAATGGGCCTAGGGCCTGAACAGACATTTTTCCAAAAAAAGCATACAAATGGCCAATAGACACATGAAAGGATCTCAACATCACTCATAATTAGGGAAATGTAAATCAAAACCACAATGAAATATCACCTATTAGAATGGCTAAAATTAAAAAGACAGTAATAACTGTTGGTAAGGATGCAGAGAAAAAGGAACCCTCGTACACTGTTGGTGGGAATGTAAATTGGTACAGCCACTGTGGAAAATAGTATAGAGGGCCCTTAAAAATTTAAAAAACAAAAATACCATTAAGTTCAATAATTCCACTATTGGGTATTTACTCAAAACAAAAACGCTAATTTGAAAAGATAAATGAGGTCTATATACACAATATATTATGCAGCCATATAAAAGGATGAGATTGTGCCGTTTGAGACAACATGAAGGGCCCTAGAAGGTATAAGGCTAAGTGAAAAAGTCAGACAGAGAGACAAATACCACATGATTTCACTCACATACAGAATCTTAAAACAACAACAGCAACAACAAAACACAAACAAAAAGCAGAAGCAGTCCTATACATACAGAGAACAAACTCATGGTTGCCAGAGGGGAGGGTTGGGGTTTGGGCAAAGTAAGTGAACTGGAGTGGGAGATACAGGTGGTTATGGAATGAAGAAGCCAGAGGAATAAAAGGCACAGGAACATAGTCAACGCCATTGTAATAGTGAGGACAGATGGTAGCTACACTACTAGGGAACCTAGCAAAATGTATAAACTTATTGAGTCACCTGAAACTAATGTAACATTGTGTGTCAACTATACTAAAAAACCATATATGGATTCTTCAATAAATGTATCCGGTCCCTTACTGGCCATTTGCAAAGAAAAATATATAGTGAAACAAAATTCCAGGCCAGCTCTGCCCAGTATGGTAGCCACTTGTAGCTATTTTTAAAAAAAAATTCTATTTATATATTTGAGAGAGAGGTAGATTGAGAGAGAGAGAACACAAGCAGGATGGGAGGAGCAGAGGGAAAGGGAGAAGCAGACTCCCTGCTGAGCAGGGAGCCCAGCCTGCAGGCTCACCCAGGAGGCCCCGCATGTAGCTATTTATATTTAAACTTAAATTAAGTAAAAAATTATGTTCCAGGGCCCCTGGGTGGCTCAGTCAGTTAAACATCTGCCTTCAGCTCAGGTCACGATCCTGGGGTCCTGGGATTGAGCCCCCGCATCAAACTCCCTGCTCAGTGGGGAGTCTGCTTTTCTCTCTCTCTCTCTCTCTCTCTCTCTGCCTCTCCCCCAGCTTGCTGTCAGAGAAAATCTTTAAAAAAAAAAAAAAGAATAAAACATGCAGTTCCTTTGTGTATTACCTATACTTTAGTTGTTCAACAGCCACATGTAACTGGTGGTTACCACACTAGAGAGCACAAATGGAAAACATTTCCATCACCTAGAGAAAGCTCTCAATGAATCAAAACATCAACATCATTTGCCAGAAAAATATACAGAGGTCAATATTTATATAATGTTGTGCATGCAGAATGCCTTCTTCCTAAGCATGAAGCCAACATCAAAACTCTAAAGAAAATGGGACTGTACACACACAAAAATGTTAATTGTATAAAAAAAATAATAAAACACCACTAACAGTAATTTGGGAAGTAATATTTATAGTACAAAATGGTGGGAATACCTACAAACAAAAAGCTAACAAAAGAGCAAGAACTCATAGATGATTGGGCAAAAGACATGGTAGGCCAAGGTAGGTTTACATGCTTATGCAATATTCGTCTCACTAGCAAATCAAAGACATGTAATTAACACTTTTTTTTTTTTTTTGCCAAACCATTTGGCAAACTTTAAAAAAAATGTTAACACCCAGTATTCTTGGGAGGAAATGAATCTCTGTATATCTGTAGAGTGAAGATAAATTCACACAGCCTTTCAGGAGGACAATTTACTACTCATCTTCTAACACTTGGAGGAACGAGCAGCGCTCCCACTGCAGTTTGATGGTGAAAGGCTCTGTATCAGCACAGGCCTTCCTCTGTGTGAGATCCAGGAAAAGGGAGCCTTTTCAGAGTTGTCTCCTGAGCTAATGCTCAAGATAATGGTCAAGGAGTACCTAATTTGCCTCCTTTAAGAAGTTCTATCCAATTACCTGCAATAAGGAAAATATACAATAACTATTTCTCCAGGCTTGTAACAGGTTTCATCACTATGGTAGTTTTTAAGTGCATCTTAAGATCAAGTTCTAACAGCCCACCTACGTCCCCTCGGTTTAATGGGGGAACTGCAAAATGGGACAGGAGTTGGTATTACACAACTGAATGTTTTTAACCCCAAATTTGGCATTTCATGCAACTCTTCGGCAAAGTATTTTGCTCCTCCTAGGTGTTCTGGAACATAATTCTATCCTTCCCTGTTTTATACACTGAATTATTTGTCTGAGAAGGTTTGGAGAGTGGTTCTGCATACCTTTTGGCTCCCGTGCAGACCATTTTCCCAGAGCTAAATATGAGGGCGGTTGTTCTGGGCTCTCGGATCCTCATTATGACAGCAGCAAACCTCTATACACAGAAGTCAAAAGGACAATTAGCCTCTGCTAGGACGTAACACTATTCCAGCTGAAGAGCTGAACTGGACATAAAAGAGTCTTGAATAAACGGAGATCGGATGGGAAAGTGAGACAATGGTCTCCCCGCGCTAAGGTAAACAGAAACAATCATGATTCTGAAATGTACTTAAAAAAAAAAAAAGGTAAGAATAATAATAAAGCTAAAATTTAAGTGCTTGTTCTATTTCAAGCCTGCTACCAAGAGCTTTACAGGTCTTGTCTCCTTTAGCTCAGGATAGAGCTCAACTGTGTCCATTTAGTGTACAGGGAAACGGAGTGGTTATTTAATTTTCCACATTACACAGGCAACGGTAAAGTTGAGACTGGAAGCCACGACTAATTAGATGCTGTGGTATTTTTTACTTGGAAATACTTCCTTTTTCTTTCAAAGACTATTTGGGAAGGGGAGAGTATAAAGTATGTTATAGTTTTGCCAAGACTCTAGAATGTACTAAAAAAGAAAAAAAAGCCAAACTACAGAACAGAATGTATATATTGAGAGGCATGCTGAAGATGAAGGACACGTTGATTTTAAGTTCTCAGTGTGGTGCCCCGCCCAGCAGCATGGGCAGGCCCTCTGGAAGGTGCTGAAGCAAGGGGCACCAGGGCTACTGGCTTGCCATGCTGATATGTCACCAAGGACTTGCTGCTCCTTTTGGTCCTACCCAGGCGGCTCCTTCTGTGTTCATCTTCCCCCAGCAAGCTGGGAAGGAAACCAGGGTGAGTATTCTGCACGACTGCAGCTTCCATGGGTTGGAGGGGGTCCACAGGACCAAGATGGGACTGGCAGTTTCAGATGTGAAATGTGGACAGTGAAAGAGCCCTGAGTCAGCACTGCACAGAGCTGATTAAATCTGGTGAATGTTTTCCAAGTGTTTAAGGTAATAATCTAACCCGGTATGCATTTTTTATTAAATTCTGAACGGAACTTAAGTGCCAAACCAGAATTTCTCTGGCTGTCAAGTTCAAGTTTGGATAGATCCTATATACAAAAACAAAATGAGGGAGAGCAGAAGATGATGGACAACAAAATATGCTTAAATATGCTGACTTAAAAGTGTGGGCAATCATGGCTGTGGCCATAAGCATCCTAGCTTATCACTGTGTTTCTGTACTCATCCTGGTCAAATATTTCCAGAAAAAGGAAATATTTGGCTAATATTCAAGTACATGTAAATTCAAAAATCAGCAAGAATACTCCCACAACAGCAAAAATGACTTAATCCATAAATAGCTGATGCTCACAAGGTCCTCTGTGTGCCTAGAAATACGACCTTTTTCATCTAAGGCCGTAAATCCTCCACCATCCGAGACAGTGAACTTTTCCCTAATAGGGACAAGGCCTTACTCGTCTTTGCATTCATAGGTACAGAGACCAGCCAATTACTAAATGTTGACTGAATGAACAAATCTACTTCTTCGGTTAATAGGCCATTAAAATTGGATGCTTAGCCTTGGCAGGACACAATAGAGTAAATTTTATTAGACTTTGAAAGAAATACCTGAATCTTAGATCGGAAAGTAGAAGCTTGAACTTCACACTTGGAACAATTTACCTTTCTCAAGTAAGGGAAATTATAAATGGAAAAATATGTGGCAGGCAGGTGGGACAGCATTTAGGAAAAAAACTATGAACTATGATGGCATTTTAAAGGTTAGCATTCCCATGGGCTGAAAGGGGTCACACTGAAAAATCTTTTTGAATGACAAGGGGAAAACCTTAACTTTTAGGAACTGCTCAATCACTGCTTTTATTCGGCATGGAGAATGAGGTAATTTTTTAGAACTTCAAAGCAGACAATGAGGCAATTAACCTCTTGAGTTGTCAAAAGCTTTGCCCTAACAAATTTTTTTTTTCTGTTTTAAAAACAAAAACAAAGGAATGAGTCAATAACACGATCGTATGAAGTAAATCTAAGTAGAAGCTAATTGTTGAAAGGAATACAGAGAAATCTCACCTTTGGGTTATATTCTGCATTTTTTGCGTGCAAAGCTATTTTCTTCAGATCCAATTTACAGGCCAGGTTTACAGTGGAAACTATATTCCTGATGAAATAAGTCATTTTAGGAAATTACATAAGCCATAACAAGTAAAAAAGAATTAAAATGTATTAACTTCCTCATTTTGTAGATTGTATATTAGCAACTTCCTAGGAGAATTAGTCTCAATGTGAATACACTGTAACGTGATAAACCCTAGTAAAATGTAAAGATTCTAAAGTGAAGCACTAAAAATAGCTTCTAAAATGTCATGATTAGCTGACGAAAAGCAAGTTTTAAATCTATTTCAAAACCAGGCCTCAAAACAGAAAGCATAATTCTAAATCAATTTGCAAATTGAATTCAATTTTACATCTTTATATTCTGTTTATCCAATCCCAACCACAATTCTCAGCAATTACAGTGTTATAACATAAACAATACAACCCTTCGAGAATATATAGACTAAGTCTTAAGTCTCTCTTAGGAGATCAAGAACTAATACTTCATTTTACAGATAACCAAACTGTGTAAAGCCACAATCCATTAAGAATGGACAAAAGAATAATTAAACCTGAAATGCTCTTCCCTACACGATTACTCTGAAATTAGTCATCATTACATTCGGAAACTAAAATGTGTACCTGGGAGCATCACCCATTAAAAACACACACATACAGGGGCACCTGGGTGGCTCAGTGGGTTAAGCCTCTGCCTTCAGCTCAGGTCATGATCCCAGGGTCCTGGGATCAAGCCCTGCATCGGGCTCTCTGCTCAGCAGGGAGCCTGCTTCTACCTCTCTCTCTATCTGCCTGCCTCTCTGCCTACTTGTGATCTCTGCCTGTCAAATAAATAAATAAAATCTTTAAAACACACACACACACACACACACACACACACACACACACACACGTAAACAACTTACTGTAGCTGAGGCACAATTCCAGAGCATTCTGAAACAGGGGTCATTGGTGTCATGGGCGTTATGGACACCAGAGGCATGGAGTTTGGTTTCTCAAGAGAAGGCTGGACTGAGTCAGCATCACCAGGGTACAGATGTGAGTGGGAATTCGATACATTGCTGCTGCTTATTAACCCCAGACCAGTGTCCTGTTCCCTGGGTAATGATAGCCTACTTGGCTGACTTTGAGTTTTACAATTTTCTTCAATTTCATGCTTGCTTCTAATGACAATCTGGTCTTTATTTTCTTGGGTAAGTTCATCTGGTAGGAAGCTAAGATCCACACATGAGAAATGGCCAGAGGTTTCTTGGACTTCTTCAAGATGTGAATTAAACACAGTCTCTGGATGGGATGAATTAGGGATGTCCACAACATCAGGTGTGACTGGGCTGAGCAGTGGCGACCTGGGCGCAGCGAGGTCATCCTAAGCCATTCCCAAAACAAAACGCAAGAAACAGAACACCAAGTCACACCAAAGGGATTGCTAGCCAGCAGGGTGTTCAAGAATGCAAGCAGTCCAAGACAGCTTATGTTCATTCCTTGCCTCTTTCCATAAAGTACCCCTAAAGTTATATTTCAGAGTTGCAGCATACTTAATAGAAACAGGAAAGTCGATCTTAAAATGCAGAGAAAGCATTTTTCAAAAAATGTTTTTCCTACATTAGATCCATAGTAAGTTGCCACTCTAATTTTGTAATAAAGGCAACTGAGCAACTACACTCTAAATTGTGTGAACTCTGGGTCCTCTTTCTGCCCTTTCTGTGCCACCAGAATGATGCAAATGAATGGCCGGGCAGGTGCTCTTAGAAGCATTAACAAGACTGAAAAGAGAAGCAAACAAAACCTGAAACAAGAAGGCCAGGTTCTTATTAAGCCCTGCTCCAAAGTCATCGTCTGGTGTCTGTGATGATAAAGCCTGGTTACATTGGCAAATTTGAAATCATTGATGATCACAGAACTGGGAAAATTACTGTGAACCTCCCAGGCAGGTTAAACAAGTGTGATCAGCCCCAGATGTGATGTACAACTCAAAGATTAAGAAAAATGGCAGAATAATCTGTTCCCGTCCTGCCATTGTATAGACAACCTCAACTGGCATCACGTATCATGAAGAACCAAGACAAAAACACACAGGAGGGAAAATCCTGGGATTCTTTTTCTATGGATATTATATATATATATATGCAAATAAAATGCCGCAATGGACAAAATAAAATTTTAAAAAATAGTGTGGACTTTGAATAGACTTATTGTCTCCTTGATTATGAACTTCAGTTAAGTATTTTTTAGTCTTTTTTTTTTTCTTTTAAAGATTTGAGAGAGTGAGCATGCACAAGCAGGGGGAGCGGCAGGCAGAGGGAGAAGCAGACTTCCTGCTGAGCAAGAGCCAGATATGGGACTGGATCCCAGGACCCTGGGATCATGACCTGAACTGAACGCAGACTCTCAACTGACTCAGCCACCCCAGCGTCCCAAATTAATTCTGAGTGGTTTATTTTCCCACCCTGTCTTTAAAAAAAAAAAAAAAAAAAAAAGCTTTTATTTATTTGAGAAAGAGAATGAGGGGGAGTGGGGTGGGCAGAGGGAGAGAAAGAAACAGGCTTCCCACTGAGCAGGGAGCCCAACCTGGGACTTGATCCCAGGACCCCAAGATCATGGCCTGAGTCAAAGGCAGACGCTTAACCGACTGAGCCACCCAGGCACGCCTGTTTCTTAGAGCCTTAAATTCATATTTTGTAAAGAAACAAGTGCCTTGAGTGCTAATCAGTACTCCACTGAAGACCCAAGTTTATTCCTTCTAGTCAAAGGAGATAGGAGCAAATATTCTAGATTCTTGAATCTGCAATAGGAAAACGGTCATTGAAATTTAAATGGCAAGAACGATTTTAAATCAATGTATTGTACTTTCAGTCTGGGGAAGGCTGTTCAGCCTCCATTACCATCAACTCAGGGAATGAGGTGTGCAACTGGGCAAAGCAGCTTCATGTCCAATTCACAGGCTTTCTTATTGGGGAAAAAAAAATCGATTACCTTGATACATATGTTACCACCTGCGTTGCCCAGGCAGTAGACCTAGATTCCAGATTTTGAGCGCTGCTAGCAGGATAACCTCATCCCTTAGAAAATCTGACTTCTGACAACTGGTTGTTTGTGAACACCTCACACTGGATCCTCATGACAAAACTACCTCAAGCGAATATAAAATGTCTGGCTAGATCCTACTGAATTGTTCTATTACTCCAAATCCAGCAGATGGCAGGGGTGACTAATTGTTCAAAGAAAACACTTCTCTAGAAGAAGGCAGCTATTCTCTTGAAAGAAGATTTTGGACAAGATTTTGGGCTGTATTTCGTTCTGAATTATGTAATTCTCCTCCACTTATCCCACTACACAGATCAGCTTTACGAAAAGTGAGGTGGGGAACACCCAGGATTCCTCTCCATTGTCCCACTGGCCTCTCCTATACTGGTGGAAAGAGTCTCACCAGCCAGTTCACAATATTTGCAACAATCCCTGTCTCCCCTCTTTCCCATCACAGCATTTGAGCAGGGAGGCCGCGCTCACCCAAGGAAACCCAATCTCCTCCAGGAATCTAAGGCAGTGGCAGCAAGATATGGGATGTTTTATAGCAAAAGCAGCTTGACAGCCTCCTTTTCAAGTTCACCGTAGGAAAACACCTAATAGGATGTAATTACAGCATATTCACTGCATCTTTGGCCGTCTATCTGCAGAAATGTTTCGTTAGACTGTTTTTGCAGAACCGTCAACTCATCTTTCCTGCGTGGGCTTTCATTTGCTATATTAAACGCAACGAGGCTTCGCTATTTCTACTTTGGTGCGAATCCTTGTCTTTTTAAAAATCCCACACACAGGACTCAGTGGGTTAAGCCTCTGCCTTCGGCTCAGGTCATGATCTCAGGGTCCACGGATTGAGCCCCACATCGGGCTCTCTGCTCAGCGGGGAGCCTGCTTCTCCCTCTCTCTCTCTCTGCCTGCCTCTCTGCCTACTTCTGATCTGTCAAATAAAATCTTAAAAAGAAAAAAAAATCCCCCACACAGAAGGCTGCACTTTTTCCTTTTTGAGGACTCCTTGCTCTCTACAATACTTGACTCTAAGGATTTTTTAAATTGGAAAAACAAACAACTTAAGAATCGTGAATTAAAAGAAGCCACAGGTGTCTCCAGTTCAAATTTTGCGACACTCCCGCCCCACCTGTCCCTAGAGACTTTTTTTTTTTTTTTTTTTTTTTTTTTTTTGCGGCCTGTTCTTGGAATGGGAGGCTGCCACGCCTTACCAGAGCTGCACGGGATAGTCCTCCTAGGTTTGCCATAGCAGAGCAGAGACATTTAGAACCAGTGGTCCCCACGGGAGACACAGAAGCGAACTCTCCGTGTCTGCGTCTTTATAACGGAGACTGGGCCTTCTAACTATGGCTCTGGAGTCACACCACACCAGGTTCCACTCCTGGCTGGCACCCGTGGCGAGTTATTTCCCCTCTCGAAGCTTCGAAGCTTCCATTTTTCAACTTAAAGACGAGGACCAACCAGCCCACCTCTGCGGTCGCTAGGAGTTCGGGGCCAGATAATGAAGGCAAAGCCCTTGCGCTCAGGTGTGGGCGCGCTCAGCCATCGGGTAGGGACGCGCTTTGGCCCCAGGACAGTGGCGACGGCTTTCGCGCTCACCTGGGCGACACACTCGTCCAGGTAGAGCTCCAGGTACGTCTGCTCCTCCTCCATGGGTGGAGGCCGCACCGTTAGAAAGGCTGAGAAGCGGAAAGTGCCCAGGCGAGTGGAGCTATGGCGGAGCCCGACCGAGCGCACCAGGAGCGCGGACCATTTATCAGCCCCGCGGGCGCACGCGGTGGGCGGGGCCGCAAAACTGAGCCCCCGCCCAAAGGCCTTTAGGAAGATGGAGAGAATGGGGAGCGTGCAAGGACAAGGGAGGGTAGCGGCCCCTCTCTAGGGTGCAATCACCGCACTCCGCCCACAGCTGAGCCCCAGCTTGGCCCGCAAATCTGGAGATTTCCTTCAGTCCCTGCAAGTGCTGCCATGGCCTCCAGGACATGGGTGTTAGCAGCATAAAAAGTGAACACGTGGGGCACCTGGGTGGCTCAGTGGGTTAAAGCCTCTGCCTTCTGCTCAGGTCATGATCCCAGGGTCCTGGGATTGAGTCCCGCATCGGGCTCTTTGCTCAGCGGGGATCCTGCTTCCCCCTCTGCCTCTCTGCCTACTTGTGATCTCTCTCTCTGTGTCAAATAAGTAAATAAAATCTTAAAAAAAAAAAAAAAGTGAACACGTGGGACGTGGCTCTCCTGAACAGAGCGAGGGGAATTTGAAACACCCTTACCCAGTCAAGTGTAGTACTTTTACGCTGTGATTGCTTCTCACCTTCAAATCCCAGGTGTTTCTTCTCCGCTCACAGAGAATTCAGTCTAAAACCACATAGAGTCTGAAACTAATATAACACTGTATGTTAACCGTACTGGAATTGAAATAAAAAAACGTAAAAAAATAAAGCGACACACAATGGAATGTGCCGCTGCAGTTTGAGGCAGCTAGCTCAAGCAGGTCCTACAAAAACCAAATGATCAGAGGTGCCTCTTTCTTGAAATCGTTGTTTTAATTTTCAGTGCCTCCGCTTTCCTGAGAACTTAAATGTGCAGATGGTTCTATACATAAAATTGACACTTTCTATGTAAGATATTTCAAAATGTACACGGAGACGCACATAAAATATGTCTTTCTTGTTAGACTATACTCTCTGAGAGCAGGAATTTTGATTACTCATCTTTGTGGCTCTGTACCAAGCTCAAAGATAATCCATCAAACTTCGCTGGTGAATGAAACTGCCCTCAAAATGGAGCATGGGGGGGCCCCTGCATGTCTCAGTGGGTTAAACAGTAGCCTTTCTCCCAGGTCAGGGTCCTGGCCTAGGGCTCCCCGCTCAGCAGGGAGTTGGCTTGTCCCTCTGCTCCTCCCTCTGCTCGTGTTTGTGTGCACGCTACTTTTCTGGCTCTTGCTCTCACTCTCTCTGTCTGAAATAAATAAAATCTTTTTTAAAATGGAGCATGGGAAACACATCATGGTAGAGACAGATGGCTCTCACAATCAGATCACAATAGAAATCTTACAGAATTTCTAATCAAGAACATAGGAAACACTTTGATAAAGCTGACTTTTATATAATGGTTTAAAATGACATGGAATTTTTGTTATAATTCTGCCCACAAAAAATGTTTAGCACAGTTCCTGCCTGGTCACTGAGGTACTAGCTCTTGGTTTTGTTATTAGACTCTTAGGTCTGAATTGTGTTCTCTCTCAAATCCATATGTCAAAGCTCTAATCCAATATGACTGGTGGCCTTCTAAGAATAGAGAGAGACATCAGACAGAGAGGCATGTGCACAGAGAAAAAGGCCATGCAAGGACACAGTGAGAAGGCCACTATCTACACACTGAGGAGAGAGGCCTCAGGAGACCAAACCTGCTGACACGTCAGTCTTGGGTGTTCAGCCTCCGGAACTGTGAGAAAATAAATTTCTGTTGTTTAAGCTACTCAGTGTGCTATTTTGCTGTGACAGCCCTAGTCAGCTAATGTGTAGAATCATAAAGTGTCTCATCATATGTAGTGGGCAGAGTTCTGAGATGGCTCCCCAAATTCCCACCTCTCTGATGCATGCACAGTTTCTCCCAGTTATTCAAACACTAATCTAGGTGCTACCATGAAGGGATTTTGCAGATCTAATTAAGTTCTGAAATCAACCAACTTCTAGAAAGGCAGATTATCCTGGGTGAGCCTGACCTAATCAGGTGAGATTTTAAAAGACATGAACCCAGTTCTTTTTCCTCATGTGGGAGATTCAAAGCATGAGAAGGAATTACAATGAAGGAGATTCTCCACTGCTGGCTCTGGAGATGACTGGAGCCATGCTGCAGTGAAAGTGGGTGACCTGTATTTGCTGACAGTGGCCCACAGTTGACAGCCAGCAAGGAAATGAAGACCTCCTCCTATAGCTTTAAGGAACTGAATTTGGCCAACAACAAAGAAAGAAATCCCTGAAAGGAACTCAACCTGTTCGATACCGTCATTTCAGCCTTGGAAGCCTTGGAAGCCCTGACCAAAGAACCCAGTCATGGCATGCCCGGACTTCTGACCCATACAACTGTGAACTTATAAATGGTGATGTTTCCAGCGAACAAACTTATGGTAATTTGTTACTCAGAAATAGAAAATGAAAAACAGAGAGAAATGGAAAAGGAATACATCATAAATTATAAGTAAGAAGTAGGGACACAGATTTGCAGTGATCTGCAGTGCAAATGGTAAAGCAAATGAATAAAATGTTAATAAGCAAATTTGGGTAAAGGGTTCATGAGGGTTCGTAGTACTACTTTTCTTTTTGTAACTTTCTCTAGGTTTGAAATTATTTCCAAATCATGTTTCAGAATAAAAGAGACATGACTGTTTGGGTGAATATTTTCAGTTGTTTTGTTGAGAGTTAACTTGTCCAAAATCTTCAACTGTTTTATTTATGAAAATCAAAGATTGATATGGTTTGACTGAATAATAATTAAATGCTCACATTCACTGAACTCTTACTATGTGCCAAGCACTCTTCTAAGTGTTTCAGACATGAACTCATTTAAACACCACAACAGCTCTTTTATTCCCATTTTACAGTAGAGAATACTGAGGCTCGGAGAGATTAGGAAACTTGTCCCAGGTAACACTGCCCCTATTCAGAGTATTTGACTCTTGAGCCACAGCTATGTATTGTCTCCCATCAAAGTCTATGTAGCCATTTCAAATTAGTAGTTTGTTTTTATTTGAACTGTGTTTGTTAATCAGTTTTTTTTTTTTTTTTTTAAAGATTTTTTTTTTTTTTTAAAGATTTTATTTATTTATTTGACAGAGAGAGATCACAAGTAGACAGAGAGGCAGGCAGAGAGAGAGAGGGAAGCAGGCTCCCTGCTGAGCAGAGAGCCCGATGCGGGACTCGATCCCAGGACCCTGAGATCATGACCTGAGCCGAAGGCAGCGGCTTAACCCACTGAGCCACCCAGGCGCCCTGTTAATCAGTTTTGATTCTGATTTTTTTCTTCAGATTTTTGTAATATTTTGTACTTTGGCAGAAAAAGAAGAAAAAGGAAAACAAAATAACCTTATCCAAAAACTTTAATCTATACTTTCTTAATTACTGTTGTGAAGATTAAATGGATTAAATGGGAGTATGGGTAAACTTTTAGGAACCATTTTGCACCTATAAAATATTGTTTTTAATGTTTTTAAGAGAATAATGTCAAGACTTAGATGGACCACACCAATAGTTATTATGAAAAGTGTTTAAGAGAGGTCAGCTCTTTGGAAAATAGGCCTTTACCTTTACCTCTTATTTTAATAGGCCCTGTCCCTCATCATAGAAAATATTAAAATAAAGCCATATCCCACATTAAATGTAATTTACAAATCACTAAGAGATGAATTCCTTGTGACCAGTTGATATGTCCCATTTTGCAGACATTTAATCAAATTTACTAATTCAGTTTTGGAATTTAAAAACATTTTGGAGGGCGCCTGGGTGGCTCAGTAGGTTAGGCCTCTGCCTTTGGCTCAAGTCATGATCTCAGGGTCCTCGGATCCAGTCCTGCATCAGGCACTCTGCTTGGCAGGGAGCCTGCTTCCTCCTCTCTCTCTGCCTGCCTCTCTGCCTACTTGTGATCTCTCTCTGTCAAATAAATAAATAAAATCTTTAAAAATAAAATAAAAACATTTTGGAGCCAACAAATTATCCTCAGCTCTCAAACAATCAAGAGTACTGGGCCTTAGCCTCTAAAATGCAATTGCCTGCGTGGGACCAGATAGTCAGTCTCAGGCAGGAAAAAAAAGAAGAGAGATGGAACTTCAGGGTTGAAGGAATATTGGAAACATGTTTCACTAGGGGGCGCTCTTTTCTCTTCATAAATATCTTCAGGTTTGGGGCATAAAGGACTTTCAGAGTGAGATTACAAAGGGATCCACTCATGCCCTAGATGTTAAAATAAAAAGTGGATATTTCTCTGTGGCAGAAGACCAGGGGGTGCTTCCAAAAGATAAGATTACTCACTGTACCATCAGTTCAAATACATTTGTACGTATTTATACAAAGAGATTCAATTTACAGTGGCTAAACCAACTGAAAGTGCTAGTAGAGTAATCCCCACCCCACCACCTTGATGGGGGTTCTATGTGAAGGGCAATTTGGCTGCCTAGGAAAAATCTGAAAAGCAAGCATTTTCATAAATGTGATTAGGTTTCTTGAGGCCATGTTAGGAGAGCACATTTTGAATCCGTGGCCATTTTGCTAGACGCAGCCTTCTTTTTGTCTTAGGAGCTGCGGACATTCATTGCGATTAATCTCTATATTGAGCTGCCAGTTTCCTGACAGGGATTTTTACACACAAGAATATGAAGGTGGGTTTGAGCAGTGCCTGAAGGTCTTTTCTAGATCAAAACTTAATGAATTGTTGTCCTCTCAGTAATCATGGGACATAGAAATATCCCACAATAACTCATCCTTACCCTTCTCGCTGGAGATGGAGCCTAAGCGTCAGCATCTGGGAAGGGGCCTGGGATGGCTCCATCAGGAAGGTGCTGAAGCATTGTCACGAGTGACCTTCTTAGTCACTGTAGCCGTGCCTCACCAACCTCGGTCCCCTGGAGATCTCAAATGGTAACCTCCCCGTGCTCCCTCCCCAGGGATGCTATTGCCGCCCTTCTATTAGGTGGGGCCCTGCACTGAATGTAAAGAAGACTCGAAGTATTTTCACTTTCCTAGGAACATGGTTCAATCTCACGTAAAATTAAAGCCAAGAATTAAAATTTCACAAACTCCCTTTTCTCTTTTGGATTAATCCCGATTATTTTCTTTCTGTGTGGACCTCTACCATCAGAGGGATTCTACAATAACGAACACATTATTTTTTAAAGCACGGTATAAATAGGAAGTGTTATTCATGAGCACAGCTTTGGCAGCCCTTACGTGAACATGGAACTGAGTATGGCAGTCCCAATTCTGAGCAGGAGAGAGGTGCTCAACTGGTTCTCAAACTGAATGCCTCCAGGGCAGCCTGGCCCCAGAGGACAGCTGCCTGCCCCCTGCCGTGCACGGCCGCTTAGGTTTTATAGCAAATTCTCAGCAAAGTAGACAAGGATTTCAGCTTCCTCTTCCCACTGAAGTGAACTTTGTACACACCTCCCTAAACTGGAATCTTTGTACCTGCCCACACTCGCTTTCTGTGTCATTAGAGTCAAGTTGGGAATGGTTCTCTGATGCCGTCTTCCCCACCCCGAGAATTAACATCTTAACATTGAACATCTTAATTCTGATAGACATTCTCGTGAAACTTGAAACACGTTTACATTTACCATGTAAAATCAAGGACAGTTCCCAGGTTGCAGCTGTTTGCCCACCTGTGAAGGGTCGGCCTCCATGTTTCTAACCTGGGAAATGCAAGAGGACTTAATTTCCACTCAGAACTTCGGTATCGAGTGGGCCTCTGTTTTGCGCTTGTGGGGAGAGAAAAACCTGCCTTTCCCGTTGTGCACATGTGTCTTCAGGGGCAGGCGAGTACGGTGTGTGAAGCCTGAATCTGAGACTTAGAACTCAGTTCCAGTCTTTGTGTAATCACGCCCAAGGCTTGTGACTTCAGGCAGGTTATTTAGTATCTGTAAGCCTTATGTTTCTCCCTTGTGAAATGGAACTGACCCTAGGGTCACGGTCAGGATTACATGAGATGATCAGTAGAGCACTGAGTACAGTGCCCGGTTGGTGGGGGGTGGGGTTGCTAGAACATTCTGCAGCGAGCGGGGAGTGCCTCGTAGTTCTCCTTCCTGATAGTGAAAATCTTCTGGAAACCTTCAGAGTATTCTAAAACAAAAGACAGAACCCTCCATCGAGAGCCTTTTAGAAGGCAACTTTACAGAGTAGCCCACGGGATTACGTGCGGACTTCATGCTGGGGGTAGAGAAGAACAGGCAGTACCAGTGAAAGCTTGCACAGCTCCTGAGAGGCCCTCAGGGGAAGCAACTTTGGGAGCGGGCTGGAGGCTGAAGTGAGTCAGCACACCCACCCAGTTCCTGAGGGAAGGCTCCCGGGGGCCACTGAGTCACTCTTCCCTTAAGCCAGGTGTCAGCCCCTCCCCCACCCCTTTTTTCTTTCTGTTTCAGAGTCAAGTTAATGCTAAGAGGTATAATGGAAATAATATAATATAATTACCATGATGACAAATCTGCAAACGATGTTGCTTATGAAAATGAACTCTCCTTTGGATACGCTGTACTTACTCAGAAGGGCCACTGAGGGGCAAATCTCCAAGTGGTGCTTCTTCTAAGTCAGAGGTAGGAACTGTTGACAGAAATGTCTTGGGAGTGACCAGAAGGGACTCTCCACCTTCACGGAAGATACCACTGCTGATAGGGGAATACTCAGGGGACTGGCTCCCTTCACAACATTTCTGGATGCATCTCTGAGTTACTATCTTACATCTTTTCTCTTTTTTTGAGATGTATTTATTTATTTGAGAGAGAGAGAGGACGTGAGTGGGAGGGGGAGCAGAGGGAGAGAGAGAATCCTCAAGCAGACTCCCCACTGAGTGCATGGAGCCAGCTCGGGGCTCCCTCCCAGGACTCTGAGATCATGACCTGAGCAGAAATCAAGAGCCCATTGCTCAACCAACTGAGCCACCCAGGCAGCCTGACTATTTTATTTCAAGAGAACTTATCTGTCATGCCCCCCATCCCAAAATGTTCACTTATCCATTACTGTGCACGAGATACTCCTTAGATCCCATCAAGGATACAGAGATGGTGGTCTTTAAGTAACTTACAGCATGGCAGGGAGGATGACAGCAACAACAGTAATAAGGACAGTGATAATAACCCCGCTTATTCATCACTTACCAATGACTTCCTCTGTCCAGGCACTCTTTAAGCTCCTTAAAACCTCTTTCTTTAGTGCTCATTATCACTTGGCATTAGGGAAATAACAGTCAAAACCACAGTGAGATACCACTTCACACCAGTCAGAATGGCTAAAATTAATGGCAGGAAACAAGAGGTGTTGGCAAGAATGCAGAGAAAGGGGAACCCTCCTACACTGTTGGTGGGAATGCAAGCTGGCACGGCCATTCTGGAAAACAGTATGGAGGTTCCTCAAAAAGTTGAAAACAGAGATATCCTATGACCCAGCAGTTGCACTATTGGGTATTTACTCCAAATTACTACAAAGGTAGTGATCCAAAGGGGCACGTGCACCCCAGTGTTTATAGGAGCAGTGTTCACAACAACCATACTGTGGAAAGAATCTAGATGTCCATTGACAGATGAATGGATAAAGAAGATGTGGTATAGATATACAAAGGAGTATTATGCAGTCATCAAAAAACCAAATCTTGCTATTTGCAACAACATGGATGGAACTAGAGGGTATTATGCTAAGCGAAATAAGTCAGAGAAGGAAATTATCATATGATTTCATTGATTTGAGGAATTTGGAAAACAAGATAGAGGATCATAAGGGAAGGGAGGGATAATTGAAACAAGACGAAACCAGAGAGGGAGACAAACCTTAAGAGACTCTTGGTCTCAGGAAACAAACTGAGGGTTGCTGGAGGGGAGGGGGGTGAGAGCGATGGGGTTGCTGGGTGATGGACATTGGGGAGGGTATGTGCTATGGTGAGGGCTGTGAATTGTGTAAGACTGATGAATCACAGACCTGTACCCCTGAAACAAATAATACATTATATGTTAATCAAAAAAATCTTTTTTTAAAAATCAAAACAAGGTTATAAGTAGATGTAATTATCATCTCAGTTTTAAAGATGAGGGAATGGAGGCCTGGGGAGTTAGGCAACTCAAAGATAAGCACTGCATGCAAACTCACAGTAACAACGAGCCGAATTCCGCTCTGTGTCCCGGCAGTTTATGAGGGAGAGATCGCTTCCTGTGGCGAGGCATCAGAGCCTACTGCGCAGAGGAGGCACGGATAGAGCAAAGTCTTTTTTTTTTTTTTTTAATTTATTTATTTGACAGAGAAAGATCACAAGTAGGCAGAGAGGCAGGCAGAGAGAGAGAGAGGAGGAAGCAGGCTCTCCGCTGAGCAGAGAGCCCGATGTGGAACACGATCCCAAGACCCTGAGATCACGACCTGAGCCGAAGGCAGTGGCTTAACCCACTGAGCCACCCAGGCGCCCCTAGAGCAAAGTCTTGAAGGGTGTAGGGGGCTGACCTGTGGCCCCTCCAAAAGACACACCCTCCCCAAACCCTTGAATGTGACCTTATTTGGAAAAAGGTTATTGCTGATGTAATTAAAGAAGTTGAAATGAGATCACCCCAGACTTAGGTTGGCCCTAAATTCAATGATAGGTGTCCTTATAAAAGAAACACAGAGGGAGATGTGAGGGGCACAGGCAACAGGAGAGGAGGCCCTGTGAAGACGGAGGCAGAGACTGACAGCCCAGGAAACATCAAGGATGTGGACAGACATCAAAAGCCAAGAGCAAGGCCCAGAACAGACTCTCCCTCGGAGCCTCCTGGAAGAACCAACCCTGCCAACACCTTCGTTTTTGGACTTGTGGCTTCCAGAGCTGTGTGAAAATAAATTTCTGTTGTTTTAAGCCACCCAGTCAGTGCTAATTTGTTCTGGCAGCCCCGGGAAGCGAGCACAAAGGGTCAGCGAGAATCGCCCGGAAACACTGGCTGGAGCAAAGGCACCGAAAAGGAAAAATACGGAGGTTTGAGTGTATCTATTTTGGTTTGCTTGAAGTATAAGGACCCTGAAAAGGAGCTGGATTTTTAAGATGAAGGTCACAGACTGGAGACTTTGAGTGTCAGGTCAGGAAATCTAGATTTTCCTTGATTAGCAAAGAGGGATGCAGTGAGCGATGTATATTTAGAAAATCAAGGTGCCCCAGAGCTGGCAGGAGGTAACACAGGGCTGATTTAGGTCAAGGGTTGTGGGAATGAAGAGAAGGGACAGTGGGAAAGGATCTTGTAGGGATCCAAGAGACTTAGCGATCCACAGATCCTCATCTGGCTCCTGCTAAGTAGCTTGATTCATGTCTTACCTGCCATGGTGTAGCCATTTTTGTCTTCTGGGATGCCTAAAACCCACACTTTAAAAGACTGTCCCAAGTCTTTTGGCTACCTGTCCAGTTGGTTTATTAACTTGTCCTGGCTTCTTGGCAGTAAGGCTGAGCTCTACATTGAGGACTTTCTTTTCCTGAATCTTAGAAGAATGTTTCTTTTACCTTCTCTGGCCCTGTTCTTCCTACATGAGCTACGCCTTTAGAAACTGTTTCAATACCCTTAGTCACCTCTTCTTGGCATCCATTCTGCCTGAGCTGAGGGCAGAAGGCAGGGTTGCAGGGGTGTGGGGCTACAGGGCTGGCCTCTCTCCAGCATCTTATTACAGATCCTGTCCTACCATTTGATGCTAAGTGTGATGGAGAGGCGGCATTGATCAGGCTGTGACATCTGGAACAGATACAAATCTTAGAGCCATGTCAGAAGTTTGACACTGCCAGTGCCCTGGAGACCTCTAATGGGGTCTGAACCTTGAAGCCTCATCAAGCATCATATTTCTTTTGTTGGTTTCCAAATCACACTGACTCTCTTTAGCTGGCTTTAGGATATGGAGCCAGTGGGAAGGAAAGAAGAGGAACGGTGCTCACGCAGGGCTTACTCATCCTGCGAGGCGCTTTGTCTGTGTTATCTCATTTCATCTTCATGTCAGAACCATGAGGCAGGTGCTGTCATCCTCTTTTTTTACAGATGAGGAAATTGAAGCTCAAAGCAATTAGGTCACGCACTGACTGGTGCTGCCAGGATTCAACGTTTGGGCTTTCCCAGATACCACACTGCTTCCTACATAGGAGATTAGTTTTGTCCATGCCCGTAGGATGGTATGATCAGTTTGTGGCATACGTACAGAATCTGCCTGATGCGTGCTGGGTTTTGACTTCAGGACATGATTCTGTACCATCATGTCTCCCCATGTCTCCACTGACCTAGCACTTCCAGGATACAGTTTCAAGAATGTTTGAGAACCTTCTAGGCTAATGAACTTGTGCTGTTTCCCAAAGGAACCGAAGTGTGGTTTTGCGTCAGGTTACAGTCTGCAGTTGTCTGGTTTCATCTCTAGGTTTGACTGTATTGGAAGGAATGAATGAAATGGTTCCTTTTATGTAGCCTCAATCTCTACATTGGTGTGGGCAAAGGACATGGCTTGGACGTGGGTTGTACCATCTGCAGTACCTGTTCCCATCCTCTAGTTTCCAAACCCAGGCCGATATCCTCAGGACTCCAAGCCCACCACCCTAACCACCTTTATTCATGCTGCTTTTGTCCCACCTTTCTCCTGCCCAATCCCAGAAGGTACTTCTCCCTTCTTTCTGCAATTTCAGTCCTAAACATTGTTCGTGGCTTAGCACCAGATTGCTGCCTCCAGTAAGCCTCTCCTGGTCTGCTTTCCATCACTGAGTTCCTGCAGTCCGTTTGCTTCTATGGAGCTCTTCCCCAGCTTTCTTTTGGATTTTGGGGCTGTGCATTATCTCTTTAAAGGATTACAGCCTCTTAGCATAGGGAGTTCGGGTTTCCTTTTGGCCTCTGCCAGAGGCCTGGCAGAATGCTGGGCCTACAAGGGGAGTATGGGGGAGGAGACATTAATTATTGACTGAGTCTGTAAATTGCAGATACATTTCTTTTTATTTTTTAGACATTTTTATTTTTTTTTAAAGATTTTATTTATTTATTTGACAGAGAGTGAGAGATCAGAAGTAGGCAGAGAGACAGGCAGAGAGAGAGGGGGAAGCGGGCTCCCCGCTGTGAGCAGAGAGCCTGATGCGGGGCTGGATCCCAGGACCCTGGGATCATGACCTGAGCTGAAGGCAGAGGCTTTAACCCACTGAGCCACCCAGGTGCCCCTGCAGATACATTTCTAGAACACAGATTACCTTATCAAATCTGCATTGTATATAGAATAAATGCCTTGCTATGTATAGAACAAAGTGCAAATTCCTGAGCCTGGCACATTAACAACAACAAAAACAAAGAGCAAAATACGAAACAAAACAAAATAAAATAAAACCTCTCCACCTTTAGTTTACAAACTATACTTCCAAGCTCTCCACAGCACTAGGTCACCATTGCTCTTACAGTTCCCACAGGTGGGAACATCATTTCCAGACTCTCTGTTCTGGAAACTCTACCCAGCCTTCAGATGCTGCCTTCTGTGTGGAGCCCTCCTTGATCCCCCAAGACACAGCAAAGACTGTTTTTCTTCCACATGCTTGTACCATGTTACATCCGTCCAATTTGGCCTGTTTTTTACTTAACCTTGTCCTATATTTCTTTGTTTATGTCCCTCCTGGATTGCACACTGCTCGAGGACTGGAAAGCTGTTGACTCGCTTTTGCATCCAGTTAATGCCTAACGCACAATAAGCAGTCTTTCCTTAAGGCTGGCTGTGCTTGGTGTAATTCCTGTCTGATAAGAATCTGCAGCAGCTCTAATGCTTTTCAGCAGCTTGCTCGCCTGTAGGGGAGCTAAAAGGGTAGCTAAAACCCAGCAGGGAGTGCACCTACCCCTTCTTCCACCCCTTCCCTGGTGGAAGAGACCAGGTTCTTAGGTCTGTCTCTGATGCTTTAGCTGACCTTCCTTAGCAACCTCTCTCTGCTGCGGAGGGTGGGGGATAGGAATCGCCCCCAATTCGAGTGCACACATTGCCTCAGAGGCAGGCCAGGGCCCCTGTGTCTTGTGAGTCAGCAGGCATTAAACGGAGCTCATCTCTCCCGCTTACTTCTAAAGCCCACAAAGCAGGAAACTCATTATCTCTGCACAGATGATAATGAACGTCAGGCCAAGGACAGAGCAGTTGGGACTATGACGCAGGGCTGCTTTTTCTCAGGGATGGTGCAGAGATCCATTTTTCTTCACTCTCTCATGACTTCCATACTAGTCACTGACAGTGAACCTAAGACACCCACTTGACATCATTCGTCGTGTGAACCAGATGTCAGCCACTAGATGTTGCTAACTTCCCCGGCTTGCTGAGCTCATCCGGTTCTTTACGATTTTGTAAAAATTGTCTCAAATCCCCACACTTTATGCGGTAAGTAGCCCAGATGCTTTGCCAATAGCTCTGAGAATTTTTGCTGGCAGGATGTCTGGAAGGGACCTGGGTTCCTTCTGCCTTACTCTCTGCTTGCTCTGTTTCCTGGTCTTTGTTCTGCCTCTTGGGTGCCCTGTTCCTTTTGCAGAGAGCATCTGCTTACTGCACTCCTAACAACCCCTCAGTCCCCAGAGTGCCACTTTTCACGGCTGTGTGTGCTGCAGACTTTACTGAGGATTTGAGCAATAGAGCAGTGTGTGTATATGTGTGTGTGTGTGTGTGTGTGAGAGAGAGAGAGAGAGAGAGAGAGAGAGAGATTGAGAGAGAGAGAGAACACCCAAGCATGCTTACCCATGCCTGTGGTTTCTAGGGCTGCTGTAACAAAGTAACATTGGCTTAAACAGCAATTTACTATTCCACAGTTCTAAAAGCTAGAAGTCTGAGATCCAGGTGTCAGCCACGCTATCCTTCATCTGAAGGCACTAAGGAAGGATTCATTCCCTGCCTTTCTCTTAACTTCTGGTAGTTCCTTGGCTTGTGGCAGCAGAACTCCACTCTTCGCATGGTGTTTTCCCTGTGTGTGGGTCTGTATCCAAATTTCCTCCTTTTTAGAAGGACACTAGTCACACATGAACAGGGGTCCACCCTTTTGCAATATGACCTTGTCTTAATTATGACAACCCTATTTGCAAATGTCACATTCTGGGTACAGGCACGTTAGGTCTTGAATGTGTGAATTTGGAGGGGATATAGTTCAATCCATAACTGTGTGCGTGTGCGTGTGTGTGTGTGTCAGGGTTGGGGTGCTACATGATAGAAGACAGCACTTACAATTGAATATTTAACCACCTCAGGTTTAAAAATTCCTCAGCCATTCCATCCTCTGGGGAACTTTCTGGAGTCCCCGCCCCCCAGCATCCTGCCATGTGGCTGGACCCCTTC
Organism: Lontra canadensis; assembly: GCF_010015895.1. Taxonomy (NCBI): domain Eukaryota; kingdom Metazoa; phylum Chordata; class Mammalia; order Carnivora; family Mustelidae; genus Lontra; species Lontra canadensis. Next base: position 11,751,594 of record NW_022631049.1, on the reverse strand, counting down.
TGATGTTCTCCTTGAACCTCTCCCTGCTCCTTCCTGTTTCATTCAGTTACAACTCCAAAAATTACAATGCATTTCTGAAGCAAGACAGTTTACTTTCCTCTCCAGAGGAAACCAGCCAGACTTGGCCTACAGAGCCATCCTGATCACTAAAAGCCCCATTTAAGATGTTTCTCACAAAGACCATTCTCTGGTTGAGGAGAAATTCTGTGATCAGGTCTGATAAAAACTGTTTTTTCCCTCCCTTCATCAGTAAATAAAATGAAATCATTTATTGATCTAAATATTTTTTGTGAACAAGTTTCTGTTTATATCTGGGTGCATCAAAAAAGGCTTCGGCACAAATTGAGAAAAAAAAAAAAAACAGACATAAGGTGAATGTAGGTTGTGCCTCACAGGCAAGGGAAGGACAACTTATTATACTTCCTTCTATGACAAGATATACTGATAACTCTGGCACCTTTTTCCTGCTGGGCGAGGACATGGTTTTTAAGTCCTCTATGGAGCTGATTCAGGCCATAGTTATGGGTCCATTAAAGTTGATGTGAGAAATGAAGCCACTTTGCTACCATAGTTCCAGACATTCTGTGGAGGGAGTTTTGTGCTTCTGCTGATTGCTTCTGTTTCTGTTCATTAATAGTGGCTGGTTTGGGGAAACAGATAGAGGTGGGGAAATGTGATTTCTGTATTAATCAGCATAAACTGGATTATACTGTAGTGATGAATGACCCTCAAATCTTGGTATTTCTTGCTCATGCCACGTGGTTTTCAGGATCAGCGGAAGCTCTGCTCTGTGTTGTCTTTACTCAGGGAGTCAGCCTCTATCTGGAACATTGCTGGTCTTGTGGCAGAAGGAAACAGATACTGTTGAACCATGCACTGCCTTTTTTTTTTTTCCATAGATAAAGTTTTATCGGAAGATGTCTATGCTCACTCATTGACGTGTGTTCTGGGGTGGCTTGTGTGCAAAGCCTAAAATGTTTACCATTGGCCCTTTGTAGACTGTTTCCCTGGCTTCCTTTGGTTTGAGGCATTTTTTTTTTCTTTTAAATTTTTAAAATTAACATATAATGTATCATTTGCCCCAGGAGTACAGGTCTGTGAATCGTCAGGCTTACCTACTTCACAGCACTCACCATAGCACATACCCTCCCCAATGTCCATAACCCAACCACCCACTCCATACCCCCTTCCCTGGCAACCCTCAGTTTGTTTTGTGAGATTAAGAGTCACTTATGGTTTGTCTCCCTCCTGATCCCGTCTTGTTTCATTTTTTTCCTTCCCTACTCCCCCACCCCAACCCCCCCCGACTTTGCCTCTCAAATTCCTCTAATCAGGGAGATCGTATGATAATTGTCTTTCTCTGATTGACTTATTTAGCTCAGCATAATACCCTCTAGTTCCATCCACGTCGTTGCAAATGGCAAGATTTCATTTCTTTTGATGGCTGCATAGTATTCCATTTTATGTATATACCACTTCTTCTCTATCCATTCATCTGTTGATGGACATCTAGGTTCTTTCCATAGTTTGGCTATTGTGGACATCACTGCTATAAACATTGGGATGCACATGCCCCTTCGGATCACTACATTTGTACCTTTAGGGTAAATATCCAGTAGTGCAATTGCTGGGTTGTGGGGTAGCTCTATTTTTAACTTTTTGATGAACCTCCATGCTGTTTTCCAGAGTGGCTGCACCAGCTTGCATTCCTACCCAACAGTGTAGGAGGGTTCCCCTTTCTCTGCATCCTCTCCAACATCTGTCATTTCCTGACTTGTTGATTTTAGCCATTCTGACTGGTGTGAGGTGATATCTCATTGTGGTTTTGATTTGTATTTCCTTGATGCCGAGTGATGTGGAGCACTTTTTCATGTGTCTGTTGGCTATCTGGATGTCTTCTTTGCAGAAATGTCTGTTCATGTCCTCTGCCCATTTCTTGATTGGATTGTTTGTTCTTTGGGTGTTGAATCTGAGAAATTCTTTATAGATTTTGGATACTAGCCCTTTACCTGATATGTCATTTGCAAATATCTTCTCCCATTCTGTCAGTTGTCTTTTGGTTTTGTTAACTGTTTCCTTTGCTGTGCAAAAGCTTTTGATCTTGATGAAGTCCCAATAGTTTATTTTTGTCCTTGATTACCTTGCCTCTGGTGATGTTTCTAGGAAGAAGTTGCTGTGGCTGAGGTTGAAGAGGTTGCTGCCTGTGCTCTCCTCAAGGATTTTGATGGATTCCTGTCTCACATTGAGGTCTTTCATCAATTTGAGTCTATTTTTGTGTGTGGTCTAAGGAAATGGTCCAGTTTCATTCATCTGCATGTGGCTGTCCAATTTTCCCAACACCATTTGTTGAAGAGACTGTCTTTTTTTTCCATTGGACATTCTTTCTTGCTTTGTTGAAGATTAGTTGACCATAGAGTTGAGGGTCTATATCTGGGATCTCTGTTCCATTCCATTCATATATGTGTCTGTTTTTGTGCTAGTACCATACTGTCTTGATGATGACAGCTTTGTAATAGAGCTTGAAGTCTGGAATTGTGATGCCACCAACTTGAGCTTTCCTTTTCAACATTCCTCTGGCTATTCGAGGTCTTTTCTGGTTCCATATAAATTTTAGGATTATTTGTCCTATTTCTCTGGAAAAAGTTACATTTTTTTTTTAATTTAAATTTTAGTTATGGTATTTTTAAAAAGATTTTATTTATTTATTTGACAGACAGAGATCACAAGTAGGCAGACAGAGAGAGGGGGGGAATCAGGTTCCCTGCTGAGCAGACAGCCCAATGTGGGGCTCGATTCCAGGACCCTTGGATCATGACCTGAGCTGAAGGCAGAGGCTTTAACCCACTGAGTCACACATGCACCCCCAAAATGATGACATTTTGATAGGGATTGCCTTAAACATGTAGATTGCTTTAGGTAGCATAGAGATTGTCACCATATTTGTTCTTCCAATCCATGAGCATGGAACACTTTTCCATTTCTTTGTGTCTTCCTCAATTTCTTCATGAGTACTTTATAGTTTTCTGAGTACAGATTCTTTGCCTCTTTGATTAGGTTTATTCCTAGGTATCTTATGGTTTTGGGTGCAATTGTAGATGGGATCGACTCCTCAATTTCTCTTTCTTCTGTCTTGTTGTTGGTGTATAGAAATGCAACTGACTTCTGTATATTGATTTTATATCCTGACACTTTACTGAATTCCTGTACAAGTTCTAGCAGATTTGTAGTGGAGTCTTTTGGGTTTTCCACATAAAGTATCATATCATCTGCAAAGAGTGAGAGTTTGACTTCTTATTTGCCGATTTGGATGCCTTTAATTTCTTTTTGTTATCTGATTGCCGAGGCTAGGACTTCTAGTACTATGTTGAATAGCAGTGGTGATAATGGACATCTCTGCGGTGTTCCTGACTTTAGGGGAAAAGTTCTCAGTTTTTCCCCATTGAGAATGATATTTGCTGTGGGTTTTTCATAGATGGCTTTGATGATATTGAGGTATGTACCTTCTATCCCTACACTTTGAAGAGTTTTGATCAAGAAAGGATGCTGCACTTTGTCAGATGCTTTTTCAGCATCTATTGAGAGTATCATATGGTTCTTGTTCTTTCTTTTATTGATGTATTGTATCATATTGATTGATTTGCAGATGTTGAACCAACTTCGCAGCCCTGGAATACATCCCACTTGGTCGTGGTGAATAATCCTTTTAATGTACTGTTGGATCCTATTGGCTAGTAGTTTGGTGAGAATTTTTGCATCTGTGTTCACCAAGGATATTGATCTTTAATTCTCTTTTTTGATGGGGTCTTTGTCTGGTTTTGGGATCAAGGTAATGCTGGCCTCATACAATGAGTTTGCAAGTTTTCCTTCCATTTCTATTTCTAGGAACAGTTTCAGGAGAACAGGTATTAATTCCTCTTTAACTGTTTGGTAGAATTCTCCTGGGAAGCCGTCTGGCCCTGGGCTCTTGTTTTTTGGGAGATTTTTGATGACTGCTTCAATCTCTTTACTGGTTATGTGTCTGTCTAGGTTTTCTATTTCTTCCTGGTTCAGTTTTGGTAGATTATACATCTCTAGGAATGCCTCCATTTCTTCCATATTGTCAAGGTTGCTGACGTATACTTGCTCAAAATATGTTCTTATAATGTTTATATTTCTTTGATGTTGGTTGTGATCGCTCCTCTTTCATTCATGATTTTATTTATTTGGGTCCTTTCTGTTTTCTTTTTGATAAGTCTGGCCAGGGATTCATCATTTTACTAATTCTTTCAAAGAACCAGCTCCTAGTTTCATTGATCTGTTGTACTGTTCTTTTGGTTTCTCTTTCATTGATTTCTGCTCTGATCTTTATTATTTCTCTTCTCCTGCTGGGTTTGGGCTTTCTTTGCTATTCTTTCTCCAGCTCCTTTAGGTTTAGAGTTATGTTGTGTACTTGAGACCTTTCTCGTTTCTTGAGAAGGGCTTGTATCACTGTATACTTTCCTCTCAGGACTGCCTTTGCTGTGTCCCACAGATTTTGAACAGTTGTGTTTTCATTATCATTTGTTTCCATGAATTTTTTCAATTCTTCTTCAATTTCCTGATTGACCCATTCATTCCTTAGTAGGATGCTCTTTAGCCTCCATATACTTGAGTTTTTTCCAACTTTCCTCTTGTGATTGAGTTCTAGTTTCAGAGCATTGTGGTCTGAAAATAGGCAGGGGATGATCCCAATCTTTTGGTACCAGTTGAGACCGGATTTGTGATGCAGGATGTGATCTATTCTGGAGAATGTTCCATGTGCAGTAGAGAAGAATGTGTATTTAGTTGCTTTGGGATGGAATGTCCTGAGTATATCTGCGATGTCCATCTGGTCCAGTGTGTCATTTAAGGCCGTTATTTCCTTGTTGATCTTTTGCTTGGATGATCTGTCCATTTCAGTGAGGAGGGTGTTAAAGTCCCTTATTATTATTATTGTATCATTGTCGATGTGCTTCTTTGATTTTGTTATTAATTGGCATATATAGTTTGCTGCTCCCATGTTAGGAGCATAGATACTTAATACTATTAGATCTTCTTTCTGGACAGACCCTTTGAGTATGATATAGTGCCCTTCCTCCTCTCTTTTTATAGTCTTTGGCTTAAAATCTTATTTATCTGATGTAAGAATTGCCACCCTAGCTTTCTTTTGATGTCCATTGGTATGGTCAATTGTTTTCCACCCCCTCACTTTAAATCTGGAGGTGTCTTTGGGTCTAAAGTGAGTTTCTTGTAGACCGTATATTGATGGGTTTGGGTTTTTTATCCATTCTGATTCCCTGTGTCTTTTGGTTGGGGCATTTAGCCCCTTTACATTCAGGGTAACTATTGAAAGGTATGAATTTAGTGCTGTTGTATTGCCTGTAAGGTGACTGTTACTGTATATTGTCTCTGTTGCTTTCTGGTCTACTACTTTTAGGCTCTCTCTTTGCTTAGAGGACCCCTTTCAATATTTCCTGTAGGGCTGGTTTGGTGATTACAAATTCTTGTAGTTTTGAGTTTGTCCTGGAAGCTTTTTTATCTCTCCTTCTATTTTCAGTGATAGTCTAGCTGGATACAGTATTCTTAGCTGCATATTTTTCTGATTTAGTGCTCTGAGTAGTTCATGCCAGTTCTTTCTGGCCTGCCAGGTCTCTGTGGGTAAGTCTGCTGCCAACCACTATTTTTACCATTGTATGTTACAGACTTCTTATATGTAACCCTGAGCTGCTTTCAGGATTTTCTCTTTGTCAGTAAGACTTGTAAGTTTTACTATGAGATGACAGGGTGTGGACCCATTTTTATTTATTTTGAGGGGGGTTCTCTGTGCCTCCTGGATTTTGATGCTTGTTCCCTTTGCCATATTACGGAAATTCTTTACTATAATTTGCTCCAATATACCTTCTGCCCTCCTCTCTCTTTCTTCTTCTTCTGGAATCCCAATTATTCTAATATTGTTTTGTCTTATGGTATCATTAATCTCTCACATTCTCTCCTTGTGGTCCATTAGTTGTTTGTCTCTCTTTTGCTCAGCTTCTTTATTCTCTGTTATTTGGTCTTCTATATCACGAATTCTCTCTTCTGCCTCATATATCCTAGAAGTAAGAGCCTCCATTTTTTATTGCACCTCATTAATAACTTTTTTAATTTCAACTTGGTTAGCTTTTAGTTCTTTTATTTCTCCAGAAAGGGTTTCTTTAATATCTTCCATGCCTTTTTTGAGCCCAGCTAGCACCTTAAGAATCATCATGAACTCTAGATCTGACATATTACCAATGTCCGCATTGATTAGGTCCCTATCCTTAGGACTGCCTCTTATTCTTTTTTTGTGGTGAGTTTTTCTGCCTTGTCATTTTATCCAGATAAGAATATATGAACGAGAGAATCAAATACTAAAAGGGTGGCAAAGACCCCAGAAAAATGTATGCTAACCAAATCAGAAGAGACCCTAAATTGGGGGGAGAAAAAAGGGGGTATAAAGAAATTTTTAAAAATTTAAAATATATGTATTTATATTAGACTGGTGAATAGAACAGAGCCACCCACTTGATTTTGGGTGTATTTTGGTCTCTTAGAAGAAACTACCTCCCAAAATTTTAAAGAAAGAAAAACTTGTATATATACCACAATAAGAGTAAACATGATGAAGGGATGGAATATGACTGTAAAGATGAAAATTTAAAAAAATTCTAAAAAAGGAATTGATAAGATAAGTTGGTTGGAAAAAGAAAGTGGAGAGAATTTGCTCAGGCTGGAGAGTAGAACAAAGCCCTGTGCTAGATTTAGGGTATATTTTGATCTATTTGAAGAAATTGTATCCCAAAATTTTACAAGAAAAAAACCCTATATGTACACAAAAAATAAAGTTAGATACAATGAAGGATAAAATATGACTATAATAATGAAGGTTTTAAAATATTTTTTTAAGAAAGGTATTGCTAAGATAAACTAGTTAAAAAAACATTAAAAGAGGAAAGAGGAAAGTTAAAAAATTAGAATAAGAAAAAAATAAAATTAAAAAAATTTAATTAACTTTGTAAGACTAAAGAATCATGGGGAGAAAGCCATGAATTCCATGCTTTGCTTTCACCTCCTCAGAAATTCTGCTGTTTTTCTCGATCACTGAGCTTAGTCTTGGCTGGATGTTCTTGTAATATTCTGGGGGAGGGGCCTGTTGCCATGATTCTCAAACGTCTTTGCCCAAAGAGGAATTACACCGCCCTTGCCAGGGGCCTGGCTAAGTAATTTGCTCGGGTTCGCTCTCTGGGAGCATTTGTTCCCTGAACGTTTTCCGTAGAACTCTGGAGGACAGGAATGAAAATGGCAGCCTCCCAATCTCTGGCCCGGAGGAGCCAAGAGCTTGGGGCCCCACTCCTTAGTGTACCCTTGGAGAAAAGCTCTCAATCACTCCCATCTTCCTGGTCTCCAACCCCGCTCTGAACTCACCCGGCCTGTGACCGAGTGTTTCTGTCTCTGGTGCACAGCCCCATTTGGATTCTCCAAACCCAGCAGATTCCTACCTCCAGAGAAGGAAGGTGAGTCTCCCCGGATCTGCCACTTGTGGGATCCCTGCTCAAAGGGGAGTGGTCTGACTGTGCCTTGGATCACAGTTTAAGGAACCCTGAGCTGAGAGCTCACTCCTCTGCTCCGCCTCTGTAGCTGGCTTCCCCCGCTCTGATACCTGCGAGCTCTGCTACACTCAGACACCCCCAATCCTTCTGTGACTCCAGGGGGACCCAAGACCATACTGTCCCCGTGAGGGCTCCACCCCCACTTAGTCTCTGGAGCGATGTCCCTTAGTGGAGCAGACTTCTAAAAGTTCTGATTTTGTGCTCCGTTGCTCCACTGCTTGCCAGGAGCCAGCCCCTCCCTGCCACGGTCTATCTTCCTGTCACTTTGGATTCACTTCTCACATGTCCTACATTTCAGAGAGTGGTTGATTTTCTGTTTCTAGAATTGCTGCTCTTCTTTTTGAACTCCTGTTGGGTTTGCAGGTATTTGGAATGGTTTGATAACTATCTAGCTGAACTTCTGTGACCTGATGTCATCTCAATCTGCTATTCCTCTGCCATCTTGACTCCTCTTTTTCTTCTTCTTTTTTTTTTTAGATTTTATTTATTTATTTGACAGAGAGAGACACAGTGAGAGAGGGAACATAAGTAGGGGGAGTGAGAGGGTGTGAAACAGGCTTCCCACTGAGCAGAGAACTCAGTGATGCATGGCTTGATCCTGGGACCCTGGGATTCTGACCTGAGCCAAAGGCAGACATTGCTTAATGACCAAATCACCCGAGCACCCCCATGTACTGCCTCTTAAAGCTTCTACTTATAAGTAATGCTTGTCACTTCCACTCACATTTTATTGGTCAAGGCTAATGTCAGTGAGGTGGGCCAAGTGTAATCTTCCCTTAGGAATGGACAACAAAAACATTAATTTCATTTATATCAGATATCTCCCTTTTTTTATTGTTCTTAAATGTCTGGGGAATGAAGTGAAAGGAAATGGAGACTTTTCCTTTTTATCAAATTTTAATGGCTATTCTTTATTCTTCTTACTATATATGGTAGAAATCTTATTATGAGGGTTAAAGAATAGAAATACATATTTGATGTGATTAACATCAAGACCTTTATGATTCAGTATCTCTTCTTCAGCTGGGATATAATTAGTTTTAACAGAAGGCTGCTTAATGGTCAAAATTAGGTCTATGAATGCAGACCAAGATAATAATCTTAGTGGTTAAATCTGGACTCTAATTATCCAGCACAATAGTATGGTCTTTTATTTACCTTCACAGCAGAATAAGGTAAATTTAACAATGTTAATCTCAGGAACTACAGCCCTTTCAACATTTTAAAAATATGTTGTACTCTTATACATACTTTTAATAGGAAAATAATCTTCCTATTGAAATACATTAGAGCAGATATAAAAATAATTATCACATGCTGTGGTAATTATTTACTTCATCCCATTAATGGAAGAGTTTCAGCATGTGACCTACAAAGCAGAGTTGCTGAAGGATGTTTGGAAGAGCACTAGCTTAGAAAAATGTTAATAGATGTTACACTAAAAAAGGTGTATTAATTCAGGGTTCAGGGAGTTCTTAGTTAAACACAGTAAACAGGTTTTGGAATGCAAGTTATCTCAGAATTTTAATGATGCATTATTAGTACCTGAGCCATTTATCTGATCATATTCTTCAGAAGACACTGAAATGCTGACTCACAGCATTAGACCAGTCCCATTACAACTACTTTCTAACCTAACTGAAACTCTAATCCTTTGAGCCCTCTGCTTACTTCTAATCAATAACCCTCTGATTTCTTTAGTTCCTTGTTTACCCATCTGACCCTGAACATTCATCATTTTAGTATCATGCTTGGCCAATTATCTTATCTCTTAGTTGTACCCAGGTGGACCCACCCAACTATGGGTGAATCTAACTTTTTACTTCCTCTGAGCCCTGTTGGGGAAAGCTGTATGACCATTTACTTCAAATAGGCTCCTAATATCTGACAATTCCCTGTATTTCCTGTCAACTCATCTCTTACTCTCCTGTCTCCTCGTGATACTATTTCAAACTCTTTCTATTTTCTGGATTCAATAACCAGCTCTCTCCATCCCCACTGCACGGCCTACCCACCTAGCTCTTCTGCAGAGCACAGAGGGCCTGCTGTTCCCAGTCTCTTGCCTCCAGCTGCTGTCCTCATTCTAACTTTATTTCCCCCTTTTGGGAGGGTGGAAATGTTTCATCTCCATCCAAGGACCATCCCTCCACCTGTACTTTCATTCCCACACCCTTCCCTCTCCAAGGAACTTGTGCTATCAAATATGTAGAGTCAGTCTTCCTTTTCAACTGGTTTAGCTCATCAACCATTGGCTTACTACATATGCTGTAGTCTTTCCCATTAGGGGAAGGAAGAGAGAAAGGAAGGAAGGAAAGGAGGAAGGAAGGAAGGAAAGGAGGGAAGAAGGAAGGAAAGAAGAGTATATTCAACATTATATTCTGTTCCAGCTAATGCTTCCTCTTCATGGCCAAAAATCTCACTGTTTCTGTTTCCTTTCCTCCCACTCTACTCAACCTGCTCCCATCTATTTTTTGTAAATTTTAAATTGAGATTTCATATACATATGGCAGTATGGATTAATCTTAAATATACAGCTCAATGAAGTTTTGTATAATTACATACCCCATGTAGTTACCACCCAGATTAAGCTATAAAGCATTTCCAGGAACAAAAGTAACAATACCCTCAATGTTTCATAACTTGATCTCTTCACTTAACCATACATCCTGTTCATACCACAGCAATATATTGAGACCCTCTTCATTTCTTTACTACTGAGTAGTGCTTCATTATGTAGCTGCATCATCATTTATCAATATTCTGCAGATGCACATCTAGATTGATACCAGTCTTTTGGTATTCTAAATAGTGTTTCAATGAAGAGTTTTGTAGGCATCATTTCATATTTCTGCCACTGGAAGTTTGGTACAGATTCTTAGAAATGGAATTACTGAGCCAAAGGTTAAATGCATTTGTGATTGTGTTAGATGTTGTCAAATTCCTCTCTGTAGAGGTTGTCCCACTAGTATTCCCACCTTCACTGTATAAGGGGAAAACATCTGCTTTTCCACAGACTTGCTAACAACATGAGTTTAAAATTTTTTAAATTTTATATGCTTATCTTTTTAGTCTCTTTTTATTTTCTTGCAGCTTTATGTAATTGACATACAATACGTAGCACACAATTCAATGAATTTTACCATACGTGTACAACTATGAAACCATCCCTACAATCAAGATAATGAATGCATCCATCTCACCCCAATGTGTCCTTATGCTCCTCTGTAATCACTCTTTCCCTCCCCACTCCCTTCTTCAAGCACAAGAAGTCTCAGCAATTTTATTCCCTATATGCCTTTTTTGAGGTATCTGGAGATGTGCCTTCCAACCTGAGGGAGAAAATGAAGACCGAAGGAAAGAGCCCAGTAAACCCAGGAGAGAGAACATGTCAGCCTCAGCATGAAGGTGAGGGGAAAGCTGGTCTGTAGCCTGCTGCAATCTAGGCTCGGGGCACCAGCATGAGAACAAGTGGCAGCAGTGGACTGGCAGCAGATCAGAAGACTCCAGGAGAGATGAAGATGAAATCAATCCAAAACTTGATATATCAAACATGTGGAGTGAAGATTCAGAGACTTAAAGAGAATGTGTGGCTGAAAATCAAGCAAATGAGCAAAGAAAGATCAGAAAGAAAAGGAAATGTTGTGATATGCCAAATGACCCAACTGTGTAAATACTGAAGTTGATTTAATCAAAATTGTGATATGAGTTTCTGTGGGGAGTGGTGGAATGGGAGGGACAGGGCATGAGGTAGGGGTGAAAGAAGGCTAAACTCTTGCTTCCTGCAGGGCAAGGTGAAGGAGCATTCTTATAATTGAAAGATCAAGAAGGAGCAAAAGAAGCATGTTTTTGGGGTGCCTGGGTGGTTCAGTAGGGTACACACCCAGTTCTTGATCTCAGCTCAGGTCTTGATCTCAGGGTCCTGTGTTCAGGCCCTGTGTTGGGCTCCACGCTGGCCATGGAACCTACTTTAAAGAAAAACAAAAAAGAAGCATGTTCTCAGTAATTCCTACATAGCTTTCTAGCTTGGCTCGAGTGACAACTCTGCATGAGCCTTTCTCTGACTGCCTTTGGTGGCTCTCCTTCAAGGCAATCTTGTGCATACCTCTATTAGGGCAACTATCATAATTTTTTATTTACTTTTCTGTACACCCATGAGATTGTGAGCATCTTAGGGGAAGGACAGTATTTTATAACCCCTTGGTCTGACACACAGGAAGTGCTGAATTCATGAATAATACTACAGAATATTGTGAAAGCAAAACTGACCAAGTCTTGATAAAATTAAGAGGAATTTAAAGAGTCTGTTAAGGGCCACAGTATATGGAAATTAAAATCAAATCATAATGATTTCAAGGCATTGACTCATTTTACTCCCAGAAGTCTCAAAATATTCCATTTTCCAAGATAATGAACAGTTAGCATGCATATATCTCTACTTAACTCTTCAGGCTACTGTGAATTTTTCTTAATGAGATTAAGTGCTTGGGGCCCTTTCCTGGGAACATTTATTTAACTTTTCTCATGCATTAATGTAAAGGTTTTTATATTCACATTTCTATTACCTCCTGCTGGGATAATTTCATAAGCCCTAGTTATCTCATTAAGAATAAGAAACCACTGTTTCCAGGAAACATGATGGGATATTAAATTGTGCTTAACAGTGCAGGTGTGTATTACTTTTAAAACTCAATATCAAACAAGTTGATTGATAAAATACATTCATTTTGCTGGAGGTAGAGAGCAGGTAGAAAAAGGAAGTTAGGCAGTGATTAATAAAAATAATTTTCTTTTTGCAGAACAATTTCCTTTACATTATGAGCTCCCCAAATGCATTGAAAAATACAGTTCAGTTTGCCACAATTCGACTTACATACAGGTATTTTTCTAGGAGCACACCTACAATATAAACATGCCAATATGTTTTCCTAAAGCTACACTATTTTGAGCTATATGCTCCAAATGACAAAGGGATGGAGGAGGCACTTTTGACCATTACACTCAATGACCCAATGGGAAAACTTTCATTGCTATCTTCAAAGTTGTGTGTTTTGTTTCATGCCCACAGGAGGAAAGCTTCCAGCAGCAGACACAATCCCTAATGGACAGGAAGGTGAGGTTTCCACATACCAATGAGCGAAAAGACAAAAAAAAAAAAAAAAAAGATAGTTTGTAATGTTGTAATGTTGTTGGGGTGACTGGACTGTGCATGCCTCCTAAGGAGCCATGGGACTGTGGAAAGCAAGGAGATGAGCCATCCAGATTTCTCTGAGGGAAAGACTTGCTCCCCTGCTATGAGCAATTGTGGTTGGCAGGCAGCTTCCAGCTATCAGGTCCTCTGGAGCTGCAGAGAGCCAGCTCGCTGGGGGCCACATCCTTCCTGGGTTAGCCAGTGATGGAGCTTTGCAGCAACGCTCCCCCTGGAGCTCCCCACCAGGCTGGCTGAGGCTCTGCCTGGTTTGCTCTGCAGTGTGAGTCTTCCGCTCAACTCTGCTTCTGTTCTCTCTCTTTTTTAAAAATTTTATTTATCAGAGAGAAGCACACACAAAGGAACAGCAGGCAGAGGAGAAGCAGGATTCCCACTGAGCAGGGAGTCCAATGGGGGACTTGATCCCAGGATCCTGGGATCATGACCTGAGCCAGAGGCAGACATTTAACCAACTGAGCCACCCAGGCTCCCCAGCTTTTGTTCTCTTAACATTATAGGTGTTGATCCCTAAAAAATACCTTGCATCCCAGACTCTACCTCGGTATCTGCTTCCAGATAACCCAGTTGGCACATGTGGCTCACAGTGAGGGGATGAAGGACTGTGGATGGGACCCAGGGGAACCGCTGTGCTGCCTCCTCTGTTGCCACTGGCACTGCCAATGGTACAGGTCAGTGCAACACTACAGTCACTCGATACAAACTGGACCACAAGAGACTCAGACCCCACAGAAATTAAGGTCAGGCTCACTTCATCTCATAAAAAATCCCCATCTGCTGAGATGCTTGTAGAATGCCAAGGAAACATGAAAAATAAATCATAAATACCAACTATGGTATTTATATGCCATTGCAAAGGGAAGAACAATTTCAGCAACACATGTTTTCTCCTCTGCTGTGTCATGCATACGCTAATGTACTTCAATTTTCCTTTCTTCTCCCCTTTCCCCCATAGTTACTTATGGGGCATATTGGTGGTCATTAACTTTAAATTTTAAATTGCATAATACAGACGTCAATAAAGACTGTGATGGAACAAAAGAGAAATAGATATTCCCTGATATCCCAGACTTAAAGCTGGATCTAGCAACTGCTTAGGCTTTGAGACTTTTCTTTTACAAAAAGATTTCATTTATTTATTTGAGAGAGACAGAGAGACCTCTGAGGGGAGGAGCAGAAGGAGAAGGACAAGGGGACTCTGCACTGAGCGGGGAACCCAATGCGGGGCTGGATCCCAGGACCCTGAGATCATGAGCTGAGCTGAAACCGAGTTGGATACTCAACAGACTGAGCCACCCTGGTACCCCAGCTTTGAGACTTTAAAGAAAGGCTGAATATAGTTTTGTTTGTATGAGTATACTTTAATTTTGTTAAAGAAAGAACATTTGGGGGACTATAAGTATGTGCAAAAAAGGTATATGTTGCTATTAGGCATTGAAGGCGTGGAATGTAAGAAGAGGAAGAAGAATTACTTTAATATCTCACATTTACTGAGCACTTGAATTAACTCATTTAATGAATTAAATCATTTAATCTTTGCGACAGCACTGAGAGTGGTGCTATTATTATCTCCATTTACAAATGAAACGGAGCCTCCTAAAGCTTAATTAACTTGGCTATAGTGGCAGAGCATTTGCACGCAGGCGTTCTGTGTATCCTATATGTGCTCTTCGTCTCCCTAAGTTCTAGCGTCTTATTTTACTATACAGGAGATGCGTCAGTCTTTGGGTCACCCAGCATCTAAATCCTCTGACTGCGTTTGGGAAATTCTCTTTGGGAAACTGGGTAGAAGGCAGAGCCCACCTGCCACTGCAGTTACAAGTGCAGATATTTCTCTTCCATTTTCTCTTGCACCTTAGGTGTGGACATGCTATTGATGCCATCTGGAAAATAACCTTTTAACCTTGAAAATAAAACTGTCAGGTGTGTTTTTTTGTTTTTTTTTTTTAAATATAGCAAAGGTGGGTTTAGCCAGGAATAGCAGAGAATGGCACCTGGGATAAGTGGGCTGGAACAATTCCACAGAACAAAGGAGAGAACGTCTTTTATGGAGGAAAGGATGGATAGTTGGGAGGCCGGCTTAAAAAAAAATCTTTTGAGGTAAACTAGGAGTTCTATGTATAATGGCTTCTCATTGGCTGGGCTGTTGCCAGGGTGAAGAGGAAACCTGCCTTTAGTGTCCCGTTGGGAGAGTAAAGCAGCATCCATGTAAAGGTGCGCCTCTTCCGGTTAGATTTGGATTGACCAGCGCTGAGTGTGAGAACTCCCCCTGCTGGCCTCCCAAATCCTTTCTATCACGGGTTTGCTTTTATTAATTTTGCAAGGCTTAGTGATCAGATGCACTTTCTCGTGGCTATTACAGCAAGATCAAGTTTCAAAAGGACCAGGGGCAGTGCTAGTGGTGGCCTTCACCGTCCGGTGCCAGGGGTGTTGGGGTCGTAAGTTACAGCTTCTGGTGCTTGGCAGCCGCCATGGGCCTGTCCTCACCAGACCAGGCTTGTATGATTTTTGGATGTTTGGCTATAAAGCTATTAATGTTGTCTATGCAGCCTTCCCAGAAATTCTGCGAGGTACCCAACATTCTGATTTGTGGCAACAGCCCTTATGGTTGTGTAGCCTTATTTCTTAAAATGGAATACTAGCTTATACACACATAGTTCATGGCTCTTTTCTGTACAAGGCACCGTGCTAAGTGCATTACACACATAATGAAGTCTTAGAAAATTTTAGGACTTACGTTGGACTATTGTTCTCATTTAACGATGAGGAGACTTACGTATACAGAGTGTACTAACCTGTCCCAGGTCACGCAGAGAGGTGATTCAAGCCCTGGTCATCTGTCACCAGAGTCTCTCCTCACCACCAGTCACTTCACCAGGGTCCCTTCATTTCCGAATGGTTTTGATTCTACCGTCCCATAGATGACTGGATTTTGTCCTCAAAGTTTTGTTTCTTTTTCAAGAATTGCTCCTAGGTGTAGTTTTGTTTGGGTTCTCTTATGCTGGAGAGAGTTTATCTTTTGCCTTTAGATGAAGAGCAAACTTGCTGAGCATAACTTCCTAGGTCACACTTTGCTGTAGAACTCTGTAGGCTTAGATAATTTGGGTGGTAAAATCTCAGGGTCACCATATTTTTCTCTCTTGTGTGTAACTTTTTCTTTTTTGCTTTGTATGTCACTTTTGCTTTTCTCTATATTGGTCTTTTTTCCTTCATTAGGGACATATTTTGACTTTGGGCATTCTATCTCAGTTTTTCCTGAGTCATGTTATGGCTTTTTGTCTGAATTCAAATCTTTATTCTGGACTAGTTTTCTCCTCTTGTTTTTTTAAGGAAAAAATTAAAACTCATTTGGTTCTATTCTTCAGAAATATCGATTATGTGTCTGTTTAATCTACTATGACTTCTGTGTCTATCATCTCTAATATTTTTTATATCATTGCCCCTTCCCATCCCTTTCTGGGGCTTTAAAAAAACCTGTCAATTATGTCCTTTACTATGTTTTTGATTGCATTATTTCCACTCTCATTTCTCATGCAGTATTTTTTGGGTCATGGTTTTCTATTTCTATTCCAGTGTTCTTTCTTCCGAGTTCTGCTGGCTTGCCTTTTATCTTTATTGTTTTTTGAACTGTTCCTCTGTTTCTTTGGATAATTCCTCTTATGTATATGTTCTTTATCTATAGGTCGACTTTATTTATTTATTTGCTTACTTACGTACTTACTTTCTTCCTCCAGTATATATGCATAGGGCCTAGATGGTTTATTTCTGATCTCAACAGGGGAACCTCGTCGAGGGAGGTGGTGAACAGTGACATTGGGCACTCTTTAGCTTCCTATAACTACTACTTCCTCTTTCCTAAGGGATAATAAACTCTTTGTATTTGACACTTAAGAGGTTAGCATGGTGTATAGTAAATCCCTTAAACTACCTCTGGAAAATCTGTGCTGTCTCTCAGCTACCAGGCCAGATTATAGAAATTGTAACAAATTTTTTGCTATCAGGGTCTCTCATTCAGCTACCCTTCTGCCACTTTACAGTATAGAATAGTGTCTCCCTAGGACCACCTACTGCTTCTCTCATGGACTCCCCATGTCCCTCTACCTTGGTGCTCTAATCAAAGACTCTTTGGAACTGTCACTTATTCTCAGAAATACCTGTACCTTGCCTGAGGTCCAAGGCTGTCAGTGTTCACCATCATTTCTGTTCAAATTTGAAAGTGGTTGACAAGTATTCTGCATGGTGGTTGTTTGGAGTTGTAGTATTTCCCTGTTTAAAGATGAGATTAGAGGACGTCAGGGTGGCTTAGTCT
Source organism: Lontra canadensis (assembly GCF_010015895.1). Taxonomy (NCBI): domain Eukaryota; kingdom Metazoa; phylum Chordata; class Mammalia; order Carnivora; family Mustelidae; genus Lontra; species Lontra canadensis. Next base: position 11,734,457 of record NW_022631049.1, on the reverse strand, counting down.
GTTAAGTGTCTGCCTTCAGCTCAGGTCAGGATCCTAGGGTCCTGGAATTGAGTCCCACGTCAGGCTCCTCCGGGAGCCTGCTTCCTCTCCCTCTGCCTGCTACTCCCCCTACTTGTGCTCTCTCTCTCTCTCTCTCTCTGACAAATAAATAAAGAAAATCTTTGAAAAATAATAATAATAAAGATGAGATTAGAAATCCAGGAAAGGCTTACCTGGGAGGATCTGGATCAGGGTCTCTCATGAGGCTGCAGCTGTCTCAAGGCTTGAGTGGGGCTAGAGAACCTCCTCCCGAGCTCACGGTCATGATTGCTGGCTGGTCTCCGTTCCTTGCTGACTGTTCACTGGAGGCTTCAGTTCCCTACCACATGGGCCTCTCCACAGGGCTGCTAAGATGTGGCAGCATGCTCACCCGGAGAAGGTGATGAGAGGGAGAGAGAACAAGAGAGCATCCAAAATGGAAACCACATTCTTTCACAATATAATTTTAGAAGAGACATACGATACTTCTCCTATATGTAATTGGTCATGTAGATTAACCCTGGTACAGTGGGGCAAAGGACTATTCAAGGGTGTGAATACCAGAAGGTAGGGATCATAAGGACTATCTTGGAAGCTGCCTACCACAAGTCTATGTATGGGTATGAAGATGTATATGCACACATACATATGAATGTGTGTATATAATATATATTACACACATGCACAAATCAATTAGAAGGATGTTTATAGCAATTCTAAATTTGAATTCTAAATATAGCTTTGCAATATATGAATCAGAAATTGATAGTACTACAAAAAGAAGACACTAAATCTCCTGTTATAGTAGGAAACTTTTAGCTCACTTACCCAGCAATAAACAGATCTGGTAGATGAAAATATCAGTAAACCCATAAGTTTTGAATAAGACAGTTAACAAGCTCAATCTTTTTTTTTAAAAAAGATTATTTATTTATTTACTTGACAGAGAGACAGATCACAAGCCGGCAGAGAGAGCGGGGGAAACAGGCTCCTTACTGAGCAGAGAGCCCCATATGAGTCTCGATCCCAGGACCCTGAGATCATGACCTGAGCTGAAGGCAGAGGCTTAACCCACTGAGCCACCCAGGTGCCCCCTAATAAGCTCAATCTAATGGGCACATATATAGGGACTCATAAAACAGTTGGAAAATGGACATTCTTTTCATGCCACTCTGAACCTTATGAAATTCGATTACTTAATAGTCCACAGTTCAAGTATCAATAGATCTTAAAGAATTGGAACCACAATTTCTGGCCATAATGCAATTAAAATTCAGATCAATTTGTAAAGAGATGACCATGAAAATCCTGTATGCTAGTGAATTTTAAAGTGTACTTCTAAATAATTCACAAGTCAAAGAAGAGATCATAATGGGAAATTTAAAATATCTAGAACTGAAAAATACAAACAAATGCTACATATAACAATTTTGGAGACTCAGATACAGCAATGAATAGAGGGAAATGTGTAGTTTTAAACTGACAATTTAGAAAAGTCCAAAGACCAAAAACTTATAAGCTAAGCAGATATTTGAAAACTTATAAAATTAACAATAGAGTAAACCTAGGAGTAGTGAAGTATAGAAATAATCCAGAATAGAGTAGGAATTAAAGAAATAGATAACAAAGGTAGAAAAGGATAAAAAAGTGTAAAATTTTGAAATGACTAATAGAGTTAATATATCTCTGAAAGTTTAGTTTTAAAAAAGAGAAAGAGTGGGCACAGAAACACCATTTGGGGAATAAGAACTGGGATACAAGCCAAGGAACAGTAGAGATTAGATGGAAATTAAGGAAAAAACTTCATGACAATAAATTATAAAACAAATGAAAACAAATGCCTACAAAAAATTAATGTACCACAATTAACTAAAAAAAACAAAAACAAAAAAAAAGGAGGATTTTCTTAAACATGTGGAAGTTTTTATTTTTAATGAGATCCTCAGAAAGAAAACAACAGGTCCCAGATAATTTTTTTTTAAGATTTTATTTATTTATTTGACAGACAGAGATCACAAGTATGCAGAGAGGCAGACAGAGAGAGGCAGGCAGAGAGGTGGGAGGGAAGCAGGCTCCCCGCTGAGCAGAGAGTCCAATGCGGGGCTTGATCCCAGGACTCTGAGATCATGACCTGAGCCGAAGGCAGAGGCTTACTTAACCCACTGAGCCACCCAGGCGCCCCCCAGATAATTGTGAGGACAAGTTATAACAAACATTCAGTGCAATCTCTTCAAGAGAACTGAATGAACAAGAGCATTTATTTATTAAATGATTAATTTCAGAAGCTTGTAGTAACTAGCAGCATATACCAGCAAAACACTTCGTGGCCTCTTCTGTTAAATATTTATATAAATAAATTGATCCAGTCTCAGCTGTTGGGCTTATCATGAGCTCTGTCTGGTTCAGCTGACATAACTGAATTTACCTCAGACGATAGGAGTCCAATAGATCTCTACTCCAAATTCTCTTATCCATCTTTGTTATTAACAGTGGTCATCCCTTGTGCTCCCTTTTGAACTTTCCAGCAATCTCCTGAGAGTAGGTTGTTGCCGCGGCCATAACAGAGTGTGGTGTCAGCAGAGTCCCTAAGCTCTTCCCTGCGAATTAAGATGGGGAGAACTTCTTGTATTTGCCCGTATCAGCACAAATTTGCCCCAGTTGTTTCCTTTAAATAATCTTACACGATATGATGGAGTTAGTTATAATCCCTCCTCTCTCTGAATTCAAAAGGGAAGCGAAATCTGGAATGCCATCTTTATGACAGAACAATTTAAAAGCAATATATGTAATTGACATAAAATGTAAATTCAACCCTTTATTTCTCTCTCCATTCTGCATGCTGTTGAAATTTAGACATCGTGCGAATCTGCCCACTAGTTTAGGATGCCTGAAAAATCATTTCACTAATCTCACCGTGACCTCTGATGCTCTTGCTGGTGTCCCAGGGACTGTCCTTTTCTTTCATGATCAAGTAAATGATCTCTGCCCCAGATGTCCATGAATCCCAGTTGTGAAATTCTTGATTTGTCTGTTTTCTCCCTTCTCTGAGTTTACCTTTTTACTTCCAATGGAGGCGTCACTTCCATCCTCTTCTGAGGCCCTTTGTTTTTAATAGACCGCAGAATCTTACCTGCACTTACTCGTTTTGGACCTACAGAACTATCACAGGCCCAGGGTATCCTCATGTAGAGGTTTGCCCAGGGTGATTTACTCCAGGTGTTTTGCTCCCATTCTCATCAGTTAACTGGGAACCACGATTCCTATCATTCAGGGTAGCTGTTGTGAACTGAATATTTGCATCCCTGCCAAATTCCTATATTGAAACCCTACCCCGTAATGCGGTGGTATTGGAAATGAGGCCATTAGAAGGTTATTAGGAGTAGATGAGGTCATGAGGGTAGAGCCTCCATGAATGGGATTTGCACCCTTGTAAGGGTCTCTGGAGAGCTTATGTTCTCTGCTCTCTGCCTTGTGAGGCTACAACTAGAGGTCAGCAGTCAGCAACCCACACAGGGGCTCACAGCAGGACTTGACCTTGCTGGAAACTTCATCTTAGACTTCTACAGTGAGAACGAAATTTCTGTTGTGTATAAGCTACTCAATCTACCGTATTCCTGTTCAAACACCCAGAATGGACTAAAACAAAGCCTGTGGTACTGGTATTCCTTGGAAATATTGCAGGCTCCATTGCAGACCACCACAATAAAGCAAATGTTGTAACAAAGAGACTGAAATAAATGTTTTGGTTTCCCAGGCCATGTAAAAGTTATGTTTACATTATACTGTGGTCTATTAAGTGTGCAATAGTATATCAAGAAAGACAATATAATACCATAATTTAAAAATACTTTACTGATAAAACAAAACAAAACAAAACAAACCACTAACGATTATCTGAGCTTTCAGTGAGTCGTAATCACTTATCGCAGATCACTGTAACAAATATAATAATGGAAAAGTTTGAAATATTATGAAAATTACCAGGTGAGGGGCACCTGGGTGGCTCAGTCATTAAGGGTCTGCCTTCGGCTCAGGTCATGATCCCAGGGTCCTGGGATCGAGCCCCATAACTCCCTGCTCAGCAGAAAGCCTGCTTCTCCCTCTCCCACTCTCTCTGCTTGTGTTCACTCTCTCGCTATGTCTCCTTCTGTCAAATAAATAAACAAAATCTTAAAAAAAAAAAAAAAGAAGTTTTTAAATTAAAAAAAAAAAAAATTACCAGGTGTGACATAGAGACACATAGTGAGGAAGTACAGTTGGAAAAATGATGCTGGTAACTTGCTCCATGCAGGGGTGCCAGAAATCTTCCAGAATGAAGTATCTGTGAAGTGCAAAAAAGTAAAGCACAATAAAACAAAGTATGCCTGTAATAAGGTTAGAACGACATGAAGTGCTTACCACAGTGCTTAGAACTCAGCAAACACTCAATGCATGCCAATCATTTTTCTTACCACAATCCCCTTCCCTAAGGCCAATCTTCTGTGTATTTTAGGGATAAATAGATCTTTCCATTTTTTTAATTCTAATTTTGATGAATTGGCTATTGACCTTATGCATTTGGTGGCAGGGTACATTTTTAGATTTTGATACGTGAATACCCTTTGCGATCTCTGGGAGAATGAAGATAATAGTGATGATTTGTGTCTCTAATTGCCTTTAATGCATATATAACCTCTCTGTGAATGAGTACCAAGCCCTTGTGAGATATCTTAGCTATTAGTATGGCAAAGCCTCTGACTTTAACGACCCTCAGTAGTGAGTTGACATTTAAATCTGACAATTGATGATGCCACAAGAGACCTTTGCCCTGTGATTATCTGACAGACATGCACAAGGCAGGCTTTCTTACACTTTAGTCCTCTTTGGATCCTTTATCAATGCTTGGCACACTCATGGACTGAAGATTTTAGGTGAAAAATTTTTAAAGCTGGCTCACTAACAAAAAGAATGTTCAAGGGACGCCTGGGTGGCTCAGTCGTTAAGTGTCTGCCTTCAGCTCAGGTCATGATCTCAGAGTCCTGGGATCAACCCCCGCATGGGGATCCCTGCTCCGCAAGAAGCCTTCTTCTCCGCAAGAAGCCTTCTTCTCCTTCTCCTACTCCCTCTGCTTGCATTCCCTCTCTTGCTGTGTCTCTCTCTCTGTCAAATAAATAAATAAATAAATAAATAAATAAAATCGATCTTCAAAAAAAGAAAAAATAATGTTCAAAATGTGTTATGTTTTATGCAATCTTTGCCAAATCAGCGTGATAATGGATAACTTGTTTTCTTTTCTTACTACTTATTTTCACTCAATTAGAAGACCCAAAGTCACAACCGTGGGTGGCTGAGGATAGCAGTAGGTGTTGGTTTTTATACCAAATAATTCTAGCTATTATTTGGCTTGATGTGGACCCTGTATTTTCAACCACCAGCAGCCCCATCCCACAGCCCTCCGCAGTAACCTTTGCTACTGCTCTCATCAGGAGGCAAAGTCTGAACCCTATGTATTAGTTTTCTCTTGCTGTGTAACAAATTACCACAAACTGCAGATGAAAGCAACACACGTTTCTTGTCCCACAGATTCCTTGTGTCAATAGTTCAGCGCATTTTAGCTGGGGCCCGGCTCCGAGTCTCACCAGGCTGAAATCAAGGCATTGGCCCCATGTATCCTCATGTAGAGGTTTGGCTAGGGAAAGATCCATTTTTAGACTCCTGTAAGTTGTTGGCAGAATTTACTTCCTTCTGACTGGGGGACTCACATGCCCCTGTTTTACCAGCCACAATTCTGGGACCACTTTTTGTTCCTAGATGCCACCTTCTGATCCTTGCCTGGTGTCCCCACCCTCTCAACAATGGAGAACCTTCCCTTCATTGAATTGTTCTTCTGATCTCTCTGACTTGCCCTTCTGCTGCCACCTCGAGGAAAAAATCTCTGATTTTAAAGGGTTTATGTAATTAGGTCAAGCCCACCTAGATAATAGCTTTATCTTCAGGTCAGTTGATTACTGATCTTAATTATATCTGCACATCCATTTGCCTTGTAACAAATCCCTTTTCCATGTAACATCACCATGGGAGAAATGGGGGGCTGGAGGAGCAGAGATCATAAGAAGCATCTTGGGAATTCTGCCTCCTACCCTAAATCTGGGGTGGCCTATAATGTGCTTTGTACAAGACAATTTGCTCCTAGGACTCAAAAGTTCTGCAAGCTTCTACTTCTGCCCTCTGAATTTCTCCATCTTGGAACCTAGCCATCATTCTGAGAATGTTGAAGCTGGCCATGTGGAGGAGAACCAAGGTGTCCCAGGGCCAGCCCAACTGATAATTACTGTTTCAAGCCACTAGGTTTTGGGGTGGTCCATTATGCAGACATAGAAAACTATTTTTAGGACTCCATCAGATGCTAAGACTGTAGAATTTCACACTCAAAAAATGAAGTTTGAATACATTGGATTAGGAGAGAGGATAAATGGATTCCTCATTCTTTCTTTGGTTACAATAGAATTTGAACATGGTTGATTCACTGTTGCAGCTTTTAAATGTGAGTTAAAATATGCTAAATAATACATCATTGATTTATCTCAAGAATGTCTGAAGAATCATCAAGAGTGAAAATTTGAGGTTTTAGCAATTGAGCCAATTGTATATAATTCAGTCTTCTAAAAATGTTGATATTTTATTCTCAGCATTAAAAATCTAGATGGTTCTGGCGCCTGGGTGACTCAGTAAGTTAAGCACCTGCCTTCGGCTCAGGTCATGATCTCAGAGGCCTGGGATCGAGTCCTGCGTTAGGCTCCCTGCTTAGTGGGGAGGCTGTTTCTTCCTGTTCGTGTGCCTGCTTCTCCCCTTGCTTGTACTTTCTCTCTCTCTCTCTCTCTCTCTCAATCTCTCTGTCAAATAAATAAATAAAAATCTTTAAAAATATAAAAATAAAAATCTGGATAATTCTTATACTGCTGATGGGAATGGAAGCTGGTTCAGCAGTCTGGGAAACAGTATGGAGGTTCATCAAAAGGTTAAAAATAGAGCTACCCTATGAACCAGCAATTGCACTACTAAGTATTTACCCAAAGGATATAAACATAGTGATCTGAAGGGGCACCTGCACTCCAATATTTATAGCAACAATGTCCACAATAGTCAAACTATGGAAAGGGTCCAGATGACCATTGACAAATGAATGAGTAAAGAAGATGTGGTGTATATATACAATGGAATATTACTCAGTCATCAAAAACCGAAATCATACCATTTGCAGTGATGTAAATGGAACTAGAGTGTATTATGCTAAGCAAAATAAGTCAATCAGAGGAATACAATTATCATATGATTTCACTCATACATAAAATTTAAGAAACAAAACAGAGGATCATAGGGGAAGGGAAGGAAAAATAAAAGAAGACAAAATTAGAAAGGGAGACAACCATGAGACTCCTAACTATAGGGAACAAATAGAGTTGCTGGAGGGGAGGTGGGTGACGGGATGGGATAACTGGGTGATGGGCATTAAGGACATAACTTGATGTAATGAGCACTGGGTATTATATCAGACTGATGGATCACTAAATTTTATCTCTGAAACTAATAATACACCATATGTTAATTAACTGAATTTTAATGAAATAAATAAATTAAAAATAAATAAATAAATAAACGGATAAGAAAAAGATTAGTTCTGTCCAAGTAGTATACAATAGAAATATTTTTAAACAAACGTGGTTTAGTGTTAAGATTTTTAGAAATCAAAATATTCATTCACATAATTTCAAACTAAAGTCAAATATAATAAAACTGTGGTAACGATTTTTTTGTTTTTTTAATTAATTACTTTTTGTTAACATATAATGTATTACGGGGTAAAGGTCTGTGAATCATCAGGCTTACACACTTTAGAGCACTCACCATATCACATACCCTCCCCAATGTCCATAACCCAACCACCCTCTCCACACCCCCCTCCCCCCAATAACCCTCAGTTTGTTTTGTGAGATTAAGAGTCTCTTATGGTTTGTCTCCCTCTTGATCCCATCTTGTTTCATTTTTTCCTTCCCTATCCCCCAAACACCCCACTCTGCCTCTCAAATTCCTCATATTAGGGAAATCATATGATAATTGGCTTTCTCTGATTGACTTATTTCGCTCAGCCTAATACCCTCTAGTTCCATCCACATCGTTGCAAATGGCAAGATTTCATTTCTTTTGATGGCTGCATAGTATTCCATTTTATGTATATACCACTTCTTCTCTATCCATTCATCTGTTGATGGACATCTAGGTTCTTTCCATAGTTTGGCTATTGTGGACATCACTGCTATAAACATTGGGATGCACATGCCCCTTCGGATCACTACATTTGTACCTTTAGGGTAAATATCCAGTAGTGCAATTGCTGGGTTGTGGGGTAGCTCCATTTTTAACTTTTTGATGAACCTCCATGCTGTTTTCCAGAGTGGCTGCACAAGCTTGCATTCCTACCCGACAGTGTAGGAGGGTTCCCCTTTCTCTGCATCCTCTCCAACATCTGTCATTTCCTGACTTGTTAATTTTAGCCATTCTGACTGGTGTGAGGTGGTATCTCATTGTGGTTTTGATTTGTATTTCCCTGATGCCAAGTGATGTGGAGCACTTTTTCATGTGTCTGTTGGCTATCTGGATGTCTTCTTTGCAGAAATGTCTGTTCATGTCCTCTGCCCATTTATGATTGGATTATTTGTTCTTTGGGTGTTGAGTTTGCTAAGTTCTTTATAGATTTTGGATATTAGCCCTTTATCTAATATGTCATTTGTAAATATCTTCTCCCATTCTGTCAATTGTCTTTTGGTTTTGTTAACTGTTTCCTTTGCTGTGCAAAAGCTCTTGATCTTGATGAAGTCCCAATAGTTCATTTTTGTCTTTGCTTCCCTTGCCTTTGGCAATGTTTCTACGAAGAAGTTGCTGTGGCTGAGGTTGAAGAGGTTGCTGCCTGTGCTCTCCTCAAGGATTTTGATGGATTCCTGTCTCACATTGAGGTCTTTCATCAATTTGAGTCTATTTTTGTGTGTGGTCTAAGGAAATGGTCCAATTTCATTCTTCTGCATGTGGCTGTCCAATTCTCCGAACACCATTTGTTGAAGAGACTGTCTTTTTTCCATTGGACAGTCTTTCCTGCTTTGTTGAAGATTAGTTGACCATAGAGTTGAGGGTCTATATCTGGGCACTCTATTCTATTCCATTGATCTATGTGTATGCGTCTGTTTTTGTGCTGGTACCATACTGTCTTGATGATGACAGCTTTGTAATAGAGCTTGAAGTCTGGAATTGTGATGCCACCAACTTGGACTTTCTTTTTCAACATTCCTCTAGCCATTCAGGGTCTTTTCTGATTTCATATAAATTTTAGGATTGTTTGTTCCATATCTTTGAAAAAATTGATGGTATTTTGATAGGGATTGCATTAAATGTGTAGATTGCTTTAGGTAGCATAGACATTTCCAACATATTTGTTCTTCCAATCCATGAGAATAGACCATTTTTCCATTTCTTTGCCTCTTCCTCAATTTCTTTCATGAGTACTTTATAGTTTTCTGAGTACAGATTCTTTGCCTCTTTGGTTAGGTTTATTCCTAGGTATCTTATGGTTTTGGATGCAATTGTAAATGGGATCTACTCCTTACTTTCTCTTTCTTCTGTCTTGTTGTTGGTGTATAGAAATGCAACTGACTTCTGTATATTGATTTTATATCCTGACACTTTACTGAATTCCTGTACTAGCAGATTTGTAGTGTAGTCTTTTGGGTTTTCCACATAAGGTATCATATCATCTGCAAAGAGTGAGAGTTTGACTTCTTATTTGTCGATTTGGATGCCTTTAATTTCTTTTTGTTGTCTGATTGCCAAGGCTAGGACTTCTAGTACTATGTTGAATAGCAGTGGTGATAATGGACATCTCTGCGGTGTTCCTGACTTTAGGGGAAAAGTTCTCAGTTTTTCCCCATTGAGAATGATATTCGCTGTGGGTTTTTCATAGATGGCTTTGATGATATTGAGGTATGTACCTTCTATCCCTACACTTTGAAGAGTTTTGATCAAGAAAGGATGCTGCACTTTGTCAGATGCTTTTTCAGCATCTATTGAGAGTATCATATGGTTCTTGTTCTTTCTTTTACTGATGTATTGTATCATATTGATTGATTTGCAGATGTTGAACCAACTTCGCAGCCCTGGAATACATCCCACTTGGTCGTGGTGAATAATCCTTTTAATGTACTGTTGGATCCTATTGGCTAGTAGTTTGGTGAGAATTTTTGCATCTGTGTTCACCAAGGATATTGATCTTTAATTCTCTTTTTTTTTTTTATAATTTTTTTTTAGAGATTTTATTTATTTATCTGACAGGCAGAGATCACAAGTAGGCAGACAGGCAGGCAGAGAGAGAGGAAGGGAAGCAGGCTCCCCGCTGAGCAGAGAGCCCGATGCGGGGCTTGATCCCAGGACCCTGAGATCATGACCTGAGCCGAAGGCAGAGGCTTAAACCACTGAGCCACCCAGGCGCCCCTAATTCTCTTTTTTGATGGGGTCTTTGTCTGGTTTTGGGATCAAGGTAATGCTGGCCTCATAAAATGAGTTTGCAAGTTTTCCTTCCATTTCTATTTCTAGGAACAGTTTCAGGAGAACAGGTATTAATTCCTCTTTAACTGTTTGGTAGAATTCTCCTGGGAAGCCGTCTGGCCCTGGGCTCTTGTTTTTTTGGGAGATTTTTGATGACTGCTTCAATCTCTTTACTGGTTATGTGTCTGTCTAGGTTTTCTATTTCTTCCTGGTTCAGTTTTGGTAGATTATACATCTCTAGGAATGCCTCCATTTCTTCCATATTGTCAAGGTTGCTGACGTATACTTGCTCAAAATATGTTCTTATAATGTTTGTATTTCTTTGATGTTGGTTGTGATTGCTCCTCTTTCATTCATGATTTTATTTATTTGGGTCCTTTCTCTTTTCTTTTTGATAAGTCTGGCCAGGGATTCATCATTTTACTAATTCTTTCAAAGAACCAGCTCCTAGTTTCATTGATCTGTTGTACTGTTCTTTTGGTTTCTCTTTCATTGATTTCTGCTCTGATCTTTATTATTTCTCTTCTCCTGCTGGGTTTGGGCTTTCTTTGCTATTCTTTCTCCAGCTCCTTTAGGTTTAGAGTTATGTTGTGTACTTGAGACCTTTCTCGTTTCTTGAGAAGGGCTTGTATCACTGTATACTTTCCTCTCAGGACTGCCTTTGCTGTGTCCCACAGATTTTGAACAGTTGTGTTTTCATTATCATTTGTTTCCATGAATTTTTTCAATTCTTCTTCAATTTCCTGATTGACCCATTCATTCCTTAGTAGGATGCTCTTTAGCCTCCATATACTTGAGTTTTTTCCAACTTTCCTCTTGTGATTGAGTTCTAGTTTCAGAGCATTGTGGTCTGAAAATAGGCAGGGGATGATCCCAATCTTTTGGTACCAGTTGAGACCGGATTTGTGATGCAGGATGTGATCTATTCTGGAGAATGTTCCATGTGCAGTAGAGAAGAATGTGTATTTAGTTGCTTTGGGATGGAATGTCCTGAGTATATCTGTGATGTCCATCTGGTCCAGTGTGTCATTTAAGGCCGTTATTTCCTTGTTGATCTTTTGCTTGGATGATCTGTCCATTTCAGTGAGGAGGGTGTTAAAGTCCCTTATTATTATTATTGTATCATTGTCGATGTGCTTCTTTGATTTTGTTATTAATTGGCATATATAGTTTGCTGCTCCCATGTTAGGAGCATAGATACTTAATACTATTAGATCTTCTTTCTGGACAGACCCTTTGAGTATGATATAGTGCCCTTCCTCCTCTCTTTTTATAGTCTTTGGCTTAAAATCTTATTTATCTGATGTAAGAATTGCCACCCTAGCTTTCTTTTGATGTCCATTGGTATGGTCAATTGTTTTCCACCCCCTCACTTTAAATCTGGAGGTGTCTTTGGGTCTAAAGTGAGTTTCTTGTATATTGATGATTCTGATTCCCTGTGTCTTTTGGTTGGGGCATTTAGCCCCTTTACATTCAGGGTAACTATTGAAAGGTATGAATTTAGTGCTGTTGTATTGCCTGTAAGGTGACTGTTACTGTATATTGTCTCTGTTGCTTTCTGGTCTACTACTTTTAGGCTCTCTCTTTGCTTAGAGGACCCTTTCAATATTTCCTGTAGGGCTGGTTTGGTGATTACAAATTCTTGTAGTTTTGAGTTTGTCCTGGAAGCTTTTTTATCTCTCCTTCTATTTTCAATGATAGTCTAGCTGGATACAGTATTCTTGGCTGCATATTTTTCTGATTTAGTGCTCTGAATAGTTCATGCCAGTTCTTTCTGGCCTGCCAGGTCTCTGTGGGTAAGTCTCCTGCCAATCTAATATTTCTACCATTGTATGTTACAGACTTCTTGTCTGTAATCCTGAGCTGCTTTCAGGGTTTTCTCTTTGTCACTAAGACTTGTAAGTTTTACTATTAGATGACAGGGAGTGGACCTATTTTTATTGATTTTGAGGGGGGTTCTCTGTGCCTCATGGATTTTGATGCTTGTTCCCTTTGCTGTATTACAGAAATTCTCTACTATAATTTGCTCCAATATACCTTCTGCCCTCTCTCTTTGTTCTTCTTCTGGAATCACAATTATTCTAATATTGTTTTGTCTTATTGTATCACTTATCTCTCAAATTCTCCCTTCATGGTCCATAGTTGTTTTCTCTCTTTTGCTCAGCTTCTTTATTCTCCATCATTTGGTCTTCTCTATCACTTATTCTCTCTTCTGCCTCATTTATCCTAGAAGTAAGCGCCTCCATTTTTTTATTGCACCTCATTAATAGCTTTTTTAATTTTAACTTGGTTAGATTTTAGTTCATTTGTCCAGAAAGGGATTTTATTTATCCGGAAAGAGCTTCTCTAATATCTTCATGCCTTTTTCGATCCCAGCTAGCACCTTGCAAATCCTCGTTCTGAACTCTAGTTCTGACATATTATCAATTTTCTACCTTGTCATTTTATTCAGATATGAATATATGAATGAGAGAATAAAATACTAAAAGGGTGGCAAAGACCCCAGAAAAGTGTACACTAACAAAATCAGAAGAGATCCAAGACGGGGATGGGGGGAGAAGAAAGGGGGAAAAAGAAATAAAAATAAAAAATAAAGAATTTTTTAATAGAACAGAGCTACCCACTTGATTTGGGGTGTATTTTGGTCTCTCAGAAGAAACTACCTCCCAAAATTTTAAAGAAAGATAAACTTGTATATACAAAAATAAGGGTATATACAATGAAGGGATGGAATATGACTGGTTAGATGAAAATTTTTTTAAACATCTAAAAAAGGAATTGATAAGTTGGTTGGAAAAAGGAAAAAAAAAGAGGAGGGAATGTGCTTAGGCTGGAGACTAGAACAAAGCCATGTGCTAGATGAGGGTAAATTTTGATCTATTAGAAGAAATTGTAACCCAAAATTTTTTAGAAAAGAAAAAAGTATATGTATACAAAAAATAAGGTTAAATACAATGAAGGGATAAAATATGAGTATAATGATGAAGGTTTAAAAATATTTTTTTAAAGGAAGATATTGTTAAGATAAACTAGCAAAAAACATTAAAAGAAGAAAGAGGAAAAGTTAAAAGAATAGAATAAGAAAAAATAAAATAAAAAAAATTAACTTTGCAAAACTAAAGGATTGTGGGGTAAAAGCCATGAATTCTATGCATTTTTTCCCCCTAGTTCTGGAGTTCCACTGTTCTCCTTGATCAGTAAACTTGGTCTTGGCTGGGAGTCCTTGCTGATCTTCTGCAGGAAAGGCCTGTTGCAGTGATTCTCAAATGTTTTTGCCTGAGGTGGAATTGGACCGCCCTTACCAGGGGCCCGGCTAAGTAATCTGTTCAGGTTCGCTCTTGGAGCTTTTGTTCCCTGAACACTTTCTGTACCACTTTGGAGCATGGGAATGAAAATGGCACCTCCCAATCTCCAGCCTGGAGGAGCCGAGAGCTTGGGGCCCCACTCCTCAGTGCGCCCTCAGAGAAATGCAGTCAATCACTCCCATCTCCCTGGTCTCAGACCACACTCCAAGCTTGCCCAGTGTGTAACTGAGCATTTCTATCTCTGGCACACAGCCCTATTTGGAGTCTCCAAACCCACCAGATTCCTACCGCACTGCTCCTGCCAGAGAAAGAAGGTGAGTCTCCCCAGATCTGCTACTTGTGGGGTCCATTTGTCCATTGGTATGGTCAATTGTGGGGTCAGAGGGAGAAGCAGACTCCCCACTGAGCAGAGAGTCTAATACGGGACTCGATCCTGGGAGTTCAGGATCATGACCTGAGCTGAAGGCAGTCAGTTAACCAACTGAGCCTTCCAGGCACCTAAGAATTTAGAAACTTTTTATAGCACTTAGAGATTTGACAGAGTAATTTTATGTTCGTTGAATATAATAATTTAAAAATTTTGGGGCTTGGTTATTGTCATTATACTGAACCAATAACACTATTACTAATGAAGTTCATAATTTATTCAGATTTCCTTAGTTTTACCTTTTTCTGTTTCGTTGGTCCTTTTCTGTGCCAAAATCCCATCTCGGATGCCACTCTCCATTTTGTTGTCATGCCTCCTTGGGTTCTTCTGGGCTGTGACAGTTTTTCAGACTTTGCTTGCTTTTGATGGCCTTGACAGTTTTGAGGAGAACTGATCAGATATTTTATAAAATGTCCCTTAATTGAGATTTGTCTGATGTTTCTCTTCTGATTCATATGTTTTTGTTTTTAATTTCATTTTTCTAGTATTTTTTTGTGTGCGTATTTTACAAAAGTATCAATCTGCAACAGATTAGAAAAACTCTTCTTACAGATAGTTTGAGAAGCACTGGTTTAAACCATTATCATTCCAATCTTAGCATTTAAAATTCTGAAACAATTTCTCCGAATGAAGTCATTGGGTTATCAGTAGATACCACTCTTTTTCTGAATCAAAGTATTAGAAGTGGGATCTTTGAAATTTGAATCTTTTTAAAAAAAGATTTTATTTATTTATTTGACAGAGAGAGAGAGAGAGCACAAGTAGGCAAAGCGGCAGGCAGAGGGAGAGGGAGAAGCAGGCCCTCCACTGAGCAGGGAGCGTGATGCAGGGCTCAATCCCAGGACCCTGGGATCATGACCTGAGCTGAAGGCAGATGCTTAACCCACTGAGCCACCCAGGTGCCTCTGAAATTTGAATCTTAAGAAAAAGTAAGATTTAGATTGCTAGAAGATGATCTTTTTGGCTATCTCTAGTGTGTCAGTAAATGCTTGATGGCTTAGAAAGCATTTGAAAGAACACACACAAATGAACTTTCAGCAATGAAGGACTGTAACGTTTCTGAATCAAGACCTTTATTCAAGGGGTTTTTGTTAAATGTAAGCCAGAAGCCCTAGAGGTTTCATACTAATCCAAATATAGCCATAGTGACTACTCACGGGCATTTTGCTTTGTTTTGCTTCCTTGTCAGCTGTTCTGTTTTCCTTTTCCCCTTCTTTATTGATTTCAATATACCAAGTACCACGAGCATTGCCAGCCAAAATGTTTCCTTTATATCACATGCCCCACTAGGTTATCACTGCCATCTTCATCTTTTTGATTTCATGTCTCCTCTGATATACTCATTTTGGTTTTATGAGGAGTCCCCTAAACCTTCCTTCTTTGGGAATTCTCTCTTTGATCCTTGTGTCTGGAAAGCTTGTTATAATGAGCCTGCTTCTGGCTTTGATGCTAAAAGCTCCGTTTTGTATGTGTTTCCTCTTTGGAACTTAATTCTTCCGGTTGCAAGATGTGTGTTAAACAGTGTATATAGACCATTGTATGCCACTTCCTTTTGTTTATTTTTGTAATTCATGGAAGTAGTGCCTGTTTTTGTTGTCTTTGTTTAATGTCACAGCCTTTAATTTTTGGTTTAGATCTCCTTCTTCCTTTTGAAGATTTTTTTAAAAGATTATTTATATTTATTTATTTGAGAGCGGGGTGGGGTGGGAGTGAGGGGACAGCAGGGGAAGGGGGAGAGAATCCCAAGTAGACTCCATGCAGAGCCTGTGGAGGGGCTCCAACTCACAATTCTGAGATCATGACTTGAGTGGAAACCGAGAGCCAGGTGTCCAACTGCCTGTGCCACCCAGATGCCCCGCTTTTGAAGCTTTTGACTTCATTTTGAAAAGCTAGTTCTAATTTCTTGCCTCACTTGTTATGGTAGATACAGCCATGCATTTAAGTTCATTTTGGTAAGTTGTTCAATCAGTCAACTGAGTAGCTATGGAGGATTTTCAAGAACAGTTTCCCTTAAGACTCTTGAATCCATTTTGAAACTGGTAAGACTGTCCTTGCCCAGCCCCACCCCAGTCTTTCCATCACAGTTGCCAACAAAGAAGGACGAAGAAAATCACGCGAAAGACTAGCCTTTCATTCCTTCAGTGAACGAGTATGCAAGGTTCCTGTGCAGATACTGTTAGGAGCCCAGTACTGTGGGGCTTGCTTGGAAGGCAAAGCACTCCTGTTTATGGTGGAAATTCAGGAAATTTTTTTCCTGAATATGTTTCTTTGGCACCATTTTATTTTCTTGCTATGGTTTTGTCTGTATTCGCCTCTGATCCTGAACTCCGAGTTTCAGATATCTGTCATGATTGGTTTCTTTACCTCCTTTCCATCTCATTTTAAACAACTCAAGGGAAGACAAATTATATATTCTCCTTGGGTCTGTGTAGCCAAATGTGATTTTGCCACATGGTCATCTGCTTGTTCACATGTTCATTCACTCATTCTTTTATTCATGTATTCAACAGACGTTTATAGCAATGTTATTAGGGGGCGATGTGAGTGCCGGGAAGGGGTGCAGTGGTGAAGACAGACGGACTCGATCCTTGATAAGAAACTTATGATTTCTTGGGAAAGAGACACAGGAAATACATATTTACATTCATTATTAAAGATGAAATTCTGATCAAAGCTGTGAAAAATAAGGAGGACCACGATTACCCCAGTTTTGTGATTGGAGATTGGGGGAGGCAGAGGCTTTCTTGGGGAGTGACATTCAGATGGAGACTTGCGGGACAAGGCTTCTTTATATCAATAATTGAGTAGAAAAATGCTTAACAAAAAGCACTGAGGATTGAGAGATGAAATTATAAAGATGGGCAAAAAAGGGGATAATCATGAACGTATCAATAATCCTCCCTAGGTGTCAGTTTCTTCATCTTTTTAAATTAAATTAAATTAAATTGAATTAAATTTTATTTTTAAGATTTTTATTTACTTATTTGACAGACAGAGATCACAAGTAGGCAGAGAGGCAGGCAGAGAGAGAGAGGATGAAGCAGGCTCCCTGCTGAGCAGAGAGCCCGATGTGGGGCTCGATCCCAGGACCCTGGGATCATGACCTGAGCCGAAGGCAGAGGCTTTAACCCACTGAACCACCCAGGCGCCCCAGTTTCTTCATCTTTAACAGCTATGGGTGGTCCTAGACCCTGCACAAGGCTTCCCCCCAGCTTCAAGTTTTAGTGAGGAGCTACTAACTTTCAGTGTTTGCCCAAGAGAAATAATTCTGACAACATTATTACTTGGAATGTTTTACATGAAATTTACAAAAGAATTACTTCTGTGAATATAGTTTTGAATTATATGAAGATGTTTGCAAACTCTTGCTTTTATTAAGCCATCAGTAAATTTCTTATCCTTATTTATTCCTGTTTGAATTCACCAAATGCACTATTGCTTGGAAACTTGTACTCAAGAAACACTAAACTAATCAAGTGTACATTCAGGCAAGGGTAATCAGTTATGTAGTTAATTATGTATATAAATTTCTTTTTGAATCCCTTGCTGTTTAAGCCCTGAGATTTAAAACTGTTATTTGGAACTGGAAAGCAAAATTTAGTGCCACACATTTGATCTTTTTTTTCCTCCTGCTCAGTTGCAGAAAAGTATAAGATACTAAATCTTGGTACTAAATAGTAGTACAGTTATAAAATGTCATTATTTTCCATGTAATCCTTTGTGCACACACACACACACACACACACACACTGCTCAAAGGGATATACAAATACTGTTAAATGTATTACAATTTTGACCAGAAACAAAGCCCCTGGCAAAAGACTGAGAGAAGCTAAAGCATTTTGCCACTTTTAAACCTGCTTCTGGGGGCGCCTGGGTGGCTCAGTGGGTTAAAGCCTCTGCCTTCGGCTCAGGTCATGATCCCAGGATCCTGGGATCGAGCCCCGCATCGGGCTCTCTGCTCCTCGGGGAGCCTGCTTCCTCCTCTTCTCTGCCTGCCTCTCTGCCTACTTGTGATCTCTGTCTGTCAAATAAATAAATAAAATCTTAAAAAAAAAATAAACCTGCTTCTATTCCTTTCCTGATTTATGGCTGGAGCAGGAGCCGCCTTTACCATATTGCATAGATGGCGTCAGCCCGGCTGTTCTCATCAAATTAATTAATAAAGATCCTAAATGAGTCATAATTTTATCTAGGAGTAATTTTTGCAAGACGACGACTTGGCTGAACTGTCTTGCTTCTCTTCCTCCAAAGAGAATATTAGTCTTGGAGTCCTGGCCACATTGCTGTAAAGCATCCCTATGGACCACGACCGCTGGACAGAACGAGCGGTTTCTCTCCCCACTCTAAAGATGACAACACAGAGGAGGAAACCTCTGTTATACTTACAAGGGAAAAATCAAGGTACTAACTGTTTAGGTGGGAAACGGGTTCGGGATCCGATAAGTCAATATTGGAATACTGTTTTCGGCGCGTATTTGCTGTGTAACTTCAGTGCCCCTGTCTGAAAATGGGGTAATGATTCTGTAATCCACATGCAAGTAGTCCTTGTGGATTTCTCCAGACTTTCTTAAGATCCAGCTCAGTACACTGACATTTCTGTGGGGGGGAGGGGGGGGAGGCCAAATCTACATTGAAAAGTAATGAAGACCTTGACTGAAGGTTCCTCAGAAACAAAAAAGGGGGGAGGATTACATTGCACAACACCCAGCAAGGCTCTCTGAAGCTCCTCCTAAACATTTCTACTTTCCCCCAGATTTCAGTGCTTACATCAATTTCCATATGCATTAGTTGGGGCATTGACAAGATACTATAATATAGAGTCCCTAAATGCAGTGATTCAAAAATGGTCTATCTGTCTTTCTGTCTCTATTCCCTAACAGCTAGGATGTAAAAGATGCTATTCAACAGGGCAGCTCTTCCACCTCGTTATTCAAGAACCCAGGTTCTTGGGGCGCCTGGGTGGCTCAGTGGATTAAAGCCTCTGCCTTCAGCTCAGGTCATGATCCCAGGGTCCTGGGATCGAGCCCCACATCAGGCTCTCTGCTCAGCGGGGAGCCTGCTTCCTCCTCTCTCTCTGTCTGCCTCTCTGCCTACTTGTGATCTCTGTCTGTCAAATAAATAAAATCTTAAAAAAATTAATTAATTAATTAAAAAAATAATAATAAAAAAGAACCCAGGTTCTTCCTAAGGCTTCATTCTGCTCTGCATTGATATCACATGTGTAATCAAATCAGATGGATTCCAGCTGCGGGGAAAGGAGAAGAGAACGTGATGGAGGGAGAGCTCTGGGTGGGAAGACCCAAGCTTTCACCTTTCACTTCTGCTACCATTTTATTGGTGATACCTAATCACTTGACCATACCTAATGGGGCTGTTTGCAAAACAGCCACAGTCCTTCACTCTGCCTCGTATCAATCCCTTTTCAGTGTGACTCTGTAGGTCCTCTGATCAAGAGGTAGGGTTTGTTTCTACCCCTCTTGAATTATTTCTGCTAATAGATGTGATATTGTAACAAACAGTTAAGAGCCTTGACTCTAAGGGGCCTTCTACTTTCTCTCTTGAAATCCTGACCAGCTGCTGTGTGAACAAATGAACAAGTCCAGCTGGGCCGCTGCAGGACGGGAGACCATGAGGAGCAGTGAGGACTCATCCCAGTGGAGCCCGGCCCCAATGGATGACCTATGGAATTATGAACAGAGTACATCATTGTTCCTGGCATGCTGGGTTCTCTGGGAAGCCGATGCTGAGATGGAGTCAGGAATCAAAAATACCTGTGAAAGGAAAAGGGAGGGAAGCCGGGTGTGGCTGGGGGAGGGGACAGGGGAAGAGCCATCAGAGCATGATGCCCTGGACAAGTCTCCATCAAGGGGTCCCACTGCAAAGGTTGCCTGTGAGCCAAATCCTGAACTGGATCAAAATGGCTAGACTTTTGTACCACAGCCTTGTTCTGGCATCGGGTGGGTGCTACCCTGAGAGGAGAACGACCAGTTTGAAGGCTGCTAGCTGACTCTACTTCCTCCTGTCAAGCAGTGAGTCGTCCCTTGAAGAACACTCTGAGTGGTACATCTCTAGTTTTAATTCAGCAAGCTTTAGGGTCATTTGTTATGCAGCAAAAGCTAACTGAGTCATATAACTGCAAGGGAGCCTGGGAAATATAATTGAGCTGGACAACCTCAGCAAACAAAGGAGCCTCCTCTTTTAGAAAAGAGGGTGTGGGTGTAGGCGTGTGTGCAGGTGATCATGAATGGTGATAAATTGTTTATCTCTATTCCCTATCTTGCACAGTTGTGAAAATTAGAGCCTAGTAGACTTCTCTGAGGTGGATCCAGGTTTTGTCAGGCCAGAAGCTTATATAAATTGGAGGTCTCCTTTTTAAGAATACGAAATTACAAAAACAAAATTAGGTATAATACCTTGGAAAGGGCCCCTTATCCTTCTTTAGCTTCATATAGTAAACCTGCCACCGGATGATGCCTGATGGATGATAGACATTGACAAAAATTACATTATTATTTGTCCAATAAAAATGCCATCATATGGCCATTAATTTATTATATAGTTTATTTATATATATTATAATTTATTAATTGTTATCTAGTCATCATTTGCACAAACAAGGTGTCAGCAAGTTCACATAGGTGCAAAACCCATACCAACTTCGGTTTCCTTCTGAGAGGAGTGGGAGGAGTTCATCATGGGCAGAGGCCATTGAGTCCTTCTGTCCTTCCATCCCAGAACTACCTGTGACAGAGGAATCTGCAACAGGTCAGGCTCTAGAAGCTAAATATCTCAGAAATGCCCTTTCTGAGCCTCTTGTAGCCAGGGCTGAGGCACAGCACCAAACACTCAGGACACATACCCCAGACTCTGAGATTAAAATTACGGTGTGAAGAAGAAATCCAGCAGAATGCGGTCTGACAGATGTTTGGAGGCCCAGGGACAGCGTCTCTGGCATCAATGCCCAGTGGCCAGTGTCAGGCGGCCAGGGGCAGCCCTAGTGCTATTGTCCCTGCCCCACTAGGAGTACAGATCCTGAAGAGCCCCTGAGGTGCCCAATATCTTCCAATAGATTTCCTTTCTTAAATCAGCCAAAGCAGGTTTCTCATGCTTTTGACTAAGACCCTGACTGACATACAGTCCATGGGTTTTTAATTTCAGACCACACAACTGGCGATCAGGAAATGTTCCCTTCCAGTTTGGGTGGATTCCTACATCTGGAGATGCTGTGGAAAGAAGAGCGTGCGTACATGAGAATCTGAGGAAAAGCATTTTCCTCCTTCCAGTCAGATTAGTCAAGTTTGACAACTTCCGCCGTTTACTTGCTGTATGAACTTGGGCCGCTCACAGTTTCTAAAAGTCTCTAAAATGTTGCTCCTAATACTGGGTTGGTGTGAGGCTTACTGTGATGGCCTATTTGAGAGCAATCTTTAAATTGTTAAGTGCTTAACAAGTGTAAGTTATTTTTAAATATAAAAAAAGTCTGCCAAGCTCTTGCTCTAAACCTGATCCACTAATTCCCCCCTTTGGGTGGTTTGGGTAGTAATTAAAGTCAGTTTACGGGCTTGTACACATTCTTCACATAATTTGAGCTTGTTCCAACTTGTTTGTGTAATTAATTGGTGGCATTTCCCATGCTAAACGTAACTTGGTAATTTTCTTCTTGCTGCATGAGCAGTAGGAGTCGCCCATCTCAGCAACTCTTAGGTAGTCTTCAAAATTTGTGAAGAAAGAAACTTTCTCATTTGGGTTCTTAAGAAAAAAGAAAGTAAATTTAATGTGGGTGAAAATAATAATTGCAAGGTTATTTATGATCCACAGGTCAGTCTTCGTGGTTTTCCATTCTTAGTTTGGAGATTCAGAGTTTTTCTTTGGAGATTTCTTTCTGGAATTTCTCTTGGGTATGGATAAGATGCAGGAAGCCAGTCTTGGAGAGAGCAGACCTATGAGTATTTTTGTAAGTATTCCTGAAATTCTTTGTAACACATTGTTTGGCCTATACATAATATATATTTAAGCAGAGACATTGAAAATACAAAGAAGAAAACTTTCTAAATCCTGTTTTTGCTACTTTGGCATTTAGTTATCTGTTGTTTAGTTGTTCATTTTGTGTATAATTATCCATTGCTGCGTAACACACCACCCCAAACCTAGTGACATAACATACCTCATGATGCACAGATTCTGTGTGGAATTTGGAAATTCAGACAGAGGAATTCAGGAGTTCAGAGTGGAGCGGCTGTCTCTGCTCCAGGGCTTTAGCTGACAGAACTGCTGGTGACTCACTAGCTGGGCTGGAATCATCTGGTGGCTTCTTCACTCACACGTCTACTGATGGAGCTGGGATGACCTGAAGGCTGGACATGGCTGGGGTTCTGACTGAAGTCTGAGCATCTAAATTCAGCCTCGCCACCATGGCATGTGGTTTGGACCTTGCACAGCATGGCAGCTGGTTCTGAGAAATGTCTTAAGAGCAAACTTCTGGAGAGTGTTCCAAGAGAAAGGCAGAAGCTCCATGACTTACTATGAATTGACTTCAGAATCCATCTAGTATCACTTCTCCCATACTGTATGGGCCAAAACAGCCACAGGCTCATCGAGATTTGAGGAGAAGGGGACCCCACTGTCAGTGGGAAAAATAATGAAGAAATGTGGGGGCCAGGTTAAAACACACATCTTGTAAGACCTTTTCACATGGCCAGCACAGTATACTATATACAAACACTCATCTACATTCAAATGCATTTCTAAAACAAAAGTAGAACCACATTGTATATTAAATATAGTTTTATGTAAAAAGGAAATGAAAATTTTATTGAGATGATTGTTGATTTTCAAGAACTTTTAAATTCCAAGTTCTAGGGGCGCCTGGGTGGCTCAGTGGTTAAATCCTCTGCCTTCAGCTCAGGTCATGATCTCAGGGTCCTGGGATCGAGTCCCACATCGGGCTCTCTGCTCAGCAGGGAGCCTGCCTCCTCCTCCTCTCTCTCTCTGCCTACCTCTCTGCCTACTTGTGATCTGTCAAATAAATTAAAAAAAAAAATCTTAAATTCCAAGTTCTATACAAGGATCTTAAAATGATCACAAAAATACATTTTAGAGTTTCTTAAAAGTTAATTCAGTCAGGGGGTGCCTGGTGGTCTAGTCAGTTAAGACACAGATTCTTAGTTTTGACTTGGGTCATGATCTCAGAGTCCTGAGATTGCACTCCCCAACACCTCGGTCTCCATGCTCAATGCGGAATTGGCTTAGGTTTCTCTTTCCTCTGCCCCTCCTCACCACACGCGGGCATGCACATGCTTTTTCTCTCTCTATCTATCTCAAATAAATAAATCTTTTTTTAAAAAAGGTTAATTCAGTCAGAAAAATAAAATTTTGGAAAAACAATATCCATCAAGAGTTAAAAATATATAGGTCTAAATAGGGATAGTATTTTTAAGTTTCAAAGCTATTGTTTGGTTTATTTATTTTTTTAAAGATTATTTATTTATTTATTTATTGAGAGAGAGAGAGAGAGAGAGAGAGAGCATAAGCCGAAGGGGTAGAGGGAGAAGGAGAGAGAGAATCCTAAGTAGACTCCACTGTCCAAGGAGCCCAACATTGGCCTGATTCCACGACCCCCAGACCATGACCCCAGCCAAAATCAAGAGTCAGCTGCTTAACTGACTGAGCCACCCAGGTGCCCTCAATATTTTATTTAAAGACAAATATAGGACTCTAAACCCAGCTTGTGTGTTAAAAAAAGAAAAAGCACTTAATAAGGTGTATTTCATCTCATAATTTTTTTTAAAGATTTCATTTATTTATTTGACAGACAGAGATCACAGGTAGGTAGAGAGGCAGGCAGAGAGCGGGGGAAGCAGGCTCCCTGCTGAGCGGAGAGCCTGATTCGGGGCTTGATCCCAGGACCCTGGGATCATGACCCGAGCTGAAGGCAGAGGCTTTAGCCCACTGAGCCACCCAGGCGCCCCGCATGTAGTAATTTTTAAGTTTTAAATTTTTTAAATTTAAATTTAAAATTTTTTGAGTTTAAATTTTAAATTTTTGAGAATTTAAAATTTAAATTTTCATGCATGTAATTAAAGATTTAAATTGAAATCAGTGTGTGGATTAAAAAAGTAAGTCTCTGACTTCTAGTCACCCAGTCCTCCTCCCCAGGGGCAACTTTTGTGTGTACCTTTGTGTGTTTCTTTTCAGAGGTATGCCATGTAGATGTAAACAAATCTTTAGTTCTCTCCCTTCCTTGAAGTTCTACTGGACTGTGCTTTTAAGAATTTCTATCTAGGGGCGCCTGGGTGTCTCAGTGGGTTAAAGCCTCTGCCTTCGGCTCAGGTCATGATCTCAGGGTTCTGGGGTCGAGCCCCACATTGGACTCTCTGCTCAGCGGGGAGCCTGCTTCCTCCTCCCTCTCTCTCTCTGCCTGCCTCTCTGCCTACTTGTGATCTCTGTCAAGTAAATAAATAAAATCTTAAAAAAAAAAAGAATTTCTATCTAAACATCTCGATTATTATTTATGTATATGTTTAGAACTCCGTCTTCTTTGGAAGGACCACAATACTTTTTTAATGTCTGTACCATAATTTACCTAACCCTTCACTGATGATACTGATATTTTCAGTATTTTTTTTAAAAGTCAAGATGATTGAGGTAACATATGCAGTAGATTTCATCCTTCTATGTGTACAACACTATGAATTTGGGTAGATGCATAAAGTTCCATCACTCCAGAAGTCCAAGTACACCTTTGTGGACAGTCACCAGTATTTCTTCCCAGTCCCTGGAAACCACTGATCTGATCTGTATTTTGCCTTTTCCAAAATGTATAAACGGAATCCTATAGGATGTAGCCTTCTAGGTCTGGTTTCTCTCACTGAGCACAACTGAGATTTATCTGTGTGTATATCAATGGTTGGTTCCTCTTATTACTGAGTTATACTTCACTGTGTGGATATACCACAGTTTATCCATTCACCAGTCATAAGATGTAGGGTTGTTTCCAGTTTGGGGTAATTATGGATGAATCTGCTATATCTGTGAGTATATCTGTAAGATACATTCTTAGAACCAGAACTATTGGGCCAAAGGGCTCAAAAGATTGATCTGAGAGTGTCATGCAGCTTTCTGGGAAAGTGGAGCCAACTAGGCATGGCAGTGCGTTTCCCCCCATCCTTAAAAACACAGTGTGTTATTCAATCTTGGTACGTGGTTTTGTTGTTGTTTTTTTTTTTTTTTATAAACATATATTTTTATCCCCAGGGGTACAGGTCTGTGAATCGCCAGGTTTACACACTTCACAGCACGCACCATAGCACATACCCTCCCCAATGTCCATAACCCCACCCCCCTTCTCCCAACCCCCCTCCCCCCAACAACCCTCAGTTTGTTTTGTGAGATTAAGAGTCACTTATGGTTGTCTCCCTCCCAATCCCATCTTGTTTCATTTATTCTTCTCCTACCCCCTTAAGCCCCAATGTTGCATCTCCACTTCCTCATATCAGGGAGATCATATGATAGTTGTCTTTCTCTGATTGACTTATTTCGCTAAGCATGATACCCTCTAGTTCCATCCACGTCGTCGCAAATGGCAAGATTTCATTTCTTTTGATGGCTGCATAGTATTCCATTGTGTATATATACCACATCTTCTTTATCCATTCATCTGTTGGTGGACATCTAGGTTCTTTCCATGGTTTGGCTATTGTAGACATTGCTGCTATAAACGTTAGGGTGCACATGCCCCTTCGGATCACTACATTTGTATCTTTAGGGTAAATACCCAGTAGTGCAATTGCTGGGTCATAGGGTAGTTCTATTTTCAACATTTTGAGGAACCTCCATGCTGTTTTCCGGAGTGGTTGCACCAGCTCGCATTCCCACCAACAGTGTAGGAGGGTTCCCCTTTCTCCGCATCCTCGCCAGCATCTGTCATTTCCTGACTTGTTAATTTTAGCCATTCTGACTGGTGTGAGGTGGTATCTCATTGTGGTTTTGATTTGTATTTCCCTGATGCCGAGTGATATGGAGCACTTTTTCATGCGTCTGTTGGCCATCTGGATGTCTTCTTTGCAGAAATGTCTGTTCATGTCCTCTGCCCATTTCTTGATTGGATTATTTGTTCTTTGGGTGTTGAGTTTGCTAAGTTCTTTATAGATTTTGGACACTAGCCCTTTATCTGATATGTCGTTTGCAAATATCTTCTCCCATTCTGTCAGTTGTCTTTTGGTTTTGTTAACTGTTTCCTTTGCTGTGCAAAAGCTTTTGATCTTGATGAAGTCCCAATAGTTCATTTTTGCCCTTGCTTCCCTTGCCTTTGGCAATGTTCCTAGGAAGATGTTGCTGCGGCTGAGGTCGAAGAGGTTGCTGCCTGTGTTCTCCTCAAGGATTTGGATGGATTCCTTTCTCACATTGAGGTCCTTCACCCATTTTGAGTCTATTTTCGTGTGTGGTCTAAGGAAATGGTCCAATTTCATTTTTCTGCATGTGGCTGTCCAATTTTCCCAACACCATTTATTGAAGAGGCTGTCTTTTTACCATTGGACATTCTTTCCTGCTTTGTCGAAGATTAGTTGACCATAGAGTTGAGGGTCTATTTCTGGGCTCTCTATTCTGTTCCATTGACCTATGTGTCTTCGGTACATGTTTTGAAGTGAAATTCTACTTTAGACAATCACTGTGCAAGTATCTACCTCATCAGTCGGTGGGGATCTAACTAAAAGCTTTTAGGGTGGGGCTTGCTGCACAGAGAGTGGCAGAGGATGTTAATTATTGGCTGATCGTCATTGTCAATTAACAAAGCACATTATTATTTGCTTTGCTGTGTTCTTTGTATATTCAGGCATGTTTTTCTGTGAAGATCTCAAACGTTCTCTTTATGCTGGCTAGGAATTCAGATACTGTGTTGTTGTTGTTTAATTAGTAAACTTTATTTTTTAGAGCAGTTTTAGGTTCATTGCAAAATTGAGTGAAAAGTATAGACAGTTCCCATATACCTCCACCGTGCTCTCAGAATCTCCCCCACTATCAACACCCCCAGCTGGAGCAGTACATGTCTTATGATTGATGAACCAACACTGATACATCATTATCACCCAGAGTTACCTTAGTGTTCACTCTTGATGTTGTACATTCTATAGGCTTTGACAAATGTGTAATGACATGTATGCACTATGTAGTGTCATATGGAATAAAGTCATTGCCCTAAAGAATCCTCTATGTTCTGCTTATTTATCCCTCCCTTCTCCCTACCCACTGCCAGCCACTGATCTTTTTACTTTCTCCATAATTTTGCCTTTTCCAGAATGTCATAGAGTTGGAATCACATAGTATGTGGCCTTTTCAGATTGGCTCCTTTCACTTAGTAATATGCCTTTAAGTTTCCTCTGTGTCTCTTCATGGCTTGATAGCTTATTTCTTTTTAGCACTGAATAATATTCCATTGTATTTACCAGTTTATTCATCCACTCACCTGTTAAAGAACATCTTAGTTGCTTCCAACTCTCAGCAATTATGAAAAAAGCTGCTATAAACATCCATGTGCAGATTTTTGTGTGGACATAAGTTTTCGGTTCATTTGGGTAAATACCAAGGAATGTGATTATTGGATCTTATGGCAAGAGTATGTTTAGTTTTGTAAGAAACTGCCAAGCTGTCTCCTGAAGTAGCTGTACTATTTTTTTTTCATTCCCACTAGCTTTCTCTTCCTGTTACTCCACGTCCTTGCCAGCATTTGGTGCTGTCAATGTTTTGGATTTTGGCCATCCTAATAGGTGTGTAGTTGTGAGATAATAGAAAATACATGTACTGGCTTCAGCCCCTGCTTCCTGGCACAGAGCTTTGAAAACCCTTGTAATTTCCTAAGTGATAAGAGCATGGGAGCATCGTTTGTTCTAATATTCGGTCTTTTACCCCCATTCCTGATACAAGACTTCTAAGTCTCTTTGCATTTCCTGGGTGATAGGAGTGTCTTTTGTTCTAATGAGGCAACTCTTGGTGGGTTTCTGGAAGGGGGCTGGCCACCAGAAAGATCAAGCCATTATTAGAAGCTTGTGATTATCAGCCCCACAACCTTTTCTCCAGGGAGGAGAGAAGGGCTGGAAATGGATGAAGGGTCAATCATGCCTAGGTGAGGAAGCCGCCATAAAAATCCCAAAGAGCTTCCAGGTTGGAGCATGCCTGTGGAGGTGTGGGGAGAGCAGTGCCCAGAGAGGGACAGACATTCCACTCCCCTTCCCACATACCTCGCTCTACGTATCTCCTCTGTCTGGATGCTCATCTCTATCCTTTATCAAATCTTCTTACAATAAACGGGTAAGCAGTAAGTCAACTGTTTCCTGAGTTCTTTGAGCAGCTCTAACAATGTAATTGAATCCAAAGAGAGAGTGGTGAGGGGCACCTGGGTGGCACAGGCAGTTAAGTGTCCAGCTCTTGGTTTTGGCTCAGGTTATGACCTCAGGGTCTTGAGATTGAGCCCTGGGTCAGACTCCATGCTCATCAGGGAGTCTGTTTAAGTTTCTCTCTCCCTCCGTGTTTCCTTCCCTACTCTCTCTCATTGCCTCTCTAAAAATAAATAAATAAATAATGAAGAGAGACTGGTGAGACCCTCCAGTTTATAGGCAATCGGTCAGAAACAGAGGTGATAACCTGGACTTGCGATTGGCATCTGAGGTAGGGTGTCTGTTAAGGTCTTTGACCCATTTTTAATTTTTTACTTTCTTTATTTTGTTTAAAGATTTTTATTTATTTTAGAGACAGAGAGCGTGCCTGTGTGAGCAGGGGGAGGGGTGGAGGGAAAGAGAGAGAATCTTTTTTTTTTTTTTTTTTAAAGATTTTGTTTATTTATTTGACAGAGAGAGCCACAGTGGGAAGGGAACACAAGCAGGGGTTGCAAGAGAGGGAGAAGCAGGCTTCCTGCCGAGCAGGGAGCTCCATGCGGGGCTTAATCGCAGGACCCTGGGATCATGACCTGAGCCAAAGGCAGACGCTTAATGACTGAGCCACCCAGGTGCCTTAGGAAGAGATAGAATCTTAAGCACGCTGCTCACTGAGCACAGAGCCCAATGTTGTGGCTTGACCCACAACACTGAGATCATGACCTAAGCCAAAACCAAGAGTCAGATGTTTAACCAGCTGGGACACCTAGGTACCCCTGGCCCATTTTTTAAAAGCAGGCTGTTTGTTTTTTTACTGAGTTTTAAGAATTTTTTATATATTTTAGATCATAGCACTTAACTGGATTTTATTTTGCAAGTATTTTCTCCCGGTCTATGGCTAGTCTTCTCATTTTCTTGAGAAAATTCTATTTTCAGTTTGTTCCTTTCTCACTTAACAGTGCATCTACTACTTGATTATGTTTTTAATATCAGGCTCCATTCTGAGAGCTGCTTGCTTGGCACATATACTCTGGGCATAGGCTGGCACTCGGGTCCAGGTCACTCTCTTTAAAAATACTTGTGGACATTCTTTACTGTAGGGCTGTGAAACACAGGAGGAAGGTTAGCTAATCGAATCCATATTCTGGAATAACCTATGTACAGATATAGCTTAGGTATAATTATTTAGTATGTATAGAGTTATAATAATTTATAGCTAAATTAAATAGGATCCAATTTTTCTATTTTCTACATAGCACTTATCTCCAGCTCAAACATCATATTTTTGCTCATTTATATAGGTCCCTATAATCTTAGATCTTCCAATGAAATATAAGTGTAAGATTATAGGGAGCTGTTTTGTTCACCACTGTGAGCCTAAAACAATACCTGGCCCATAGGAGGCTGTGTGTTCATATTTGATAAATCAATGTATGAATAAATTACGCTGGGGTCCTGTATCCTTCAGATATTGGTGAGACCTAAGGGAAATGTGGTTCTGAGCCAATCTCTTGTCTGTTCAGATCCGCCTGTACCTGCCTTCAGATCTATCCTTCAACCAGCGATAATCACATTACTTTCTATTGTCAGAGCAGAAGCCCTCATGGCAGGGAATCCTTTGTTCCTGTGTCTGGAATTGCTCAGAGTGCAGATTTAAAGTACAGAGTATCAAAGAATGGTATTTTTTAGGCTCTTGTTATAAGATACATGACCCTACTTCTGCAAAATCCTTGCTACAGTTGCCAGGAAATGCCTTTGAATCCTGGCAGCTGTCAATTGCCTTCTGCAAGGGCTGCGGCAACCGAAAGAGTTTCAGCAGGAAAGGAACCACTTTCAGTCCTGGGCTGCCTGGGAAAGCCCCCGTCTGACTCCCTCCGCACAAGAGACTTCCTTTCCATTATCACCTTGGCTCTCTCCATCATAAGGGGCTGAGTCAAGAATAACACCCAACTGGGCTTGTTATTGATCTATGCCAGGAATACATGTGTCTGAGGCATAGGAGAAGATACTCGTGACATGCTAACAGATTAAGTCTGATTAAGATTTAGGGTTGATAATTAGGAAATGTGTTTTTAAAAAGTCACCTTACACCAAAGAAGATATACAAATGGCCAATAAGCACACAAAAAGATGCTCAACATCAGTAATCATTAGGAAAATGCAAATCAAAGTTACAAGAAGAGAGGTGCCTGGGTGGCTCAGCCGGTTGAAAGTCGGACTCTTGGTTTCAGCTCAGGTCAGGATCTCAGGGTCATGGTTTCAAGCCCTGCGCTGGGCTCCATGCTCAGTGGGGAGTCTGCTTAGGGAGAGATAGAATCTTAAGCACACTGCTCACTGAGCGCAGAGCCCAATGCCAGACTTGACCCACTCCCTCTCCCTCTGCCTCTCCCCGCCCTTTCTCCAAAATAAATAAATAAATCTTTTTTTTTTTAAATTTATTTGTCAGATAGAGAGAGAGAGAGAGAGATCACAAGCAAGCAGAGTGGCAGGCAGAGGCAGAGAGAGAAACAGGCTCCCCGCTGAGCAAGGAACCCAATTCGTGACTCGATCCCAGAACCCTGGGATCCCATGACCTGAGCCGAAGGCAGTGGCTTAACCAGCTGAGCCACCCAGGTGTCCCTAAATAAATAAATCTTAAAAAAAAAAAAAAATTATAAGGAGACAGCCCTTTACACCCACATTAGTACAACTTATAATTTTTTTTTATTTTTTTAAAGATTTTATTTATTTATTTGACAGAGAGAGACACAGAGAGAGAGGGAATACAAGCAGGGGGCGTGGGAGAGGGAAAAGCAGGTTTCCTGCCGAGCAGGGAGCCTGATATGGGGCTCGATCCCAGGACTCTAGGACCATGACCCGAGCTGAAGGCAGAGGCTTAACCCATTGAGCCACACAGGCGCCCCTATAAATTTATTTTAAATAAATTATCGTTTTAAATAAAGTACAGTTATAAATTTATTTTTTTAAAGAAGGGGTTGGGAAAAGAGGGAGAGAGAGAATCTTAAGCAGGCTTCACAATAGCCGAAAGGTAGAATTAATTAACCCAAATGTCCATCAAGGGATGAATGGATAAACAAAATGTGGTCTACACATATAATTGAAAATTATTCAGCCTTAAAAAGGAATGAAATTCTAATACATGCCCTTACATGAAGGACATTAGGCTAAGTGAAATAAGCCAGTCACGAAAGGAAAATACTGTGTGATTCCACTTATAGCTCGTACCTACAGTAGTCTAATTCATGGGAAAAAAGTACAATCCTGGTTTCCAGGGGCTGGGAGAAGGGAAGAATGGGGAGTTGCTGCTTAATGGGTGCAGGTTTCTGTGGAATGATGAAGTTTCAGAGTAAGATAGTGGTGATGGCTGCACAGTAACACGAGTGTACTTAATGCCGCTGAACTGTGCACTTAAACATGGTTAGAACAGTCAATTTTATATTATGTACAGCTTGCTACCAAAAAAGACCAAAACTTTACATCATACTGCAATGTCAGATGAGTAATACGCCCACCTTAAAAGACCACCAGAGACGTGAGTCAAAGCCAAGCGGCAAGGGTCGTTTATTGCAGGTTCGAACCCGGACCCCCGCTCACTCGTTGCCGGTGATGCTTAGAGGTCCCGGGCTGGGTAAGTTCAGGGTCTTTATAGACAGGTACAAACAAGTTTTGGGTGGGGCTGAGCCGATTGGTTGACATTTTGAACATTTGAAAAAGGCATATTTGATGTTAGCTGATTGGTTTTAGGGGGCCCGCGTGCGCGTTAAGCAATCAAACAGAAGCAGAACTGGCTGGTTAGCCCGCCCGCGGGAAAAGCAAGCGTTGTACAGAAGCGAAACTAGCTTTCGGTTTCCCGATTCCCTAGATAGAATACGTTTTTAGTCAGGGGGGGTTCTTTTGGTCTCTCAATACACAGCTGGCTCTATCTCCAAATTAACAATGTAAATGAGGGGCGCCAGGCTGGTGCAGACGGGAGGGCACACGACCCTTGATCTCAGGGTCGTGAGTTTGAGCACCCCACTCCCCCGTTGGATGTAGAGATTACTAAAGATAAAAAGGTACATCAGCTTAAAAAAACACCCATGAGGGCACCTGGGTGGCTCAGTGGGTTAAAGCCTCTGCCTTCGGCTCAGGTCATGATCCCAGTGTCCCCGCATCGGGCTTTCTGCTTTGCCGGGAGCCTGCTTCCTCCTCTCTCTCTCTGCCTGCCTCTCTGCCTACTTGTGATCTCTGTCTGTCAAATAAATAAATAAAATCTTAAAAAAAAAAAAAAAAACAACCCAAAAAACAAAAAACAAAAACACCCATGCCCATTTGGGCCACTTGGCTGGCTCAGTGGGTAGAGCTTGCGACTCTTGATCTCAGGGTTATGAGTTCAAAGCCCACATGAGGTGCTGAGATTACTTAAAAATAAAATCTTCAACAAAATGTAAATGAAATAGAAGTAACAATGGTAGAAAACCCCTTTAACAGGCCTCCTGTTTGTCAGGCACTTTGCTAACACGTAGTCATTTTGTTCTGCCAACAGCCCATAATGAGATGGGTTCCATTATTATCTCTAATTTGCAGCTGAGGAAATAGATGCAGAGAGAGGTCGAAGAGCTTGCAAAGCATCACACAGCTTGTAAGCGCTGAAGCCACATTAGCCCCAGGCCCGCCAGAGAGACTCTTCTCCTTAGCCACTGTGGCACACTAATATGCGTGCTAAGCTAACACAGGGGGCCTCAGAGAGAATAGAGCCCTGCCCCACAACGCAAATGAAACAGCTGAATGCGATGCAGCTTTTTCATTTCCTCATTTGACAAGCTCTGACTTTTGAGAGGGCTTAAGGTCTTTGAGCAGTGAGGAACAGATTATTCCAAGCCGTTCCTGTGATTGGACTCGCTGATTGTTAAATACTGATGTGCACCCCTTTGGGGATCCTCTAAGAGATGCTTAATTTCTGAATGACAACATGAGCATTTCATTCTGTATTGGCTGCTACACAGGAAATGGAGCGAGCAGAAGCCAGCTGATTTCCAGAGAGGCAGAAAGCTCAAAAGTCACAACTGAGAGTCATTTCGTCCTTGGATTCTATGGCATTCTTTCATGGAAGTACCCAAAATCAGCCATGCCAGGCCATTCTGGCACGTGCAGCTCTGGAGGACATGAACTCTGGAGAGGAGAGCAGTTGGTACTTGGAAATGTGCTGGAAACTGACCTCGAGGATTGTGGTCCTTGGCTGTGCTTTGCTAGGATTTCAGAGTCTCTCAACGTAGAGTAGTAAAATTGAGCCCAACTCTCATATTTGAAATTACCTTACCTTATCGAAGTCATCACCTGTGAAACTTGTTGGGTTTTTGTTGCAATAATAGCACTAATTGAAGCTTACTAAGTCCAGGCAATCTGTCAAACCAAACTTGAAGTATCTTATCTCATTGTCACCTTGCAACCTTTTAAGAGAAGTATTATCACCCTCATTTTATGGTTCAGGAGGCCCAGAAAGGCAAGGCCTGCCCAAGTCCACACACCCATGAAGAGACAGAGCCCGGAGGTAAACGGGGTCTCCTGAGTCTGTTGCTTGCCCTCTTCCCTGCTTAGTTACGCTTTTTGTTTTATTGCAAAATGCATTTCCATTGATTCTCTGGTAGATAAAGAAAATAAGAAGTAGGATTTTATTAAGTTGAATGACGTGAAACGGCTGTTTTTGCAGGTCAAAATGGTAAATAAAATATTGGCAATTTCATGAATTCAGTCTAATAATTCATAACTGGCCCATTGGTGAATTTTCTTTTTCATATCTTGAACATGCTAATGGACAGATACGCACAAAACTATGCATTGCTGTTAAGTTTTGAAAACACAAGTGTCCCTTAACGTTGTTAAGGGACCCTGAGACCACCTTCCTCCGTGTAAACTTGACAGAAAAGGAAGTTTCCAAGGAAAGCAGGGCTACTGAGTAAAACCTCTGTTGTTTGTTGGCCAACATGTGGGCAGAGAAAGTATAGCTCTCTTGGGGAGGGATTGGGACCTGTCTGTGACGGGATGCTTCATGTTTTTAGTGTCTCTCCTTTCCACATAGCAAATCCTTGCGTTATTTAAAGTATTAAATGTTACTTCTCAATATCTCTTGACTTCATTATCCTATAGTGTCATTATAATATAAATACACACACTCTGTGTCTGTGTGTGTGTCTGTGTGTGTGTACATATACAGAGTTCGTTTAATGTAGATTAAGAAAACCACTATTTTAAAACAGTATATTTCTCTCTCTTCCTTCTTACTGATACCAAGGTAGCCTAAAACAGGCCTTTACAATAATACGATAGAGGACTGAAGTTTTTTAAAAGGGAAGAAATTCTGACACACTGTAACATGGATGAATCTTGGGGACATTATGCTAAAATAAACCAGTCACAAGATAGTAAATATTGTATGGTTTTACTGCTGTGTGGTATCTAGAATAGTCACATGCATAGAAAGCAGGATGGTGGTTGCCAGGGGCATGGGGGAAGGGAAAGACAGGTACTTATTGTTCAATGAGTAGAGAGTTTCAGTTTTGTAAGATACAGAAATTCCAGAGATTGGTCACATGACTACGAGACTGTACACTTAAAAATGGTTAAGATGGAAATTCTATGTTACGTGTATTTTGCCACAGTGTTCATAAAAGATTGAAGTCCAGCTTTACCAAGATTTCTTATTAGCACATGGGAAGGAGTGTGACTCGTCTATGAAAATTATTTTAGAATGCAAAAGTAATGGGGCACCTGGGTGGCTCTGTTGGTTATGCGTCTGCCTCTGGCCCTGTTCATGATCTCCAAGTCCTGGGACTGATCCCTGCATTGGGCTCCCTGCTCGGTGGGGAGTCTGCTTCTCCCTTTCCCTCTGCCCCTTCTCTTGCTCTAAATAAATAAATAAATAAATAAATAATAAATAACAAACAAATAAATAAATAAAATCTTTTAAAAAATGCAAAATTAAAGACAGCCATTAATTCCTCTTTTAAAGTAGTCCTTGAAGACTACAGGGCTCTCTGAATAGAAAAAGCTAGCTGGCAATTTTTCATTTAATGCCAGATTGACTACATTTTACCAACAAGCGTCTACAGTTTGAATGCAGTGGTTGTATGTTCCTTCCAGAGTAAACAAGTGTGAAACTGTAAAAACATATTGACAGTGGTTTACTTTTATCAGTTTAATGGCCTAAGGCAGCGTTTCATACTGTTAGATGGTTTTTAAAAGCACAGCAACCTGAATCCAAGACTTTTTATCCTTCCCTCTATGCCCCAAAACCTTAATCCGTAGTTTCATGCAAATAGGGACCAAATTTATAACTTACATTAGCTTCAATGCTGCTAACTGCACGTGCACCATAGGTATTTGTTTTTGTTTTGTTTTGTTCGGCTGTTGTTGAGGTGACAGGAAGTTAAGCCTTTGTTCTTAAAACGGAGAAGAATCAAGGATATTTCATGCAACGATTTGGCAACACTTAAGTCTTACCGTGAATACCGTGCAAATGGGTGCTCAGTGAACAAAGGCACAGGTGGAAAGGGCGAGAGCTTAAGGGAAGTCACAGGTATTTTACAAGAATAAGATAATTATTATGTGTCAAAATTAAGGAGCTCAGAAAGTTAAATACAATGGAAAAAAGAGCACAAACCTGGTATCCATAATTAAGAAGCTTCAAGATCAAAGAGTCTAAGTAAGGCTTAAAAGCCTTCAAGGTAAACTTCTCAGGTCAGGACTATGGAATAGCTACTTTGTTTTTAATTATTCTGTATTTAATACCATGTATTTAATGTAAATACTGCATATTTATTATGGAGATACCTCCCTAGAGGTGGGCAGACTGGCTGTCCGTGAAAATCACGAGGCAAATTTTCTACAGTTACCCTCTCGTGCCTTTGAAAGACTTTGATTTGTGCTGTTCTTTCTTTCTGAAAAATGTATTTCATGTGCTTGTGACCTTGTCCTTTTATTACTTCATTTTATTACTAGTCAATAACCATGAGTGATTAAAATTGTCTTTTCAATTGATCAGTTTTAAATAATGCATTAGCCATGACTACTCATTATTGAGTTAGCTCATAAATCATTTCAAGTTGTGATCAGCTCCTTATCAAACAAACAGGGGTTAATTTCTCTCCTCGTAAGAAATCCAGAGGATTATGGCAATTGATATCTGCTGAGCCTCATCAGTTGTTGTCAGACTACTGTCTGGGTCAGCGTGCCTCAGAATTCCTGGTCCAAAACCTCTTTACATTCTTAAAAATTCTTGAGGATCCCCAAAGAGCTTTTGTTTATGTGGTTTATATCTATTGATATTTACCATGGAAGAGAACTTACACATTTTAAAAATTATTTATTCGCTCATTTGAAAATAATGATAAGCCCATTATATGTTGACATGTTTTTATGAAAAAAAAATATGCTTTCAAAATAAAAAGAAAATCAGTGAGATTAGTGTTTTGCGAATCTCTTTAATCTTTGGCTTAATAAAGAACAAGTAGATTCTCCAGTCTTCTTCTGAAATCAATCTGTTGGGCCATGGTCATTTGTTGGAGGATTGAGGGAATTCTGGTCTCACACAGATAGGAGATGACCTTGAGGACCCCTGAAAGGACCTGAAGGATCCCGAGGTCCCTGGGCCACACTTTGAGAATCTCTGGATTGGATGATTCTTTTTCTTCATGTTTGTTGACTCCTGCTAAAAAGATGACTATTATACCTCTGATCACTGTTTTCAAAGCAGCCCGAAGAAGGTAAAGTACAGGGATTTCTCATAAGGCATTTCCTCTTGGTAGATTTCCCCTCATCTCGCTAATCATACTTGGGTAACAAACTATAAAGAGACCAATCGTTAACCAAGGTGAGTGAAAAGATCATGAGTGATTTAGAATTGGGGCTACCCCAAGACTAGGGTAGGATTTACCATTCCTGGGGTTAAGAGCTCTGCCTCTGTTTTGGGTTACCAGATTTAGCAGATAAAAGTACAGGAGGTCCTACTAAACTTGAATTTCAGAAGTCAGACTACTGGCTTCAGGAGAGCTGTCCCTGTGAGATGGGCCTGCTGCTGGGATTGACACGGGGGATGCATAGAGCAG
This sequence comes from Lontra canadensis, assembly GCF_010015895.1. Taxonomy (NCBI): domain Eukaryota; kingdom Metazoa; phylum Chordata; class Mammalia; order Carnivora; family Mustelidae; genus Lontra; species Lontra canadensis. The sequence continues at coordinate 11,696,686 of NW_022631049.1, read as the reverse complement.
GAACTTTGAGGACGGAGCTCTTTTCTGGGCTCCAATGATCCAGGGGTGCAGAGAGAGCCGCTGTACTGAAGGGAGGGAGCCGCATGGTGAGGGCAGGGCAACTGAGCAGAAACCAAGGGGAGAGGCTGGTTTGGGCTGTTCAGAATGTTTGAGGAACCCTAGAGGACTCCATAGAGAGGCTTGCCCCCAGTTTCTAACTGCTGAAGGGGTCCAAGGCAGAGGAAGAGAGGAAAAATAATGTCTCCCTATCCACATGCCTCCTTTCCAATCACTCTCCTTTCTAGGTCAGAAGCATCTGTATTTGCATTATCTAATGTTGAATTTAAATTCACATATCTGCAGACTTTAACTGAAATTCTCAGTACTAATTATACATCAATAAGATCGTAGTGAGAAGCAAAACCAAATGAACCACAATGCTTTTGGGGTTTTGTTTTTCTTTTAAAGCAAATCCTTTCCCTAGGCAACAACCAAATGACAAAATAAATTCTTTTGACACTATTTACTGATTGGCTTACGTAAATCATTACCAACTTAAAGAAATGGGCAGGAAGCTATTGTAAGAAACCTTTGATAGGAAAAGGAAAACAAGGATTATGTCACCAGAGATTGAATTCGTCTGTGGAAATAAGACACCATCCATGACAAAGTATTAAATCTCTCTCTCCCTTTTTTTTTTTTTTTTAAACTAACATCTCTGAGAGCCCAAAGACTCACTCATTTATTCACTCAACAGTTATGGTGTCCTTCTCTATGCCAGGCCCTGTGCTGGTGGTGATACGAATATGAAGGGGATGCATAAAGAAATAACTAACAGCCACAAAAAAAACTAGTAATAATTCTAAGATATTTTAATAGACAAATGAATGAAAGAAAACATTCCTTGTCAAGCACCATATGAATGAAATGCTCTGTATCCAGGATCACATTTGATGGTAGGTGTATGAGGTCGGCACTATCCTTACCTTCACTTAGTAGATGAGAACATTGAGCTCAGGGAAGTTAAAAGATTTGCCCAAGTCAGTAAGTGGAAGAACCGGCATTCCAACTGGTGACTGCTGGCAGGTTGAGGAAAGCTTTCAGTGAGTAGATGACCCTTGAAAAGCAGGTGTTTCCCGGTCGGAAAGATGGAGGGAATGGGGTGAAAGGATGGGTCAGTCCTGGAAAGAGAATAGGCAAGAGGAGGGGAGAAGGGAAACAGGGAGCAATTCTGAGGGAGCAGAGCCTGGCTGGGCATTTGGTGTGGGGAGTGGGAGAGAAGTCTAGCAAAAGATGCAGGGTCGGATGTGGGGGAAGAGAAGGGCTTGAGAATCTTACTGAGGAATGGAAGGTTTGTTTCCCTCAGAGGGACTTAGGCAAGAGAGTGACAGAAGCAGATTTGCATTTCAGAAAAATGACTCTGGCAGCAGTTCGATTACAGAGAGGCAGGAAATGATTTGTCTCCCTGGCTCAGGAGAGCAGGAAAGTAATGCCACTCCTGAGAATATAGCCTAGAGAGCCTCTCCAGTATCTGCGCAAAGAGACCAGCGCCCCACTCTTTGCAGCAGCACAATTCCTAAACGTCCTTCAACAGAGAATAAATAAATAAATTGTGGTATCATCACAGAATGTGTACCATATGGTAGTTAAAGTGAATGAATTAGGGCAACACATGTCAACAGGAAGAAAAAACAAAATGGTATGAAAGAAGTGAGTTGCAGAGGGAATATATAGCAGGAGGTCTTTCATAAAGTTTAAAAACCTACAAAGCAATGCGTTAAACTGTTTACCAATGCATAAATATCTAGAGAAAGCACAAGACACACATGATAATAGCAAATTCATGACAGTGTGCTGGGGAAGGAGGCACTTGGGATGGGGGCAGGCCAGTCAAGGTGGGCTTAAATATCTTTATCTATAGCTTTATTTATAGCTATATCTGTAGCTGGATATCTTCATTTCTTTAAAACAAAATGGCAAATAAGTCTGTGATAAGTGATCTAGGAAAGATGTTAGGGTTCGAGGCTGATGGCCAAGAAAAAATTCTTGAGACATCTTTGGTGCAAAAAAGGTGATTTTATTAAAGCATGGGGACAGGACCCGTAGGCAGAAAGCTGCACTGGGGTCATGAGGAGTGGTCCATTATAAACTTCCAAATTGGGAGGGGGTCTGGGATAGCATAAGTCTCTAAGGAATTTTGGAAGCAAGGTTTCCAGGACCTTGAGCAGACTAGCTATTGGTGGGAAAAGGTCATTTATTACCGTCTAATAAAACCTTAGTCATGAGACCCTTCAGATGTATATTCGTGGGCCGTATGCTTTGGGGTTTTGAGATAAAGGAAGTTTCCAAAGGAATTTTTATTCATTAAAGTAGATTTACAGGATGGTGGAGGCGGGGTGGGGGAAAGGACGGCTCAGGCTAGGATTGCCTTTTGCCCTTATTAACATCAAGGCAGTTGAGTCCCAAGAGGAATGTCACTCTGCCTGTTTCAAGGACTTGTCTGTGGGCTGTAGGTAGTAAGGAAATTTAACAATTTTTCTTCTGCCTTTGTATCCCACATCATTAGGGATTTGATAAAACCGGTAGAACACACTTGTCTGTTCTCTGGACTCAGTTGTATATTTGACATATAACATTAGAAACATTTAAGCTTAGATCCAAATCATACACCTTCTTCCACAAAAAGAAAGAAGGGAAATGGAAAGCAACAGGGTAGCCCAGAGAAAGGGGGCAGGGAGGCAGACCACTGCACTGTCCAGGCAAGAGGTGATGGGACATTCAGTGACACAGTGGCCGTGAGAATGGAGAGGCCATGAGAAGTAGGTGATTATTGGTTGTGGGGAGTGGGAGAAAGAGTAGAAGCCAAATGACTCCTTGCTGCTGGCTTGCATTACTGAGTGGGTGGTGGGGCTGATTGCCAAGGGAATGTAGAAGAAACAACAGGTTTGGTTGGGGTGTGGTGTATGGACATCTGTTTCAGGCAAGTTCAATCAGAGCCTCTTCTTCCGGGAAGAAATGTCTAATATGCTATTGGATATTCAGGTCAGGAGTTTAAGGTCTGTGGCAGAAATACAAAATTGGTTGTCGCCAGCATTTGGGGAAAACCATGAGAATAAATAATGCGACTATAAGTTTCATCAGAGGACTAAACATAGACGTATAATATGGATAACATTAAAAATAGATCTTAAATGAAGATGAGCTCAGATATGAGACATATGATGTTTAAGTAAAATATGAAACCAGACTTTTACTTATAGTATTTCCAACTTTTTTTTTTTTTTTTTTTTTTTTATTTGACAGAGAGAGAGAGAGAGAGCACAAGTAGGCAGAGAGGCAGGCAGAGAGAGGGGGAAGCAGGCTCACTGCCGAGCAGAGAACCCGATGCGGGGCTCGATCCCAGGACCCTGAGATCATGACCTGAGCCGAAGGCAGAGGCTTAACCCACTGAGCCACCCAGGTGCCCCAGTATTTCCAACTTTTAAAAGAAAGTAGTAATCTGCCTTTGACAAATTATATGTCTAAGAGCCGGAGTATGTGTTGTCTGTCTTAACCCCTCATCACCGTGACAAGGAACTTAATAACAATCCTTGAAAAGTCTATGGTCTCTCTGCTGGGTGGTTTGGAATCAGCAAAAAGGCATCGCTAAATTACCGATGGGAAACTGACCTGCTGTTGGTAACTGACTAATGCTCAGAATCACCCAGGGAACCTGCAAAAACGGCGCAGATTCCAGACCAATTGAACTAGAACCCCAGGGCAGAGGCCTGGGGATCAGCATTTCAAAAAGCCCTACAGGTCAGGCTGGTCCTAGCCAAGCTCAGTAGATACAGTATCAGCTTCTGGACAGCTGTCCTCTGATGTAGTGGGGACTGTCCACTTCCATTTGACTACTAATCCTCTCCTGGGACCTTGGGCAGGTAACTTAACCTCTTTATGTCTCAGTGGCCTCTTCCCTTCAATGGGGATTAAGATAGCACCTGCTCTTAGGGGAGTTGTAAGGACTAAATGAATGAATTTATACCATGTACTACAATACTATCTGGCAAAACAGTGTAAACATGTAAGAAAAGAAAGTTTCTATAATTATTACTGTTATTAACATCTCTGATAAGGATACTGGGACACTATTGTTACGACTATTTTTGCTAACTAAATATCCTAGTAATATTTTTAAAGAGAATAAAATTTTACACTTGAGTCCTTTGTACTGTCTGCCTCCCCCATCTTCCCCACCTCTTGAAATAGTTGTCTTGTCTCTTTTATTTCTCTGGCACAGGAAATTTATCCTGAAGCTATTGGAAACATGAAGGCATATTTTATGCATGAACTAGTCTATGAGAGTTCTGGCATTCGATAGAGAATTGATTGGTATTCAAATGGCTCTGATTATTATCCAGGTCCTTCAGCAGACCCTGGGGATATTTGGGGTTTCTGGCAGTTTCAGAGGAAGTTTTTCCATGGTTAAGAAATTTACTGTAAAGCAAATTTTGTTTGTTAGACTTCACATCCATGCATGCCCTGAAGACTTAATTATATGGACTTCCTGAGGTAGATGTATCGTATCACAGACACTTTTTCAAAGGGAACACTCCTGAATTATTGTAGTGCATATAGATTCCTGATGCAAACAGGTTCATCAAGATGAAAAAAACCCACACGTGTCTCATAGACATACTATTTACCAATCATCTTGCTAATTATCTCATACTAACCATACACCTTGGGTATATTTTATGAATAATGCAGACTCCTTTTTTAAAAATTATGTAAGTTTCAGGTATACAGCATTCAGCATAATAATATTCATATTAATCAGCATAATAATAACAATACAGCATTTGTGTATACTACAAAATGGTCAGCCCGCAAACTCTAGCTACCATCCATCGCCCTACCATAAGGGTCCCCTTACCCCTTTGTCCAACTACCAATCTGTTCTTTGTATCAGTGAGTTTGTTTTATTTTGTTCTGTTTGTTCATTTTCATTGTTTTTTAGATTCCACATGTGAGCGAAATCATACAGTATTTGTGTTTCTCCTTCTGATTTTTTCCATGTAGCATCCTACCCTTAAGCTCCATTCATGTTGTTGCAAATGGTGAAATCTCATTGTTTTTTTATGTCTGAGTATTATTCGTGTGTGTGTGTGTGTGTGTGTAGTTTCCATACCTTGGCTATTGTAAAGGATGTTGCAGTGAACATAGGGACACATATATCTTTTTGAATTCGTGTTTTCATATTCTTTGGATAAATCCTCATTAGTGGAATAGCTGGATCATACAGTTCTATTTGGAATTTTTTAGAGAATATCCAGTTTTCCACAGTGACTACACCAGTTTACAATCCCACTGATATTCTACAAGTGTTTCTTTTTCTCTAAATCTTCTCCAACACTCATTATTTCTTATCTTTTTGATAATAACCATTTGAATAGGTGAGAGGTGATAATTCATTATGGTTTTTTTTTTTAAGATTTTATTTCTTTATTTGACACAGAATAGAGTGAGCACAAGTGGGTAGAGAGGCAGGGCAGAGGCAGAGAGAGAAGCAGACTCCCTGATGAGCAAGGACCCCGATGTGGGACTCGATCCCAGAACCTTGGGATCATGACCTGAGCTGAAGGCAGACACTTAACGGACTAAGCCACTCAGGTGCCCCCTTTGTTGCGGTTTTGATTTACATTTCCTAATCATCAGCGATGTTGAACATCTCTTCACATGCATGTTGGCCATCTGTAGGTCTTTTTTCCTTTTCTTTCTTGTTTTGTTTTGATTTGTTTTTGTCTTGTTTTGTTTTTCCCCATGCCCACCTGCAGCTGACTCACCTCTCTTATATATCTTCTTTGGAAAAATATCTATTCAGATCTTCTGCCCATTTTTTAGTCAGTTATTTGGTTTTGGTTGCTGTATTGATTCATTTTGATAGTATTCCTCTACATTGAAAGTTATTCAGTAGTTTTAATTTCCTGAGAAGTTAATGATTCTAAGATTTTTGCCTATTAAGTGGTTAATTATTTCTAAATCATTACTAAAGTACATTTAGAGAGCTCCATAAAAATGTAGCCAAGTAAGAGAGTGCATGAAATGATGCAACGTTAACATTTCAACACATGAAAAAAATGCTCAGAAGGACAAATTAAAACCATAAGGAAACACCACTAAATACTACTAGAAAGACTAAAATTGGGAACACTGATAATACCAAGTGGTGACAGGGAGGTGGAGAAATGAGAGTTCATATACAAAGGGAATGTGAAATGGTATAGCCACTTTGGAAGCAGCTTGAGCATTTCTTCTTTTCTTTTCTTTTTTTTTCCCTTTCTTTTTCTTTTTAGAGGCATGAGCCAGAAAGATAGAAAGGGAGAGAGAGAATCTTAGACAGGGTTCAATCTCACAACACAGAGATCATAACCTGAACCAAAATCAAGAGCTGGACACTTTTTTTTTTTTTTAGATTTTATCTATCTATTATCTGTCTATCTATCTATCAGAATGAGAGAAAGAGAGAGAGAACACAAGCGGGGGGTGGGGGGCGGGTGGCAAGTAGAGTTCGGGGAAGCAGGCTCCTGCTGAGGAAGAAGCCTGATGCGGGACTTGTTCATTGAACCCTGGGATCATGACCTGAGCTGAAGGTAGATGCTTAACCAGTTATTAAGCCACCCAGGTGTCCCAAGAGTTGGACACTTAACCAACTAAGCCACCCAGGTGCCCTGCAGTTTGACCACTTCTAAACTTGAACATACACTGCTATTTGACTCAGCAATCCCACTTTTATGTATTTACCCAAAAGAAATGAAAATCTATGTTCCCACAAAAACCTTTATGCAAATATTTATAGCAGCTTTATTCATAATTGTCGCAAACTGGGCATGACCCAAATGTCCTCCAGTGTAACTGGATAAGTACTTTGTGGCATAGCCATATGTGGGAAGCTGAATAATGGCAAGCCCGAGGATATCCATGTCCTAAAACCTGGAACCTCTGAATGTTGCCTCATATGGCAAAAAGAAAGCAGATATGACCAAGTGTCTTGAGATGGAGGGAATCCACGTGCGTCCTCGTAAGAGAAAGGCGAAGGGATATTTGACTCCAGATCGACACACGAGGAGGCGCTGCAACCATTAAGCTGGAGACTGGAGTGATGTGGCCATAGAGCAAGCTTTCTGGCCACCACCTAGGGCTGGAAAAAGCCAGGAAGGGCTATTTCCCTGAAGTGTCCAAAGGCCCTGCCACCCCCTTGATTCAGGCCCAGTGATACTGATTTCAGAATTCTGGCCTCCAGAGCTATGAGAGAGTACATTGTCTTAAGCCACCAGGTCTGTGGGAATTTGTTACAGCAGCCATAGGAAACTAATACCCCACACAATGCAATACTACTTAGTGATAACAAGGAATGAGCTATTGATCACACAATGTGTATTGTGTGTATATCACACCATGTGAGTAAGTTTCAAACGCATTATACTCGGTGAAAGAAACCACTCAGAAGGCTATATGATGTCATTTATATAACGTTCTTATAAAGTTCTTGAGAAGGCAAAACTAGAGGGACTGAGAAAAGCTCAGTAGTTGTCAGGGGTTGGGAGGGGTCGATTGTAAAAGGGCCGCATAAGGGAGTTTTTTGGGATTATGGAACTGCTCTGAATCTTGACTGTGGTGGTGGTTATGTACTCTATTTGTCAAAACTCATAGAACTGTATACTGAAGAGGGTAAAGTTTACTGTGCGTGAATTCTAAAATAAAATTTAAAAAAGAATTCAAGCTTCAGCAGCTGAGAAAAATGTCAAAGTGCTAATTTTAAAGATCACATAACACAAGTCCTTGTCCTAAGAGGCATTGGTTTTCAGCTCAGACCTCAATCAGAAAACTTCCCTTTCCACTAAAGGAGAGCTTAACCCTTTGGTAGTTGGCAGTACGGGAACGCGGAAGATCGGAACTGAGAGCATATTCTTTGGGTGACTGACCAGAGAATGCAAGGAGTTCATTCTAGAGGGAAAAGAAGCTTCTCAGCTGGGAGAGTAGAGAGAAGTAGCATTCCTAGGTAATAGAGGTCTGCATCTGTATGGCGTATTGTAGGGAATTAACTCCTTCAAGAAGGGTCCTTCAGGGGGATTTTAAATAACCACACCAACGAAAGATTGAGTTTTTCTGCGAAAGGCCCAAGATATAAGAAAGTGACAACATAGTGTTGATCTGAGTGGTTCAAGACAGAAGGGGCACAGTGGAGCTGGGGCAACACAGGGGCGCCTGGGGGCCTCCGTCAGATAAGCGAATCCCTTCAGCTCAGGCCATGATCCCAGGGTCCTGGGATTGAGTCCCGCATCGGTGTCCCTACTCAGTGGGGAGTCTGCTTCTCCCTCTGCATGCTGCTCCCCCTGCTCATGCTCTCTCTCTTACTCTGTCAAATAAATAAGTAGAATGTTTAAAAGAAAAAAAAAAAAAAGGGAAAGAACTGGGGCAGTGCAAAATGAAAAGTCAGACCGGAGCAGACTCTTCTCCGTGCTGTGATCCTTGCTAAGGGTTTCCACTCAGCGGGGAATTGGGTGTTTGTAGTCAGTATCCTCCTGGACACGCTGGTAAGGGGCAAGTGCAGTCATGCTGGAGGGCAGTGTGCTCCTTCCTGAGCTGGTTCCATCATTGTCAACCATTCTTCCCTTGCTCTCACAAAGGTTCAAGTTGAAGCTCCCTTGGGGCGCCTGGGTGGTTCAGGCAGTGAAGCGTCTGCCTTTGGCTCAGGTCATGATCCCAGAGTCCTGGGATCAAGTCCTGCATCCGACCCCCTGCTCAGCAGGGAGTCTGCTTCTCCCTCTCCCTCTGCCTGCCTCTCTGCCTGCTTGTTTTCTCTCTTTCTCTCTCTCTCTCTGACAAATAAGTAAAATCTTAAAAAATAAATAAATAAAGTTGAAGCTCCCTTTTAGGTATGGTTGCCCATAAAGAGTTATTAATGAGAAGCAAGAAAATGGGGGAGTTTTGAAATATTGTAAATCCTCCCTCTCTGGCCTCTGGGGTCCAAAAACTTAAGCTGTATAAAACGCAGCATCTTGTTTTTCAGTCAATGACATGACTGTGGACACACAATCCAGACAGAACAGGGCAGCGGAGAGGTCTAGGGGTGCAACGGTGCCATTTCATTCTATCCTGGTCTCTGCTGAAGCTTGCTATCACCTGGTGGCAGTTTGCTGACGTTGCCGGAAATAATTCTGGGGCCTGTGGCGGTCTGAGTCTTCCAGGACAGCAGGAAAGATTCCAGGAATCTCTGCTGGTTGGCAGTTGTCTTGATGGCCTGTTCTGGGGAGACTGAGCCAAGAATATACTGTATCCCCAGGGAGTCACTTTCAACCTCTTGTACTTCTTAAGGCTGGAACTGTCTGCCATTTCCCTGCCTGACCTAGCCCTCATTCCCATATTTCTCTGCAGAAGATAAGAATTTTAATTGGCCCCTGTTTGGGAAACAAGTTTCAAAGGATTATGGAAGCCAATTGGCAATTGCATTATGTTTGAATTCATCTCATTGTGGGATGTGTTATCATTGTTCTGTTTTATTTTGTTTTGTTTTACAGTAAACGGGATTAATTCATTATATTTGTCAGCAACTAGAAAGCTGGCCAATTATCTGTTAAGCCAGTCCTAGTTGGTGAAGAAAAAAATGCTGTTATCTTAAAATGTGGTGAACCCAAGCCTGCTTGCTCTCAGATCCCTTCCTCAGATTTCTGCTCTGCCGGCCTATTTCCTAGGTCCTTGTATCAATGAGATTCCAGCGGAGTTTGGCCAACGGGAGGCAGAATAATGATCCTCTGAAGATATCCACTCTTTAATTCCCAGAATCTGTGAAAATGTTAAAATGTGACATGGCAAAAGGGGCTTTGTAGATGTGATTCGGATTATGGACCTGAGATAGGGAGATTGTCCTGGATTATCCAAGTGGACTCACTCTAACCATATGAGCCCTTAAAAAGAGAACCTTTTCTTAATGGGAATGAGAGAAATGAGTCAGAAGGGGAAGTCTGTGAGATTGAAGCATGAGAATGACTTGATCTGCCATTGCTGGCTTTGAAGACAGAGGAAGAGGGCACGACAAGCAATGTCGAAAGCCTCTAGAGATTAAAAATCACCCCTGTTTGACATCCAGCAAAGAAATAGGGACATCAATCCTATACCCGCATGGAGCTGAATTCTGCCAACAACGTGACTGAGCATGGAACCAGATTCTTCTTCAGAACTTCCAAAATCAACTGCAGCCCTGCGTGCCCCTTTACTTCAGCCTTGTGAGATTAAACAGAAGACCCAGCTGAGCCACACTTCCTTGGACTTCTGACCTACAGAACTGAGGCTCCTGGGTTCTGTAATATCAGTTCTTCCTATTGTCCCTCCAACCTGAAAGTCCTAAGACCTTTGTGCTGTTGCAAATATCGGGGGTAATTTATATTTCTTGCTGGTCTTCTCAGCCTCTTCCATCTCCTGGGTTACCAGTTCACCTGTAGAGAGTTCCATCTGCTTTAAATACTTCGAGTGGTTTGAGTGTCCTGATTTGACTCTGTATGACAAGTATAGGATAATTCAGCTTTTTGGTAGTGATTGGAAGGGAGGGTACGATCATTTATTCATTCATTCAACAAACATGCACTGAGAATCTATACTATGTATATCATTGGTGAACAGGGAAGACAAGGTCCTTGACTTCAGTGAATTTGACACTGCAGTCCAGCAGACAGAATTTTAATTAGTAACAAAAGTAAAGCATTAGCATTGTGACAAAAATCAAGTATCTATAAGAACATAAAATGAGGAGTTCTTAAAATGACCTAGGAACTAGGGAAGGATTCTATAAAGAAGAGATATTTAATGAGAAGATTGCATAGGGTTCTCCAGAAAGTATGAGCAATAAAGTTGGGAAAAGGGTTTGCTGGAGAACAGGAGTAAAATAGCCCTGTTTTATTCTGTTGGAAATTTAATCAACAAAAAACTATTGGAACTAATAAGCAATTACAGCAAAGTGTCAGGGTACAAAGTAAATATACAAAAGTCAATTGTTTTCCTATATATGAGCAAGAAACAATGTAATCTGGAAAATAAAATGTTATCATTTATGTAAGCACCCCCAAAAAGGAAATACTCAGGTATAAATCTAACAAAATTCATATAAAATATTTATGAGGAAAACTACAGAACTAATGAAAAATATCAAAGAAGAACTAAATAAATGGAGATATTTCATGTTCATGGGTAGGAAAACTCAATATTGTCAAGAAGTCAATTCTTCCCAACTTGATCCACAGATTCAGTGCAATTCCAATAAAAATCCCAGCAAGTTATTCATGGATATAGACAAGGTAATAGTAAAGTTTATATGTAGAGACAAAAGACCCAGAATAGACAACACAATATTGGAAGTGAACAAGAATGGAGGACTGAAACTGCCCAACTTCAAGATTTATGATAAAGCTATCATAGTACTTATGATAAAGCTATAGTAATCAAGATAGTATGTTGTTAAAAGAATAGACAAATAGATGAATGGAACAGGGGAGCCCAGTAACAGGACCATGTAAATATAATCAACTGATCTTTGCCAAAGGAGCAAAGGCAATATAATGGAGCAAAGGTAGTCTTTTCAACACGCTAGAACAGCTAGACACATACTTGGAAAAAAAAAAAAAGAATCTAGACACAGACCTTATATCCTTTACAAAAATTAACACAAAAATTTATATCCTTTACAAAATTAACACTAAATGGAAAATTCAAAGCTCTGAAATTCCTGTAAGATAATATAGGAGGAAACCTAGGCAATCTTAGGTGATGATACTTTTTAGATACAACACCAAAGGCATGATCCATGAAGGAAATAACTGATAAGCTGGACTTCATGAAAATTAAAAACTTCTGTTTAGTGAGAGACACTATTAAGAGAATGAGAAAACAAGCCACAAACTAGTAGACAATATTTTCAAAAGATACATTGACAAAGGACTGTTATTTGCAACATACAAAGAACTCTTAAAACTCAACAAGAAAACAAGCAACTCAATTTAAAAATGGGCAAAAGGTCTTAACAGACACTTCACCAAAGATGATATGCAGATGGTAACTAAGCACAAGAAAAGATGTCCACATTCTATGTCATTAGAGAATTGGACACTGAAATGAAATATGAATACATACCTATGACCATGGCCCAAATGCAAAACACTGGTGACACTAAATGCTGATGAGGATGTGGAGCAGTGGGAATTCCCATTCATTACTGGTAGGGATGCAAAATGAAATAAACACTTTGTGAGACAGGTTGGCAGTTTCTTACAAAACTAAACATTCTCTTTTATGATCCAACGATCACACTCCTTGGTATTCACCCAAATGAGTCAAACACTTATGTCTACACAAAAACCTACACATGAGTGTTTATAGCAGTTTTACTCATAATTGCCCAAACTTGGAAGCCATCAAGGTAGATAAATAAACTGGTACATATAGACAATGAGATATTATTCAGTGTTGAAAAGAAATGAGCTGTCAAGCCATGAAGAGTGATGGAGGAAAATTAAATGTATATTACTAAGTGAAAGAAGACACTCGGAAAAGGCTATGTAATGTATGATTCCAACTATATGACATTCTTGAAAATGCAAAACTATGGAGGCAGTAATATGATTAGTGGTCACCAAGGATTAGCGGAGGGCGGGGGGCGGGGTTTAAATAGGCCAAGCACAGAGGATTTTTAGGGCGGTGAAACTATTTTGTATGATATCACAATGGTAGATACCTGTCATCATACATTTGTCAAAACCCATAAAATGCACAACACCAAGAGTGAATGTAATGTAGACTCATATAAATCTAAACTATAAACTTTGAATGAAAATAACATGTCTGTGTAGATTCATCACTTGTAAAAAATGTGTCACTGTGGTGAAGGTTGTCGAGAATGGGACAGTTTGTGCATAGGTGGGGGGGCAGGAGGATATGGAAATTCTCTGTACTTTTGCTCAATTTTGTTGTGAACTTAAAGAAAACTGCTCTAAAAAATAAAGTTTATTAATTTAAAAGACCCTCTTTGCTATTTTAGTGAAGAGCCAAAGTTAAGTCCCATCTTTGACAGTTAGCTTTCTTGGCCAGTCTACCTGCTCTCAGAGCAATTCATTCTGGAACCGCACTGTTGTTTGACCTTATTTGACTGGATACCAGAGCAGATGTCTTAAGCGGCATCTTTTTCACGCATTTTTGAGAAGTGCATAAAGTGAAAAATGATTTTTTTTTGGCTAAATCATATAGATAATGTACCCAACAGGTACCCTTATCAATTTAACACAGGATTGTGAATCCAACAATTCAACTTCTAATAACTTATTGTGAGAAAATAATCATTTAAAGAAATTCAACACAGGACAACCCTTTTGGGTCCCCTCCCTCCTCAGGAGCTTTGTACTATATCTATGCTATCACTCAATAAACTTTGTTTCGCTGCTCACCACTCTGTCTGGTCTACCCCTTCATTCTTTGAAGGGGTGTGACCAAGAACCACAGGCACCGACAGAGAAAATCCTGGAACACCCATGCTTTAATAAAACCATCATTTTGCACCTAAATAAATAAATTAATAAGGAAGTCCAACATAGCATTGTTTAGAATAGTAAAAATAAAATGCAATTTAAATATTTACCAGTGCAGAATCAGTTATAAAAAACAAAGGGCATATATGCTTTTTTTTTTTTTTAAGATTTTTTATTTATTTATTTGACAGGCAGAGATTACAAGTAGGCAGAGAAGCAGGCGGAGAGAGAGAGGAGGAAGCAGGCTCCCTGCCAAGCAGAGAGCCTGATGCGGGGCTCGATCCCAGGACAGTGGGATCATGACCTGAGCCAAAGGCAGAGGCTTTAACCCACTGAGCCACCCAGGCGCCCCACATATATGCTTTTTAATAGTGAAAAATGTTGATGCAGATTTATATTTATTGACAGGGAAAGATGCCCACAGCATTTATTGCAAGAAAGTAGCAGGTTATAAAACCATATGCATATCTGTGTGTATTCCCACACAGTATCCCTAGGTGGTAGGTTTTGGAACGTATGCCAGTTATCAATTTATTGCTTTTCTGCTTCACATTCATACTTCATTCCTCATTCTGCAAAAATGGTGATGAGCCCCTATATATTTTCCTTTGCCAGCAGATACATATGTTAAACTTTACTGGTATAGGGAGCTTTCTTTGTGGACAGAAGGGAGTTTCCTCCCTTGTTCCAGTGTACTGCTTTGGCAGGCTCCTGTCTCCAGAAAATTCCCCAACACAGATACCCAACCTCTCCAGTGGTTTTGCAATTGAATGCTTCTGGAGCAACTCCTCCCTCTGATTAGCTCTCCCCAGCACCCTAGAGAGTAGATTTTGAGCCAGTTTGGACCACACAGCAACACAGTAACTTCCCTGCTGACCCAGGTTGACCACAACCTGCCCAACAAATCCTCTCCTCTGCTCTTGGTGGAGAGGGTCCTTGGACCCTCTATCTCAGGTCTTGGGGTTGGGGCTGCCCCTCATATCTACCCTTCTTATATTCTTTAGAGCTCTCTTTGTTTCCTACTGGCTGACTCCTTATTCCTCCAATCCCCTGCCATAGTTAAGAATTCTTTATATTAAACTTTCCCCGTTCAAAAAAAAAAAAAAAAAAAGAAAGAAAGAAAGAAAGAAAAAGAAAAAGAAAAAGCCAGAACACCAAAAGCAAACCCTAGATAAAATTACCTGTAACTGTACTCTTTCTGTGATAATTACCATTTACACCTTGATGTATACACTCTAAACCTTTTCTCTTATACAAATGTGTATGCATGTATTATATGTGTATGTATATACTTATAAAATACATATCTCTGTGTCCACATATAGTATTGAAAACAAAAGGTAAAGCACATTGTGTGGGTTATTTTATAAAATTTCTTTTTTTGTGTGACATTTTCTGTATCAATATTGACAATGGTTCCATTGGGATATCTATCTATCTATATACCTTAAATTTGTTAAAATTTCCCCCTTGTCTGGGACATTTAGGCTCCTTTCCATCTTATATTACAAATGATGCTCCAATGAACAACTTCATGTCAGATATCTCTTGTTTATTCCACCAGATCCACTTTCTACTTTTTTCCATCCTTTTCTCAGCTCTGCTCTCCTTCAGGGAATAAATTAACTGGTTCCTTTGCCCTCTGGTTTCCAGTGTGGTTCAGCCAACACAAGGTCCTGCAGGAGATTGGAGACAAGGACAAGACTGAGATCAGGGTATTAGTCCTTGGCTCCCCCCTTCTGAGGTCTCCTAGAGCTGGCTGTGCTCCTCGACTGGAGGTCACTGTTCTCAACGTGGCCAATCCTTTCTTCCCCTTTCTCAGAACCAATCCTTCCTTTGTCCTTTTTTCCTCTGCACCTCCTCAAGCCCTGGGTACCTGCACCATCCCCTGTGGTTTTCCTACAGCCCCTCCATTCCTTGGTAAGTGAACCCCACGTGAATTACCTTGGTTTGAGTGTGCCAGGTGTTCTCTTCCTAATACAACCTTTAAAACTAAATCTTTGTGTATGTCTTTCATTATATTCTTCAAGTAAATTTCTAGATGGAGAATTTGCTAGGACATTGAGTATACCTGTTTGTTTGTTTTTTTTCGTTTTTGTTTTTGTTTTTTCCTGCAAAAAAGCTTTATTTCCATTGGGTGTGTGGTTTGGGAGAGGGCTCCAGGGTGGTTAAAAAGCTGCCTGTGGCTGCAGGGAGAGACTGGGGCAGAAGCCCTGACATCAGGGGGTGGCCAGAGAGGCCCCTTAAAGGCTGCTGGACTTCAGGGTTGTGCTTGAGGGTGAGTCTTTGGACGCAATCCTAACCTAGCCCAGCTGGGGGCAGCTAAGCTGTGAAGGTGAGTCAGGTGGTCCCCATCTTTTTGATGCGTTTCAACTCTTCACCCAGGAAGTGGTTCTCCAGGAAGTCAGAGAGATGGGGGTCTACACAGGCAGAACTCAGGGCATGAAGCTCCAGAAAGGCCTGGTTCCAGTTCTTCTCCAAAACCAAGGTGGCTTCCATGGCATCCAGGGCTTTATCACCACTCCAACTGGGAAGGTTTCTGCACGTCTTGGATGAGGGCATGGTTACTGCGCCGGTTTGGCATCTTCCAGAGATGTTCAGTACCCTCCAGCTTCTCCTCAGCCAGCTTGAGGAAGAAGGGGCCCACGTCATTCACAGTTACATCCTCATGGTTGAAATAGGAGCCCAGAGAGAGGTAGGTGTCGGAGGCTGGCAGAGGCATGTTGACCAGGCAGCTGATGGTGGTGGCCTCCATATGAGTGGAATAATTCTCATGAATCTGGGAGCTCATGGTGGATCCATAATAAGGAGCTAAACTCAAAATAGGGTGCTGGCTGGTCCCAGAGGCAGAGGTTGGCCGAGATGATGGCTCCCAAGTTTGTGACTGGAGGAAAGTTTGGAGGTTGGTTGAAGACTGATAGAAGGGATGTCCCTGGGTTGTTCCATCCAAACATTGTTGAGGCAAAAGACAGATCCCTGGGACCTCCCAGAACATTGCCTGAGTAAACCTGTTTTTAAGCTGTGTGAAACATGTTTTGGTGTTCAGTTTAGTTAGAATGTTTATAATCTTGGTGGTGTAAGAGGTCACCTTCTAAAAAAATATGTAATCTAAACTCTGGGTTCAACCAGATGAGAATATACCTAAAGATTTAATAAGGATAAAGAAATTGGCAAGGAATAGAGCCCACTGTTTACCCTGGTCCCTGAGAAGTTCTAGAGACCTCTAAATCTTTCTGAGCTTTTTAATAAGCCCATTTTGTGAAGGAGTTATTACTAGGATCCAACTAGAAAGTGAACTAAAGAAAGAAATCTAAACAGTTGATGCTGGTTTACTGAGTAGAATAAATAAGCCTTCCACATCGTAGCTGTTATCTGGGCTTCTGAGAACTCATTCATCCAATTTCTAACACAGGTGACCAAAATTTGTCTTCATGTTTCAACGTGAGACCCAATTCTCATGATGATGATTTCTTATACCGGAGCCCTTCTAAGATAATTTAAAACAGGTGTGGCAGATATAACTGTTTAAAAAACTCAAAGCACAAGAAATACTCCATCTTTTACAGGGTGAACCCTATGAAACTGATGTTTTGTGAGTTAAAAATTGTCAAATATCAGCAATTTCATATGCTTTACCCTAGTACTTTTCTCTAAATCAATTTAATTCTATTTTGCGCCTCATCTTGCCATACTGGCTAGAAAGATAACCTTAGCTGTTTGCAGGACTCCTCTCCACTGACTCTTCATCTACCCCTGTCCTTTCTCCAACCTCCTCCCCTGCTTGAAAATATGTCAGACTTTCTGGGTGAATAGGGAGTCGGGGGGAGGAGGAGAGCATCTGTTCAAGTCAATGCTGTATCTTCCATGTTCTCTGTCTGCCTCTGTTCTTCCTAGGCTATAATGGGAGCATGGGAATCGAGAAGCTGCCTAGGGATCTGGCTGGGCAAACTGGTCAGCAGTTTCTTCTCTGAGGTCTTACTGTTCCCATAGTTGCAGAGCTGTAAGTAAAAAGGTGTTTCCAGATGATCATGCCGAGGCTTACCACAAAGGAAATGGATCACTGTCCACAGTCCCTGGAACATCACAGGTACTCAGTAAATATTGATTGAAAGAATAAATAAATGACTGAAATTGCCAACCTAAGCAGACCAAGCAGAGTGAGCAGAAAAAGAGCAACAGCAAACGCATACAGGACTCTTCACGTGATAGGCATTGTTCCAGTCGCTTTGCATAAATTAACTCCGTTCTTTTTTTTTTTTTTAAGATTTAAAAAAATATATATTTATTTGACAGAGATCACAAGTAGGCAGAGAGACAGGCAGAGAGAGTGGGGGGAAAGCAGGCTCCTTGCTGAGCAGAGAGCCTGATGCTAGGCTCGATCCCAGGACCCTGGGATCATGACCTGAGCAGAAGGCAGAGGCTTAAACTGCTGAGCTACCCAGGCACCCCAAATTAACTCTGTTCTTGCAATGACCCCAAGACTAAGGTAACTGAGTAGAACTAAAGCATTTTCTCAAGTGTGTGGCCCACACTATAGTCTGGTTCAAAAGCCTAACTGCTTAAGTTCTAATCCACACTGCCCCCAAGCATGGAATCACAGATGCATTCTAACTTAGGAGAGAAGGAGGTAGACTTTCAGTGTCCTTGGGTGTTTCATTTAGCTTCACAGATTTTGCTAGGGACATTTCTCTATGATATGATCACTAACAAAGCCCGGACAACCTCCGGCTTGCAGCAGCCCGCTGGCATTCCCCTCTGGCACACTTCGCAGGACTGGTCATGTGAGAGAGACCGCTAACAGCAACAATTGCTGGGTGATGAATGGCTAGAAGTAGGGCAGCTCAAAGCATGACGGAGACAAGGAATGCAATCGGGAAGTGCTGACCTGGGACTTGGAGTGGGGTAAGTTGAGCCGTGATGGATGGAGGGCGACAGCTGTGCGAACAGCATGCTGGCACACACCAGCCGAGAAGCGCTGCTTCATTTGAACTGAAACAGGCAGCTTGAGAGGCAAGCAGTGACCAAAGCCACAAACCAAAATACAAACCTTTCATTAATCTTTCCAACCACACTCATACTTTTGGGTAGTGTTGTTCAGCATCATTCTTCAATATGATTAAAAAAACAAAACAAAACAAAAAAAAACCCAAAAAACCAAAAACCCAAAACAACCATGATGCAGAACAATGGGCCTGGGGCCATTCACTATGAGACTTTTGAGGGAAGAACAGGCAGAAGAGGCTTCGAGTTGATATCTAATGAGCCGATCTCCAAACAAAGGCTTCTGTTTAATTTTTGGAACGGCAGTTCTAGAATGCACTGAGGTGTTTGTGCATGAGAGCAGAGTATGGACGGTTCCCTTTTTTTCACACCTCAAAGTCAAGGGCTCCCTCTGTTATTTCTCCCCTTCCCCACTGTGGTCCTACCTCTTGGATCTCATCCCAGGTCAGAGAGCTGGGTGTCCGGGGTTGCAGGGGACTCCACCAGCAGGAACATGATGACCCTGAGCAGTTAGTATAAGTTTGGGTCCAAGATGTAGGCGCCATGTTGTTCTGTATGCACTTGCACCACTTACAAGGAGAAGACCCTTCATGTGTCTGTTGTGACTTTTCAATAAGGCCTCAAATAAGACTTAAAATTGGTGTTTAAAAATTGATCCCCTCTTTTGGAGCATTGGGCTCCCTGCTCGGTGGGAAGTCTGCTTTTCCCTTCCTCTCTACCCCTCCCCAGTGTTTGTGCTCTCTCTCTCTCTCTCTTTCTCTCTCTCAAATAAATAAACTCTCTAGAAAAAAATTAACCCCCTTCAAATACATGGTTTGCAAATATTTTCTCCCATTTTTTAGGTTGTCTTTTCAATCTGTTGATTGCTTCCTTTGCTGTGCAGAAGCTTTTCAGTTTGATGTAGTCCCACTTGTCAATTTCTGCTCTTGTTGCCTGTGCTTTTGGTATGATATCCAAGAAGTCATTAGCAAGACCAATGTCAAGGAGCTTTTCTCTTATACTTTTCCCTAGAAGTTTTACAGTTTCACATCTTAAATTTAAGTCTTTAACCCTCTTTGGGGGCAGGGAGAGTGGGGTTGGGAGAGGGACGGTGGAAAAAGGAGAGCGAATCTTAAGCAGGATCCATGCCCAGTGTGGAGCCTAACATGGAGCCTGATATAATGACCTTTGATATCAGCCAAAATCAAGAGCTGGGCACTTAACGGACTGAGCCACCCAGGCACCCCAAGTCTTTAACCTGTTTTGAGTTGATCTTAGTGTATGTTGTAAAGTAGGGATCTGATTTCGGTTTTTTGCACATGGATGTCCAATATTCTCAGCACCATTTACTGAAAAGATTGTCTTTTTTCTCTTGTGTATTCTCAGCACTATTGTCAAAGATCAATTGATCATATATGTGTGGGTTTGTTTTTGGGCTTTCTATTCCTTTCTATTGGTTTATATATCTGTCTTTATGCCAGTATAATACTGTTTTAATTACTGTAGACTTGTAATATGTTTTGAAACCAGGAAGGGGCGTTTTGTTTTGTTTTGCTTTTTAAAGATTTTATTTATCTCAGAGAAGGACAGAGCACAAGCAGGGGGAGGGGCAGAGAGAGATGGAGAAGCAGACTCCCTGCTGAGCATGGGGCTCAATCCCAGGACCCTTGAGATCATGATCTGAACTAAAGATAGCTGCTTACCTGACTGAGCCACCCAGGCACGCTGAAATTGGGAAGTATGAATATCTTCATTTTTGTTCTTCTTTCTCAAGATTACTTTGGCTAATTTGGGTCTTTTATGGTTCCCTATGAATTTTAGGATTATTTGAATTTTAGGATTATTTCCTCTATTTCAGTAAAAAAAAAAAGTCATTGAATTTTGATGGGGATAGCATTGACTCTGTAGATCTCTTTGGGTAGTACAAACTTTTTTGGGTACAAATGTTTTTAGAATATTAAGGCTTCTGAACATAGAACTCAACAGTAAAAACAAACAAACAAACAAAAAAACCATGAATAATCTACATTAAAAATGCACAAAGGCCTTAAACAGACATTTCTCCAAAGAACATATACAAACAGCCAACAGGTATATAAAAAGGTACCCAGGGCTCCTGGCTGGCTCAGTGGGTAAAGTATGCAACTCTTGATCTCAGGGTCATAAGTCCAAACCCCATATTGGGTGTAGAGCTTAGTTTAAAAAAAAAAAAAAAAAAGATGATTAACATCAATAATTATTAGGGAAATGCAAATCAAAACACAAAGAGATAACACTTCATATCCATGAATAGCTATAATAAAATAGGATATCTATCATCTTTTATTTTTTTTATTATTATTTTTTAAAGATTTTATTTATTTATTTGACAGAGAGAGATTACAAGTAGGCAGAGGAGGCTGTCAGAGAGAGAGAGGGAAGCAGGCTCCCTGCTAAGCAGGGAGCCCGATGCGGGACTTGATCCCAGGACCCTGAGATCATGACCTGAGCTGAAGGCAGCGGCTTAACCCACTGAGCCACCCAGGCGCCCCTATCTGTCATCTTTTAGAGTTGTAGGAGTTCTTTACCTATTCTGAATATAAATACTTTGTTGGATACATGTATTGCAAGTTTTTCCCCTACCCTGCATTTCCTTCTTTTAGTGGTGTTTTTTGCATAAGAGAAAGTCCTAATTTTAATTAAGTACAACTTTTTTTGTTTTATACTTATACTTTCTTTTCTTATTTTATATTTTATACCTTAAGATTATGAAGATATTCTCCTACGTTTTCCTGAAAAACATTATTTTACTTTTCATATCTAGGGCTATAATCCATTTCAAATTAATTTTTGTGCATCTCCTGTGAAAGAGGCATCACCTTCCCCTTGTCCGATTGATCCACTGCTATTTACCGAAAGGCCAGAATGCATAAATTTAAACTATGAGTATAATGTGAGGAATGGAAGGCAGCGGTGTCCCAACACTAGAGAATGGAAGGGAGTGCCACAAGGAGCAGTATGTTTAGGAATGAGTAAATAGGTCCGCTTGAGGTGAGTATCTAACTTTAACATCCATGGTATTACCTGGCAAAAACACTGATTCCCCGATATACCCCCGTCCCCACCCCCCTTCAATCAGGTCTAATGTAGATCACAAGTAATTTGTGGACTGAACTTTGAGAAATGCTGGTAAAAGCATGCAGGTGCTGTACATCTGTCTTTTTCAGATCATGCTGATATAATTACTTTTAAAACTTTATGGAGTTCCTGAGTGTCCATTTATAATCCATTCCATGGTATAGAAGTCAGACTCACAAATCTTTTTGAAATAAGCTTTCCTCTATCTTGGACTCTCTGTAAAACCGCCGTGGGACCATGACCTTAGATCCTTAGAAGCCCCGTTGCTGCAACAGAGAAAGTCTAAGAGACACACTCTTAAAATCCTTAGAAGCCTTTCTGTCTGTCTGTGGGATCTATGAGGTGCTCCCTTAAGTCTCCCTGACTTTTAAATAAAGGATCTTACAGCTGTATCTTAGACTTGGTCTCTGCTCTGGAGCCCTTTGAGAATTGTTTGCCACTTACAGTACACTCCTACAGCTTGATGAGACCAGATTAACAACAGGATTTATGGGAAGAAATAGGGACAGAGTTGAGGGATCATTCAAACCAGAAGCTTTTGTGTAATGCTTCAGCTGCTGATTTGAACTCCTTTTAATCCAAACATTTTTTCTTTTTTTTCCTTTTTTAAGATTTATTTAAGTGAAAGAAAGTGAGAGTGTGTGCACACGTGCATGAGCAGGGGGAGGAGCAGAGGGAGAAGCTGACTCCCCACTGAGTAGGGAACACGAGTTGGGATTTGATCCCAGGACCCTGTAATCATGATCTGAACCCAAGGCAGACAGTCAACCGACTGAGCCACCCAAGTGCCCAAAACATTATTGTTTCTTTCAGAGATATCCATTATTCCTCTTTTCCTAATATTAAATAACTTTTCACAAAAGTATTTATAGATTGGTGGGGCATTATTAATGCTTGGATCTGGGCTTTTTACCAATCTTGACATTGTATTCTCTACTGTCAGACTAGGAGCTGAAAGGAGTTTGGTGCTGTTGACCCTCCTGCTCTTGTCATCTTGGTTTCTTTCAATCTCCTGCACCAGCGGGAATTCAGATCTCCCATAACAGTTTCAACCCACTCAAAGTGAGGAAGTAAAGTAATAAAAGAATAAGTTTTAAAGTGAAAGAAGGAAAAACATGGTTTAAAAAAAATCTCTTTCTGAGGCTTTTAGCTAACTGTAGGAATCTCCTTTCTTTCTTGGCAATTTCATAGCAAGTGGATTCTGATAAAACCTTGCATTAGCTTTTAAGCATGATGACTATATCTTGGTCAGTGTTTAAATTCAGTTTGTTGTTTCTGCATATTCTGCTCTTCTTTATTGTTGTCATTGAAATATTAGAACTGATTCGTAAGAACATAATACAGAACTAATGATCTATTTACCCATTATTTGGTGGAGAGTAGCACCAATGGAGGTTTTGTGGGAGGCTATTGTTTTACCTTAGTTTTTGCTGACTCGAAATGAAATACATCTTAATCTTGAGTTCTACTCTGTGATTGGTGCTGTAAGCTAAGTCCATCTGCAAACGGATCTTTTGACACTGATGTCATTACTCAGGCACAATAGAAAATGAGACTGATGTGCAATACTTAGAAGACTAGGGTCCCTCATCAACAAACCCTCATTGAGTTGTGATTTTTGATGAGATGCTAAAGAACACTGAGCTTTTTCTAGGTTTTGAAAGTCAGAGCTCACAATCGTTTTACATGCAAAAAATAGGTTACTCACTGGATTAAATGTATAAGTATAATTTTTGGTTGGTTAAGGAAATGAATGTTTTGTGAACATGACAAATCATAAACTAAAACAAAAATAAAGAAGTCTAAATAACAGAACATTGTAAATGAACACGAAAGTCTTGGGGGATGAGATGATTTCTGTGGTTTCTTCCAGATCTAACATAAATTTTCCATAGTCCTGAAAAATTAGATCAATGAGAATTCACAAAAAAAGATAAAGATCAAAGTATTATATCCATGCCCTAGAAAATATGGGAAAATATGAGTGAAGAGCATAACTGAGCTGAAGCGCGTGACTTCCAAGACTTTCTCTTCAACTTGCCAAGAAAGCATAACTCTGTCCTCAAATACATGTAAGCCACTGAAGATAATTCTGAGAAGTGAGCAAAAGGAAGGGTAAGCTAATATTACTATCAAACATTTCTCCCTGGGAGGCGAAATAAGTTTGGGTGTCATCAAAGATATATTTTGGGGACACCAGGGTGGCTCAGTCAGTTAAATGTCCAACTATTGATCTCAGGTCAGAGCTTGATCTCAGGGTCGTGAGTTCAAGCCCCATGTTGGGCTCCATGCTGAATACAGAGCCTACTTTAAAAAAAATATCAATAAAAGGATATAATTTGGGTGGGTAGTGGTGGATTTAGTCTGATATAAACAAGATCCACTCTAAAGCAATTTTACTGAATGACTTAAATATCTCAAGTGAGTTGGGTAAACATCTGCCCCAGTTTGCCTAGGACCATGGGGTTTTTCGGGATGGGAGGCTTTGAGTGATAAAACTGGGAAAACCTCAGGCTGTTTTGCACAAGTTGGTCATCATAGTTATAAGAGAACTAAGCAGAGGTCAGATACCCTTGGTACAGATCCATCACTATAGTCAGTAGTGTATAGCCCTCTTCTTGTTCAGTGGCTTGAGAAAACACAAAATGGCCAGATGGAAGCCTCGATTTCCAGTTCAAACTGAGTCACATTGGGTCTCCTGGGAGAAACCTTTCTCCTTTGAGAACTAAGACTTCTAAACCTGAAGAGAGCAGAAGCAAAACTTTGTAAGTAGATGATGAGGTATAATAACAAGAAAGGCTACTCTCCTGTCTTTCCCTTGGTTTCTGCACCTATATAATCTATGGGGAAAAAAGCCATACATTTTGGTAGCTGACTCAGAGTATATATTACACTTCCAGAAAGAGCACGTTCATGTTGCAAGGTATTGTCTTTGTCTCTCATTTGTCACCAAAACAGGGTCTTTGATAGCCATTCCAACCATTTTGTAACATCAGCTATTTCTAGCAAATCCCTTGGGTCTTAGTCCATTGCTTCACTCTTTTTGTTGCGAAATGAGGTCTTTTGTCAGAACAATATTGTATGGGATTCTGGGACAGTAAATAGGCATTCACTAAATACACAGATGGTGGTAATGGCAGAAGTATTGCCTGCAGGGAAGCAAATCCACATCTAGAATGAGTGTCTATTCCAGTGAGGGCCAATCTCTGCTTCCTTCATGATGGAAGGTATTTAAGAAAAATCAGCCTGCTATCTGGTGGCTGCTGTTCCACCCATGGTATGGTGCTGTGTACCAGGGTTCCATGTAGGTTTCTACTGGTTGGTAGGTTGGGCACTTAGCAGTGGTGGTAGCTAGATTAGTCTTGGCGAGAAGTCCCCATGCTTGAAAACTTGCATAATCTCCATCCCTGCTAACTGTGTCCATTTTATTCATGAGCTCATTTAACAAATTGCAGGTTGGACAAGGAAAGAGTTGGTATACCTGTAGTTATGGCTCCTCTTGCTCCTTCAATTATAAAGAATGGCAATCTTATGCCCCCGATGAACATTGACATGGAAAAGAAATGTCCTTACATTTTATGTTGATTATTAAGTAGACATATTCACATGCCTCTCTCCCAAACCTCCTTGTTATCAGTTCTTCAATCTTGCACCTTCTAGGTCACTAACCATCCATGAATCTGTGTAGACCTAAATATATAAGCATCTCTCCTTTCAGGCAAAGTGCACACCAAATGTATGGCTTGATTTCCTGTCCACTCGGAAGATTTATCTTTCCTATCGTCCTTCAGGGCCACCCTTGAATGGGGTTATGATTCTGCAACAGTTGACTTTCAGCTGGTGCTCACATATTGTGTAGTTGCATCTCTAAGCCAGACTCAAATTTTTGGCTTTCTCGATCAAGTGGAATTTCATATGAGACTTTAGGTGTGAATGAAGCAGAGGTGGCACCAGAGTAGACAGCACATTTGTGTAACTCATTTGTGCTTTCAGAAACTGCTCAAGCTAGATCTTACATAAGCCATATCTTTCTTTTTAATAATTTTTTTAAAGAATTTATTTATTTATTTGACAGAGAAATCACAAGTAGGCAGAGAGGCATCAGAGAGAGGAGGGAAGCAGGCTCTCCGCTGAGCGGAGAGCCCGATGTGGGGCTCGATCCCAGGACCCTGAGATCATGACCTGAGCCGAAGGCAGAGGCTTTAACCCACTGAGCCACCCAGGCGCCCCAAGCCATATCTTTTTGATGATAACATCCTTTCCCCCACCCAAAATGGGTTGTTTACATCCAATTTATAATGGGCAGCTCAGGTCACCTGTTCACTTGGTGTCATTTCATGGTCAGGTACTTGAACTTGATTAGGGCACAGTGGCATTCAGTATGTCCCAAAACCTAGATGTCTGCACTCTGATTCTTCTATTGAGACTTGCCAGAGGCTGTCTACCGTTTTCTCTTCTTCTGGGGATGACAATGCCTCCAGCATTATTGAACCTGCTGAGTCATAAGGTTCAACTGATGACAGGGCACAAAAGCCCTGCATGGAGTTCTTTCTTGTCCTGGGCCCCACTTGAAGTTAGCAAACTAAATCATTCAGTAAATTAGAGTAGCAGACCCAGATGTGATATCTATCACCCTCAGAATCTAAAGTTACTCAGGATGGCTATTTTTTAGGTATCAACTTGACTAAGCCACAGTATCCAAATATTTGGCCAAACATTATTCTAGGTGATTCTATGAAAACAGTTTTTAGATGGAATTAACATACAAATCAGCAGATTTGGGGTAAAGCTGATTGTCCTTCATAACGTGGCTAGCCTCACCTAACCAGCTGAAGGTCTTACTGGAGAGAGCCTGACCTCCCTGGGAGAAAATGAATTCTGCCAGTAGACTACTTTGGGACTTGAACTGCAACATCAGCTCTTCTCTGAGTCCCCATCCTACCTGCTCACCCATAATATTTTGGACTTGCCAGTTTCCAGAACTACAGAAGTTAAGGAATCATCAATTCCTTAAATCTCTCTCTCTCTCTTTCTCTTTCTCAGTATATATTACAACTTATTGGTTCTATTTCTCTGGAGAATGTGAACTAATACAGTTGCCTTTTCCATAGTGGCAGGGGTTGCAAAAATGTACCAACTTGGCCCTCGCTCAGGAATACAGCTTATACTATAATCCAAGGGAGGAATGGCAAAATGAGAGAACAAAGGGACCAGGCTGGAACCCTGAGGGACAGCAAAATGAAAGTGACAGAGAAGAGAAACTCAAAAGGAGACTGAGAAGGAGCTTCAGGCTACAGAGAAGGAGAAGAAGAGGCAGAAGAGCCATGTTGGTATGGTCCCTGAAGTCAAGGAAAGAGCATTTCCAGAAGTAATCAGTGGTGTCAAGTGACAAAGAGAGGTTAGCAGGGGAGGGATCATTGACATTGATGAGAAGTGTTTCAGAAACCAGTTGTGGTCGCAGGTTACTGTAGTATGAGGAGTAAGTGAATGGCTAGTGAGAATAGAGTCAAGTAAGTTGTCTCTTAACCAAGCAATCAACCAACCAATCAAAAACCTGGCATTGCAAGAAATGGGGTGGTCTAGAGTTTGAAGGAATGCCTCTTCTCCCTCCATTTGAGTGGAGGAGCCCTGAAGCATGAATGGCTGACAGAGAGGGAAAGAGTGAAGAAACAGACAGAAAGGGTATTGCTGATTAAGTGAGGTCTCTGAGGAGGCCAGGAGGGCTGACATTCAGAGCTCTGTGTATGAGTCAGCATCCAGAGGAATTATTCTACAGCCTTCACAGGATGATGATTTATAATGGAGTTTGCAATCTGTTTACCTTGTCTCATAAGTACAAAGTTTCCCAAACAGGGGCACCTCAATTGCTCAGTTGGTTAAGTATCTGCTTTTGGCTCAGGTCATGATCCTGGGGTCCTGGGATGGAGTCCTGCATTGGGCTCCCTGTTCAGTGGGGAGTCTGCTTCCCCCTCTCTCTCCCTACCTCTCCCCTCTGAGCACGGGACACTTGGACACTTAAATGACTGTGCCACCCAGGTGCCCCTGGCAACAAAAATTTTTAGATGTACATTTTATATTTAAATACCTAATGTGATGCTATACATGTTGCAAATATTGCTTATTTGGTTTGATTTGATCTGCCCTCAACAGGTCACACTCTTAAGAATTATTTGAGTAGGAGTGGTGATGGTTTATGCTGAAATATCCATTTTCTCTTGCCTGAGTCCTTAGGCCATGGTTCATCCTTGCAACATGGCTGGTTGGGATAACGCTTGTAGACATTAGTGTGAAAGAGAGTTTTGTTTAGTTATTGTTGTTGTTTTGTTTTGTTTTGTTTTGTTTTTAATATGACACTAAGCAGCCTGAGTGTTGACCACATTTTTTCTTTAGGCCTTATTAAATAGTTAATACTAATGAACAGATAAAACCTACCAAACAAGAGACCCTTGTCATGGGAAGACTCAAGAATGAAAAGTTAATCTTCTTTGACCCTGAGCATTATTTAGGTCTCTGATTAGTAAAAGTGTAGCATTGGTTATTAGGGTGCCATGAAAATGTTAAGAGAGGACCCCAAAGATGAGGCGAGAACTAAAAAGTAAGACAGGTAGTAATTGGATTAGAGAAAGGAGAACACTGTGAGGGTCATTTTCCTAAAGTCTTCAAGTACTTACAAAGAAATGTATCAGAAGATACAAGAAAAGGTTTAAAACCACACTGACTTTTGTCCTTACATTTTTGTGTTTTCTGCAAATTTTCTATTAACAACCATATGTTTCTTTTGGATTTTTTTTCTTCAGTGTTTTATTGTGGAAAAATTTCAAATGTACAGAAAAGTTGAAAAACAGTGTAATGTATACCTGCATGCCTACCTCTTAGACTCAACAGGTTGTTGACATTTCCCCGTATTTCCTTTATCTATATATAGTTTTGAGGAATCATTTGAAAGTATGTTATAGACATCATGATTTTTCACCTAAATACTTCGACAGGTGTTTCTGAAAAATAAAGGGATCAGACATGTTTGTTTATTGCCGTCACATATATTGTTACACACCAGAAAATTAGCAATGGTCCTCTAGTATTATCCAGTACTCATTCCATATTCAGATAACCCCAATTTGTACTCCAAATGTCTTTCAAAACATTTTTTGCATGATGATCCAATCAAGGGTAACTTATCACATTTCTTTGTTCTGTCTCTTTAATATGTAGCCGTCCTGCCAGCTTCCTGAGTTAAAGTCAGAAAGAATAGATGATAAAAAACAGAACGTTATCTAAAAATTTTTGCATATGTTACTTTATTTGGCATTTATAATTATACTTATGATAAAAATGTGCACAGATTTTTAAAAATGGAAGAAATTTTAAAATGTTACCTTTGGTGACTCTATAGCTCTATAGGTTATAAACTTATTTATTTATTTTCTTATTTTGCTTCTTTCTATTTATTTGTTTTTCTTTGCCAAGTGTATTTTAACAATGAATGTGTAATTAAAAAGGTGTCCAAGATGGAGGTTAGATTAACAGAAGGATTACATGGGGGGGGCACTAAACATTTTAACTGTGAAGTCGCTGTTTGAGGAAGAATGTTGAATTGTATGTAACTTTTTTTTTTTTTTTTTTTTTTTTTTTTTTTAGAGAAAAGAACCATTTCTGCCTAATGGGTAGGGGTAGGAGTGGTTTGGCCTGAGGTGAAAGGAGAGATGTCAGCTCTCTCTTTTTTAACACTGTTTAAGCAGTTTATCCACTAGCCTACTGGCATGTCAGGGGTAGAGTGGAAGAAGGTTGGATTTGGGAATTTCAGATTCAGCTCTGCCACTAACGAGCCATTTGGCCTAAGCAGGTTACTTGACTTCCGAAGACTGCTTTCTCAACTGTAAAATGGGCATAATTATGTCTCACTCAACTGTTGTTAGAATTAGCAATTTTAAGCAGTACATAAAAAGTAGCTGATATCATATTTATACTTCAGATATAATTTAGTTTAAACAACACATGATTTAATATTCATATTGAGTAAGAACCTGTCATAAGGTGGTTAGTCTATAATAACATAGTAGTTATATTACCATCTTATTTTGGAATATTTAAAAATACATAATCTCAGGGCACCTGGCTGGCTCAGTTGGTAGAGCATGTGACTCTTGATCTTGGGGATGTGAGTTTAAGCCCCATGTTGGGTGTAGAGATTACTTAAAAAAAAAAACAAAACACACACACACACACACACACACACACACACACGATCTCATTTAATTCTCACACTAATGCTTAAAGCTAAGTACTCTTATCTGCTGTAATAATGGAGGAAACTAAAACTCTGAGAAGTAAAGTGACTTGTCCAAAGTTACACAGCTAGGAAGGAGCACAGCTAGGGAGCAAAACCAGGTTCTGTGATTATAAATTCAATTATTTAACAAAAGTCCTTATAAGGAAGTGTATAAAATCATGGAGTCAAGTATCAAAGAGGCTTTAAATTTAAAGGTCGGTTCTTCCAGTTACTATGTATACTTAGACAAAGTGTATGTTTTCAATACTGAATTTATTTTTCTTTCTTTTTTTCAAAATTTAAATTCAATTAGCCAACATATAATACATCACTGGTTTCAGAGATAGTGTTCAGCAACTGTGTTGCATAGAACACCCAGTGCTCATCATATCATGTGTCCTTCTTAATGCACATCACCCAATTATCCCATTTCCCCACCCAATTCCTCTTTAGCAGCCCTGTTTGTTTCCCATAGCTAAGAGTCTCTCATAGTTTGTCTCCCTCTCTGATTTCTTCTCATTCAGTTTTCCCTCCCTTTCCTTGTAGTCTTCTGCACTGTTTCTTATATTCCACGAGTGAAACCATATAACCGTCTTTCTCCAATTGACTTATTTCCCTTAGCAAAATACCCTCCAGTTCTATCCACATGGATGTAAATGGTAAGTATTCATCTTTTCTGATGGTTGAGTAATATTCTATTGTATACATATATACACCACATCTTCTTTATCCATTCATCTGTTGATGGACATCTTGTCTCCTTTCATAGTGTGGCTATTGTGAACATTGCTGCTATGAACATTGGGGTGCAGGTACCCCTTCGTTTCACTACATCTGTATCTTTGGGGTAAATACACAGTAGTGCAATTGCTGGGTTGTAAGGTAGCTCTATTTTTAACTTCTTGAGGA
Source organism: Lontra canadensis (assembly GCF_010015895.1). NCBI lineage: Eukaryota > Metazoa > Chordata > Mammalia > Carnivora > Mustelidae > Lontra > Lontra canadensis. The sequence goes on along the minus strand of NW_022631049.1, from coordinate 11,665,882 downwards.
ACCTAAATACTCTTTTCCAGAATGACTATACCAGCTTGCATTCCCACCAACAGCATAAGAGGTTTCCCTTTCTCCACATCCTCACCAACATTTGTTGTTTTCTGTCTTGTTAATTTTAGCCATTCTGACTGGTGTAAGATGGTACTTCATTGTGGTTTTGATTTGTATTTCACAGATGACAAGTGATGTTGAGCATTTTTTCATGTGTCTGTTAACCATTTGTATGGTTTTTTTTTTTTTTTTTTTTTTTTTTTGAGAAGTGTCTGTTCATGTCTTCTGTCCATTTCTTGACTGGATTATTTGGTTTTTGGGTGTTGAGTTTGATAAGTTCTTTACAGATCTTGGATACTAGCCCTTTATCTGAGTTGTCATTTGCAAATATCTTCTCCCATTCTGTAGGTTGCCTTTTAGTCTTGTTAACTGTTTCCTTTGCTGTGCAGAAGATTTTATCTTGATGAAGTCCCAATAGTTCATTTTTGCTTTTGTTTCCTTCGCCTTGAGAGACATGTTTAGCAAGAAGTTGCTGTGGCTGAGGTCAAAGAGGTTGCTGCCTTTGTTCTCCTCTAAGATTTTGATGGATTCCTGTCGCACATTTAAATCTTTGATCCATTTTGAGTTTATCTTTGTGTATGGTATAAGCGAATGGTCCAGTTTCATTCTTCTGCAAGTGGCTGGCCAATTTTCCCAGAAGGATTTATTGAAGAGACTGTTCTTTTTCCATTTCAATACTGAACTCTGTTAGAGTTTACAGGACGGTGGCTGATAGCCATATTCAAATTGCTGATTTAGTTGAATGTTATATGTGTGCTCCTTATTTATGCTAATGACAGAAAAGACATCTTGAGTAAGTGAAACCTACATATAAATGAAAACTTAGGTTTTAAATGTTTGTGTACCTAAGGGTTTATACTTTGGAAGTTAACATAGTACAGTGGCACATGCGTGGAATTGGAGTCTGGGTTTAGATGCTGGTTTTTGAGTTCTGTGCCCTTAAGCTAGTTACTCAGTGTAAGCCTAGTACTATACTATAGGGTGGTTTTGGTAATTGTGTGAACTAGTGTACAATAAACACTTGCACTGTGCATAGATACAATCAGTACTGGTTTGTCTTTCCTCATTTAATCTACAAGTTTTCGATCACTGGACAAGCCTTTGAAGATGGGAGACATGAAGGTGGTTTCAATAATATTTAATTATGCTATAAAGTAGCTTTATATCACTACCCAATCCTGCCCAAGTTTCCCTTGAAGACTTCCCCCAGTGAAGTCTTGGGGTTGTATGGGTAACGCTGGAACTCCCTTCTGCTTATACGATACTCTCATATTTCTTGCAGCTATTTAGAAGTGGAAGAAAGATTGTTCTGCTTATCTATTATTGATTAACAAACCACTTAAAAATCATAAAAATTATATGGGGCCAGAAGTTCATTTGGGGCTTGGCTGGGTGGATTCTTCTCCTCCACATGGTATTGAGGACCCCTTGGTGGTATTTAACTTGTGGCCTGGGTGATCTGGGGTTCTAGAAGGCTTCGTTCATATATCTGGCACAAAGGTAGGTACAGTTAGAAGGCTAGGCCCAGGTGGGTCCTCCCCCCCCCCCCCCCCCCCCCCCGCCCCCATGTAGTCTCAGGATCTCTCCACATGGTCTCTCCACAAGGTAGTTGGACTTCTCCCATAGTAGCTCAGGGTTCTAAGATCAATGGTTCCAAGGGATAGGAAGTGGAGCTGCCTGTCTCTTATAGCCGGGGCCCAGAACTTGGGATATTTACTTCTAACGTATCCTATTAGTCACAGCAGTCACAGAGCCCTCCCACATTCAAGAGTAGGGGACACAGACCCTACCTCTCCGTGCAAAGATTGGTGATAATTTTTCATGAAAGCACTTGAATACCATATGCTTGAAGCAACAACATAAGCCACCCAGGCGCCCCTTGAAGCAACAACATGTCAAAGGGGGCACAGTTCAGATTCAAATATGCACAGTTATGTGCCAGATACTTTGTTGGAATAGCTGATTACTTGTAGATCAGCCCCTGCAGATGTTCCCAAGTGCTTCCGCATTCCATTACTTGGGAAGAGAAGCATACCTGGAATCTGCCCTTTACTTTCAGTTCCGTGAATCGCTTCATTATACTTTCACCTCTGACATCCCTGATCTGGTGGAGATGTAATCCTTTACTCACATATTACTCAGATCTCTACATAACTCACAACTTCTGGGAAATCTTCCCTAGATAAAACGGGAATAGCCAGCTTTCTCTCTCTCCACTGGAGAGATGTGTACTGTGTCTTTAAAACTTTTCCAAAATTCAGAACAAAGAGAATTATTATCGGGAGGCACGCTCCAGTAAATTGCACTTTGTTAAATTAAAAAAGAGACACACACACACACACACACACACACACACACACACACACACACGAGTCCTCTTAGGTAACAGTGTTACACTTTACAATTTTCAATTTAATTTATTTCTTAGTTGTTACAATTAGAGATACCTCAGATGCTAATCCTTTTTAGCAGGTTAGTTGCTGTCTCAGTAGCTTTGGAAGGTAGTAAGCAGCAACCAAAATTAATTATACTTTAAGTTAATTATATGTGCTAACTATAGTTAATTGTACTATATTTCAAAATTTAGAGGATATGTCTTAGTTCTTAATAGGGTTTACCATGCATAATAGTTCTAGTTAGTGTTTTTGTTAAGATGAGAATAAATATGAAGCTTATAAAAATGAAGCAACTAATCACTTTCCTTTTAAGTCAAAGTTCAATCACCCAGAAAAACCTAAATAGCTGATACATTTATGCTTCTTTGTTTCAGACTGCAGAGTACAAAAATAAGTGTACTTTGATTGTAAAACTTAGTGTATTTCGGGTAAACATGTCCCCAAACTCCTCTTATTGTCTTATGTATAAATGTACTTAAATATTACTGTCTCTAAAATGACACTGAGGTTTTACTGAAGTCAGGAATATTATAGAAATTTTTATTCTAGCCTAAAACGTGCTTTAGTACTAACCCAAGGGAATTAGGTGGCTATTTGTAAGCTAATAAAGAGTCCTTAAACTCCATTATACAAATGATGCACTGCCACCTTTGTATTGGGTCTAATGGCTTCCCTCTTCAATAGAGCTGGATCCTTGGGCACACACTCAGGAAACTTCCAGTGGTTTAGAGGTAGATTGCTTTGGGGGCATTGGCGCAGCTGAGGGAATGAATTACATTACTGAGAAAGGAAAAAGGAGGACAGTTCTGGAGTTAAAATAAGACAGAATGCATCTTTGGAGGACATAGTGGCGGCAGACTGGCAGAATTCTCAACATCTCAGGCTAACACATAATTTTCAGTTTTCATTTGTATTTTGGGGGTGCTCTAGAAAGCTTAGACAAAAAGAATTGAATTCAAATGTAAAGTGCATTTTTAGCCAGCCCATATACAGGAGATTCTCTGTTGGTGTAGGAACTGTTCTGATGTTCATTCCTTGAAGACTGCTGCTATTCCCTCTAGGTCAGGATGTAGGGGGAGGAGTTAGTGAAGAGTCCCTAATTTTACTTATCTCAGTCCACATCTTCAAATGATTGAAAGCGTTTCAATCATTTTGAGTTTCCATAACGTTTGAGGAGAGCTTGGGGTGTTTGTGTATGTTCTGGGCAGTGCCTGGCATTTTGCAAGGGACTGATGAGCAATCAGTAATGATAATCAGCACATCTCCTTTGCCAGTAGACCAGGAAGATCGCTGCTATCCTCTCAGCAAAGAGCAAACTAATAAGCAGGGATTCGGGCCAACCTCTCCTTTCCGTTGCAGCTTCTTGTTATTTACTCTGGCTTAATGAATGGCCACCAGCTGGCAGACACAACAGCTTCATAATATTTGCATACAATTTGTTTGGGTCGGTTTTTCATTTCTCTCTCCGCTTGAAGCTGGGGTTACCCGGAGGAGAATTCAGGCAAACTCTGGAGACCGAGGAGAGGAAGATTTCGTTTTCTAGTGATTTCTGGGAGGAAATTCAGGACGGGCAGGGTGAAATCGGGTACCATTTGGTTAAGGTTTAAAAAAAAAAATCATCCAGTGTGGGGGCCAGGTGGTTCTTCAGTGGGAGGGCCACGCAAGACGAAACCAGCTTTGGCGAAAGGGGGGAGAGGGAGAGAGAACGAGAGTAGGGCTACTGAATGAAGGGAATTCCGCTGAGCCTCCAAACCCTGTGCTCCCACCCCCCCACCTAGCTGCGGGACGTTGCCTCGAGAGGAAAGCCCTGGAATCCCGAACCAGTCTCACGCTGAGGTTTACCGGAGCCCGCGGACGCGCACGCGGAGGTCGAGGCGGCGGGCGCCTGTCCCTTTAAGGGGCCGGTCTCCGGGCACCGCCGGCCCAGACGCCGGGACGTGCCGGGGGCCGCCCCGCCCCGAAGCTGCCCGTTTCCTGCCGGGCGGCGCGACGGCACCTGAGCAACTGCGGTGGTGGCGGCGCCTCAGAGCGGGCGGCCCGGGCTGTAGTGCCCGTGCCGCCGCGTCCTCCCGGTCGCCTTTCCCAGCTGCGCAGAGTAAGGGTAAGCAGGCCGCGCCGGGCCTGGCGCCGGTCGCGGGGACCGCGGGGACCGCGGGGACCGCGGGGGGGAGGGTTGTGCCAGCCGCGGTGTCCCAGGGCGGGCGGGAGGGCTGCGCTGGACGGGGGGCGCGGCCCCGGGCCCCGGACGCCGCCCGCTGCTTGTTCCTGCCCGCCGGTAGGCCTCGGGCGCCGGGTCGCCCCGGCGGGGCTCCCGCCGGAGCCGGGCCGCCGCGGCGGGAGAGTTCCGAGGGACCGCTTGGCCTCGCCGGGCCGCTAAGGGCCCGACCCCGGCTCCGCGGCAGCGCTTGCGAGCGCGGAGTCTCCTGGGGACGTCTCCCGGTGAGAGGTTGGCCGGAGAGGGCCCTGGGGTGACCGAGGCGCCTATTTTTAGCTGGGGCTGAGGGCCCCCAGGAGGAAGGCGGATTACTGCCTCCTCGGCCGGTGGACAGAGGGAGCCCGTCTCCGGCGGCGTCCCTGGGCCGGAGCTGGGCCATGCTTACGCCATGCTGGAATTTCAGTTCTCGCTGTCCCTCCGGATACTTAGGGAAGCGGCGCTGGCCCCCTTCCCAGTGCTCCCTCCCACCGCCGTGTGCGTGTCCCCGGGTCGCGGTGGGGGGCGGTTGGGGCTAGGAAAGCGGCATGAGGGGAGTTTGGAAAAATGTGGACCGCCCTCAAGCCGGGGGAAGTTATCCCTTCCTCTCCCCGAGGGGTGTGTCTTCCTTAGTGATTCCCCCTCCCCCCTTCGGTTTCCAACAATGAGATTTTTGGCATTGGGGAGCTCCGCCGAAAACCAAACCGGCAGCCTAGAAAAGTCGTTCGGTAATCAGACACCTGGTGTGGGATGTGCAGTCCCGCACGTTTGTCGTGAAGGAGTGTGTGTGCACCAGAGACGGGGAGCTCCCAGCGCGGGGAGCGGCATCCTAACCTCGTCCAGCAGCAGCTTGATTAGGTTCAAGAGCGGGCTGTTTAATTTTAGGCATTCCTTCTCCCGGCAGGAAGGAGGAATCGAAATTCGTATTTGGGCATGTATCAGAGAAGGATTCCATAGCAGACATGTGAATATGCACTGTCTAAAGAGCTAACTGTTTAAAGTTGTGGGGTTTTTTGAGATGCTTTGTGGAAAGTCCTGAAAATTATTTAGACACCCGTGCCTTGCTATAGATAAATACCTTGGGGTGTACGAAACACTTGGAATTGAGTAGGAATTGATTTAAAGTTTGAGTTCTTGCTAAATTAGGTTGCACTTGTTCTACCTCACCTAGCCGGTGAATGGCAACACCGTCTTCAGTCTGGCTAAAACGGTTGCTAACAAGATTGGGATGATCTCCCCAAGAATAACACTGAGTACTCTGGTAGACGTGCTTTGCTGTAGACTTTGGTATTTACTGTGTTCTCTCATAAACAGGCTCCCCCCCTTCGCCCTTTATCTTAGGATCTAACAAGAAATAGCTGGGCTTATTGGTAGGTTCTAAGAAAAACATTAATTTCCCTCCGTAACATTGAATTAGAAATGAGTTTTCTAATTTTGCAGCATGAGCAGTCATAACAGTATCTGTCAGGTGTGCTTGGAGAATGAGGTGTTCTGTTTACCTTTCTGAGACTCATACTGAAACTTAAAATATAAGAAAGCCTAATGAAAATTTTTCGTAAATGCGTTAAGCACTTTAAAATTATAAAGGATATCAAATATTATTTAACCTTTTCTTGATGACTCAGGGTCAACAATATGGAGAACCACTTATGATTTTGTTCCCAATTTAGTTTTTTCTGTATTATTCCTTAATATCAGTGTCTCTTCTGCTTGATGATGTGTTTTCTTGGATCTCTCACTCCAAGTCTTCTTCCAGTTTGTAGGCCTTAATCTACTTCGAGTAGGGAAAACATTTTAATTAGATGTTAAATAACAGTCAATATGGATTTTCTAAAGGGCCTAATAAGTGAAGGCTTTTTTGAAGGACTGAAGGACTCATGTTAAAATTGTTACTGTTATTAAAGTAAAAATTGAATTTTACTTGACAAGATATGGAAAGATGTATTTTTAATTGAATGTTTATTATAATTTTTGTATTGCAAAGAAAGTTTTAATCTAAAAGATCTCTAATGTTTCCAGGAAGGTTTTGGGTTTTTTAGGGATCTGATCTCTAATGTGTAATAAAGAAGTGAAGAGAAATCATGCTTTGCGGGAACATTAAAATATTTGAGGATGACAGCATGTTATAAGCTGCTTGTTCTTGTACTGTTTATGTTTTTAATTACGTTGAAGGTAAATCCAGAGTATACTTAGAGGTTAGAAGCAAGTAACTGGTTCTTTATAAATGACATCGATTACTCTTATGCATAAATAGAGTTGGGTTTTACTGCTTTCTCTTCCAGTTTTTGTGAACATGACTTTGGAGGTTCTGATCTTAAAAATGTAGTTCATGTGCAAATCAAAGGGAAAACACTGGTTTAGGTAAGAGTGTAAGCTACTATTTCTATGAACAGAATTAAACAGGAAAAACTTAAGTACTGTGAATTAAGGAGTTTGAGTAACTTAACCTGCTGTAGCTGAGCTCTAGAAAAAGAAATGATAATTTGTAATTGTTTGCATGCCAGGCTGTTCACTTGTTTAAATATTTTTTGGTCTTTGAGAGAGAGAGCAGTGCAAACCATTTAGGCTTCCCCCTCACCCCATTGGCTTTAAGGTTGGAAGGATAGGCAAAATGTACTTTTAGTACTAAGCCTAGTTTTAATAGAGACTCTGCTAGGAGATAGAGTATTCCTAGGAATTTTTTAAGAAATGTTCCACTCCTTTTGAAAAAGTTGTGATTTAGTATTTTATGTATCATCTTTACTACAGGTGGGATTAAGAACTTTTAGCTTAAATCTGGTTTCAGCAAAGTGATTTGTACACTAAGTAGAACCTAAGTTAATTTGTTTATACTCTCCCCTCCTTCCAGGACATTGCTTTTTGGGTTTCTCTCCTATTAATTGCTTTGCTCTTTCTGCCTTATGATTCATCCTCTACTCTTGAAGTAGAAGTGCTCAGTCCTTGGTTCACTTTTTATACTCCCTTGGTGATCTCATCCAATGTCATGGCTGATGGCTTCCATATTTATATCTCCAGCCCAGGCTTTCCTTCTGTACTCTACTCCAGACAACCTGTTCTGCCTTTCCACTTGTAGGTGAAGCAGTCAATTCAAAGCTAACTTCCATTTTTCCCTTTAAAACTCCTATGGTGCAGTCTACGCCATCTCATTTGATGGCAGCTCTACCCAATATTCAGGCAAAAGAAAAGTTGCGAGTCATTCCTGACTTCTCTCTTTTTTATCTTTTACACTTGGCATTCTTGGCTTTATCTTATCTTGGAAATATATCCAGAATCTGGTCACCTGTATTGCTTGCTAAGTTGGTCCAGGCCATTTATCTTTAGCCTAGAGTTTGGCGATTAGCCTCCTGACTGGCGTTCCTGCTTCTTCCCTAGCTCCCTATAGTCTTTTTCAAGCAGATCCAATCACTTCTCAAAACACTGCAGTGACTTGTCATTTGCAGAGTAAAGGCCAAAGTCCCTATAGCCCACAGTGCCTTATAGAATCTACTCTTCCATATCCTTTACCTCTCAAGTTAGCTACTGCTCTGCCCCCTATTTATTTCTTTCCAGACCTGCTTGCTGTCTTAAGGCCTTTAAATTGACTATTGTCCCTCCTTGGATCACTTTTTCCCTAAGATATCAGCATGGCCAACTCTCTCGTTTCCTTCAAATCTTTATTCTTCAAATATTTTTTCAAAAGGTCTATCTTACTGCTTTATTTAAAGCTGCACTCCCTCCGGGTGCCTGGGTGACTCAGTCCGTTAAGTGTTCAGCTCTTGGTTTTGGCTCAGGTCCTCATTTCAGGGTGGTGATGCAGTCCCGTAGTGGGGCTCTGAGCTCAGTTGGGGAGTCTGCTGGAGATTCCCTCTCCCTTTCTTTCTCAAATAAATAAATAAATGAGTCTTAACAAAAAAATAAAGCTGCACTCCCCTACTTAATGAGTCTTGTATCCAGCTCTGTTTTCTCCATGGCACTTGCACCTTCCAACGTACTATATAATTTCGTTGTTGATTGTGTTCATTGTCTCTCCTCTCTGTCCCCCCATACATACTGTAATGTAACTTCTATGAAAACAGGGCGTTTTGTCTGTTTTGTTTATTGATGGATCCTAAGGATCTCGGGCAGGTGTTCAGTAAAGATTTATTAAATATCTGTTCATTGTAAGTGAATTAAATCCTTATCCTGCAGTTTCTTATTGTGATGGATTCATTCTTGAACACACGGAGTTTTCAGTTTGCTCCTTTCCCAGGAACAGAGAACAGAAGAAAAGTGGCAAGAGCCTTTGGGAACCCCTTGTTGGAGGTAGTGGTGTTAGAGTGTTAAGATCTTCTGGACCTTCCCTGTGCGATTAGGACCATTGGTTAGGTGACTTAAAAAGTTGGTTGAAACAAGAACTCATATCTATGTACCTTAAGTGTTTTTGTTTTAACTTAAAACACTTATTTTTGTCTTTTTATTTGGATCAGTCTCTTTGAGTAAGGGTTACTGATCTTTTTTCTTTGTTATACCCTGAAAGCATTGCCTAGGGTTTCTAGTATTGGTTTCTTTAAAATGGAATGAAAATGTAGGCTCTGGGAAACATTCCAGGTTAAAAATCATTCTAGATTTTCCTTTCATTAAGGCCTTCCAAAGGATATAACTTAGTTTTTATAGAAATAACAGCTTCTGTTTTTAATCTTCTATTTAATGAATTTATAGAAATAAATGAGTATATAGGAGAGTAGACTGCTCTCCAGAAACATTTAGCTTTCTGTAGACACTAGCTCCTGTGTTTTTACCAAGGGGAGAGATGTCATTTACTGCAGTGGGAGAGATCCTTGAAGATAGCTTCCATATTGAAAAGGTTTTGTTGTGGCTATAGGATCCTACCTGCCTACCGTTACTTGAGGAAAATGTCCTTTATCCACATTTTTTTATTTTGACTGGTTAGTAACATTTAAGATTAGTTATCAGAACTTACGTGATTTTCAGTAATTGGCTATCAAGAGACCTGATATTCTACATTCTCACTGGAAAATGTAGGGCAATTATTACTTATTTTTGCTCATGAGTCATTTAAGTTGCCAGGGAAACAGTCTGGCCTGGTGTAATAAGCTGGAAGTCAGTACTTAGGAGACCTACACGTCTTAAACTTTAATAACTCCAAGATTTTATGCAATTTTCTTTTTTCTCAGTACTTTATATAATGTATGGTGTAATGGAAAAAGCATGGTAGGGACTATGAAGAGCTTAAGTTTGGTCTTGCTAGTTAGTACCACTTACTGTATGTGTGAACTTACTATCTTTAACCTGCCTAAGGCTCATTTGCCTTGCGTGTATTATCTTACTAGTTGCTACATAAGTGATAGCTAATTATTAGAGTGCTATAAGTCTCTGTGAACACTTCCTGTACAGTACCATATTTAATCCTTCTGAACAGTTTTATGAGATTGTTACTGTTGGGTGGAAACTAGGGAGACAGGTTAAATAATTTGTCCAAAGAGCAGCAAGTAAGAGGAGGAACCTGAATGTGAACTGAGGTATTCTGACCCTAGAGTCTATCCTCACTCATTGAGCTGTTTTGTAAGTATGCTTTCTAAAAATAGAAAGACAGAAGGAAAGGGAAAGAAGGAAGGAAGGAAGTGCCTGGTTGCCTCAGTTGGTGGAGTGTGGTCCACCATTGGTGGAGTTCAAGTCCCACAATGGGTATAGAGATGTCTTAAAAATAGGGGTGCCTCCATGGGGCTACCTACTCAGCTAAGCAGGGAGCCCACTTCTTTCTCTCCCTCTGCTGCTCCCCCATTTGTGCTCTCTCTCATTCTCTGTCAAGTGAATAAATACAATCTTAAAAAAAAATAAAAATAAGGCACTGTCCATGTGCAGTTATCTGTTAGGTGTTAGAAAACTACATTAATGTTATACAGATTTTTTTCTCCCAGAGTTAGAGGGTTGGCTCTTAATTCTTAATGTTAGTGACTTAAATTTGAGAACTTGAAATTTTTTAAGTGGAGGAAATAGAAAAAGCAACTTTAAACCAAATGCCATAAAATGTTTTATGTAGAAAATAGATAGACTATGATTGTTCTGGATCCTAAGAAATTTTTTCAGTTTTAATTCTTTTGACTGTGTATTATGAGTTACTGCCATGTGATCTTGTAGGCATCGCTCAGTGGTTATATCAGAAAGGCCCAACCCTTACCACCCTGCCTAAAATATTCTATTCCTTGTCCCAGCCTTATTTTTCTTCATTGATCAGTTACTACCAACCATTATAGTATATGCTTATTTATATTGCTTGATAGCTGTCTCACCTGTAAAAATATAAGTGCTACGAAGTGGGAACTTTGTCGTTCACCACTGAACTCTATCTCTGGTAGGTGGTGTTCAGTTCAATGAATGAATTGCTTGATTGAACGTGGTGAGGACTCACTGAGCCTTCTGCTTATCATTTGTGCCATTCTTCTCTGCTAGCAAGGCTAGTTGATTTATATGAAATCCCATGTAAAACGAAACCTCCAGTATAAGGGTTTAGGGTTACTCTTGGGAGCTGAATGAAAAGCTATTTAATACACGAATTTTAGCAAAAATGTATCTGTGCCTAGTACCAGTTAACTTTGTTGATCATTAATGTGTTTTGAGTAAAGTGTGTACATAATTTAGTGATTACATGTGTTTAGATCTAGTTGTCTTTGAAATAAACTAGAACAAGCTAAGCTGTACACTGAAAGCTCCCAAGTGTTCTGAGTGCTATGTTGCTGAACATTTAAGATGTTTCCTTACTTTTTTAATATCTACACACAGTTTGAATTCATTTATGTTGCTTCTGACCGTACTTACTTAGTTTATTGGAAAGTCATGTTTATTTGAAATGTGCTCTAATTCTTCTTACAGTTTTCTTAACCTGAATGAGGTTGACTGACAGTTACGATTTCTGTGATGTGAATTTCTCAAGCTTGTCATATCATTTGGTACTCTTCATTTCTGGGTACAGTTTTCATGTACTCTTGTGTATAAAACTTGTGGTTGGTACACTGTTCTGATGGATGGAAGTAATTTCTTAAATTGCTTTCAGTTTGACCTAGATGTTAACTGTAATTTAAGGTTAAATTGGATCCTTTGTAAAAGTGTCTTAGTTCTTTTGTTCCTTTGGTAGTTGCAGGTGGGAGTCCAAAAAATTACATTTAGTTTTAACCTGAACGAAGTCTTTCTGAATTTGAAATTTTTGGAGTACTTTTCAAGTAAAATACACACTTAAGATTAGCCTTGGAATTTTATGTGAAATATAACCTGTGCATTTACCTTGTTTAATAGGGGTAAGGGAAAAAAAATACTTTATAAATATAAAATAAGTATAAAATGGGCAAGGCTGCATTCTTATCTGCTTGTCTGGCATTAATTTATCTGGCATAAATTGAATAATTATATTCCATATTCTTTCAGTTTTATTTAAGCAAAACATCCCAGCAGCATTTAAAATAGCATACTGCTTTTTTTTTTTTTTTTAAGATTTTATTTTTTTAAGTAATCTCTATACCCAACATGGGGCTTGAACTCAAAACCCTGAGATAGAATCAATCACTCCACTGACTGAGCCCGCCAGGTGCCCCTAAAATAACATTACTTTTGTGTAAGGAGTTTTAGTTACTACTTTGGGTTACTATATTTGATTTCTTAAGGTAGCTTTGTGGTAGGTCAAGAAAACCCTAGGTATTTTTGGTTAAGATTTTAGAAATTTCTTTATATTTTGAAGTATTTGCTTTTATTTTGGGGGGCGGAGGATTTGTTTCAAAGTATAACTTTCTAGAGGTATTTAGTGCTGTCGTAATTATATTGTATACATTTAAGAAGGGGGGGAGTATATACCTATTTGTTAGTTTCAAACTTACTTTGACCTTTTTGTTCTTGTCATCATTTTATTTTGTTGAAAGTTAAAACAAATACTGAGGGGCGCCTGGGTGGCTCAGTCAGTTGAGTGTCTGCCTCCGGCTCAGGTCATGATCCTAGGGTCCAGGATCGAGCCCCATATCAGGTGTCTGCTCAGCAAGGAGTCCACTTCTCTTCACCTCCCTTGCCTACCATTCCCCTGCTTGTGCGGGCTTGCTCGCTCTCAAATAAAACAAATACTGAATGATTCACATGTACAAGGGAATATAGAATGTGTCTGTGCAATTTAAAGATAAAATATAAAAGAAGTGCCCTTGTACCAAATACCTGTGTACCTTTCATTCAATTTTATTTTAAAAAATTTTTCTTTAAAACTAAGTACATAAAAATAGTATTTATAAGATATATGTAAGATAAAGAGTAAGGATACAGTGAACAGCCTTGTACCTAATCTGCAGTTCAGGAACATTATCCTAACTTTTAATTCCTTTTTGTGCTCTTCCGCCCCAGAAGTAACTATTATATTTGCCTTTTTTTTTTTTTTGTAGTTTTGCCACATATATTTTTATACCTTTATACCTAAAATATTTTTTTCTGTTTTTGTATTTGAACTTTTTGTTTTGTTTTTGAACTTTAGAAAAGAGATCCTTCTGTATGATGAGTTTATTTGCAACTTCCTTTTTACTCTCGGCTTTATGGTCCTGATATTCTTCCACCGTGTTATATATAGCTCTAAATCATTCACTTCCACTGCTTGCATGGAATTTCATTGTGTGAATATTTTTCACTTAATTACCTGTTCATGGGCATTTCGATTGTTTCCACTTTTCTTTTGCTGTTGTAAAAATATGATGTTGTGAACACCCTGCATAGGTCTTTAGGTACACTTGCATACATAAATGACATACATAAATGTCTCTAGGTAGTGTTTAATTTATTATTAAAAAAATTTTTTTTCCCAGGATAGTGTTTTGAAAAACCTTTTTGTTACTACTTACTGTAATAAATTTTACATTGTGAGACTCAGTACGTTATCAGATGTGCCACATCTATAACAAAAAATGTTCAAGAAAAGGTACCTATGTGATGCTAGTCCATTTCATTAAAAATAAGAATATTGATTAAGACCCACTAAGTTGATTTTTGCTACCCACTAATGAGCTGAAATTTGCAGTTTAAGCATATTGTTTTGGAGCACCTGTTTACCCTAACCCTAACCCTAACTGTTGGAGGGGTGCATTTTCAGCTTTATTAGGTATCACCAAAATGTTTTCCAGTGTCGTTGTACCAGTTTATTTTTTCCCCTCACTAACATATACATGTGTTGGCTCACGTTCTTGCCTATACTTGATAATTGGCAAATGCTAAAGTTAGAAACCCTAATGAAATGATAGCTTGTAGTTTTTGCATTTTTGCTTCCTGAGAAGAAACCTTTTTTCTAATGTTTCTGGCTATTTTTTCCCCTTCTCTCGGAATGGCTGTTTATTTTTCTGTTGGGTTGTTTTTCTTTTTGATAGGAGTTCTGTATATGTTCTGAATATTAATTCTTTGCTGATAAGTATCACAAATGCCTTCTCCCACTTCATGGCATCTTACTTTTTTTTTTCTTTGCCTTATATATTGTCTTAGTAAAAGTTCAGAATTTTAATTTAGTTGAATTTATTAGTATTTTCCTTTTACAATTTATACTTTGTGTCTTAAGAAATCCTTCTCTACTTCAGGGTTATAAAGATATTCTTACACATCCTTTTATGTTGCCTTTCACAATTCTTTGCCTGGAATTGATTTTTGTTCTCTTTTATGCTACTGTTTTCTCTAAAATTTTATTGCTCAGCATTTGTTTGTTTTTTTTAAGGCTAAAATGTGTGAATTTACTAGATACTTTGAAGTAAGTCTTTGAGTTACTAGTTTTTATGCAGTGTCCACAGCTTGCTTTCATAGAGTCGTAATTATGTAAGAATGTTCAAGTATGGATAGAGTTTAAAGTATAGGTAACTTTGAAGTCTACATTCATCCCATGCAACTTTATAAGAGATTTGAAAACATTTTAGTGATGCCAGTATTTGCATGTGGTTTCATTAAGTTACGGACATTGTTGTGAAGCAGTCTGGTTAATTATTTCCTTAAGTAGCAGCTCTTTGTGCTTGCTATTTTGCAGTTTTCACCACAGTGCATTTAAGTGTGGGCAGACTTCTTTATATCCAGCTAGTACTGAGAATAATTACATATACTGTGAGGAATCTGATCTTCAAGTTAGGAAAATTCTCAGCTCTTTAAATATGGCTTCTGTATTTTCATTTCTCTTTTGAAAGACCTAAGTTGGGGTCTTTGTATCTTAATTGTTATTTCGTTTTTTTCCCTTTATTTTTCTATGCCGCATAATTTAGTACTATGTAGCAGTTACCAATACTACTCTATTCAGTGTAGACTATCTTCTCTCTTGGGTCTCTATGCTAGTATCTACAGTTTTCTTGGATTTGGAGTTGTTTTTTCATACATACCTATTTCAATTCCTTCTGGTTTTCTATAATCTTTTGGCTACTTTAAAGGAGTCTCTTATCTCTCTGACATCTTCAACATGTTCAAATTTAAAAATCTTTGTGAAGACTATTTTGTAAAGCTAGTACCATTTGGTGTTAATTTTTTTATTAGGTACCCCACCCATCATTATATTTCTTCTGTGGTTTGAAATTTGGGTTTGTTAGGCTTATTTTGAGTGGAGAGTTTTTAAAACTTTTTTTTCCATCAGTGCTAACCCCCTTTACCCCTCTTTCCAAGTTATTTAGTTTCTACCAGGCCCACTGCCTTTAGATGCAGTTAAAAAAAAAAAAAAGGCAAAGTGGATAGATGTTTTTAATATGTGATCATGTACTAAGAAGGAGATGGTTATATATATTGCTCTTATTAAAAGAATGAAGTCTAAAAAAATGATGGCTACTTATGGGGAAAGAAGCATAGTGTAGAAAAGCACAAGGGTATAATCTATGCTTTGAATTTTCCTTTTTCTGAAGACTTTACTTTGGAGCCGTTTAATATTTTATATAATTATTAAACAAAAATCTAAAAATCTGTAAAAGTCAAAAGTAAAATGAAACCACTGAATCTTTCTTGTATTTGCTTGCTGGATGCCAGAGTGAACTATGCCACATGACTTTAAAACATGGTACTTGACTGTAAGTCCTAGTTAGAATATACTTTAGGAAGAGAGTGGAGGAGGGATGGCAAAACAACAACAACAACAAAAAAGAAAACAACAAAAAAAAAACAAACCAAATCTTCAACTATCATAATCATAATTTTGGTAGTAATGTGTACATTGTTGTTCCAGTACTGAGTAATGTGTGCATTGTGGGCTAAATGAAATGAGCAATTACATTGGTATTACTGAAAATGGATTTTTAACATTGTTGAAAACTGATGTAGTGTTAAGGTCAGTGAAATTAAGTAAAAAATCCCATAGTACTATATTTGAATGAAAGGATCTGTATGAGTCATGCAATAATTTACCTTATTAAAGATGTGTACATTTTCTGGCCCAAAAGACCTAGAAACAATGATTAAACCCAGTAGCAAAAAACACTCCTGCTGCCTATATTGTGGTCTTTAAGTACCTCTCTCAATAAAAGTAAACTAGTGTTTAGAATGGGCATTTTCTAAGGCAGGAATTGTATGAGATGAACCTACAAATTAATGATTAATTTCTGTGTTACAGTATTAGTACAAGTTTAGAAACAACACATTTATTATACAATACACATTTAAAACAAGACACATTATTATACTACGGTTTCTGTGGGTCAGAAGTTGCTTAACTGGGTCCTCTGCTTAATTGGGTCTACAGTGTTTCACAAAGCTGCTATTATTGTTTTGACCAAGGCTGGGACCCCACCTGAAGGTTAGCTGGGGGAAGATCTGCTTCCAAGTTCATGTGGTTGTTGGTAGCTTTCGGATCCTTGAAGATTGCCCAAGTAAAAGCCCCACTTTGTTGCTGGTTGTTGTCTAGGAGGCCGTTGTTACCTCCTTGCCATATGGCCCTCTCCATAGGCAGCTTACAACATGGCAGCTTGCTTTTTCAAAGCCATTAAGGGAGAGAACGCATGTCTTAGTAACATGGGTTACAGTCTTAGGTAGTGTAAACATGTATATGTACGGTGACTTAGATCATGTCACTTTTGCCCTACTTTATTAATCAGAAGCAAGACACAGGTCTCACGCACACATAACAGGAGGAGATTGCACAAGGGTGAGAACACCATGAGGCAGGGGCCATTGGGGAACTCTAGAGTCTGTTTGCCACAGCCTAGAACCTATCCGAAGCAACAGAGAGGCTGCAAACTATGAGGGTGGTATCAAAACAACCCAGGGGCCATCCTGAATAATATCTCATTGGCCAAAAAGGGGGGGAATTTGAACATCAGTGATAGTAATTAGTGAATTGAGACCAATCAAATGTCTAACCTGTGAATTCAAGATACTAAAAAAACATTAAAAAAAAAACCCTTTAATTAGTTGCTATTGGGCCAGCTTATTATTTTGACAACTGGTACATAAAAAAATAAACATTTGTCCTACTCATATGATTTATGTCTCAGGGTAACCAAGTAGAGCAGGAGAGAAATTTCTGTGGATGTATTCTACCTAATCAAGAAAGAATAATGGAATACCACCATTTTGTATCTCTTAATAATGTCTAGGCAAAGATCATCAATGGCTGCTATTGTCACTACAAAGGGGGAGACATCTGGACATTAGATACATACTTTATGTATGGATGTACTTTTATGCCATAATCATACACTCAAGTCATAATCCTGAATCTGACATAGCCTTTATTATTATTTTTTTAAAGATTTATTTATTTGAGGCAGAGAAGAGAAGGAGCAGAGAGAGAGAGAGAAACTTAAACAGACTCATGCTGAGCACAGAACCTGATGTAGGGCTTGATCTTATAACCCTGAGATAGGGACTTGAGCCGAAACCAAGAGTGTCTCTTAACCAGCTGTGCCACCTAAGTGCCCCCGGATGTAGCCTTTAAATTTACCAATTTATAGGAAATAAAAGGACAAAAAACTTGTTAAATACTATGAAGATACCATTAACAAAATTCACACTGGGAATCCCTACAGGACCAACTGGCTTTTCCAACCCCAAATTCTAAGAATGATAAACTGAATAATAAAAAGAGAAACCAAGATGATAAATAATCAGCAAAGAATAACTGAAAAGATATTTATAAAGCAGTTGGATTGTTGTGAATACTAGCTTAATACTTGGTATTAAGGAGTTAGTTAATTTAAAATTTGCTGTAAGATTAGATGTTTTGTCCTCTTTCCCATCCAGGTTCAGAGCTTTTATGAAGTTTTAACTCTAGGTAATATGTTTGCAACCTGATTATTTTTCATCTCTCTTCTCTTCCTCTCTTTCCCTGTCCCTACTTTCCTCTCCTCCCTGTCCATACAACCTGTGCAAATCCTATTCCCATGCCTACCCCTTGGTGTCAGGTAGTGAATTTGGTTCAGTTCTGTTGCTGTTACCTGCAGGAGCTGAATTTCTGACCTTTTGCTTAGTATAGAGCGAGTATCTGGTCTTCTCCGTTCTTTCTTTCCTATACTGCATTTAGGTATTGGTTACCGTTTTGGATTTTTATTTTTTCTGACTCAGGGAAATGTTATTTTAGTTTTGAGTTGAGCCAAATCTTTGTTAATCTCTTCTTATGTTTAATCTATCATTTTAAATGTTTGGAATAGAACCATCCTTATTGGCAGTCTTCATCTTCGTTTTTACCTGTTATAATCCTGATTTGTTTTTTGACGGTCAGCTCACAGTATCCTGACTGCTATAGTTGTGTTATCTGTTCCTTTGTGCAACTCTGCCTTCTTTTAATCTTGTTGGGTATTTTTCAACTCTATAGAACAAATCTGATTTTAGTATCACACTAATTTGTTATGATTGCAATCAATTAAACTCCATAAGACTTGAAGTGTGATTCTCGTTGCTGCTAGTTGATACCGCTCATCCTATGCTTCTTTAGTCTCTTTTGGACTGTAGGTATCCTTTGCTACTCTGAGGTTGAATAATTTTTCTTTTTTAGGGTAGAACTGGTATCTTTTGCTGTCTTAACTCTTGTTGTACACTCTGGTTTTTCTTCAGATCCTTATTAGTCTTTCGCCTTTTAGCTCGTGTTTGTTGCCTCAAACTCAGAATCAAATGTACGTATCCTTTCATGTCTTGAATTCATTCTTGAAAACTCTCCTGCTAAGTGAAAAACCATTACATGAAAACATATTTCCATTAATTTAAAAAAAATTTAAAAGATTTTGTTTATTTATTTGAGAAAGAGAGATCGTACAAGTGGTGGGCAGAGGTAGACTGGGAGGGGGGTTCGGGGGAGAGGTGGAGCTGGGGAGAGTAGGAGCAGAGAGGTGAGGGAGATGTGGTACTCAGTCCCAGGACCTTGGGATCATGACCTGGGCGAAATTAATCGGCTGAGCCACCCAGGAGCCCCTCCATTAATTTTAATGGAAAATTAATTTCCATTAATTTTAATGGAAAATTATGCTGCTTTCCATTGCAACCGATGAATCACACATATAAGAAAATATTAATTCAGCGGGACTCTTGGGTGGCTTAGTCTATTAAGTGTCTGCCTTAAGTCAGGTCAGCTCATGATCCCACAGTCCTGGGGGGTCAAGTCCTGCATCGGGTTCCTTGCTCAGTGGGGAGCCTGCTTCTCCCTCTGCCTGCTCTGCCTGCTGCTCTCCCTGCTTGTGCTCTTTCTCTCTCTGACAAATAAATAAAACCTCTTAAAAATATTAATTTAGCAATGAAGATGAACTTATGTAAATGTAAACAATTTGAAAATAAATATACTTTGAATGTAAAATGTAATTGATAAAGTAAAGGTATATTGTACTTGCCAAAAGTGAAAGAGAAAACTTGGTGATGGTGGTGATGGTTGGTGGGGTGTTTACTCTTTGGAAAGTTTATTCTTTTTGTACCATTTTCTTCACTCATGCCAGCTTTTCTGATGCTCAGGGTTATCTTGCATTTTACACTTAAAAGTCAAATTATGGCACAGATAAGCACCTTCAAGGGAATAAAGGCCAAACAGAAGTCCTTAAACAGTATGGAAATAGAACACAGACAGAAAAGACCGAAGAGCCATAGGAGATAATAGCTCTGCATTCCTCTTTATGTATACAAAGCAAAACGTTCTGGGTTCATCCAGTTGTGTGTAGTACATAGATACCTGTGTATAACTGGAAACCAACCTCTCTTTGCAACCGCCCATCTACTTTCTGTGTCTATGATTTTTTTTTTTTTTGAAGATTTTATTTATTTATTTATTTGACAGACAGAGATCACAAGTAGGCAGAGGGGCAGGCAGAGAGAGAGGGGAGGAAGCAGGCTCCCCGCTGAGCAGAGAGACAGATGGAGGGCTTGATCCCAGGACCCTGGGATCATGACCTGAGCCGAAGGCAGTGGCTTTAACCCACTGAGCCACCCAGGCACCCCTATGATTTTTTTTTTTTTTTAAAAGATTTCTCATATAGATGAGATGTTAATAGTATTTGCAATATTTGTCTTTCCTTGTCTCCCTTATTTCATAATGCCCTCAAGGCCCATCTTTGTTGTTCAAAATGGTAAGGATTTCCTTAATATTGTTCATGGCTGAACAATATTCTTGTGTGTGTGTGTGTGTGTGTGTGTGTGTGTATACATTTTGTTTATCCATTCATCTTTCAAGAGAGACGTTTAGACTGTTTCCATATCTCGGCTCTTATAAATAATGCAGCAGTGAACATGAGGGTATAGATACCTCTTTGAGGTAGTGATTTCATTTCCATTGGATATATAACCTGAAGTGGGATTGCTGGTTTATAATGGTAGTTCTGTTTTTAATTTTTGAGGAACTTCTGTACTGTTTTACACAGTGGCTGTACCAATTTACATTCCCACCAACAATGTACCAAGTACTCTGTGTCCTCGCCAGCACTTGTTTTCTGGTCTTTTTAATAATAGCTATCCTGACAGGTTTAAGGTGATATACCATTGTGGTTTTGATTTTCATTTTCTTAATGATTAGTGATATTGAGCAGCTTTTCATGTATCTATTGGCCATTTGTATATCTTCTTTGGAATAATGACCATTCAGACCCTTTGCCCATTTTTTAAATCTTTTGTTTTCATTGTTGGGTTGTTATAAAATTTGGATATTAACCCCTTACTTGATATATAGTTTACAAATTTTTTTTTCCTATTTTGTAGGTTGCTTTTTCATTTTCTGATTGTTTCTTTTGTTGTACAGAAGCTTTTCAGTTTGATGTAGTCTTTGCTTTTGTTGCTTGTGCTTTTGGTCTCCTATCCAAACATCACTGCCAAAACCAGTGTCACGGAGCTTTGTCCTTATATTTATTTTCTAGGAGTTTTACATTTAAATCTTTAATTCATTTTGAATTAATTTTTGTGAGTGTTGTAAGATAGGGGTTCAGTTTCATTCTTTTACATGTGAACAGCCAGTTTTCTCTGCACTGTTCATTGAACTGCACTTTTTACCTTTTCCCTATTGAATATTCTTAGCTCCCTTGGTGAATATTAGTTGACCACATATATGTGAGCTCATTTCTGGGCTCTTGATTCTGTTCCATTGCTTTATGTGTCTGTTTTTTTCCTACTACCACACTGTTTTGATTATTGTAGCTTTGTAGTATAGTTGGAAATCCGGAAGTATGATGCCTCCATCTTTGTTTTTCTTTCTCAAGATTGCTTTGGCTATTCAGGGTCTATATGAAATTTGGGATTTTTTTGTATTTCTATAAGATGTGCCATTAGAATTTTGATAGAGATTGTATTGATTCTATAGCTGTAAGGCTTAAGGCAGTATGGACATTTTTTTTTGTTTGTTTGTTTTTAGATTTTAAAGATCAGATTTTTTTTTAAGATTTTATGTATTTAAAAAAAAAGATTTTATGTATTTATTTGACACAGAAGAGAGAGCACATGTGAGCACAGCAGGGAGAGGAGCAGGCAGAGGAAGAGGGAGCAAGGAGCCGTTTGCAGGGCTCGATTCGAGGACCCTGGGATCATGACCTGAGCTGAAGGCAGACGCTTCACCGACTGAGCCACCCAGGCGCCCCCAATATGGACATTTTAACAGTATTCTTCTATTCCATGTGATAACTTTCCATTTATCTGTGTCTTCTTCAATTCTTTCATTGTCTTAATACCTTTCAGTGTACACATCTTTCACTTCCTGGCTATGTTTATTGAATAGTGTTTCTGGTGCTATTATGAAAGGGATTGTTTTCTCGTGGCTATATTTTAGATTTCTGATATCTGGTCACCTTTGAAGCTCTTAAATATTTCTGTTGTTTGGAGGGGAGTCTTGGTAATCACGACTTCGAAGGTTCACTGTATTCAAAGCTTTGATTATGTTGACTATATAGACTTACAAAGCAGTTTTGAGTGTGGAAATTCAGTTGGTGAAATCTCAGAGACTTGACTTTTTCTTGGAGATTGTTCTTAATAAGGTAACTTTTCTCACTGTTTTTTGTTTAGGTTGCTTATTGGGAGTCTAAAAGAATAGCATCAAAAGCAGAAAACAATGCAAAAACAAAACTTGTTTTTTTGGGGTTGTTGCAGGTGTAAATGTTTGTTGAAATACAAAAGTTATACTTCCGGTTTATGGTAGTCTTGTCTAGACTTTCTAATTTTTAACTTTCCGTTATACATTCCTTTTGCAGCTTGAAGAGTATTATAATGAAGTCCATATTGTGATAAAAAGTCCTTGATTTTGTTTTTCAGAGTACTAGTGAACACAGATAGGATTAGCGTTTATTGTATTTATGAAGGTTTATTTTGAAAGAAAATCCAAAGGGAGGGACTCGTAAGGACTACCAGTATAAAGTTATTTATGTTTTGAAATTATTTGTGTCATGAAGTAAACCTTTTTCTTTCCAGGTTTATGCTAGTTGCCTTTTAGATAGTGCTATGCGTTGAGCACCATGTTGGGCTTACATTACAAACAGTAGGTGGGAGAGAACATACAGATCAGTAGGGAAGTCACTTATTTGTTATTTTGTTAAACTCTCAATAGTATAAAGTAAACCTTGTAGTAAGTAAGTAAAAATCTTAAGTGAATTTTTTTTAAACTGTAGTTCTCAAGGTACAATTTCAGAGAAAGGTGGCAACATAAAGATTGTGAATGTAAAAGCAAAGTGCTGCTTCAGTTCAGTGAATGGGAATGGGAAAATATTCTGAAATTTTTAAAGATTATTTAACTTCAGTGTAGGTAAATAATTTATTATGTAAGTGATGTTTTGGAAAAATATGAAAATGAAAACATAAGTAGTTGCCTTGCAGTCTTTTAGTTCCATCAATTTATATGTGCTTGCAGTTGGGATATGTGTTAAGATTTTGCTGTTCACAATTTTGCCGTTTGTGTAGACTTTATATCTTTGCTTTCTCTTAAGTAGAAGAAGTAGGAATTTGTGGAATGACATTAAAAAAATTGAAATACAGACTGTGGAAGTATAGAAATTAAAAGGTAGACTGAAGAATAGATTGTATTGTCTTAGAAAAAATCACTTTGGTGCACTTGATTGTAAAATACTGTGAAGTTTTGTTCTAATTTTATATGGTTTTGTATTTGGAAGCTCTGAACACTTTAATTGAGGGGCCAGAAGAAGAAAGTTGTTTGTTAGCACTTTTCTCCCTGGCTTCCCGAAAAGTTTATTAGGAAAAAGGTCAGCTATAATCCCTAATGTGATGAAGGAGTCTTGTAATATTCTCTATTGTATTCTGATAGGAAGTATTGCTCATTTTAAAAACTGCATTTTAGATTATTAAGTTTCACATCAATTATTTTTAATTGTTTGCCAACATTAGCAGTCTGTTTTGTTTGTACAGTCTTTTCTGCTTCTGAAAACTAGATATTCCAGTGTTTAGCTGGATCTGGAATTTTGTGTTAATGGTAATTTTTTTCTACGGAGATTTTATTCCATTATCCTTTGGCTTCTATTGCTGAGTAGTATGTAAATGTAATTTAATTTTTTATAGGTTTTTCCTATTGCTTTAAGACCATTGCATCTTCTGTTACATTGTTTTAAGATATATATGTGTGTGTGTGTGTGTGTGTGTACACACACACACACTTAATGTGTATACTATCTAGATTTTATGCCCTTCTGGAATTGGAAGGTTCTAATCTTTCAATAGTTTTTGAAAATTCTCAGTTATTATCTCATCAAATACTACCTTTCTTGATTCTTTTCTCTCCTTGAATTCCCATTTGACCTTCTGGACCTTTTCTCATTCTTTCCTTTGTGTCTATTAGTTTTTCTTTCATGTTTTCTCTATGTATGTATTTTGTGCCGCATTGTCAGTTTTGATGAGATCTTTCTGTTTTATTATTCCTCAGTTATCATTATCAGTCTGTTTAGTTTTAAAAGTCTGTGTATCTGTGTGTATATATATGTAAGGATGTTCATACACAATTTCTTCTGTTCTTTCTAATCTCTCTGGTCTTAAGAGTTTTCTTTCTTGTATGTGATTTCTTTTATGCTTCTAACAAATGAAAGTTTTTTGTTTTTTTTTTTAATACTCTCTCACATTATTCTGTTTGGAATTCTTGGAGGTATAATCCCTGTTTTGTAAGTTCACTTTCAGGAGGAATGTAAATACTGTACGGTGCAGGCTCGACTGGGTAGAAGGAATTTTTTTCCAGCGGATTTCAGGACGTTGGCACCATTTTTGTGTTATTTTTGATTGAAGGGGTGGGAGTGTTCTGGACTGGCAGAGACTGTGGATGCAAATCTCAGAACCCATGGTTATAAAAATCTTTATGAAAACTTTGTTAGCTTTTGAATGGTAGGAAAAGTGGGACAAGCTTTCTCTTTTTCTTGTGTAAATATGGGAATTTCTTCCTCTTAATTAGCCTTTGCTGACTGTGGAACCCTCGAAAGTCTCAATTTTAGTACCTAATTTCCACTTTCCCAAGTGCAGCTCATTGTCTTCTGTCTTTGTCTCAAATGGCCATTAACACTTTCATTTCCTATTTGATTTTCCCCCTTCCTTAAGGAGTTCCCTTAAATACCAGAAGACTTGCCTGTTTTAGAGCAAAACAATTTTAATTGGAAGAGTGTTCACTCATAATGCTACACATGGATTCCTCAATTTGGTTTTTAAGTTATAAATAAACTCATAATTTAAAAACAATTAAATTTAAATTATGTTATAAAAGTAATGTGTGCATGATGGGAAAATATAAACATTCTGAAGGATAAAAAGTGAAAAGTTACCAAGAAAAGTATCCAGAAATCACCATAGAGTTAATGGTTTCTGATGTTTCCTAGGGGTTTTCTAAGCATGTATGAGCATGGCTTTGTCACGTGAAAGGTAATTTTCTCTCTATACTGCTCTGCAACTTTTTATGTGTGTTTGACTTGTGTGCAATATTTCTTTCAATGTCTTACCACATTACATGTGAAACTCTATTACAGGCTTATTTAGTCATTTCCCTAATGCTGGACATACAGTTCTTTTTGGTTTTCACAGAGTTACATTGCTAAGTGAACACTGTGGGGTATGTCTTTGTACTTGTGTGATTAGATTGATAGAATATGGATGTCTGGTGGCTTTTCTGGAGAAGGAATTTTTTTCTGTCAAAGAGTATGCACTATTTTTATACTTAATGATTTCCGCAAATTTCTAAGGAGATTATACTATTTATAATTAAAAACTAAATGAGAATACTGGTTTTCATACTCCCTGTCCATGCCTGATATTTTAGGCAGCTTTATCAAGATATAACACACAATAAACTGCAAATATTTAAAGTATACAATATGATAAGTTTTGATGTGTACATTGTAAAATTTGATGTGTACATTGAAACCACTAGTCATGATAATGAACATATATGTATCACCTCCAAAATTTCCTTGTACCCCTTTGTGATTCCTCATTTTCACATTTTCTTGCCCTGCCAATTTAAGTAGAAATTTGCAGTTTAAAAGAAAAAATTACACCACAGCTTTGAGATATGTATTTGGTCTATTTCTTCTGTGTTTATTTGGCTGTTCTTGGGCAAGTTTTAAAAATTCTTGTTTCCTACTAAGTGAAGCTTTTTCAGTAGTTCCCTCAGTCTTTTTGGATAGTATTTGACATTCTTGTCTCATCATTTGCATTTCATGTTTGGTTTGTGAAATGATGTTTTTTTAATATTATGCCTTTCCTGGGAACAGGCAAGAATAAATATAACATTTTATCATTTTAGTATTCTCATTGTTGAGTGACCTAAAGTGATGAACATAACAGGCTGATAAAATAACTTTTAGGTGCAACTTTTAACACTCTAGTGAGGCTTTCCTAAGGGATGACAGGTTTTGAAGTAGGTTTTCTGTTTGCTGGTAAATTGAATTGATACCAGACATTAGAACTACTTTTTGGTGGTGGGATTGCACCTGTTTCGTGAGGTTAGGCAGGAGTAGGACCATGGGAAGGAGTTATAGGGAGATAAGATTTTGGATCAAAACCAAGAAAAATGTTCTAACAGCTTTCTAAGGCTATAAAAGGGGCTTATGGGAAGTGCTCATCCTAGGTTTTCAAACAGAGACTCACTGACCATTCAGGTGGGTCCAATCTTTGAATGGTTAATTGGATTGGATGGCCCTCTCTAACCCAAAATTCTAGTGAAAAGGTAAAGGTAGGGTGCCTGGGTGGCTCAGTTGATTAAACAACTGCCTTCAGCTCAGGTCATGATCTCGGAGGTCATCGGGTTCCCAGCTCCACGGAGAGTCTGCTTCTCCCTCTGATCTTCTCCTCTCTCATGCTCTCAGTGACTCTCTCTCAAATAAATAAATAAAATCTTTAAAAAAAAAAAAAAAAGAAAAGGTAAAGGTAGGTCAAGATTATAGATGTTAAGGGAAGGAAGTCTTCTGTATATGGTATAGCTATTTTACAATTATATTACTGATGCGAATTTTATGTCCTACTGTTCATTTTTGAGCAGTTTTGATGATTTATGTTCGTATCTTTGGAAACTATGTATTGATTTGAAATACTGAGTATTTAGGGGTGCCTGGGTGGCTCAGGTTGTTGAATGTCTGATTCTCAATCTCAGCTCAAGTTTTGATCTTGGGGTTGTGAGTTCAAGCCCTGCATTGAGTTCCATACTGGACATGGAGCCTATTTGAAATACTGTGTGTTTAAAGTGTGCTTTTGGTATTAAAGTTTTTGATTTGTTTAATTATCAGAAGTTAGATTTCTTTACAGAACTAACTTTTAACAAGATTACTACCAATGGAGGTGTTATGCAATGTTGTTTGCTGAGAAAATGGACTAGTTTGGGCTTGATGGTTAAGCAGAAGTCTGAAAGATACTGGTTTAACATTCAGCACCTACCAGCTATGCAGATCCTTTTTAATTTCTTGAAGAAGCTGTTCAGACTGATTTATCTATTCTTGTATTAAAAAAAAAAGTAAGCTTGGCTAAAAGAAAATATAGAAGCTTCATCATGTATTGTGACATAATATCAAATGGAGAAATTAAATTTTATTACTCATCTCTGGCATTAGTTGAATTTGTTTCAGATTGGAGTAGCAGTGCCTTAGAATGGGTATTGCTTCAAATAAGTTAAGAGGTGTGTTAATAAGGTATGAGTCACAGAAATAACTGTGTGTTACAGTTTAAAAGAAGAAATTACACCACAGCTTTGAGATTTCAGTGTAGTCTATAAAGTTAATTTTAGAAAAGCTGTTGTAAATGGAATTCCCATGTCAGGCAATTCAGTGTTTCATTTACTAGATTATATTTTAGTAACTTTGAAATCTTTTCCTCTTATTTTAAAAGATGAATTTATAGTTTTATTGTGGATTCTGGGGCCCTTATGCTTTTGGTGTAGCAACTGACTAGAGAATGGAAATTTAGATGAGTTTTTATATTTTGATGGCCATTTCAGGAAGTGGCTAATGGCTTCGGTTTTTTTCTCATTGGTGTCTTTTTTTTATCGATGTGTAGAATCAAGTGGGTGTTTTTTTGTTTTTTTTTTTGGACTTATTTATTTATTTATTTGACAGAGAATTCACAAGTAAGCAGAGAGGCAGGCAGAGAGAGAGGGGGAAGCAGGCTCCTTGCTGAGCAGAGAGCCCGATGTGGGGCTTGATCTCAGGACCCTGAGGTCATGACCTGAGCCAAAGGCAGAGGCTTAACCTGCTGAGCCACCCAGGCACCCCTAGAATCAAGTTTTTAAAAATTCTTACTGCAGGTATAATACAGTTGTGAACTTTTAACCATACACAACTGTACAGAATAAGGTGAGTCTTTTATTTCTTGTGTTTTCTTTAGTACTTTATACATTTTTTTAATGTTTAAAATTTTAATCTGGTGTCTTCCTTTGATATAAATGATGCAGCCTTTATTGACTTGGAATAACATACAGTAAACATGCAGTAAACTAAATATTTATCTATTTGGTTCCATCTTAGATTTGGGTTCTGTTACTGTCCTTTTATCTGTACCACACTGCAATAAACTGTTGCCTCCCTTTGTTAGATAGTTTCCTATGTCATAGAATTCTGTTAATGTGTACATGGAAAATAAGTACTCTAGGATTTTAGGAGAAGGGGGACTAGCTGTAGGAATGGTACTTGAGCTGTAAGAGTAGAACCACATGGAGGTTCGGGTTTGGTATTTATGCTCTGATTTATTGGTTACTATATGCTTAACTTCCTCAGCAAGAGCACGAATTCATTTAAAGTCAGCAGATCAGTTTGTGAACACTGCTAAAGCATCCTGCATTCTCCATTCACATTTTTAAATTTAACTGGACAGTCAAATAATTTACAAAGAATAAAAAATTAACAATATAATAATGATAGTGTTTTCAGTGGGACCTCCAATACCATCATTTTTATCCTTACTCTGGACTAATAACTGTTCCCCATTTCATTAAGAAAATGGCAGCATTGAGGAAGAGTGTTTCCACAAACTTCTGTACCATATCTATCCCCTTGCCTATGTCAGTGCCTATGGACTCTTCATTCCTTCTGTTTTTACACAAGTTTATGCTTCCATCTAAGACCACTCTCTCTGCTTGTACACCAAACCCTGTTCTTGCCCTTTGAAAACATTGCCCTTCATTCTCCAAGACCCAGTCTTCGCTTTCTACTGGATCATCTTTGTCAGTATATTAACGTGCTGTAATTTCTTTCTTCTATTTTTAAAAATCAAAATCTCAAGCTCATATTTCCTTCTAGCTTCCATTTCATTTCTATAATCTCTTCATAGAAATTCTTCCGAAGAGTTGTGTCTACACTTGCTGGCATCCTTCTCACTTTTGAATTCATTTCAGTCAGGTTTTCATCACAACTACTGCTTTAGCCAAAATCACCACTGATGTCTGTGTTCCTAAATCCAACAGTCACTTTCTAGTTTTCATTGTACTTTATTACCAATGCCATTTGGTAAATTTGATCCATCTCTCCTTCTTCATACACCATTCATTTAGCCACCAGGGTAGCATGCTCTTGATTTTTGTTAATTGACTTTAGGTACAATTCATGTGCTGAATACTCCTAAATTTGTATCTCCAGCTTGCATGTCTCACCTGTCACCCACTCTTTTGTTTAGCTGTCTCCTAGACATCTCCACCTGTTTAAAACCTATCTCCTGATCTTCAACCCCAATCTTGTCCTTTCCACATTTCCTTCATCTCAGTAAAGGGCAGTTCTGTTGTTTTTGGTGTTGTCTAAAATCTTTGGAGTTAGTTGACTTTTTTTTTTTTTTTTTTTGGCTGATTCTCTCACACCCACAGTTTAGTCCTTAGCAAATCATCTTGTCTTCACCTTCAAAATGTAGATAATTTGACAACTTCTTATTAATAGCCCCCATGCCACCAACTTGCCTAGCTAGAGATGAAGAGTGTGTTAATCTCCTCCATCACTTTCACTATGTTCTAAGAGTTGCCTTGTCCCTGTTTGTTGTTCCATCTAAGTGCCCCTGTCTGCATTGACTTAATTTACTCTCATCAGATCTCTTTGGCCTAGCGAAATAGTAATTTTATTTTTTTAAAAGATTTTATTTATTTCTTTGACAGAGAGAGATCACTCTGAAGGCAGAGGCTTAACCCACTGAGCCACCCAGGTGCCCCGAAATAGTAATTTTAATGGGTTTCCTTGTATGTATGTTTTATGTATCCATTGGATTTTAAATTTTATATTTTTATTTGTAAATGTTCTGATTGATTCATATCTACCCAGTTAACTTTTGGTAGTTTCAGTTCTTTTCTTATTTTCCCAATTCCCTCTTACTTGTGTATGTTGTAATCTATTGGTTCCAGTATCTTAAATTTTTAGGGATACTTACTTAGTTTTTGTTGCCTCTTGCTCATGGTGGCTTATCTTGTGTTCTGTCATTTTGGATTGTGAACTCTTATTTGGATGATAGTCTTTGGGTATTTTGAGGAGCCTAGCTTGAGAGAGCATTCCACCAGAGAGGGTGTGTGCGTTTATTTCTGGCCACAGGCACTGTGGGCACCATCATCTTGGGACCACTTAAATTTTTTGGCTTCATAGTCCAAGATATGTGGGTTTTTTGGACCTTAAGAGCTTTGTAAGAAAAGACCCCTGGAGCCAGGGCAGAAGGGGACCAAAAGTCAAGACTCTGTTTCATTTTAGTGCTTTATTATACTGCTATTCATTGGTCTTAATTTATTTTGGCTTAGGATATATTTGGACTGTAACGTGCAGACTGTATTTGAAGGTTAGCAACAACACAATGCCTACTCTTAAATTTTAGCAAGAAGAGTTCAGAAAAATTATAGATACTTCTGTTGTGGAATGAAAATCTGATTAAATACTTGTCCACCAGTAATAGACTTTTTATCACTGTACTTTCCATAAACCATTTTTTATAAAAAAATTAACTTGTTCATTTAAAAAGTGTAAGATGTTATTATGGATTTAAAGGAAGGGAGACATGGAGTGAGTAGTGGCATGTTTGGAATGCAGATGATTTAGATTCAGTGCAACCAGATTACAGATCTCTTTTTTACTTACGAACAATATTTTTATAAAGAATCTGTAATAATAGCTTTTAGTTTAGGCTTCACAGCTACTTACAGAATTGTAGCTATGTTGTATACTGAATAAAGCTCCTATAAGCTACTCTGAGTGTATGTATATATTTTAAAGGTGTGTTCATTTAGTTGTCCAGACAGTATTGATTTATATAGGAACTTTAATGAAATTTAGTATTCCAAGGTTGAGAACTATCTTTCCCTCAGTTGATTGCATTTTTACAAATGTGCCTGCTTACTACTATGTTTAGTGTATATCAATGGAAAAAAATTGACTTTGAATTTGTTTGGATCTTAGTCTAAATTTTGTTATTGTTTTCCCAGTAATTCTTTGAGTCATCCCAGTTAACACAATTTTATCAACTTATGAGCAGAATTTATAAAATTAGTTTGTTTTTTTCTTTTTGGATATCCTTTGTTTTAAATCTTTTTAGGTTAAAGATAAATGATGGCAGAAACAAGAGTAACTGAAATGCTATGGTGGTAAGAAAGTAGAATTTAAAATCTTATATTTACTTGAAATTCAGTAGTATACTGATCAAATTCTTTTTGTTTTCCCTCCTTATAACATGTAACCAATTCCTTTTGTGCTTACGTAAACCTATAAGAGTGTAATGTGCATTCAAGATCGTTACTTAAATTTCTGTTTTAATGTAGAAGGATTTAAAACTTGAACACTTATGCAGGGGTTAGAGGCAGTCAAAAACCCACATTTAACTTGACTGCTCCAAAACTTAACTACTAATAGCCTATTGTTGACTGGGAGTCTTCCTAATGAAGTTAACGTGTTTTGTGTAATCTACGATTATATACTGTATTCTTACAGTTAAAGTAAGCTAAAGAAAATAAAATATTATTAAGATAATCATAAGGAAGAGCAGATACATTTATAGCACTGTTATATTTATCAATAATGAAGGTTTATGTATTGAAAAACTCTCATAACCTGTGCAGTTCAAACCTGTGGTGTTCAAGGGTCATCTGTACATTAAATATATTTATAATCTTAATCTAAAAAGTGATTCTCATTTTTCAGTATAATATCTGGTTATATTTATATGTATATAATTGTGCTCAACAGAATTTTTAGCTTTTTTGTTAGTGTAACATATTTTGCTGCATTACACTGTCTTAATTATTTTAAAATGGTGTGATTTTTAAAGATTTATTTTAGAGATAGTGAAGGCAGGAACACTAGGGGAAGGGGCAGATAGAGGGAGAGTCTCAAGCTGATGCTTCACTGAGCTCTGAGCCAGGCTTGATCTTACCACCCTGAGATCATGTCCTGAGCAAAAACAAGAGTCAATGTTCAAGGGACTGTGCCACCCAGGCATCCAAAGGGTGTGATGTTTAAATGTGTGATGTTTCTGTAGATGTCCCACACTTAGATAATTTTGTTGCTTTATCATTATAAACCGTGAATCTGTTATTATCTATATAGTTTTATCCTTTTTGATTAAGTGATTTGGTTGAAATTATAATAATTGTTCAATTTTATTTTTTTATCATTTAAAATGTTAGGTTTTACATTATTAATATAAAAAGAATGTTAAGTCTTCTGAAAAGTTTACAAGATTTAACTGAGTAATGGAGTTCAATTTTTGTATGAACAAATTAAGTTATAAGGACCAGTAAATGGAATCTTAAAATTATTTGATTACCATTCATAATATATACTCAGATGAAACAGAATTTTATATATTGTTTCTCTGTTCTGATGACTTTAAAAAAAATTCTAAAATTCTAAGTCCTTTATTGGTAGGGCAGGGATGAAAACTCTCATCTCTTATTCTAGAGCAGGATTTTAAGCGTGGGATTCCTGTATACTCTTTAGGGAGGCCAGAAACCTTTTGTACACCTTAGCATGTTAGACTTTTTTTTTTTTTTTTAAGATTTATTTTTCAGAGAGAGAGAGCAGTAGAGAGAGCAAGCACAAGCAGGGGGAGCAGTAGGCAGAGGGAGAAGCAAGCTCCTCGTTGGGCAAGGAGCCTGATGTGGGACTTGATCCCAGGACCATGGGACCATGACCTGAGCCGAAGGCAGATGCTTAACAACTGACCAGGCATCTCTGCTTTTTGAGGAAGTGGATTGTTCTTTGTTCAGTTCTTTTGGAGGATTTTAATCTAAATAAAATATTAAGGCCACTGGTATGGAATACCTTTTGAGAAGAGTTTGAGCTACATTTCTTATCCAATGGATATCTCATTCCTGTCTACCACTGGCTGTTAATTACATTCAGGTTAGAATCTGTTAAGGCTTAAGGAATGATTAGGTTCGAAGTTCATTAATATTATAAACGGAATAGTGAGGAGAAATTATTGATGCTGGTGAATTTTGCTGTCATCTCAAAACCTGAGTTGCCATTTGTCTCCGTGTTTTATGAACTCAACAAACATTACATTGAGTTGCATATTGTGGACTGAGAAAATTTTAGCAACTTGATTCCTGTCACCCTGAGCTAAATTGACTTTGTCTCAACTTCTCCTGCCCCTTCCTTTTATTTTTCCATTGTCTTCCCCTGCCCCCACCTTTGCTCTTCTTTGTATTTCTCTGGATTTCATTCCCAGTCGCTTTTTGCCTCTTTTCTCTCCTTAAATTACTTTTTTTTTTTTTTAAAGATTTATTTATTTGAGAGCATGTGTGTGCTTGCACTTGAGGGGGGATAGTGAGGGAGAGAATCTCATGCAAGTTCTTGCTGAGCACAGAGCCCTGTGCTGCTTGATCTCATGACCCTGACTGAGCTGAATCCAAGAGTCAAATGCTCAACTGGCTGAGTCACCCAGGTGCCCCTCTCCTTATATTACTCTTCTACCTGTGTATGTAATGTGAAGTTTCTTATTTTGATTTTTTACTTATTATAGATATTGTAGTACTTATTTGCCAGTTTTAAAATAGGGAAAGAATTAAACATTTTTATGGATTTATTTTAAACAAAGTATAAAACTAAAATGTTAAGGCAGGTGAGAGACTACAGCCATGATTCTGGCACAACTCTTTTAAAAAATCATCTTTATATATCCTATTGTTCATGAAATGTCTTGATTGTAGAGGTAAAATTATGGTTTTGACACTTTAGCTTTATGGAATTGAACTTGACAAAACTTATTTTTAAGTATTTACAGTTTTTTTAAAAGGTTTTATTTATTTGACAGACACACTTTGAGAGAGGGAATACAAGCAAGGGTTATGGGAGAGAGAAGCAGGCTTCCTGCTAAGCAGGGAGCCCCATGTGGGACTCAATCCCAAAACCCTGGGATCATGACCTGAGCCAAAGGCAAATGGTTTAACAACTGAGCCACCCAGGCTCCAAGTATTTACAGTTTTAATAGCAATGTTTTATTGAGTTGATATTTGCTACAAATGAACCCATTTTGATGTTGGATATTTTATGTTTTTCTCAGTTTTTCATATTATGTGTAATTCTTGCTGTGAACATCTTTATCTGTGCTTTTCCTTACAAATGTCTTGGATTAAGTATCGGGATTATTGGATTAAAGAAACTCAAACATTTTCTTGACTTTAAATTTGTCACGGTGTTCTTGTTAGGCTCTTGTAGATGTGGAAAGCAAGTTCAAGAGAAGGTGAATTGAAATTGGGTAAAGGGAATCTCCTGAAAATCCAAAGATGGGAATCATGATTCTTCCAGGCTTATATGGGATCTGGAAAAGGAAATGAGAAAATCATCAGAACATTTGAGGAATGTGTGTTTCAGAGTTCTTGTGGTCTTATGGCTTCTCTTTTCCCTGAACATTTGCTTCTTACTCGGCTTGCTTTCCTAAGACCTTGGCTGCACATGGCTGCGGTTTGCTGTTCATCAAGATCTGACTTTGACCTGACCCTTTTTTCAGCATCTATGGCTGCTGTTAAGTGCCTTTGTGTCTTTTCTTCCCCAGGTTAAAAATCTGGGTATTGACTTGTTGTTTTGTCCTTTTTCTTCCCCAAAATCCCCAGCTAAGTTGGATAGGCTATGGGTAGCCTATGGATGGTAATGTTAAAACAAACAAAAAAACAAAAATAGAACATGGTCTCTGCTCCTTGAAAGCATTTCTGGTTGACCAGTAACACTTAACAGACACAGTAAAATATGTCTAATCAATTAAAAATCTGGAGAGTTCATGAATCATCAGGGAAGAAAAATTTTGTTTAGTTTCTTTTAGTATTTTGTTAGTGTGTGATTCCTGTTCCACTTCAACTTGTTAAAACCTTGTCTAAGTAAGTCTAGGGTTGTGTTAATACCATTAAAAATTGCTTATGGAAGTATGAAGTGTTAATAAATGGTATTTGATTAGATTTTATTTTAGATTTTATTTTAGATTTATTTATTTGACAGAACATGCAAACAGGGGAAGCAGCAGGCAGAGGGAAAAGCAGGGTCCCCATGAGCAAGGGGCCTGATTTGGGACGTAATCCCAGGACCCTGAGATCATGACCTGAGCCAAAGGGACTCAGGCTTAACCAGCTGAGCCACCCAGGTGTCCCTGCAAATGCTGTTTTAATCATAAAGATCAAGAATGTGCCTAATAAACAGCTTTGTTTTCAGGTTCCAACTTGAAAAAGTATACCCCACATTTTAAAATGAGATATAAGCAAGTTGAAAGACTTAAATAATTTGCTTAAGTTTATTGTTATCAATAAAAGATTTCTAGGTCTATCTTGGCAGTTAATAGAGACCACTGTGAATAGCTTTATTTTGTCTTGGAAAATTCAAGTCCTATTAAAATCGTTCTGGTGAAGTCTTAAAATCATTAAACTCAGATTTATTCTGTTTTAAAGCTGATGTTTTCAAAGGTCTAAAATAATTCTCAGAATGATTCCTCTGATCAGGTAGAATTTTGTTTCTTTAACCATTACCTGTTTTTGAGACTTCAGTGGATAATTTAAAAACTTAAAATTCTCAGATTCATTTATACATTAAAAGCACAAAAGTTGAATTTAACCAGCTTTATCTTAAGCATGTCCTCAGGCTTAATTTTATCTGCATTCAATACCTTGCCTTTTTTCACAATAAGTTTGATAAGAGTTACAAGATTACAAACCATATTTATGTGGCTTATACATATTTATAGGAATAAGGATATCTAGAGTCTAAACATCAGAATCAGTCTTACTTTGGGGTTTAATTTTAGCTGTAACCACCTTTCAGATGAGGGATTATAGTGCCTATATTCAAGGCAGATCTAGATGACCACAGCATTACCTTTATTTTCTGTAATTATTGGGTTAATCTAAAAGTAGGACTTACTCTGTTGATTAGGCAAGGCCTCTTTTATCTTTTAGCATTTGGGAAAGATTATGATGGCCAGCTTTGTTTTTGCAGTATGTACTTTGTTTGTAGTAAGGGATACCATGAAAAAAAATGAGAAAACCATCTAATTTATAATTTATTTTAATACCAAATGTTACAACTTAATATTTTGATTTTGTCTTTATTATATTTCCATATTTGTGGCGTATCCCATTATATCATGAGGCTGTTAGTCCCTGAAATTAAGGTGCTAGGAGTTTGTGAATGGGCTTAAATCTCTAAGTGAAGGAATGAGCTGCCTTTTTTCCCCCCCACTTAAAAGTATGGTACTATTAATGAATACTCAGTGTTTCAGTAATAGTTGATGCCTCTATTTCCACATATAGTTGTATTAACTAATGTTTAATAAAAGGAAAAAAGGTAAATACTAATAAAACGTCAAAAGTTGATATTTGGGGGAAAAAAAGTAATGGATATCTAGGTTCTTTTCCTCCCAAGAGGATCTTTTCACATGATTTAAAAATAGCAGGATGTGTTACACTCTTTAGTTATTGCCACACATTTTTCTTTCGTAGTGTATTTGAATTGTAGATGGCAAAATAAGAGTGTGATTTAAGCGATTAACCTGTTTAGATTGTATATCAGGTTAGATCTGAAATACTGTTTAAAAGAGCAGAAATTTTGCATGTTTAATTTTTACAGTACTGACTCAAAGTTGTTTTTTCCCCCCACATTTAGGTTTTATAGGATCACATTAACCAAAGCACCATGGAGTTTTATGAGTCAACATATTTTATTGTCCTTATTCCTTCAGTAGTTATTACAGTAATTTTCCTCTTCTTCTGGCTTTTCATGAAAGAAACATTATATGATGAAGTTCTTGCAAAGCAGAAAAGAGAACAAAAGCTTATTCCTACCAAAACTGATAAAAAGAAGGCGGAAAAGAAAAAGAATAAAAAGAAAGAAATTCAGAATGGGAACCTCCACGAATCTGATTCTGAGAGTGTACCCCGGGACTTTAAATTATCTGATGCCTTGGCTGTAGAAGATGAGCAAGTTGTACCTGTTCCACTGAATGTAGTTGAAACTTCAAGTAGTGTCAGAGAAAGAAAGAAAAAAGAAAAGAAACACAAGCCTGTAGTAGAAGAACAGGTCACCAAAGAAAGTGACGTGTCAAAGATTCCAGGCAAAAAAGTAGAACCTGTCCCAGTTACTAAACAGCCCACTCCCCCCTCTGAAGCAACTGCCTCAAAGAAGAAACCAGGACAGAAGAAGTCTAAAAATGGAAGCGGTATTATAATATATTCAACTATATTATATATAATTGTATTTGTTTTAATAACTTTAGAGCCTGAAATTTAGTTTGTTAGGTGTGTACACTATATTAGATACTGAGTTAGAAACCAAGAACATTGTCCTTTTACTGTGTGTTTGCTTTCATTAACATTAATTGCTGATAAAATAATTGATCATAAAACAGCATAAAACCACTAAAGACCTGTAAATATCAGCAGTTAGAAACTTACATTTATTTCAACCAGTACTTTCTAATCAGTGTGATAGGAATTAAAGATGAAAAGATTAATTAGATACCACTTTTTGCCTTTGATTTTGCAAAGGTTTATGGTACAGCTTTTTTTAAACCAGGCATTACACTAGGTACTAGGACTCCAGAGATGAAAATAGTGCATTTTTAAGCTGTAGACATGAACATAAGTAATTATTATAAAATGTCTATTTAATTTTTTTTAATTAAGTAGGCTCATGCCGATCATGAGTCTTAAACTCATGACCCTGAGATTAAGAGTCATAATTGAGTCACCAGGTGCCCCTCTTACAAACTGTTTAGAATAATGATCTTGGTTATGTCTAAACCAATGTCGTAGTTCTAAGGTGGATCACTTAGAGGCTGTAATGCCTGAAATTTATCTTAGAGGTTACATAAGTACTAGCTAGTTTGGATGGTAGGGGTGGGGTGGGATAGGTTATTCCAGGTAGAGGGGTTAACAGATGTAATTAAGGGACACCTGGGTGGCTCAGTCAGTTGAGGGTCCGACTCTTGATCTCAGCTCAGGTCTTGATCTTAGGGTTGTGAGTTTGAGCCCCATCTTGGGCTCCACATTGTCTGTGGAGCCTACTTAAAAAACAAGACAAAACAAACATGTAATGGAAAGCACATAAGAAATGGTGTCATGATGTGTGAAACTGCAAATAGTTTATATGAAAGGATTTGTGTTCACTATTAAGTTGTTTGTGTCTTAATGGAGTGTTAAATTAGTTATATTGAATTTTAAATATTTGTTTGCCAACTATGATCAAGGCATGGTACTTAGAGAAATAAGAGTAAGCACCTCTATTTTAGCAGGGGGAAAGGACTTGTAATAAAAATGTGACTTGCATAAGAGATGTACAAAGTATAGAAGAAATGCAAGAATCTAAATGACTACTGATGGGGACCAGCGAGGAGGAGCTTTACTAGGAGGCAGTGCTTGAGATCTTCCAGAATGAAACACTTCACCCAAGCAACTAGTGGATCTCATTCCATACTGGCAGAATATCATGTAGAAAGGCATAAAGAAGAATACGGAGTATTGTTGAACCATGAAATGTGAGGTTGGGAGTGGAAGGACACAAAGATGAAAAGATATGCAGGGGATAGACCATGATGGTTTTCGTATATAATGTTAAGGAGATGGGATGCTGTAGGTTGGCTGTTGTTGAAGATTTTCAAGCTGGTTACTTTACACGGTCACATTTATATTTTAGAACTGTATCTTTGGCAGAGCTTGAGGAGGACATGTTTTATGGGGCAATGTTTGATGTAGATAGACTAGTTAAGTAGACTAGTGAAGAGGTTATTTTCTGAAGTTAAATTGGAGGATTGAACTATTGTGATGAGAAGAAATAGGAAGTAGATGAAAAGGGTGCCTGGCTGGCTCAGTTAGTAGTGCATTCAACTCCTCAGTCCAAGCCCCACCTTGGTCATGGAACCTACACTGGGGCCGGGGGGTGGGGGGGAGAAGAAAAGAAAGTGGATTAGAGAGGTCTACAAAGTTTAAAAAAAAAAAAAAAGATGACATGACTAATTGTATTAGATAAGGTATGATGGATTAGGAGAAGGCAGGATCAAAGCTAATTACCCAGTTCTAAGTTTCTCAGGGTTCGCATACTAAAATCATTGAGCTAAATCTGGCCTTGCTTTCTGTTTTTTTTTTATGGTCCATGAGCCATAGAATAGTTTTTACATTTTAAATGATTTGAAAAAAATTCAAAGAAGAATAATACTTTGCTAAATGTGGAAATTATATGAAATTCAAACCTCTTTATCCATAAATAAAGTTTTTTTTTAATGCAGCCACACTCATTCATTAACATATCTATGGCTAGCTTTCCTACTACAACAATAGATGAATAGTTTTGATAGAGTCTGTGTGGTCTGTAGAACCTAACCTATGTAGTGTTTGGCCCTTTACAGAAAAAGTTTGCCAACCCCTGATTCGTAGCACTAAGACTGGGAAGGAATACTGGAGGGAGAGGGGATGTATCTGGAGAGGAGAATGCCTTCAGGTTGTTTCAGGTTCCTATGAGGGGCCGCTTACCTAGGGAGCAATTTAGGATGCAATAGGACATGTAAGTGCAGAGGCATAAAGCTAGAATATAAATTCAGAAGGCTTAAGCATGACAGTAGTCGTTGAAATTATGGCCGTAGATAAGGGCATCCAAGGAAATTATTTAAATTAAAGACTCTACCCTGAAGAATACTCCCATGAGGTCTTCTGTAGGAACAGCTCACATAGGGTCTGAAAAGGAATATTTCAAGTGTAAGAATATTTCAAGTGTAAGAATTATAGGAGCTGATAGAGAATTTTAAATTTATTTTATTGTGGTAAAATAAATAATAACATACAGTTTACCATTTTAACCATTTTTAAGTGTATAGTTCTGTGGCATTAAGTACATTTACATTCTTATGCAACCATCGCTACCAGCTATCTCAAGAACTTTTTCATCTTTCCCAACAGAAGCTCTGTACCCATTAGCCAGTAATTCCCCTTTCCCCTCTCCCCCAGACCCTGGCAGCAGCCATTCTGCTTTCTGTTTCTGTGAATTTGACTATACTAGGTACTTCATATCTATGAAATCATATGTTATTTGTCCTTTTGTGACGGTCTTATTTCTCTTATGGAAAGGGGAGAATTTTAGGAGGTAGAAAGTAGTAGTGTAGAATGCAAAATAGAAATCAAAGAAGAATTAAAGGATATTGGTAGAGTATAGCATTTGGGACACTAGGTGGCTGTGTAAACTCTTTCATGGATATAATGAAGGAGATAAAAATCAGGTCTCAGTCGAGAAATGATTGGTAGAAAAGGAAGTACAGATCATTCTTTTGTCAATATTAGAAGGAAATGGGTGTGGGAAGCTAGGAATTACAGTGGTGGGAAGGGTTTTATTTTTTTAAGATGGTAGAGATTTGAGCATGCACATAGGCTGAGTAGATTAAGAGTGGCTCGGAAGTGGGAGGTAAAAGAAGGAGCAAGTACTTAGAAATCTTGATAAAGTTAAAAACAGGTGTAACCGTAAGAAAGCTAGAATGATGTTTACAGTAGAGAGTTTCAAAATTTGAAGGTAAAGCATTTAGGGAATTATTCATTAGTAATTGAATTTTCTGTGTTTGCTAATTATTCATTAGTAATTGAATCTTCTGCATTGTTGGCTGTGATGACTTTTCATTTATTTTCAATAAAGATGATCAGGATAAAAAGGTGGAAACTCTTCTGGCACCTTCAAAAAAGCAAGAATCATTACCCCTCCATCAAGAGACTAAACAAGAAAGTGGATCAGGAAAGAAGAAAGTTTCTTCAAAGAAGCAAAAGGCAGAAAATGGTGAAATGTGTAGATATATATTTTATAAATACTAATCCTAGAGAAGTACACTAGGATAAGGACCCTAGAGACCTTGCGTGCTCTTTAATTCCCAGCTTAACGTGTACTATAACAACTGTTAATGCTAATACAAGTCCAGGGATCTCTTGAGCTTTGGGGTTTTGTAGTGCTTTGACAGATGGCCAGGGTCTAAGCTTGTGATGAGGAAGTTAATCTGAAATTTAAAAAGGACAAAGCATTTACTAAATATTCTCATTCTTAATAGAGTCTTGGAAATAATGTAAATAGCATATAAATCATAGAAGAACAGTATTCCTGAAACATTTGTACTTTTAAATATCACTTAAAGATTTTGCTGGGGGACATTGACTAGATCTGTCATTATCCTATAGTCCCAATTTCCTAAACATAGCTTGCATGTATATATAGGAAGCATCCAAGTAAGAGTGATGGAGCAATTTTTATGGGTTCAGAATTGTCTAGAGAAGGCAGTTAAGAAATGAATGTAGATTAAATGGTGATATTCAAATAATACTGGGCTGTGATATCAACTATTGCTAGAAGATAGTATAATTGGGAAGGGAAAAGATGAAATTCTATTATTTGTATTAAAATTATAATGTATCAAGCAACCAGATAGAAAATATACTACCCTCAATAGAAAAATACTACCCTCAAATATTTGATGATATTAAATATTTATTAAAATTTTAAATAAAAAACTATGTACCCCAAGTTTTTTTTTTTTTAAAGAAGTAGAGAGAGATTTCCATATGTGTGTGGAAGTTTATATCTCTGGTCACCAGACATCAGACTTTAATTTTGAAACTCTTAAAGTTCTTCCCATTAAAATTGGGAACAAAGTGTAAGGAGGGTTCCTACCTCCACTTTTAATGTTGTTTTGCAAATTTTAACCAGTTTAGTAAGATGTGCCATGGAAATTATAGGCATAACTTTTAGAGATGAGATGATATCTGCAAGGAACAGTGACAGATTCTTGTACCTAGAAAGTGACTCAATTAAAAACTAGCAATTGCAGTAAGAGTTTAGTAAAGTACCAATATAAATACAGATTAATGGTTTTCCTTGGTCACTCATTAAATGTGGATGGATTTTTGGTTAAAACAGGAAGAAAATGAGAACTAACTAAAATGTAAAGGATGTAGAAGAAGAAATCCTAAGATACAATTAAAAAGATATGCTAAATCACTTTTAGATAACTTAAATGATTTACTATAAAATAATATTGAACGGGTACTGCTTTAATTAGACTGTTTTGACTTGTTAAATGATAAAAGAGGAATTTAAAGCCAAGTTGGTGTTAGATATTTGAAAATAACTGCATTTATCATTAAACTTAAATGTGTGTGCTTGTCATTAATTACTGTTACATAAAACCGTGAATAATTGTAATTTTGTTGAATTCAAATTGCAGTCTTGGTAGATGAACCCCTTATTCATGCAACTACTTATATTCCTTTGATGGATAATGCTGATTCAAATCCTGTGCTTGATAAGAGAGAGGTTATTGATCTAATTAAACCTGACCAAGTAGAAGGAATCCAGAAAACGGGGGCTAAAAAATTGAAGACTGAAACTGACAAAGGTAACACATGGCATGCAACAGTTTGTTGTGTTGAAGAAACACATTTTGAGTTCTGGTGGAGTCGAGGAAATTTTCTCATAGAAATAATGAATTGTAAAAGAATAATAGAATCTTTGTACTAAAAGGCTTATTGGTGGTTTCTAGTCCAGTCTGCTAAGTTTTGTAGAGCTGGACTCTTGAATTTGACTTCCCTAAGATCTCACAGTTGTTTTGCTTTGGCTGTTGTCTCTTGTGAGGTTTCTATGTTAATTCACAACCATCTTTTACTACTACTTTCTTAATAGACTTTTTTTTTTTTTTTTTTTTTAAGAGCAGTGTGATAGCTTCACAGCATAATTGAGTGAAAAGTACAGAGAATTCCCATATACGTGTTGTCCTCACACATGCACACATCTGATTTTTTAAACTTACCATGTTACTGAACTGTTAAAACTCTGGGCTTCTTTGGGTCTAATGTGTTGCAGTTGCTTTTTAAAAAGAGGAAGTTTGTACTTGATATTAAGAGCTCCCTGGGGAAATTGGGTGAATCAGGGGATGCTTGATGCATGGATTTTTTTTAAATGTCAAGATTGTTTGTATTTCTATAATATTTATAAAATTAGATTTTCTTTTTGTAATTATCTTTGTGCTTATTTTCTCCTGTAAAATTTGATTCATACGTCATGAGTATTAAATGAGAATGTTTATGAACATATCTGGTATAGATATTAGCATACTAGACATTTGAATGTTTTTAAAGTGAGGGCTATTGGCACTTTAAAGTATTCCACAATTTGACCAAATTTTTAGTTAATGTAATTATTCCATAGTATATTAAAGATGATGAACACTTTTTTTCTCTCTTGACTGGAAAACATTTTTTGTTGTTTGACCTGAAATGTAAATCTGTTTTCTCTTGGTTATTGACTTTCTGGGTCAAGAAATTTTGATGCTTACCTTTGCTGAAGTTATTACTTGTGTTTCTTAAATGCCAACTCTATTTTTTTAAAGAAAATGCTGAAGTGAAATTTAAAGATTTTCTTCTGTCCTTGAAGACTATGATGTTTTCTGAAGATGAGGCCCTTTGTGTTGTAGACCTGCTAAAGGAGAAGTCCGGTGTGATACAGGATGCTTTAAAGAGGGTAAGCATATTTTTAATCATGGGCATATTTGGGAACAGAGACGAGAAGTTCATCGAACAAGGATTTCCCGACTCTCCGTTGGTTAGGTGTCCAGCTCTTGGTTTCGGCTCAGGTCATGATCATGGGGTTGTGAGATTGAGCCCCATGTCAGGCTCTGTGCTGGATGTAGAGCCTGCTTGAGAGTCTCTCTCCCCCTACCCCTCCTTCTCTGCTTGCACTCTCCAACAAAAACAAACAAAAAAAAGTTCGCCAAATAAGATTTTTGCTTAGAGGAATAAATTCACATTCCTATAGTTCATACTCCAAAGCACAGTCACATTTAATTCCAGAATGGCTTCAGAAATTATTTCTTATATCCATACTAATCATTATACTTATTTTGTCAGGTGTTGAGTCATCTGATATTTTGACAAAAATGAAGTGCTTAT
This sequence comes from Lontra canadensis, assembly GCF_010015895.1. Lineage (NCBI taxonomy): Eukaryota > Metazoa > Chordata > Mammalia > Carnivora > Mustelidae > Lontra > Lontra canadensis. The sequence goes on along the minus strand of NW_022631049.1, from coordinate 11,622,042 downwards.
AATGAGTAAGATGATTTGATGATTTATAGGACTTTAAAGTCATTTGGCACATAACCTTGCTTTGCTCTGCTTGGAAGTATTGAAGGCAAGGTCAGGTGATTTCTGGGTAGACTATATGGAATGTTTCCGTGACTCAGTATAGCATACTTCAAAGAACCTGGGAGTGTGTGTGTGTGTATATGTATGTATATGTATATGTATATGATATCATACTTCTAAAATAAGTGATTTGGATGGTAGAATTTCTGCTATGACTGACTAAAATTTGTTAAAAGAAACCAAAAACACCACAAGAACAACAACAAAAAACAAAGAAAACAACCCCTCCCAACAAAAGACAATCCATCGAGTTAATATTTAATTTCTCATGAGTCATGCTCACTGTATTTTCATGTATACTGTGTCATACTGAGAAAGGTGACAAGTTTTCAAGTGTTACTTGTGTGAGATAAGATGACATGGTGTCTGATATTCAATATTAGATGTTGGACTTAACTCTTCTTATTCTAAACACCCACATACTAACACACACACAGCTAACCACTTACCTGCTTTAAAACCATGAGTGGCTTCCATTTTTTCTTCAGTCCAAGCCATCCCCCTCACCTGATTACTTTTTGTAGTCTCCTAGTTGATGTGTCTGTATCATTTCCTCATAGAAGGCTAATGTGAATTTCCCTGTCTAAATTGTTCTCTCTACTATTCTTTCTCCTAACTATATGGACTTTTTTGTCATAGCATTTATCATAGCATATTAAGTCTATACTTCTGAGGATCTGTTGACAATGTATTTTACAACTCTGGCCTTTTATAATGCTTTTTGAAGGGTCTCCACATGGTGCCAGCAATGGCCTAGAGTAAACAAGGAATTCCAGGGTTAATCAGGGTATGTGTGGTGACTGTGTGTGACTTTGGATACAAAATCAGACTATTCGGTTCCAAGAAACTTTCTTGAAATTCTTATTTGAAGAATTTGCCCTTTCATTTATTTTGATTGGGTAAGTGTATTTCTTAAAAGGGTTCTTAGTTATTTGTGGGGATAAGGGAAAGGCCTCTAGCTGAAGTTACTATGCCTAATGTTTGAAATTACTACTTTTTAAAATTGAAAATAATTGCTTTAATTGTTCTTTTCTGAGGATGTTGGTGGTGGCTTATGGGGGCAAGAATAATTATTTTATTGTCTGAGATTGCTTTGAACTTTAGAGACTGGGTGGTAAATGAGCCTCCCCTTGATAGCTGTTTTAGGTAGGCCAAAGAGGAAGTTGGGTACTCTTAATGATAGCGTTTTAAAATAGAGTACTTTGCAACTTCATATTTTTCCCCATCTTTGGAACTATTTGGTTTTTTGTAAAATGTTCTGGAACCACTGGAGCGGTTCTGTTCTCACCTGTAGAGATTCAGTATCTTTGTCCTCTGTGACTGCAAAAGTAAGTTTAGTTTCTCCCTTTCCTGTCATAGCAACTGCCTTGATCAGACCTTTTAAGAGATGGCAGGGTTCTAGGTATAAATAAATCCCCACACCTAGTAAAGATTGCTCCAGGTAAAGGGTGAAGGTAAGTGCAGGAGCACCAACATAGGATGGAGATATAGGAGTTAGAGGACTTGGTGACCAGTTGGATATGGTAACTAAAGAAAGGTCTAGAATGAATGCTTATTATTCCTTGAGTAACTGGATAGATTGTGGTGATAGTGGTATTTGTGAACGCTTTGCTGAGCAGGAGAGTGTAGAGGATTGTGAAAAATTTTAGGAAGTTGTTTTAGGCATCCTTTGGATCATTTAAGTGGGTATATTCATTTCACAGTTGAATATATATTTTCTGGAGTTGAAAAAAGATTACTTAGGAAAGTAATCTATCTCCAATGCACATGGTAAATGTGTGATGTGGGGAGTGCTAAGAAGGTTTAAGAATGAGCCCTGAGAAACACCAACATGTAAAGATTAGGTAAAGCCACCACAAAGGATATGAAGAGGAACAGCAACACAGGAAACAGTGCAATCACAGATGCTTAAGGCGGATAGAGAGTTCACAGGTGAGGGGGAAAAGTCAGCAGTGACATGCTTTAGAGAGATCAAGGAGGATTAGGATGGAAAAATTGGATGTGATATCCTCAGTGAAAGTAGTTTCATTGGAGTATTAGACTGTAAATAACTATTGAATAAATAGGAAAGGTGATAATGTGTCCAGTTTGAATAACCTTAGATGGGAAGAGGAGAATAAGCGCTAAAGGGGTTGTAGAGTTGAAGAGATTTTATGTTGTGTGCATGTGTGCTCGCATGTGTCTTTATCTTTAAAGTACAAGACACTTGTGTTTTATATTAGACCTAGGTTAATATATTGGGTTCTAGAGTCACATTTCCTGGTCAAATCTGAGTTCTGCCACATTGAGATTTATTTGCCTTTAGGTAAGTGACTTAACCTGAGTGCCTCAGTTTCCTTATTTCCCAAATGGGAATGATAATCAGGTTTTGAAATTAAATGAAATAATATATAGTAGGTGCTTAGAGTTCCTAGCATACAGTAAATGCTCAAAAATGTTAACTGTTAATGTAATTATTAGTAAGAAAATATTTGATTTGATTTTAGTTGATTATTAATTTCTTAGTGTTGCCTTTAGATATACTTGCCTTAATTATGTGATTTTCAACTTTAAATTTTAATTCTTTTGACTCTATGCTATATAACAGGAAGAAGCCTGCCTACTTAAATTTTTTCCTATACTTTCTCCTTTTTGCCTCTAAACTTTTGTTAATTATAGCATTTGTTTGTCAGATACTTAGAATACTTAATGTTTGTTTTGTGACTGTAATTTTCATGTTTGTTTTAGTCATAGTTTTACAGATTAATGGTGGGTTTAAAGCTTGATAACTGTTTTTGGACATAGATTCTGTATTCGTTTCTTGGTTGGCTGGTTATTTTTCTTGAAATTTCTTCAAAAAGGGCTCATAGGAACTCTATTTTCCAAATTCTGGCAGATTAAAATGCCTTTTCTGGTCATTATATTTGAATGATAATTTGGTGGGGTATAATATATCTGGGTTTCACTTTCTTGAGAATTTTTCACTCTTGCTTTACTATTCTCTACTCATATAGTTGGATAGAGGTCTGAAACCATGCTGAATTTTGCACTCTTTTCATGTATTTTTGTTAGACTACACACTCAGAATAAAAACATCCTTTGGGCAATCTTCCCAAGTATTTATTGGACTTTACCAGTGTCCACCTACTATACAAACATCAAGGGATTCAGCTTCTTTTAAGTTCAGCAGTAAATTTAATACTGTTTTGGCCTTGACACCTGTATTCTCTTTCAATATTTCTTTGGGTAAAGCATGTCTTTTCAGTCATGAGATTTGTCCCTTTAGCATAATTGAAATAATGGGTATTGATTAAGTATATGCCAAATCTTTACCTGTTGTCTTTATCTTTCATATTTTAATCCTTTAAAAAAAAAAAAAAAGCTTTTGGTTTCTTTTTCTTTCTTATTTACTTTTCTCCATCCTGGATGCTGTGTCTTACCGTAGTTTAGCAGCGTGTCTTTTTCTGTTCTCTGCTTCTAGTTGGATTTTACTTCTCAGGTGGTGTAATCTTTACTTCCGGTTTGGGTTTTGCCAGCTCATATTTCATCTCATTCTCTGGTCATTCTTTGAGCTTATCTATTCTCATGAGCTTTGTTCTTTGCTGTTGTTTTTCCAAAAGTGACTGCTATAAGATTTTTAAAAATCATGGCAATATATTTGACACAATTTTGTCTGCTCTTTTACAATCCTTTTTTGGTGATTTTTCTTCATTTGTCGCTTATTTTTGTTATTTTCCTTCCATTTTTCATGTATCTTTCATAGACTCTATTTTCTTTTAAAGATTTTATTTTGAAGATTTTATTTATTTATTTGAAGAGAGCACAGAGGGAGAAGGAAAAGCAGGCTCCCTGTCAAGCAGGAAGCCCAGTGTGGGGGCTGGATCCCTGGACCCTGGGATCATGACCTGAGCTAAAGTCAGATGCTTACCAGACTGAGCCACCCAGGCGCCATGACCCTGTTTTCTTTTTAAATCAGTACTCTTAGTGAGGGTGTTGGATCAGCTCTGTGCCTGGCGATTGATAATGAAAGGACCAAGGGTAGCTGCTGTTTTCCTCAGGCTGTGTGTGAAAATAAGTTCTTTTAGCCTTTCTATCTTCCCAGATAAAAGAGTTCACTACTATGGGGCACATGGGTGGCTCAGTTGGTTAAGTATCTGCCTTCAGCTGAGGTCATGAGCCCAGGGTCCTGGGATCGATTTCTATATTGGGCTCTCTGCTTAGTGGGGACTCTGCTTCTCCCTCTGTCTGTCCCTTCCAGTGCTTGTGTGCTCTCTTTCTCTCTGTCAAATAAATCATAAGAAAAAAGAAAGACTTCACTGTGGAGTCTCACTATAGAGAATTTCTCTTGACTCTTTCTCACTAGCTGCTCTCTTTGTAAAGTTTTCTGTCTGATTTCTTCTTTCTTGCTTCTTGAGCTCTCCTTCCAAGAAGATTCTTACCTTCTGTCTTTGTTCCTGATGTCAAGTGGAAGATTGTTTGTTTTTCCTTTCAGGATATGCTGGTTAATTTCAGAGAACTAGGCACCGGGGCACTTCTATAGTCTTGTGTATTTTGACAGGGTTGTCAAGCACTTGTATTTGATCTGCACTAATTTGGGCAGTCTTTTCTGATGTACGTTTTGATATTACAGATGATTGTTTCATTTTGGTTGTTCTCATTTTGGTTTCATATTCCTCTTTTGATCTTTTAGGAAGAGAAGGAGGAGATTGCTATCTTGACTCTGGGTTTAAAACTGGAGACTTAGAATTCTTTGTAAAAAATTTATTTCTTGGTTGATATGTATCCTATTGTATGCATCAGAATATAGAATGATACAGTGACTTTCATGAATGTTATTTCATTGAGTAGTACTTGAACATGATTCTGCTTTATATGTAATTGTGAACTCTTCATTGGCCTAAGAACACTTTATTAGATACTTCATTTTCATAATTTTCAGTAGCTCATGTTCACTCTTACTAATTCTGTATTGATTTCCTAATTGTAGTCAAGTAAAGGAGAATTGACTGCACTTGTACATCAGCTTCAAGAAAAAGACAAGTTACTTGCTGCTGTGAAGGAAGACGCGGCTGCTAGTAAGGATCGGTGTAAACAGTTGACTCAGGTGAAGACATTCTTGGATTTAACGGTTATGTGTTCTGAATCAAAAGCAGTGAGGGATTTCAGAAATTGTCTGTAATCACAGATTTAATTATTTGTTATAGCAAATTTATACCCAGTAAGAGTCAATTTCTTACAGAATTATGGTGGTGATTTCTCACTTTTTCATATTGTAACCTGCAGTTGAATTACAAATTTAAAATAACAGTACTCCTAAGTATATTAATTTCAAATAACAGAAGCATTTGGGCATTGGGGGCATGTTTCAGTTGGGTCTGACCTATAATTAGTCTCTAAGGAAGCATAGAACTGGTTATTTAAATCCAGTAGGATAAATGTGGAACTCTTAATAGGTGATTTTATTTATAAAGGTTCTTGTGATAAATATTTATAATTTTTAATCAATGAAGTTCTTCAAACCCCAGATATTTTACTCTGAGAGATTAAAAAAAATCCAAAAAACCTTTAAAAATTATGTTAAAGATCATGTGAAATGATAAAAATTTCTAATTAGAAGATAAGTCCTGGGGATGTAATGTACAGCATGGTAACTATAGTTAGTAATACTGTGTTATGTATTTGAAAGTTGCTAAGAAAGCACATCTTAAAGGATCTCATCATGAGAAAAAAAATTTGTAACTATAGTGGTGATGTTAACTAGACTTATTGTGATCATTTTACAATATATATAAATATTGAACCATGTTGTATATCTGAAACTTACATAATGTTCTGTGTTAATTATATCTCCAAAAAAAATTAGGTAGACTGAGAACATAATTGAAATTCTATGGAAAAATATGGTCTTATTCCTCCTGAAGTACTTGTTTCTCCTTTTAGGAGTTAAATACAGTAAATGAGGGTTTTTTTTTTTTTTAAATCTTTCATAAAGCTGCTTGATGACATTATGAGGATGGCCTCATTTGAATATAATACCTTTTATGTGAATTTGAAGTAAATAAAAGTTAATGGAAAAACTTGGTCAGATTAAGATTAATCGAAGTTGTTACTCAATAAATGTTACTAAAATAGCATGTTTCCTTAAGATTACACACTTTAGTACAGTTTTATGTGGCTATAATTTTCAGACTATAACTTAAAAATTAAGAAGTTACCCACTTCGTAGAATTCATTGAGCTATATACTTATGACGTGTGTACTTTCTTCCTAAGTGTATTATATACATCAGTATAACACTTTGCAGATATAAGTAAACTCTTATGGGAGGAAACCATCAGTCTATACAGTCCATAAAAGTTTTAAGTTTTGGGGGTGCCTCAGTGGCTCATTCAGTTAAACGTCCCACTCTTGATTTTGGCTCAGGTCATGTCTCAGAGTTGTGAGATTGAGTTGTGTCCCATCCTGGGCATGGAGCATACTTAAGATTCTCTTTCTCCCTCTCGCTCTGCCCCTACCTCCACCCCCCACCCCTGCATGTGCGCGTATATTCACTTGAAAAAAAAGTGTAAAATTTTTCAGTTTCTTAGAGGAGGAAGTATAAACTGATGATGTCTGCAGGTAACTTTAAAGTTGGTTGGCTCTCTTTTACTTTGGTAATATTTGTTCTAGGAGTTCATAATAGTTGCAATACAAAATGAAATCACCCTTTTAAGATTTGATTTGGGAAGATAATAAAACTTGGAGTTCTGATTTTTTACTTTTCCTTCTTCCAATCTTCCATTCTACTATAAACATCTTTTTATCTTTTCTCTTAGCAAAGAGACTTTTTTCTCTGCTAGGTTATTTTTTTTAAGGTCTTTATCTAAACCCTAATTATTTTGCCTTAAAACTATTCTTTCTTATAATCAAGTTAGAATGTAGGAATTATTCTAGATTCAGCTCTTTAACTCTTAGACCAGAAAGTAGATTTGGAATAAGAGTAGATGGAACAACAAAGTGTTTATGAAAGTAACTGATGTAAAGCTAGATGCAGGTAAGATGCAGAGACAATTTCTTTTTTAAACCTTTGACCTCAAGCATGTACTTATTTCAAAATTCATGATTGTCTTACTGACATCAGTTTTGCTGATGCTAAAAATGTTTTTTAAAATTAAAATCTTATGGTATTATTTTTAAATAAGTTTTCATAATATTTTTTCTGGTTTATTCTTCTAGGAAATGATGTCAGAGAAAGAAAGAAGCAATGTGGTTATAGCAAGGATGAAAGATCGGATTGGAACATTAGAAAAGGAACATAATGTATTTCAAAACAAAATGCATGTTAGTTATCAAGAGACTCAGCAGATGCAGATGAAGGTATCTTTTTATTTTTTGAAAACAAAATGAAATTTTGCATTCATTAATTAGCAAACTTTAGGTGCCTAATATGTGCAAGGGTATGTGCTGGGCAGTGGTACAGTGACTAGTTAAACTGGCTCCCTGTCTGTAGGTAAGCACCTTTTTGAGGTAGGTGTGAGGCAGAGGCTCGAAACTGACAAGTAAATACTCCATTACAATGTAGTAGTCCTGCCTTATCCCTTTTCACTTTCTGTGGTTTCAGTTACCATGGTCAACTGTGGTCTGGAAGCAGATGATTCTTCTGACATACTGTCAGAAGGTCAGTAGTAGTCTAACACTGTGTCACGGTGCCTACGTCACTACCTTCGTCTCCTCATGTAGGCATTTACTATCTCACATCATCACAAGAAGGGTGAATGTGGTGTAATATATTGGAGAGAGAGAGATCACCTTCATGTAACTTTTATTACAGTGTATTGTTGCACTTCTGTTTTTAGTTACTAATCTCTTAACTGTGCCTAATTTATAAATTAAAGTTCGTGATATGTATGTATGTATAGGGAAAAGACATAGTATACCCATGGTTTAGTACTCTGCAGCTTCAGGCATCTACGTGGGGATCTTGGAAGGTACTACCTGTGGATGGGGGGGATTACTGTAGAAGTAAGCAGTGGATGCTTTGGAGCTATTGGGATGGGGAGTAGGGGAGAGGAGGATTATAGGGAAGACTTATTAGAAATGATATGCAGACTATGTTGAATGTTTTAAAACAATTAGGCATTATCAGGTAAAAGAGTGAAGAAATGGGCAGTGAGTTACTGGTGTGATTCCTTAGTCCCATCCCTAGAGGTGATTGTTCAGTAAGTCTTATTTTGGGGCCCAGGATGGAACTTTTTAAAGTTTTTTATTAACATGTAATGTATTATTAGCCCCAGGTGTACAGGTCTGTGAATCGCCAGTTTTACAGACTTCACAGCACTCACCTTAGCACATACCTTCCCAGTGTTCATAACCCAACCACCCACCCCCACCCCCTGGCAACCCTCAGTTTATTTTGTGAGATTAAGAGTCTCTTAGGGTTTGTTTCCCTCCCAATCCCATCTTGTTTCATTTTTTCCTTCCCTACCCCCCACAACCCCTAGCCCTGCCTCTCAAATTCCTCATATCAGGGAGATCATATGATAATTGTCTTTCTCTGATTGACTTATTTCGCTCAGAATAATACCCTCTAGTTCCATCCACGTCATTGCAAATGGCAAGATTTCATTTCTTGTGATGGCTGCATAGTATTCCATTGTATGTATATATGTATGTATGTGTGTATATATATATATATATCACATCTTTTTTTTTTTAAATTTATTTATTTGACAGGACAGAGAGAGAAGGAATAGAAGCAGATGGAGTGGGAGAGGGAGAAGCAGTCTTAATGCTGAGCAGGGAGCCCGATATGGGGCTCGATCCCAGGATGCTGGGATCATGACCCGAGCGGAAGGCAGACGCTTAACGACTGAGCCACCCAGGCGCCCCTATACCACATCTTCTTTATGCATTTATCTGTTGATGGACATCTAGGTTCTTTAGGATGGTGCTTTTTAATGAGTGCATCCCAAGTGTTTTTGATAGAGGTTGCCAGGTGATAACAGTTCATAAGAAATGCAGTAGAAGTTGTGTTTGGAAATCAGGGGTAGAGTGAGGAAGAGATCTAGAGATGTAAATAGAGGCCCTGTCTTAAAGGGCCTTATATACCTGAAGACTGGGGAGCCACTAAAAGAGTTTATGGAACTCAGCAGTGTGATTATACTAGTATTTTTAGTTATTACTCTGGTAGCAGTATGGAGAGTGGAATGAGATAATTGCAAGGCTTTTGCAGGAATCCAGGTCTGAGAACAAGGGCCTAAAATCAGATGTTGACAATGAGGGGTTGAGTTTGAGTGATGCAGAAGAGTTAGTAGATGGGGCTTAGTGATGGAGTGGAGGAGAGAGCAAGAGAGAGAGAGCTGATAACGAAGGGTGATGACTCCTAAGGTTTTGGCCAAGTGACTTGTCTCTTGTCTTACTTCCACCTCTCTTCTTTCAGCATTTCAGAAGGTTCAGTTCTTACTGTCTTTTCTATGTGTTACTCGTTTTCATGATTCCAATTAAGTCTGGTTGGTTGGTTGGTTCTCTCTTTCTCTAAGATTGAAATACCATTTTTATCATTGATGAAGAGACTGTTGAAGAATATGGTTTGTGTTGGCTTATCTATTGGGTGTGTAATATTTAGCCTATATGATCTTTGTGGGCCAGTGATTTTTTGAATTTTTTCCATTGCTAGCTGATGGTTCAGTTTGGAAGCTCTCGTCATCACCTCAATTTTAACATATGTCTAAGATCAGACTCTTGCTTTTGATCAAATTCTCATTTTCCAACATCCGAGGCATTATTATCCTCAGGCTTGAATCGTTTTGGTTTCTCTCTCTTGCCCGGTTTACAATTTTTTCTGAAATCTTTAAGATACTTTATTTCAAGGTACTCTTGCATTCAGTTCTTAGATACTTCCTTAGTTTATTATTTCATACTGGAATAATTATAGTGGCTTTTTAATCTCTCATTTCCATTCTAACATGTAAATACTGTCAGATATTTATTTCTTAGATATTATTTTGATCACATTGCTAGTCTGCTAAAAAATCTTATTCTTCACAGCTATCAAAGTCCCAGTGTTTTCCACAGAAAAACACTAAAAAAGAAGTGAATGAATCTGTTGTCAGGTTCTTATAGTATCCACTGCTTTTTGCTTTCACTTGACCTGATCCTCTGTCTTTTCAACCCCGAGTGGTGTGAGATATCCTTTCCCATTAATAAATGGGTTATTAAAGAATTGATTTTCCTAGTTTCAAATGATTTTTTTCTTTTTCTTTCTTCTTTTCTTTTTCTTCTTCTTAATTGCTACTTACTATTAAGTCAGGTATTTGTAGTACTCTTATTGAGGGTGGAAGGTGATTTATTTTTTCTTTTTGTTTTTTAGAAGCCAGGATATAGGTTCTATGTGATATGTTCTCTGAAAGATAAATACATATACTTTAATTTCTCTCAATTAGGTTTTCTTAAAATTAAGATTATTTCACATTCTAAAATAAGACCTTTGCTTACAGGAATATGAGATTCGTGTTCTTTATCTCTTGGTTCTGTAATTCTGAAATAAGAAATAAAGGCCTGAATTTTTTATTTTTTATTTTTTAATTTCTTTTCAGTGTACCAGAATTCATTGTTTATTCACCACACCCAGCGCTCCATGCAGTATGTGCCCTCTATAATACCCACCACCAGGTTCACCCAACTTCCCACCCCCTGCCCCTTCATAACCCTCAGATTGTTTTTCAGAGTCCATATTCTCTCGTGGTTCATCTCCCCCTCCAATTTTCCTCAACTCCCTTCTTTCCATCTCCCCATGTCCTCCATGTTATCCCTTATGCTCCACAAATAAGTGAAACCATGTGATAATTGGTTCTCTCTGCTTGACTTATTTCACTCAGCGTAATCTCTTCCAGTCCCGTCCATGTTGCTACAAAAGTTGGGTATTCATCCTTTCTGATGGAGGCATAATACTCCATAGTGTATATGGACCACATCTTCCTTATCCATTCATCCGTTGAAGGGCATCTTGGCTCTTTCCACAGTTTAGCGACTGTGGCCATTGCTGCTATGAACATTGGGGTACAGATGGCCCTTCTTTTCACTACATCTGTATCTTTGGGGCTAATACCCAGTAGTGCAATTGTGTGGTCATAGGGAAGTTCTATTTTTAATTTCTTAAGGAATCTCCACACTGTTCTCCAAATTGGCTGCACCAACTTGCATTCCCACCAACAGTGTAAGAGGGTTCCCCTTTCTCCACATCCTCTCCAACACACGTTGTTTCCTGTCTTGCTAATTTTGGCCATTCTAACTGGTGTAAGGTGGTATCTCAATGTGGTTTTGATTTGAATCTCCCTGATGGCTAGTGATGAAGAACATTTTTTCATGTGTCCGATAGCCATTTGTATGTCTTCATTGGGGAAGTGTCTGTTTGTGTCTCCTGCCCATTTTTTGACATGATTATCTGTTTTGTGTGTGTGTGTGGAGTTTGAGAAGTTCTTTATAGATCCTGGATATCAGCCTTTTGTCAGTACTGACATTTGCAAATATCTTCTCCCATTCTGTGGGTTGAAAGGCCAGAATGTTAGAGAATAGATTTTTGCATGATGAATTTGCCATCTATTTGGTTATAGCTCAGTTTGTGATAATATGAATGTGTTAAACATATTTTCAGTTTTTAAACTTTTGATTACTAAAATCTTTTCATTAAAAACTGCAAACATAAAATTGATAAAGGATCAAGATAGGGTTATTCTGTAGGAGTCTGTTGGGTAGGAAAGAAATTCTAAGTCTTTTATTTCTAAAACAACATTTCTATTTGTATTAATCATTTCCAGTATGATATCCCCTAACATCCACTTGCATTCTTGAATGTTGGGGCAGCTTGTATTTACTTTGCATTCACCACAATCAAAATGTAATTCATCCTTGGGGTGCCTGGGTGGCTCAGTTGTTAAGGGGCTGCCTTCGGCTCAGTTCATGATCCTGAGGTCCTGGGATGGAGCCCCGCATCTGGCTCCCTGCTCAGCGGAAACCTGCTTCTCCCTCTCCCAGTCCCCCTGCTTGTGTTCCCTCTCTTGCTGTATCTCTCTCTGTCAAGTAAATAAATAAATAATTATTAAAAAGAAACGTAATTCATCCTTTAAATTTGTTTATATTTATTTGAGAAAGATGGTCCAAACTTCATTCTATTGATGCCTTTTACATTCTCATTATAATGAAGTATGTTTTAAGTTAGCTTTGGCAGTCATTGTTTGTAAATCTTATGTTTGTAAAATACTTTTAGTTCCAGCAAGTTCGTGAGCAGATGGAGGCAGAGATAGCTCACTTGAAACAGGAGAATGGTATACTGAGAGATGCTGTCAGCAACACTACAAACCAGCTAGAAAGCAAGTATGTTTCCAAATGCTTTATTTTTAATTGAATGGCAGAATATTTTCATTGAATGGCAGAATATTTTCTTGAACCATCAAAATTGGGTTTGATAATAATAGATTAGACTTCTGTGTTTTACATTTGTTTCTAAAATGAATTAATTTTCTAAAACAATTTTCTTGTTATGTAAAGATCCTCTTCAGCTAAACTATGTGATAAACACAGTGCTAGCAGTGCAACATTGTCTACAAATATATGAAACTGAATTTCTAAGTTTTAAAACACCTGTCCCCTTTAACAGCAGTTTTTAAGCTTCATTATTCAGAAAGGCATCTGGCATGTTCAGTAAAAAAGCATATTCTTGAGTCTTACCCCTAAAAGATTATGATTCAGTCAGTGGCTCTGAGGTGGAGCCCAGGAATCTGCATATTAAGACCTAGTCCTTGTGATAGTCATGAAATTGGCCCTGATCTATACTTTGAGAAACTGTGCCTTAGAGAAGAGTTAGTAGCATGGTTACAAGAATAATAAGCACTCTGACTGATTTCAGTAGATTTTCAGAACACCCTTTTGAGGGTGACGCTGTTGACTTATGCTCATGAGTATGTGGTCATCCATTTTTCTTGATTATGGTGATTTTAGAATTTGTGTAATTATTACCAGGATGATTCACAAATTATAGTCAGCCAAACTTCATTATTAGTAGACGTAAAACATTTTCTTTTCGACTGGCTGTAAGTGGAATTACTCAGAAAAACAGGTATCAAATATGTTTTGTTTATTCTTTTTATGTGTTTGTAATAACAGAAGGTTCCTAATCCAGTTACTGTTTTCAGGCAGTCTGCTGAACTAAATAAACTACGCCAGGATTATGCTAGGTTGGTTAATGAGCTAACGGAGAAAACAGGAAAGCTACAGCAAGAGGAGGTCCAAAAGAAGAATGCTGAGCAAGCAGTTACTCAGCTGAAGGTGATCTAGTCCCATCCCTTTTGTTATCATTTAATAAATAATGTAGATATTCAATTCAGGGACCTAAATATGTATGTAGGTTTGAGAAATGCAGTTTGAGGTTTAAAGGAACCTGTAATTTAAGTGCTCTGCCTGTGTAGAAGCATGTGTAGTAACAAGAGAATTGAATATAGGCTTGAGACTGAAGTTAAAGACTGAAGAAATGAAAAATTAAATTTGCTGATTGACAGATACAATTTCTTTGGGTGGTTAGGGTTCACATGTGAGGCAAAAATCAAGTAGTTAAAATTACCTTTAATATATCACCCATAACTTGGATTTTTCAGTAAGTTCTGTAGGGCATATTTTTCTTCCAGCATTGGAATAGATGATTTTCCTTTGCAACAAGACCAAGAACTGCTCCAGTAGCTTTCACTTGAGCCATAGTATTAAGGGGAAAAAAAAAAAAAAAAGTCACAGTTTTTTAAGATACCAGAAGGATACTTAGTACCATAAGAAGCTCATGTTGAGAAGTCATGCATGGGGTTGCTTAGGCTACAGAGGAATAGATTTGTTTCTTTTGTACCTTATAGCATATGCATATTGAGTAGAGTGATAAATAGAATTGTCCTTTCCTCCTTTTACTGGGGAGAGGATTTATTGAACACATACTTCAATTTGTGTAAGTCCAGTGTATTAGATTCCTACCTAGGTCATTGGTAGAATCATACCTTAATATCCGTTTCAGAGTGGTAGGGGTTAAAAGGACTTTGAGAATAATTGAAGGTGGAAGTTTGTTTTCTTGGCATTTTCATGGTCCCTCTGGGAGATTAATATAATTATCCTTTCTTTTATTCAGAATTTATCTTGCTGGTCTGTTTACTGCTGGCACTTAGAAATAGGGCAGTTCTGTATGGATATGGATAAGGAGATAAATGATATTAAAGACTATAGTCTTCATTGAAGTGTTGTGCTGGACCTCAAAATTTGAATTTTAGGTACCAGTAGGTACCTGGGATTTAGCAGTAAAGATGCCATTCTGTCTTTTGAAAGCCTATCAGCTGAAGAAAATAAAAATGGAAAACAGATCTTAGCTAAATAGATCAGATATATACATAGTAGTAGCTATAGTGACCTACCTGCACAAATATTTGGTTTTTGTAAATTGGAGGGTAGAATGACTGCAGCTGATATCTTTGTATGTTTTAAGTCTGGACATACCTGCCTGTTTTATTAATGTAGGAGACTGATGGGATAAGCAGTTTTATGACAAGAGTAAAGAGGAGGATGTTTTTTGTGTTTTTTTTTTTAATTTGAAATCCTGTGATTATTCTAACTTACTCTTTTTCCAGGTTCAACTACAAGAAGCTGAGAGAAGGTGGGAAGAAGTCCAAAGCTATATTAGGAAGAGAACAGCAGAGCATGAGGCAGCACAGCAAGGTAAGGGGAGAGGTATTCGTGTAAATTTGGTATATAGTCCTGGGTTACATTTGCTCCCCTCTTGGTATTATGCTAAATGAAATAAGTCAATCAGAGAAAGACAATTATATGATCTCTCTGATAAGAGGACTTTGAGAGGCAGGGCAGGGGGTTGGGGGGGTAGGGAGGGAAAAAATGAAACAAGATGGGACCAGGAGGGAGACAAACCATGAGACTCTTAATCTCAGGAAACAAACTGAGGGTTGTTGGGGAAGAGGAGGGTGGGTGGGATGGGATGGCTGGGTAATGGACATTAGTGAGGGTATGTGCTATGGTTAGTGCTGTGAATTGTGTAAGCCTGATGATTCATAGACCTGTACCCTTGGGGCAAATAATACATTATATGTTAATTAAAAAAAAATTTGCTCCCCTCTATGTATGAAGAAAGTGTGATTTGACCTTTTTTGTTTAGGCCGTTGAAAGTAGCTTTTGCACTTTCAGAGTATTTTATTTTTTTAAGAGTTGTTAGAGTTCCTAAAATAAATTCTCTACTAGCTTTATCCTGAAGCATTAAATTGCAAAGGAAATTATAGTTTATAATGGAGTAATAGGAATCTAGTTGTGTGTGTTTCCTTTCTGTAGTTACTCCCTTTGGTTCTTTGATTACCTCTTTATTTTTTGTTTGTAAAGGAGGACTCACTTTCTGTATTGTGAAGAGAAAGAGCATTTCAAATGGCTGACTTAAAACAGTCTACTTAAATGTTGACTTTCATTACTTATTCTTAATTTGATGAATCCATCTGGGGGATAATGGAGCTTGTGTTATGTGTATTATTTGTCACCGTTACTCCTTTTCTCCTGTAAGAGTCAGTGTAGTAAAATATAGTTCCAAACAGTAGGATAGATCATACAGTTTTGGCTTTTTAGACCTTTGGTTTCCTCTGATTCTCCATGCCTGCCATCCCTCCATTCCCATATTTCCCTTTGGTTCAATATTTTAATATACCCAACATACTTAAAGGCTTTTTTCTTTATATATAAAATTTATGTCAATGTTCAGATACATTAGCTTATTTTTTTAATTTACATTTTACATTTCATCAATGAAGCACATATGAATGTTGACAAAAGAATTGAGCTGTAAACTATATATATTTCTCTAAAACTATGTAACTGTAAACCGTAAAACCTCACTCTGACCAGAAGCAATCATTTTTGCTTTTAGTATTCTCCATCATATTTGTAAATACATTTATTATTTGTACGTTTACTGCTTTCCCTTAATAGGCATCTGTTGACTTTTATTATAGGAAATGAGGTCTTAACTCCCACACCATTCCTCCCACCTTCCCCTCATTCTGCCAGCATGGTTACGCATACTTCTTGATCATGTCAGTATTCATTGTTGACATCATTATAACAGTGTAGCTTAGTCCTGAGCCAAGATAAATATTAAAACTGCAGTTCTTCCTGTGAACGATGTTTTCTTTTCTAGAACTAATTACTGCTTTATGTTTTTAACTTGTTTGATTTTTATTTTATGATTTAAAATTTTACCTATGGTTAAACTATTATCCTCTCTCCTCTGCCTGTCTCTCAACATATGAGGGAGTAGAGAATCTTTTCAGATTTTCCTGGGGATATCCCTCTGGAGTCCTCTGTCTTCCTATTTCAGGACTTGTTTTCTAGGTTGGCTCCATAGCTGTCTTCCTGAGACTACCCGGATTCTGGATACTATGTTAATGCCATCTTTCTTGTTTTCCTCCTTCATTTAATTGCATATCTTTTAGTCCCATGAGGGCATGCCTCTAAGTACATTTGTTAAGGCTTTGCATATCTGAAAATGTTTTTATTTTTTCTGTCTTCATGCTTGATTTGAGTTTGATTGGATGGAGAGTTCTAGGTTATTCATAATTTTCCCCACAGAAATTTGAAGGCATTAATTCAGTGTTCTAACTTTCACTATTGCTGGTAAAGAAATATTATGCTCTTCTGAGTTCTAATCCTGGATATGACCAGTATGTTTAATTATAAGTTCTTTTTTGAGTTCTGTTTCATTCTGTTATTAGTGTCTTGTTATGACAGCAACATCTTTTAAAATATACACACACTTGTGGGCACCTGGGTGGCTCAGTCGTTAAGTGTCTGCCTTCGGCTCAGGTCATGATCTCAGGGTCCTGGGATTGAGCCCCACATCAGGTTCCCTGCTCGGCAGGAAGCCTGCTTCTCCCTCTCCCACTCCAACTGCCTGTGCTCCCTCTGTCACTGTGTTTCTGTCAAATAAAATCTTAAAAAAAAAAAAATATATATATATATATATATATGTATATATATATACATACATACATACATACATACACGCACGCACACACACACACACACTTGCATTTTCTCTTTTTCCCTATATTTGCTTCTCTTCCATGGTGGTTGTGGTGGTGAACTTGTTTATTTCGTGGGGCCAAGAAGTAGCTCTCATGATACCTAGTACCTCCATTTCCTGAGACTTTCCAGGTTTTTCAGACACCTTCCCCTTCCATGTTAGTGATCATCTATTTCCCTATTCATTTTATCTTAATTTCTGGATTTGGAGTTAATTCATTTCTGATTGCATCAAAGATAGTTTGTGTTTGTTTCTCATTTTTTTGTTGTTGTTTTGGGGTCATTGCTAATAAGAGAAGCAGACAGAAAAGTTGTACTTCCTTCTACACCAGGACATTTGTCAGCCCTCAACAACTTTGTCTGTTTTCTAGGTAGGATAGTACAGGGAATTTATAAGAAATTCACTAGATAACTTACTAAAGTGTCTGGGGATATAAAGAATGCTTTCAAGACATGATACAACACTTTTAAGCATTCATGTACTATTAACTTAACACATTTTTGAGAATATGTTGTGTACCAAGCCTTGGGCACTGCTCTGGATATAGAGAAAAGGTAGTTCTGATCTCAGAAAGTGTACTTCCTAGGTGAGGATAAGAATTAGTATAGTGTGGCAGGTTCTGTGATAAAGGTAAACCTGGAGTGCTCAGAGGAGCCATGTGCAGGTGGGGGAAAAGAGGAGAGATTCAAGGAGTTTTCTTCTAGAGGAGATAATGCTTGTGCTAAAGATGAATAGTAGTAACCATGCAAAGGAAGAGAACTTTGTAAAATGCTGTTTGGTTACAGATTTACAGAGCAAATTTGTGGCCAAAGAAAATGAAGTACAGAGTCTGCATAGTAAGCTCACAGACACCTTGGTATCAAAGCAACAGTTGGAGCAGAGACTAATGCAGTTAATGGAATCGGAGCAAAAAAGGGTGACCAAAGAAGAGTCTTTACAACTGCAAGTTCAGGTATCTAATTCTCTTTTTGAGAAAATGTGTGTCTCTGTAGAAGAGAGAGGACCATCTACCTTATCCTAATTGTGGAGTGGTGATGAATAATTATAACTTAATCTTTGAGCAGTTGTCATAATATGGTGTGTTTGAATATGTGCTTAAAGATGTCCTCACTCAGTCTTAAGTTCTTTGTGTTAGATTAGGGACAACACAACCTATTCTTAATTTACCTTCTATATCAACTCTCAAAATATAGTGCCTAGTCATTGTTGTTAAAATTATGGCTTTTGGAATCTGAGAATGCCTTTTTAAAGATAAACATAAGTTTGTACCTCATTTAGTTCATGTACATTGGTATATTTGTTAATAGCACACCTCCCCCCCCCTCTTCTTTTTGGTTGTTATTTATGTAAGGATATTTTGGAGCAGAACGAGGCTTTGAAAGCTCAAATTCAACAATTCCATTCCCAGATAGCTGCCCAGGTAATTGTGCTTTCATATTGCTTGTCGTTACTAATATGTATTATAATAATGATAACATATTATTACCAATATATAATATAAATACATATAATTTAATAATGATATAATAGAATATAATTCTTAGCCATTAAATTAATTGTCTGAATGCCTGTTGAGTGCCAGGCACTGGATTAGTAGTTGGGAAACTAGTCTGTGAATCAACACTGATAGTCCTGATAGCCCAACACTCTGATAATTATATATATAGTGTTGTGGGAAAATACCAAGAAAGAAGTCCAAATCCAACTAATGGAGAGTTTTTACCATAGGAGGAAGAAACGTTCATAATCTTGACTCAGAACAGAAGAAATTGCCCAAATGGTGTTTAGAATAGTGGTTTATGTATTAAAAATGCTTACTAAATACTGACTGGCCATAAGGGAAAACTTTATATACCCTTAGTTGGTAGCAGTATGTTAATAATATAATATAGTATGTTAATACATAATGTGTGCAAAAAGATCACTTTGTGCAAAAAGATTATGTGTGCAAAAAGATCACTTTAAAACTTCTGTTTAGTAAGTGGGGACACCTTCCAGAGTTTTGCAAGTTGTATTGTTAGACCTGTTATACTTTGGCAACATTGCTTTTTAACATAGTTATAGTCTAAAGTGTATATATCTATAATACAATATTAAAAAAGAAAAACTTCTAAGTACTTATTTCTGTAACATGTACTGTTCATTTCAATTCCTCAACTTCAAAATTCTAAAAATTGTAGAAAAAGTACTAGTTTTTTTCTACCTTAAAAAGTAATTTTAACATTAAAAACTTGTTTTTGAGGTTCAGGCAATTTCAAATTCTCGACTTTGAGATTGCACATATTTGTTTCTAGTTGTTTTCTTTGTAGAAACTGTAATCAAAAATGAACTAAGAATTTTTTACTATAGAGGAGGTTGTTTGTATATATGTGAATGTACATGTATATATGAATTATCAATTCAGAGTGGATTAAAGTCTTAAGTTATTAGCTGTGAGGTAGCTCTAGAAAATTTATCAGGAATTAAATATAGAATGCTATAAGTATGTTTTTGAAAAAGAGGAGAATGGTTATTACTAAATGACTTAATTGTTACCTTAATCATGAACTGTATCATTCCATTATTGGAAGTTGTTACTAAGATAAAGATGAAACGAGGCCTTTGTAGGTGTTTTTCTTGTATATTGTTACTTGTCAGTTATATAATTTCCAGGCCTGGCAGTTTGTTTCATTTGAACTGCTTTATGCAATGTAATTCCCTGATACTGGTTGTTGGTGATCAAGTTGCTTTCAGAATAATAGCTACTATTTATTGAACACTCATCATGGGCCAGATACTGCCTTAACAACTTGATATACATTAATTTCTTTTAATTTTTAAAGCTGTTTGATTATTGTACAACTTTTAGACTTAAATGCTTTTATGTTGACACTGTTTTTCTTTCTTAGACCTCTGCTTCAGTCCTAGCAGAAGAGTTACATAAAGTGTAAGCCTGCCTTTCTACACTTCTCTTATAATTGCTTAGTCACCACTAAATGATACGTGTTCCATCAAAACTTATGATTTCTTTATATTCTGACTTGTTCAGAAAATACTCTTACCTAGATCTGGAGCAACTTTTGCTCTCCCCCCTTCCCTCAGTGAGTTGAGTTCCTAAACATTGCACATTTTGTGTTTTTATGTCTTCATCGTAAAAAGAGTTGGGGAACCTTTTTTTTTATGTGGGGTTTAGCAGTGAAAGAGTATTGTGATTTGAGATTAATGGAAGTAAATTAGTTTTTGTGCCTCATAAGTAGTTATTACCTACTCTGTATTTTAACTATATGGTGGTATACCCCAAACAAGGTTCTGTTTTTAGTGTATTGTTTAATTTGCATAGACATGGCTCACTTGAGTTCAGAAGATCTAAAATCTGGCTTTGGCATTACCAGGTTTGTGAGCTTAAGCAAATTACTTCTTTTACCTCAAGTTTTAAAACAGGGGTATGTATTTTAGGAAGTTGTAGAATATATATGATAGATACTACTAAACTGAAAGGAGCTACAGAAATGGAGGGTACAGATGCATGAGAAACTACTTAACTAAGGGTGAGCATATTTAAGGCTTTTAATCCTTCGATTTGTGACTTGACATTGAAATGTTTATTGAATATAAAAATGTACTTCCTGTTAAAGGATTGCTGAAAAGGATAAGCAGATAAAACAGACTGAAGATTCTTTAGCAAATGAACATGATCATTTAACAAGTAAAGAGGAGGAACTTAAGGTACAGTAATTCTGATAAACGGCAAGTTGTTTTATAAGCATTGAATTATCCTGATATGGTAATCAGTATGACCATCTATGAAAAATGGAAAATACTCTAAAGTCATTTAAAAAGTGTCTGTCTCTTTATTAAGCTACAAAATCCTCATTAGCCTTCCAAGAAAAGAAGTTCGGAGGATTTTCTCATATGATACAATTCACAATAATTTGGGAAATATGCTAAATAACAGGAATTGATGATTTCCTTTTCCTATTTAAGAAATTGTGATTTGAGGCCTTTACTTTGAGACCTTTACTTAGGTAGAAGAGATGCTTTACAAAGCATATTTACATGTTATTTTTCCTTCTTATTCTAGGACATACAGAATATGAATTTCTTATTAAAAGCTGAAGTGCAAAAGTTACAGGCCCTGGCAAATGAACAGGTAGATCTTTATAGCTGTTGAGCGTTTACGTCAGAATTTGACCTTGTCTATACTTACTTCCATTGGAATTGCAAGCCCTAATTTCATTCATATACATAGTAAATGTAATGGTTATTTGTGTTTGGTTACATGGCATATTGTTGAAAGCCTCTTCTATTTGACCATGACTATCACAACCCACCTAGATAGTACTATTTTCATGCTGAAACTCATGTTTGATCAAATGAATTGATCACTTTTAGTGGATTCTTCGGAGATCTTAAAATATTCTTAATGTGCTCATTTGTTTTAGCCTTCTGCTATTTAATCAAAAAAGGATACTTTCATTTGGATAAAATTTGATGAATGAGAAGTACAAAATACTGGACAGCAAAAAGTATTACAAAAATATGTAGATACTGCTTTAACATTTACTTCAAATATACGGAAATGCAGCTTTTCAGTACATAAAAATAAGGGAAAGAATGGTTTTGAGTGCTTCCTAAGAAATGATTTAATTCTCATCCCATTCCAAACACAGGCTGCTGCTGCACATGAACTGGAGAAGATGCAAAAAAGGTGATTAGAGCGTTGCTATACATGGAGCCGTGCATACATTTATGTTTAAGTATAGTTGCAGAAATTATTGCTACTCATAACTGATAGTTGTGCACATAATTTATGTAAACCTTTGTGTGAATTATTTTAATTGATTTTTTTTTTCTCATAGTATTCATGTTAAGGATGATCAAATAAGATTGCTTGAAGAACAGCTACAGTGTGAAATTTCAAACAAAATGGAAGAATTTAAGGTGTGTGATTAAGCTTGTCAGCTGAGCTTAGAACAACCTACTAAAGTTTACAGTTGAAATGAATCTGATTGTACTAGTTTTTATATGAAATCACCCTGAAGCAATATTTCTGTAGTTTATTTGGGGATTATACGGACAATGAATGTTACACTTTTTGCCTGGATTATCTGTTCTTATAATAGACTTTTGAAATTTGTTTTGCCTCAGTCTTTGCTCTACTGTGGTTTTCATTTGGTAGTCTGTGATAGTTTTAATTGCCTCCATTGTCAGTTCAGTGCTAGTTTCTCTGGTCATGGCCTCTCAGCTTGAGTTGGAGTGCATTCGGACTGCTGGGGTACATCTCTTCATGTGTATGAGATTTGTATTCTTCTTCCTCTTTTTTTTTTTTTTTTTTTTTTTTTGCTTTTGTTTAATAGGAATCCTGTAAATATTCACTTAGGAAAGCAGGATTTCCCAGAATCCATTGGCATAGACTGTTTCAGTTCTTTGAAATACATATGAAACAATTCTAAGCACAGTGTTAACACTGTTCTGTTTTGGGATAAACCACATGACTGAATTGGGAGGCTTAGTTAAAACTAGTTTTAGAGATCATTGTACAAGTGGTTTTTACTAGTCCTGTATTTTTATATTTTGGAAATATATTCATTGAAAATGAAAAATGGAAACCACATGAAATTTGCATTGTATGTCAGTATATAATTCACCTGTCACTTTAAGTATATTTGGGTTAATATGGGTTTGAATGAGGGGGGGGTTGATTTTTTTTTTTTAACCTATTCAAATGATTGCTTTATCTTTTCTTAATAGAACAGTAAATTCAGATTTTTTTTTTCTTCAGATTCTAAATGACCAAAACAAAGCATTACAGTTAGAAGTTCAGAAGCTACAGACTCTTGTTTCTGAACAGGTAAGGCTTTAATGAATTGTAAGGCAGAAATATCTAATATTAACAAGATCTGATTCTTCTTAAATAATAACCACCTCATTTTTGAGGAGTTTTGCTGAATTATGGGTATATCTTTTCATTGCATTTCAGTTCACCTTGTGCTTATCAAGTGTCTAAGAAAAATATTTTTCTTCTTGAGGGGAAGCTAATGCTAACTTCCTGTTATAAGCACTTAAAAAAAAGTTCCATAGAATACAAAAAAAGTATTTTACGTTCGGTTCTCAGGATAAAAGTCTTTACACTTTTGGAGCCTTTTTTCTAAGGCAGCATGGTTTCTTAAAAAGAAAGTGGGTTTGAAACCTGCTACCAGCACTTAAAAGCGGAGTGATATTGATCAAATTGCTTAACCTTTTTGAGACCTTGTATTCCAAGTCTCTTACACTGAGATTTTATTTATATCATAAGCTTGTTAGATTTAAATGGGGACCTTTATGTATAGTGCTTAGCCTAGTGGTTGGCATTAAGCAGGTATTTTAAACCTCAGTTCCTTTCCCTTAGAATATTTATTTTTTCATCTCCTCTTTACCCCCTGTTGTCATCAGACTCTTCTGTATTTATAGCAACCTATCAAAACCGTAGCGGCCTTAGTATGCATGGCTTCATAAACTGGAGCTCCAGGCAATGTCCATTCTATGGCTATTCCTAAGAGTTGCCTTTGGACTTTTCTCCTACAGAACTCTTCAAATTCCAGGGTTTAAAAATACTCTAGAAACTCTTGATATTAGATGACACATTAAAATAGCTTTGAATGTTTCTCTAATAGTGTTAAACTTAGGGACTTGTATTAGAAGCTGAAATGTAAGTTGCAAATGGTAGCACTTCCTTTCAAAGATATATGCTTTCATTTTTTATTTGAAAATTCACATTGTGGAGGTATTAAATTGTTATAAGTAGTTGTTTTTCAGGCGAGCCACATGCTGTGGAAGTATTTGTTAATATCTGTTCACTTTTCAAGAAATAATCTTATTCTCTTCCTCTTAAATATGATAGTGCCTTGCATAATCTTTATTATTTTGTATATACTTTACCCTTGCAAACAAAAGGCAGTAGAGGAGGTAATGCTAAACTGATGATATTTAGTGCAGTGCGGGGACATGACTTAATGCCACTGTAATCCTAAAATAATATTTAAGTCTTACTGTTAAATCTTATTTCCCTTTGTTGTCGTATAGCTTATAAGAGTTTCATTTCATCAGTTGTAAGAATTCTCCCCCCTCAGTTTATCATCTCTGAAGTCTGGATGTATCTTAGAATCTCTGGTTAGCTGGCAGCATTTAAAATTTTAGTAGCTACATAAAATACCAGGGGGGAAATGTAACATTAATGACTTGGAAGAGGTAAAATGTGATTGATAATTTTTGATTATGTTACCTCTTGCCCAGAAAAGCAGAATGTTAAATTGTGAGTTGGTTATAGAGATTCTGAAAAACTTATTTCAGTGTATAAGCTTTTAAATACTTCCTAAAATTAACTTCATGAAAGGGAAAACAAATGCCTAGAAATGTATGACTCTGTTGTGGAATTTTAGTAATAACGGTGCTGGTAACTCTTACATTTAAATAGAAAACCGGAATCTTTACAAATCTTTTAACTTTTAGAATCTTTTAATCTTCTAGTTCTGCCTCATTAGACAGGAACAAAACCAATAGCTTTAAATTTTTCTTTTTCTTAAAGAGAATATGATGATGATTTAAGAATTGCCATTCTAATAGCTTACATAAAATTCCCCAGCATATGTGTGGAAGTTAATATTAAAAAAGAAAACCCTCAGGACACCTGGGTGGCTCCGTGGGTTGAAGCCTCTGCCTTCGGCTCAGGTCATGATCCCAGGGTCCTGGGATGGAGCCCTGCATCATCCGGCTCTCTGCTCAGTGGGGAGCCTGCTTCCTTCTCTCTCTCCGCCTGCCTCTCTACCTACTTGTGATCTCTGTTTGTCAAATAAATAAATAAACTCTTAAAAAAAAAATCCTCTAATTTCTACCTTAACCAAATCAGCCTTCTGATACTCCTAAGATTCCCATGTACTTGTAGATATTCGATTAGAATAACAACTTTTTGCATGAGATAGGTTTTAATGAATGAAGAATAGTTTTAGGAAGTTTAATGAAGAGTCCACAGAACAAAATTTTATAGCTACATTTTTAAAAAGAATTTGACAGGGAAAACTTACTTTGTGGTACTAATTTAAGATTTGCCAGTTGGTAATTCTTAGAACTTTTCTTCTCCTTAAAGTTCTCTTTTTAAAAAATAGTTTAGAAAACATGTTAACTACGATGGTGTGTTTTGGTTGTAGTTGTGACTTAGCTTTCTCATCTTGGCAGACCAAAGAACCATCTCTTTGGCTTCTTCTCTGGTCATTTTTATTGCTATCACTAGTGAAAGAAGAGATAAAGATTAGTGTAATCTTAATTTCTTTGATTTCCACCTTTCTTTAACCCCTTCCTATCCAGCAGTCAGAATTCTAAGTGACAGTTGAGAGATGAACAGTTTAGTTATATAAAAAAAGAAAATTCAGTCTTTTTGCTCCATGGATTTTTATCGGGGAGGAAAAGATTGAGCTTATTGAAACAGAAACCAGTGATGGTGCCAAGTTGTTGTTTCTTCAGGTGTAGGAGACAGAAAGACAACAAATACCAGGTAAGGTAAACTGTTTATACACTAAAGAGGGCAAGGCTCCATGCTGATATAAGCCTATATGATAATCCTAATGAAGCAAATAAATCAGTTACTTACTAGGATCTCATTTATTCAAAATAAAACTTCTGGGGAAGCAAGGTTCTGAGTTATTTTTTTTTTTTTGAAAGCATAAGGGCAACATTTTTATTCTTATTCTAGAAGATTTTTATTAAGTAAAAACTATAGGGGTAGGAAATTCTTTCTTCTTTGCCCTGTTGCCTGTTTGTTTTATTGCAGAAGAATTTATTGTATTAAATGTAGTTTGGGAAATTGTCTAGGGAGAATAAAATTGGATTGGGTTAGGCTGGTAATGTTTAAAGTAAAAAGGTTGGATGGATGCTAAGCTGGTCACTTTTCTGCAATTGAATATTTGGTAGGCTGATGACCGAGAGTACATGTTAAAGTGTATCTCTGTTAAAGGAAATTAATTTTATTCAGGTTTATGAATTGAGTATCTGCTAGGTACTATGCTCCATGCTGAGGCTACAGAGATGAATGAGACTTGGTTCCTACCCTCAGGAATATGGCTTTTAGTGTGGAGATAGATGTGTAACACAGAAAAGTATGATGAATAAAATTCTTTAATTGTGGTACAGGGTTGGAGGAAGAGATAATGAATTCTGTCTGAAGGACACTGAGGGTAAAGAGGCACCACAGAGAAGGCTTGATTTTGAAAAATAGCCATTACTTTGCCCAATAGCTAAGGGGAAATCCAGCTCAGGGAATACAGTATTAATACTTACTTGGCAGGGGAGATACTATGGTCACAAAGGTGTTTTTCCCAGGGCAAGGCTTATCCATTGCACTCCGGATGTGCTGACTCCTGCGATTTCCCCAAATGTGGGAAACTCAACTGCATAATTTGTGGTGGTGGGGGACTGTGTTTGCGCTTTCCCCTGTTCAAAAAAAAAAAAAGTCATGGGTCATGGCAGTGTGTGGCCAAACTGGTGTATTCATAGTTTATTGGCATGTTGTAGAAAGTGTAAAGGATGCAGTGTAAGGAGTAGAGAAAGAGAGGCTATGGCCCAATCATGAAGGACTTTGTATGCTGTGTATGGTCCATGAACTTGATCTAGCATGTTGGTAAATCCCTGAAAGATAATTGCAAGGATGAGTAAGTGTCTTGTCTAGCATTTTAGATTACTCTGGTAACAATGAGGTATTTGAATTTGAATGGGGGAGGAGTATGTAGGACTAAAGGTATAATGCAATAAGTGATTAAGGTTTAGATAACTTGAACTTAATAGTGTTGTCTTTTTTTTAATTGAGATATAATTGACATATAACATTAGTTTCAGAAGGACTAATGATTTATGTGTTGATAATGTGAAGTGAGCACAGCAAAAGTCCAGTTAATAGTTAACATTCATCACTATACGGTTACAAATTTTTTGTTTAATCTTTTTTTTTTTTTTTTTAAAGACTGCAAGTGTGTGTGCACTCTAGCTGGGTGGGAGTTGGGGGAGGGGAGGTGGTAGGGGAAGGGGGGAGAGAGCAAGGTCCACACCCAGCATGAAGCTGGGATGTGGTGCCTGATCTCATAACTGAGATCATGATCTGATCTGAAATCAGGAGTCCAGTGCTTAATTGACTGAGCCTCCCAAGTGCCCCTGTTAAATCTTACGTGAGATGGCCATCATCAAAAATAAAGATGGACAAAAACCCATCTTGATGAAAAATTTGTAAACTTACTGCATGATTTATATTTGTAGTTTATAAACCTGACTTACTATACTTTTGACAACTCCAGTCTCCTTTCTGGTGATAGGGAAATTTTTCCCATTGGGAAGTTTTTCCTGTGCCCCTCACAAAATACTCCTTGTAGGCAACAGGCAGAGAGAAGTATAGTGTGGTATTGTGATATTTGAGATGGATGAAGCCAAGGGTCTAACCTAAGGCATTGAAGAAAAGGGGGTTAATTTTAGAAATATATAAGAAGTGGAGTCTCAGGACTTGGATTTGGCAATGGAAAAATTAATAGTATTTGTGAAAAGGGTTATAATAGAATTGGGGGAAAAGTAAGAAACTAGAAAATTAGAAAAGTACAGATAAGGAATGGGATGGGCAGAAAAAATATTCAAAGAAAACACCTCAAGTCTGTTTTGGTAGGCTACTTAGCTGCCTGAAGGCTTACGAGCTAAGGGGGAAGCCTCTCTTCTGGACACAAAATAAATTATAGCAGTGGGGACTTTTTGTGTTTCTGGAGAGATGCTGGAAGGGAAGTAGTTAAAAGTGGGAGTCAGCTTCCATGTCCTGTTTTAATGCTTTACAAGGAGAATATATTCATGTGTTGTTCCTGCAACTTACAATCAGTTTTAAAACATTGTATATATTTGTCTAGGTGGTGGTCACATAATATCTACATGTTAAAAATTAATTGATTTGTATATGGGATTTTTGCACTTGCCCATATAAATGTTATATTTTAGTTTTTAATGTCAAAAATCAATTTATTAGAAGAAAGAACAAAGCCTCCCTTCTTGGTCTTCAAGGCTTTAGAGCCTTGGATTTTTTATATTCAAAGAACAGAATTGATACAGAATTAAGGCAGATTCTTTTCTTTATTCTTAAGATTTTCTTTTATGGCAATTAAAAATTATTCAGAAGGTACTGCTTCATTTTACTGGCTCATACTGCATCTTTTTCTGTGTCTTTTGTGTAGCTGCTTCTCTTTTGTCTTGTGTTTTCTAAATTAAATAACACTTTAATTATTATCAGTCTTCAAGTATGGCTCACCTTCCTAAATTTTGGTTCTAATTAAAACTAAACAATTTTCATAGAATTATATTTTTAAATTAGTTTTACATCATGCAAACTTAGTAAAATTAAACGTTTTTCTTTTTGGGGGTAATTTTTATTTTAGCCTAATAAAGATGTTGTGGAACAAATGGAGAAATGGTAAGTTTAAATTTTTCTTTTTATATTTTAATGACTAATTTCCACCAAATTTGAGGTAACAGAATTATTAACTAAATTAATCTAGATTTTTAAAGTGCTCTTTGTACTTCATAATGGAAGTATGGTGGCATGCTGTTGGTGGCATGCTGTTGATTGGTTTGATTTGGGATTACATTAGGTTTGTGGTGTTAGGTGTGGGAATGATTTTATTTAGGCCATTATGTATTACTTGACACATTTTACTTCCAGGTTAAGAAGTACTTTTAGACCATGATCAGAGATCCTCAGAAACCTTTCTAGAAATTAAGTTTATAAGAAATGAGAGACACAGGAGTTGATTGATATAAAATATTTAGCAGTGATAGTATTTACCTTGACAAATCGTTAATATATTTTAAATTTATGATTTCAGTATTCAAGAAAAGGATGA
The DNA here is from genome assembly GCF_010015895.1 of Lontra canadensis. Classification (NCBI taxonomy): domain Eukaryota; kingdom Metazoa; phylum Chordata; class Mammalia; order Carnivora; family Mustelidae; genus Lontra; species Lontra canadensis. The sequence continues at coordinate 11,593,011 of NW_022631049.1, read as the reverse complement.
GAAGTTGAAGACTGTAGAAGAGTTACTTGAAACTGGACTTATTCAAGTGGCCACAAAAGAGGAGGAACTGAATGTAAAACATTTTGTGCATTTGTTTTCCTTGTGAGTTTGTCAGTGAACATGAAGGGGATTACTGTAAATTAAGATTTTTTTCCATAACTTTTAAAACTTAATATTTGTTATCCACATTTAATGAATATATTATTTCTTTTTTCTGTTAAACTTAACATTTTATTAGGAATACAAAAATGCATAGTTGATGGTAGCATTCACTGTCTTAATGAAATACATTTTTTTTTTTTTTTTTTGGTTTGTAATTAAAGCTTCCCCACCTCCACCATGCCCAGATGATAACTAACAGGTTTCATAAGTTCATGAAACAGTATTAGAGGCCAGGGAAAGGAGAGACTCCTGTTCTGTTGTGTGATTATCATTAGTTCTAACTAACTTGATTAGGACAGGGTTGCTGGAAGAAATGTGAAAAGATGTATTTGAGTTTAGGGGGAGAAATGACTTAAGTGGTATACTGTGTGCTCTTGAGGTGGTGGAAACATAGGTAGAAATACTTGTGGGAATAAATGAATTAAAAATTCATTTGAGTATCTCTAGAAGTTATAGAATTGTAGACATGTGTGACAAAGAGACTTCTGGGTCTTCCAGAGAGGGAAAGAAGCAGCTAAAGAAAAATGAGAAATGAGGATATTTTGAAGATAGCTAATTTTTTAGAAAGTTAAGAGTGTGTTGTGCTTCTTTATCTTTGAAAAAGGCAATAAGAACAGAAAATTCATCTCTGACGAAAGAAGTTCAAGACTTAAAGGCTAAGCAAAATGATCAGGTAATGTATTCAGTAGATCCTGCAGCTGTTCTCTTTTAAACTGCACAAACCTGTTCTCTTCAAATAGAGCAAGTCTGTTGTTTATTCCTCCTTTCACCAATGTGGAATTTGTCAGTCATAGGTTTTTTTTTTTTTTTTTTTAAGATTTTTATTTATTTATTTGACAGACAGAGATTACAAGTAGGCAGAGAGGCAGGCAGAGAGAGAGGAGGAAGTGGGCTCCCCGTCGAGCAGAGAGCCTGATGTGGGGCTCGATCCCAGGACCCTTGGACCTGAGCCGAAGGCAGAGGCCTTAACCCACTGAGCCACCCAGGAGCCCCTGTCAATCATAGTTTTAATCCGTTTTAGTTTTAATGATTAGTGACTTGATTAACAGTATTAGAAGCTGCAATTTTTTGAATGCTGACTATTTACCAGACACTGGGTAGCATACTCTAGATAGGATATCATTGCTGCTTACTGCAGTTATAAAAGTTCTGAGTGTACAAATATGGAGAAAGACTCTAAATAGCAGTAGAAGGAGCTATCTGGAATTAGGCAATTTCCTAATTCTGTTTTCTTTTTATCTGGTTAGAATTATTAATGAATTGTAACATGTATCTGTTGATTTTTCTTTTAGCCTACACTTTCCATAAGTAGCCTTAAAGCTACTTACTTTCAGAGTGCTTTTCATTTTCATAATTAGAACATTAAAAAAAACCTAGAAAGAATCAATTCCTGGGTTTATTGTTCTCATTTGGATTTTGGTATAATAGAAAATTTAAGGATAATATACTCTCTGTTTCTGAATTCATTAATATTTTGAGCAAATTGCTAAGTAGGTTACTTTCCTATTTCCAGGTTTCTTTTGCATCTCTAGTTGAAGAACTTAAGAAAGTGTAAGTGGTGATATTTTTAAACTGGTCTTTCTCTTTTGGTCCATTTTCTTAGTGCTCATAAATCTTGTGCAATTTAGATAGCTGTATGTTAGTTTAACCTTCACTCTAGAATTTTTCACTGCTGGATTAAGGGAATTTCATTGTGCTTTTCTAGTGTAGTGTGATTGCTAAAACATTTATTTCTGTAATTGATTCCAATTATTTTCTTGTGGCATCGAACTGTTAATTTTCTGTTTCTGCAGTAAGAATTGAACTATTTAAAAAAAAAACCAGGTTATACTGGATATGGAGAGCATGTATCCTCTTCTTGACCTCTGTAAAGTTTCGATGCCATAATTGTGTATACATTCTGCCACTGCTTTCAGAACTTTGGAAGCCAATATTGTTGAGAGAAACTTGATTCTTCCCGGTGTTTTTCAGGGTATAAGTCATAACATTCTCTGTGCACTTTTGAAGCAGATCACCTGCTTCTCCTTGTGTGTATCAGCTTTAGCCATCTGGTATTTACTGATTAATTCTCATTTAGGAATATTTCCCTGCCGCCTCTTTTAGAGAGGGTGGGCAGAGGCAGAGAATCTTAAACAGGCACCACACTTAGTACTAAGCCCGATGCTGGGCTTAATCTCAGTACCCTGAGATCATTACCTGAGCCAAAATCGAGAGTCATATGCTTAACTGACTGAGTGACCCAGGCGCCCCTCATTTAAGAAGACTTTTAAGTATGTTTTTCCCTTCTTCTGTGCAAGCTACTTTGCTATTTTATTTAAAATGGGAAGAGTTAATTTGGATGACCCCTGTTGGTGCTATTTGTTTATGTCTTGATTTCTATTAAAGTTTAATACTGTATTTCTTCATCTAAGGATTCATGAAAAGGATGGAAAGATCAAGTCTGTGGAAGAGCTTCTGGAAGCAGAAGTTCTCAAAGTTGCTAATAAGGAGAAAACTATTCAGGTATTGGGAGAGAGTAAACTGTGTGCTGGGTTTTTTTCTTCCCTTTTTTTTTTCCCTTGTTTATCAGCTTTAGTGAATATCATTTAATTTCATGTGTTTGTCTGACATTGCATTTTATGTCAATTTCTGTGTTTCCATTGTCCAATTTTGTCTGTTTTGTCATTGTCAAGGATTTGAAACAGGAAATAGAGGCTCTAAAAGAAGAAATAGGAAATATCCAGCTTGAAAAGGCTCAACAGGTAAAAATCCCAGAGCCATAGCATGACAGATTTGTTAGTGTATGTGTTTATGAGCTATTTGGTTTTTTTCTTGTTACTCAGAAAAAAACTTTTAGTAGTGTGCTGTAAGTATTTTGGGTTATGTGCATTTTTTAAAAATGTATTTTATTTATTTATGCCTGATTTGAGAAAGTGTTCTTGATATTTTATTCAATATATTTTTTAACTTTTGAAAATTATTTTCTGTATTAATGTTTCATTTTAGTTTGCCAAGTTAAACACAAAACAATTTGGTAAATCTTTTTTTAACCTTTTTTTTTTTTTAATTGCATGGATTCAGATGTTTTGTTATAGAGTATGTATTGCTTAACTTTTGCCTATAGAACAAAATACAGACTTCATTGGGGGGATTTCAGAGGTAGCCGGAGATTACTGGACATAGATGGGGTTTGGTGAGTTTAATCTGATAAGGCTTCATTGAAAAAGTAAGATTGCATAGAAGTGAGGATTCATCCATTCATCCAGCAATATTTCCTGAGTTCCTTCTGCTTGTGAAAACACTGTGTTAATGATTTAAGATCATGTGTTGAAAGAAACAGGTTATGATGAAAAGATCACAGTTCTCTAATATAGATTGAAAGGTTAGGAAAATCTCTTGAGGAACTGACATCTAAGCCAAAATCTGAAGGAACTCTGAGAAGACAGTGGAAGGTAAAAGTTGGTGTTGAATAACTGTATGATTTTAAAAAAAAAGGACAATGTTGAGTACTGTTGAGTAGACAGCTTGGAAGACTGGAAAGAAGAGCTCTGATACAGTAGAGAGGTATATGTACAGTTACTACTCTAATTTTCACAACTTTAGAATTACCACATTATTTAGACTTATTATTCACATTTTTATTTTGTTACTCTTACTGTCTTTGGAATCAAGAGAAGGCAAAATCCAAACACATCTCATTTTGGCATGAATAATTCAGCTAGGATCTCTGTAATTTGAAGTGTACACATTTTAAAGTTTATCATAAAGCATAAGGTCAGTTGAATGGATTATAAATAGCTTTTTTTCTGCTTTTTTCTTTCTATTTCAGTTATCTATTACTTCTCAAATTCAGGAGCTTCAGAACTTGTAAGTACCATTTCTTTCATTGCCCTTTAATATCTTTTTCCACAGGTTAAATATAAGTATGTATAATTCAAATACAAATACAGTATAGTTATAATGAAAATCAGAGCTTCTTTTCATTTAATTTCACGTAGTATTTTTAGGAATATGAAATTATATCTCAAAACGTTATCATAGTTTTACGTTTTCATTAGGATTTAACTTAAGCTTTTTGATGGAAATGGGGATAGAGTGGAAAGTCTTATTTTTCATAATCTGTAATCTGAATATGACCTCGGACTGAGATGTTGCTCTTTGCCCTTTTTAATAGCCACTGTGAAACTGACTGTGTATTTCATAGCCAAACCAGTGGTAATACGCTGTCTGATTTCCTGGTATTGATTTAAAGAAGATGATATGGAGTGAGAGTAGAGCTACCCTAATTTATTCACTATCTGGATCTGTAGTGATAGATGGAAATTTTTTAATAATCCTATACTTACTTTCTTAAGATTTTATTTGAGAAAGAGCACACAGAGAAAGAGAGAGAAGACACAAGATGAGCAGGGGGAGGGGCAGAGGAAGAGAGAGAAAAAGACTCCTCATGGAGCAGAAAGCCTGATATGGGGCTTGATCCCAGGACTCTAGGATCATGACCTGAGCTGAAGGCAGACTCTTATTTGACTGAGCTGCCCAGGCACTCCAATCGTCTTATACTTCTTAATTTATTATCTGCAAAATCTTGTATGGTTTTGTACTTAAAATATTTAGTTTATTTTATGTCTGTTTACAACCTAAAATCTACTTCTCCAGTCGCCAATAATTTTGGTTTGTATGGTCCTGTAATATTTTCACTGATAGTTCTTACTAACTTATTTTCAGATTACAAGGAAAGGAAGAACAGATGAATACCATGAAGACTGTTTTAGAAGAGAAGGAGAAAGACCTAGCCAATCGAGGGAGATGGTTACAGGTAAGAAGTTAAAAACAAAAGTAAACACCTTTTTTATACTTGACTGTCAGTTCAATTCATACCAATTCTTTTTCAGGATCTTCAAGAAGAAAACGAATCTTTAAAAGCTCATGTTCAGGAGGTAGCACAATGTAACTTGAAAGAGGTATAGTATAAATAGACTACCAGTGCATTACATAAAAAGTGAGGAGTCTGTTTTATATTTTGCTAGAAAATAAAGAAGTTAGTATACTCTCTTAGTTTACTTGGCATAAAAATTACTGTACCGTAGTTGTGGTGTTGTTGATAAAATAAGTTACATTTTATCTTTTTCAAGTCTTTCTGCCTGATTTGTCGGCCTAAGCCTAAAAGCATTTCCCATCCTTACTTTTTGAGATTGACTCTTAAACTTACCTAAGTATCCGTGTTTAATTGGTATATTAATCTGTAATCCTTAATAAATGGATATACAAAATTCAGTTAAAGTTCATTCTATCTTTGTGGATAGCCTAATTTTAACATAAAATTATGTCTTTATTTTTATGTTTCTGTTTTATTGGTGCTTTATATATAGTACATATACTTTGTAGTTTGTAATACCTGATCTTTTTGATGTTAGAATTAAAAATGTGAATCTCTTCCTTAGGCATGTTCTGCATCACGATTTGAAGAACTTGAGACTGTGTAAGTATAATTTTGTACTTTTGAGACAGTGTAAGTATAATTTTATACAGCATTTCAAAGAGGAAGTTCTCATTATTTTGCAGAATGTACTTGAATATCATGAGTTTCTTCTCAGTCATTTCTTGTTAAATTAGGAATTAAAGTCCAGAGGCATATAAGCTAATAAGTCTCTTTCGGTGTAATAAAACAGTATCTCTCAGTGCTTTCAGATACATGGGGATATTATCCTTTCCAAGCCCTTCAAACCCATCAACCGGAAGATAATCTTAGTTATAACCTTGATGAAGATTATTTAATCTCTAAGAAATAACTTGCTTATTGAGAAGAATGGTTATCTGTTTTCATACCAGTTACTGTGCTAAAGAATAAAAATATTGAGTCTGATCAGCCCAGAAGGTATTACTAGTCTTAATAGACGTTCATCCTAGCAAATTTTTATATTAAAAAGTCTGTTCTCTTAACTTTAGCTAACTAAATCAGTTCACAGTGGCGAGAGGGGTATCTGGACTTCATCTTTTTGGCATACTATAGAATTACTTTAAAAAGATTTTTGCTTTGCTGTGATGCCGTCAATCTTTATGGATGTTTAAGAAGTGGCCCTTTGAAACTGTGTCTTTAAAAGTAAGATATTGAAGACATTAGGTCATTGTCTTTATGAGGACAAAGGAGATGTCTCTATTCTTGACACTAAAATTCTCATTTGTACAACTAATTGTTTATCATGGGGGCATTGTACAGTTATCAAGGTACTTGTTTCATTTGCTAATAGAAAGCTTAGAGACACATTTCTGGCCCATTTGTACTAGGTATATAAATCATTAAAGTATGTGATTTTTTTAATTTTAATTTTTATTTATTTTTTTAAGATTTTATTTATTTGACAGAGATCACAAGTAGGCAGAGAGGCAGGCAGAGAGAGAGGAAGGGAAGCAGGCTCTCTGCTGAGCAGAAAGCCCAATGCGGGGCTCAGTCCCAGAACCCTGGGATCATGACCTGAGCCGAAGGCAGAGGCTTTAACCCACTGAGCCACCCAGGCGCCCCATTTTATTTATTTATTTTTTAAAGCGTTTACATATTTATTTGACAGACAGAGACTACAAGTAGTCAGAGAGGCAGGCAGAGAGAGAGAGGGAAGCAGGCTCCCTGCCGAGCAGAGAGCCTGATGCGGTGCTTGATCAGCCCGATGCGGGGCTTGATCAGCCCGATGCGGGACTCGATCCCAAAACCCTGGGACCATGACCTGAGCTGAAGGCAGAGGCTTTAACCCCCTGAGCCACGCAGGTACCCCAAAGTATGTGATTTTAGATCTATTTCTGCATCAGTTTTCTTTTTTAAAAAAACTAATAGGGGCCCTTTGGTAGCGCAGTAGGTTAAGTGTCTGCCTTCAGCTCAGGTCATGATCTCCATCCTCAGGTCCTCAGCAGGGGGTTGGCTTGAGCCTCCCCCTCTGCTCCTTCCCCATGCTTGTGTGTTCTTTGTCTCAAATAAATAAAATTTTTGAAAAAATAAAAAAATAGAATTAGGTTTGTGGGGGGAGCAATTTTAGGTTTACAGAAAATTGAGAGAAAAGTACAGTTTCTGTTTTCCCCCCACCTCCATCCTGTTTCTCTTGTTAAATCTTGTGTTAGTGTGTAGGTGTGTTACAATTGATGAACCAGTGTGGAAATACCGTTAGTAACTGAAGTCTATAGTTTCCATTAGGGTTCTTCTGTCTTCTGTGGGTTTTGAGGAATGTATAATGGCATGTATCCATCATTACAGTATCATACAAAATAGTTTCACTGTCCTAAAAATCCTTCTGGCTCTACCTGTTCCTCCCTTCCTTCCTCCAAATACCACCCCCCACCACCCCCAATCTTCAGCTACCACTGCTCTCCATAATTACTGTCTCCATAATTTTGACTTTTCCAGAATGTCATATAGTTGAAATCCTACAGAATATAGGTTTTCAGAATGGCTTGTTTCACCTAACAATATGTATTTAAGTTTTTCTGTGGTTTCCCCCCAACTTTTTAATCCTATTCTACATGTGTTCTCCTTTGCCATTTTTCATGTAGACCTAGAAACATTTTGAAGTTATTTCTACATTAAGGTGGGATAAAAATAACTTTCAGTTCAGCAAATATTTGAGAGCCGGTTTTGTGCCCTTTGGCCCAGGAATACTGAAATGGCTAAGATGGGTTCTTCCCCTGAGGAAATAGATAAACAGATCAGTTTAATAGTGCTGGGTGTTACTGAGGTCTTTTGCTTAGGTTGACCAGGGCAATTGGGATTCACATGAGCTAGATAGAGTAAGACTTAAATCTATGTTGGGTAAGGGAGAACCAGATTAAATTATATGTAGCATAGCTTTACAAAGGCTTGGCCATATTTGAAGTTCCAGTGTCAGCTAATAATGGCTTTTTTTAAAAAAATTTTTTTATTTTAGATTTTCTGCTTTGATAAAGCCATGCTTGCTTAAGAAATGCTAACTATGAAATAAACTGTAACAGTTTTATGATGTACTTTGAGTTGAGTGATTCTGGAAATGTTTTTTAAAACAAATTTATAAATTGGTGTAATCTGGAGAGAAGATCTGTTAGACATTGTTTCTGCTATCTTTTTTTCCTTAGGGGTGGTATTAAAGTCTGGTTGTCCTTTTTTATCTGTATAACTAAATATAAGGTCTTTATAAAAATTCTAGGTTGAAAGAAAAGGAAAATGAAATGAAGAGAATAGAAACTGTACTAAAAGAGAGGGAGAATGATCTTTCTAGCAAAACAAAGCTGTTACAGGTGAATATATTAGTTAAAACTAATTATTGTGTGAATTATTGTCTTTGCATATTTTAAACAATTTTAACTACCACAAAAGAAAATCGGATAGAGAGATTCTTTCCTCCCAGCCAGGTACTGGGTCTCATTCTTCAGAAAACTAGCACTTACTTGTATATCTTTTGAGAAAGTGTCCATTCATAAAATATGTGTGTACTTGTTTTCAACACAGTGTATTCAACTATACACAAGTTTGTATTTGGCTTTTCTCCCTCTATTATTAATGTTTTTGAGATCTTTCCACATAAGTGCATTTCTATCTTCAAGTTTTAGTGGCTTTGTGGTATTCTGTTTTATCATCTGCTGTCATTTATATAACCAGTCTTGGTTTATGGATGCCTAGATTATTTAGAGTTGTGCTTCCTATTACAACAGTGAACATCCTTGTGTGTGCATTGTCAATACTTTTGCTAGTATATCTGTATTTAAAATTCCAGGAAGCAAAATTTTGGGTCAAAAGTTATATAGTTTTTCTTTTTGAAAAGAGGTAGTTAAAATTGAAAATCCATATCTTCTCATTCCCATGTTGTTACATTGAAAGTATTGAAAGAACATTAATTTGAAATGAAAGCAAATTTTAGATGGCTGCATTGTTTCCATCCACTCTTGCTTATTACATTTCTTGCTCCAAGTGTTCTTTTGCGTTCTCTTTCTCCGCCAAGTGGATTCATTTTAAATATTGTTAGATAATGCTAAATCACCCTCCAAAAGTTTTTTTTAACACATCTACTGCAATAGAAGGCCATTTCCTTTTCATTCTCTCCCAACACTGACAAAGATGAAAACATTTGATACTATGCTTAAAAGATGGTTGGATTGTTGTAATTTGCATTTGATTGTGAGAGAAGTACTTCATTTGTCTATTAATTGGCCTTTAATTTTTCCCACATTTTTTTTTCTGGGTTGACTTTTTCTCACCAAATTAAAGCCTTTTTTTTTTTTTTTCATAATAAGAGAAGTTAACCTTTTGTCACGTAAGAAGTAACTTGTTTTCTTAAATTTTTTTAAAATTTCGTTTGTGTTTTTCTCCCTACTTTTGGAAGTTAAAACTTTTATATACTCAAATATAAGTAATTTCCTGAGAAGTCTTGGAATGAAAGGTATCTCTCACTCTATGATTATAAAAATATTTTCACGTTTTGATATGTTTATAATTTGCTTTTTTGTTTGATGTCTTACTCTGTAATTTATTTGAGTAAGTTATGAGAATAACATTTTAGCCTTGGGGGAAAAAAAGGTTAACCACATTATTAAAGAATCCATTACTGCTTTACTGGAGTGGTTCTGCTTTCTAGGGGACAATGTCTGGAGACATTTTTGGTTGTCATAGCAGGTGGAGGGGTGCTAGTGCATATAGAAGATGGAGGCCATCGATACTGCTGAACATGCCAGAGTATACAGGATGGTCCTGTTAACAGAGAAACATCCAGCCCAAAATGTCACTTAGAACTTGACCTACTGATCCGAAATGTCACCCTATACACCTTAGAGGTATTTGGATCTGTTTCTGGATCCTGCACTCTTCCATTGAGACATACTCTCAGATTGGTACTGAGTAATTTATTCTAATTTTATACTGTGTTTTAATATAGGGCTTATTTTTAAATGATCACTTAAAAAAAACTAGAATTACCCTGGCTTATATGGTATGTTTCAAAAATTTATATGGAAAATAATCTCTGTGCAGGTATTCATGTTTAATTTTTGTTTAAATAGGAAGTACAGGAAGAAAACAAATTGTTCAAGTCTGAAATTGAGCAATTTAAGCAACAGAACTACCAACAGGTAGGTACTATTAGGTAGCTTGCCTTTCATTTATGTGGTAAAAAGTTACATAACTCCTAACTGTCTATAAGTATTCTTAACTATTTTGCCTTTTTATGGAGACTAAAGTATCTTGTTTTATTTATAAGTGTTTAGAAGATGTCCTTAAAAAGAGTAATTTACTATGCCATATGCAAGATAAAATAATCTATAATTTATAAGGTATATGCAAATAATACTGCTACCTATATTCTAGCTCTTTTATATAGCTCTGTGTTTTCAGATCCTCTAGAATGTTTTTCTTAGCAATTCAGTTAAAATCCTATAGAGGTCAGTTTAACTCTAGGTGTATACCGTATTTCCCTCCTCCTTTCCGTCCCCACCGCCCTCCCTGCAATTTAGTAATTGGAGAGAAACTAGGAAATGTGTAATGTTATGAATAATAGTTGACCTCTATTTAAAATACTTTTTCAAGGTATAATTCTGCTTAATAAAAATAAAATGGAAATGTGTAATTTTTTTTTTTAAGGTGTTACCAAAATACAGTTTGATTTTTCTGTAAGCTAGAGAGTATTATGAGGGGCTAAAGAATGTGTTCTTCTTAGCAAGAAGATTATAGAATAGTGGTTCAGTTTGGGAGATTGTAGTCATTCAGTTTGGGAGATTATAGTATAGTAGATAAGTTTGGGAGATTGAATGTAAATACTGTATGTGAAGGTCTGTGTACTTACACATATTATGTAGAATTTCTGTTTTTACATGGAAGCTAACTTTTCTTAGTTTTTCTTTTGACTTCATCTTAAGGTTTTTGTGTTTGTTTTTGTGTTTGTTTTTTTTTTTTTTTGGCTTTTGGAAGTTTAATATAGTCAAATAAGAATTATACAATAGGAAGATTTAGGGCATTAGCTCAGTGCTTTACATATATTGGAAATTGATAAATACTTGTTAAATGAAGAGTTTATGTTATGGCAAGGAAGATTCGATTTAATACTCAGTACTTTTCCAAATTTATACATATTTTTATTAAAATTACTTGGTCACATTGTATACAGAACATACAGTGTTTTTACCTTTGTTAATTTATATCTGAGAAGAGCTTTTTTGTAGTCTTGTAGAAATAACTATTTTGAAATAACATTTAACTTTTTTTAATAGGCATCATCTTTTCCCCCACATGAAGAACTATTAAAAGTGTAAGTAATAATTTTGATGCACAGTTTGGAAAGTGGTAATCGTTTTTATGTGTTAAACAGTTCTCAGATAAGAATTTAATGTACTTCACGTGGCACCTAATTTTTCCATTTCTGTTTGGATTTCTTGAACTACAGGTCACTAGCATTTAGCTATGCCCTTGGCTAAACTGATGTGCTTTTTTATGATATTTGGATTTTTTTAAGGGAGATTTTAAGGTTTTTAGTACTTTAGAAAACATCTAATAAAGCTAAAATACATATATGTATATATATATTTTTTTCAAAGATTTTATTTATTTGACAGACAGTGAGAGAGGGAACACAAGCAAGGGAAGTGAGAGAAAGAAGCAGGCTTCCCACTGAGCAGGACCCTGGGATCATGACCTGAGCTAAAGGCAGACGCTTATCGACTGAGCCATCCAGGCGCCCCAAGTTAAAATATATATTTAAGCCTTTATTTTCCTTAAATTATCTCAGTTATCCTTCTAGTATCGTTGTGGAATTGAATGATGCAAATAATTTTCTGCTTCTGCCCTAAAAAAAAAAAAATCTCAATCTTTATAGTTGCTTGCTTTCTTAAAAAATTTATTACCTTTTTTTTTTTTTTTTTTAAGAGAAAGCTGAGAGGGGGTAGGGACAGAGGGAGAGGGGAAGGGAATCCCACGCAGTCTCTGCGTCCAGCCTGGAGCCCCATGCACAATCTCATGGCCCTGAGATCGTGACCTGAACTGAAATCAAGAGTCAGATGCTTAACTAGTGAGCCACCCAGGCAACCATAGGAGTGCTCTTTTAAAGAGACATTTTTTTTTTTTTTAATTTTCCGGTGCAGGTTTATTTTAGAGAAAGCTCAGAAAGGAGGAGGGAACAGAGCGAGAGGGAGAAAAGCAGAGACTCCCCACTGAGCAGGGACCCTGCAGTGGGGCTTGACCTCGTGACGCTGAGATCATGACCAGAACTGAAACCCAGAGTCAGATGCTTAACTGACTGGGCCACCCAGTCACCCTTAAGGAGACTTTTTTTTACTAAAGCATTTTTCTTTGTTAGCTTGTATTTTTCTCTAAAAGGGTATATTTAAGGTCATTTCAGCTAAGTTGGTGTGTTTGAATATTCTAGTTGTTATCCACATTATGTGTATTAGGTGATAAAAGTAAATATTCTTTCATCTTGATTCATTTACAAGGTTGTTGGTTTACTAGTTTAGAATTATTTACTGGTATATTGAGTCTGGAGTTTGTATAGAGCAAAGGTCAACAAACTTTTTCTATAAATGGCCTGTAGTGAACATTTTAGGCTTTGTGGGCCACAGAGTTCTGTTTTGCATCCCCCCCTGCATTTTTTTTTTTTTTTTAACAATTCTTTAAAACCATAATATCAGCTCTTGGCTTGAGGGCCAGACCAAAAAAGACTGTGGTTTGGGCCTCGAGCCCTAATTTGCCAACCTCTTATATAGAACCTACTCTTAAGGAGGAGCTATTTGTAATTTAACTTTCTACCCAAGCTGCTCTCAACTATAACAGAATTGAATTATGAATCTTTGCCATTGTTTTCTGCATTTCTGGGAATTAACTAATGCATTAGAATTAGAAAAACCTGAATCTTGAGAATGTTATGAAAATGATGATACCAACCTCACATTAATATCATACTTCTGTTGTGGGTTAGCCATTTAAGGAAAGTCATAACTAATTTCATTACCTTTTGGGAAAAATATCAAAGGGAATATGTCTATGTCAGTTTTCACTCTTCTGAAAATAGCTACTTCCCTGCCGCAGATAAAAATAGAAACAACTATAACTACAGCAGTTCATATATTCATGAACTGTTTCTTAAGAGGATGATTTCTCTTGAGCACAAATATCATCATGCCATATTGTAAAAGCCATTTTTGAAAGTAAGAATGTATCACAAATAGGTTTTCTATGGTGACAATTAATAGCTAAGCTTAAAAGAGTTTGCTTGTTAAGTTAATAAGTTTTGCAAAGCATCATCTACTTGTTTTTATTTTGTAGTAATAAATACCTTCACTATTTACCTAAAATGTTGCTATGTGTATTTATGTTCTGGTTTAGAATTTCAGAAAGAGAGGAAGAAATAACTGGTCTTCAGAATGAGTTAGATTCTTTGAAGGAGGCTGTTGAACACCAGAGGAAGAAAAACAATGTAAGCAAATCTTTGTCAGAGTAAAGCTTTTCTTTTTATTTACTGAAATACCATGCATCACATTTTTAAAAAATTTACTTCTGTAGTTTTCTTCTTGATATTTGTAAGAAAGTACTGTTCTGTGTGTACCTTTTTGGGGAGGATTATTAATCATTTTGTTGGAGAACAGATATTTTAATGAATAAATGAAAAGACTAATTTGTGTACTTCTAATTATCATTTTAGATATTGAAACTATAATTACTACAGCTTCAGATTTCTTATTTTTTTTAAATACAGCTAACTTTCTGTTGAACTTTTATTTGAAAAAATTATTTTTTCATCTCAGTATTTTAAAATCAGTGGCATCTCCTTTTAATTTGACTGGGCTAGCCTTTTTGTAAACCAGAAGTAACCCAGTATTGAAACCTAGTATTTTCAGTAATTGTCTTCTGGAGCCTTGTGGAACCTCCTTTTTTAAACTGACAGTTGGTTCAGATTTTTGGTAATTAAGAGTGTTAGGGGCCTTAGAACCTTAATACATTAATACTAGAATGGGAAGGGGTAGTGCCCTAAGAAATTTAAGTCCTAATACTTTTACTGAATAGACAGTGAATTTAGGTGATTTTCTTAAATTCTTTTTGACCAGAAGGTGATACCTGTAAGTGGAATCCAAACATTCTTGTTAGAGAAGGGATTTTTGCACACAGAAGTATGATTGCTAAGACTTCAACAAGGTTAAACATGTTACTGAAATCTCTTACGGGGATATTGGTAGGAAATTGATATGTGTTTTCTAATGAAAGCTTAATTTTTCAAAGTTTGCATAAATTTGTTAATTTAACAAGTTGACATGTACTTGCACCCCTGAGTTTGTCAAAATTAGGTATGTGAATTGCCCTTTGTATTTTTGTGTAATATTACTAACAGTATTGCTTGGCCACAAAACCTGAGGTGAATTTGCCAGTATACTGCTAACATCTTAACTGTGTTTTATTATCCGGATTCAGAGATGAGGTGGACATAGTAAATGCAGCAGCATTGCTCCAGGCATTGAAGTGTGTGAAAAGAACCAGCACATTGGGGAATCAGTCCATTCTAGTTCAGCCACCACCCTGGCTGTGTACATCTGGCCAAAATTGTTAACTTACCCTACCTGTGGTTTCCCCATCTATAAAATAGGAGTAAACACCACTTAGCGTTGTTGTGAGGGTTAATGAGAATTTATGAGAAGCACCAGGTTCAGTGTTGGGCACATTAAGAATTCAGTAAATGGTGATTATTGGCTTTTTATTTGTTTTTAATCTAATGTTTAGATTTCTAAATCTGAAGAAAGACTGAAATATAGCAGATTGTCCTTACTGGTATTTGCTAATGAAATGCTATTAAAATAGTTCAGAACTCAGTTTCCAGTGACTTCTGTTTCTCTTCCAAAAGAATGTGGTTTTTAGTTTTCCAGCCTTGATCAAATAGCTCATACATTCATGTCACGTTGCTTTATGGCATACACATTTGACCATGCCAAAAAAGATGGGCAAGCACAAGGAGTGACTCTGTTATTCCTAGGTGGACTCGAGATGCATTAATTCAATAAAACCTATTTAGAGGAAAAGATGTTATGCTGTAGTGGAAAGTCTGAGTGTTCATGGGCCTTGTTTAAGAATCACATGTAAAGCTTTTTGCAGTACTTGTGTATTTGCCCTGTCCTTAATCCCCTAATATTTGGTGTACCTGAAATCCTATTTTTATCTTGGTTTGTGTGTTTACTTTTGAATGCTTTCTTCTTTGTCACATGTACACAGTAATTACTCTATAGCTGGCATATCTGGTGTGTATACTAAAACATGGGAAGTGGGCATCTTTATTTTCTCATTCAGACTTCTAAACATTGCTTTTTATTTTTTTGCTAATATACATATTTCCCATTGAAATAATTTTGCAGTAACCAGCATTTAAATGCAGTGCAAAATACTGATGAAATAAAAAGCAAAAAATCTTTCAATTATGGATAAACTGAAATCATTCTTTCTAAAAATGATTAGGACCTTCGGGAGAAAAACTGGGAAGCAATGGAAGCATTGGCATCAACTGAAAAAATGCTGCAGGACAAAGTGAACAAGACTTCCAAGGTTGTAATGCTAACTCCTAGAAGCAATCCACTGAACAGAGAAAATCTGCAGCTTGTCTTAAAATCAGACTAAAGCATTTAATTTTACTGCAATTTAAATATAAAATCTCCTTATCATCCACATTTATCATCTCTGTCATCTCTGCTTTTTTCATCTACTCTTTGAAGCTTTAATTTTGAGCATGCAGTTGTGATTACCTGATTGTTAGAGCTTTGGTGATTACTGCTTTAAGCTGAAGAATCTCAAGAGACCTATGCTATCCATGTAAGCTCTTGTCACTGTACCCCTTGTGGGTTAGTTAAGGGCACTTTAGTAAAAACCTTGGCCCCCAAAAATCTAACTGAATTAACGAACACATTTGAATATCTAAATGCACACTAACTCTCCTAAGTTCTTTGGGGCACACCAAGATGACTCACACAAGGTAGAAAATGATCAAAGTGTTAAGGATCAATTCTGGTGGTTCCTTAGAAGAGATGAGTTAAAACTTCAGGTTTTGAAGTGGCTGGACAGTAATGGGGCATGTGTTATGTTTAGTATGGAATATTAATAAAAGGGATAGTTCTCTTGACCTGAGTGTATAAAGTATTCCTAAAACATATAGCTCCCTCTTTTTCAAAACAATAGAAGATATTCTCCATGAGTTCAGGTTGTTCCATGGGTTCAGAGATTCTGATGGCTTAATATTGAGAAGAGTTGTTTTTAAAGATGGAGACAAATGAATGTGCCAGTGCAGTCAAGCATTTTGACAATTTCTACCAAGAATATATGTGGAACAGCGGTATTGAATTTTGTAAATGGGTTAATAAAGTTAATTATGTGATTTAGTTGAGCATTCTCTAAGTATTTTGTGGACCATGGTAATCTATTGAATTTTAAATGTAGGTCTTAATGACATTTGAAGGACTTTTTTTTCTTTTTAAATAGAATAGTTTCTATAAAGTTTTTTTTCTAATCAAGTGTGTTTGTCATTATTTTTCCTCTAGTGTAATAGATTTGTACTTCTGTACCTATTCACCTGCCTTAAATTTCACTAAGACCTAAATTTGGGACAGCTGGCAGACAGTGGGACAAGAGAAATATAGGCCAGGGAAAATAGAAAGCAGGGCCAGCTAGGTAGGACATTATTTCATTGTGAGTGGTTGCAGTCAGTTCCATTAGCAGTGGGTGTTCTGGTGTAGTTTCTGGTTGTTTTTGTTACTTTGTATTTTACTGTAACACCTGCCTTATAGTTTTTATTTTGTTCATAAGACTGGGTTTCTGGGAAGTGTGCATCCCTTACTTAATATCATGCCATTCCTGCAAGAAATTACAGGCCACCGTTTTCGGCATTCTTGCATATTATTTCCAAAAGAGAACTAGAATTTACCCATGTTTCATCATGTGCTTGGTATAGAAATTGACCCTTATTTCAAAACTCAACACCAAGTGTATGGTGGCTTCTTGCATAGCTAGTGATCTACAGAGAATAGAATTTACAGTCTTTCTCTAATTTAATGGAATTTACACTGTTGTCAGACAGCCTGGGTGTAAAGTGATGTTGATTGAAGCAGAACCCTAAGTTACGCTGGAAGGAGAAAGAACTCTGTAGAACTCCTTTAGTGCTTTAGAAGATAGAAGTAACAATAACTTTATGTAAAATGTAAGAGAGGGTGAAACACTGCTTTTTCACAGTTACCTTTAAAGTAGTAAATATTCTTGAGGAGCTACTCTAAATGATAGGTTCATATGGAAGATACTTCATAAATATTACACTTAGATAAAAATAGCAACTTTCCATATTAGATCTTTTCCAGGTATTAAAGTGGAATAGAAAATGCTGTCCACAGCCGAACCAAATTAGATGGAAACTTTTTAGCAAAATTAGTACAAATCAAAATTAACTTATTTTTCTCCCTCTTGTTAGAAATTAGACACATTTCTTTTAGTTAGATTCCTTTTCCCTTGGAAAGTTTTCCAAAAAACTTCGTTGCACGGTGCTCTTTTCCTCTTTTTCTTTAGTGACTGTTCTGCTACTTCTGTTGTCAGATGATAAAAATGACCTCTTAATTATGAATTAATTCTGAATTAGCAGTTAATCATTTTCCTTGAATGAATGTATCTTACGCAGTTAGGTGTATTTCTGAAAAATAGTGGACTTTATTGAATCACTGAAAATAATCCATTAAGACATCTAGTAAAATACTGCCACTAATGTTGAAAAAAAGTTTTTTGTGTGTGTATAGAATGTGATGATTCTCTAGCTTTTTATTGTGTAATTTTTAGATTTTCATGTTATTTAGACTTTCTAAATTGATGTGTATTCATCTTAAATCAGCGATGGATTTCAAAGGTCACATTTAAATGGTGTTTGAGAGATAAGGTTGAGATGTTGCTAGCTCGCTTTCCTTCTTGTCACCTGTTGAATTTCGCAAGTGTTTTTTTCTTGGCTTAGTTTAGATGTGCGTTTTTTGGGTGTCATTTTTTTTACTTTTGTAGAGGTAGTTTGACCATTAGATTTTTATTTTGCGTGTGATCAAGTTACCCTAATTTTGACAAACCATAGTTTTGAGTTAATAATTGATATCCATTGTAGTTTTAAAATCACCAAATTTAGACATGCATTTGTAATACCTTCAAATTTACAGCTGATAGAGTCCCTCTAAGTGTCAGAATTAGTCGTCTTGATGCTTGGTATTGGTGAATTAATCACCATCAGTTTTTCCTCTTTTTTCTTTCCTGTTTTTCTCGTATGTACCACCCATCAAATTTTGATGGCCTTTTTTTTTCTTTGTAACTTCACTTGACCTTGAAACTGGAAATGTGAAATTGCCATTTTTAATCCCATGATGCTTTTTTTTTTATAGAAAGAGATTTGCCAGCCAGTAAGCCTCAGTTATATTGTCCAGGTGGATATTTTTTTGCATGTAGTTTAAGTTTTAGTTGTAGGAAGTGTATTTTTAATTTTTTGTTCTTGTTTGTTTTTTGCATTGTTTCTAGAAGGGCAAATCACTTGATTTCTAAGAGCAAGGAAGGTGTCCATATTATCCGATACCGCCTTGGTTTGATTAACTTAAAACATCATTATTTAGGATGCTTTAGAGATTTGCAGATTTTTTCTTATGGAAGCATTTTAACGTTTTAAAATAAGAAATTGTAGCTTTTGTCAGTATTAAGATGAATTTTTAAAATACTGTGACTTTTTCCTCCCTTAAAGCTTAAAAGACTTTTTAAAAAAAATTCTATAATCTTGTAAGTTTGACTTGGCTCATCTTCTGCCTTAGGAAAGACAACAACATGTGGAAGCTATTGAATTAGAAGCTAAAGAAGTTCTCAAAAAATTATTTCCAAAAGTATCTGTTCCTCCTAATTTGGTAAGATTGATTTATTATTTCTTTAAATAAGTCCTCTTTACCATTATTTAAGGAAGTTGTGAATAAACAGCATTTTCATTCTACACTTGGTTTAGAAGTACATCTATTCCTTAATCTTTTCTATTTTTAGCATAGGGTGCTTTTGAGTAGGTAAGATAAATAGCTTGGTTCAAAACTAATTTCTGTTTATTCAACTGATACTTTTGTATGCTATAAAATTTATATAATATGTATTATTTAGAAGATCATAAACATTTGGGAAAGAAATATTTCTTAATGTTTAATAAACCAGTTATGTTTTTAATAGCTTTATTCAAAACAGCATAATTTTATTATTATAATTTAATTTTTTTGTGTATATTTATGTATTTATTTATTTATTTTAAAGATTTTATTTTATTCATTTGACAGAGATCACAAGTAGGCAGAGAGGCAGGCAGAGAGAGAAAGGAGGAAGCAGACTCCCTGCTGAGCAGAGAGCCCAATACGGGGCTCCATCCCAGGATCCTAGGATCATGACCTGAGCTGAAGGCAGTGGCTTTAAACCACTGAGCCACCCAGGCGCCCCTATATGTATTTATTTTTAAGTGGGCTCCACACTGGGCATGGAGCCCAACATGGGGCTCGAACTCATGATGTTGAGATCAAGACCTGAGCCGAGGTCAAGAGTTGGACACTTAACTGATTGAGCCACCCAGGCACCTCAAAATAGATGTCTTCTAGTTTTAGGAACACCTTATTATTTTTTTTTTTTTTAAGATTTTATTTGTTTATTTGACAGAGATCACAAGTAGGCAAAGAGGCAGGTAGACAGAGAGATGGGGAAGGAGGCTCCCCAAGGGGCTCAATCCCAGGACCCTGGGATCATGACCTGAGTTGAAGACAGAGGCCTTAACCCACTGAGCCACCCAGGTGCCCCAGGAACACCTTATTTTTTGATTAAATGTGTTTAATACTTTGAACCAGGCTTTTTTCATTTCAAAGCTCAAGATTTTGGTCACCTATTAACTTCTTTAAGGAAAGGCTTGAAGATAATACAGAAGAGCTTGCTTTACTTCAGATTAAGTGAGAGATAGAGATAAAAGTTGCTTTGATTCAGAGAATTATTACAGTGAATATTTGAGGGCAGAGTGAGTGCATATAGTTTCTTAAAATGATGTAGGTCTTTCTTTAAAGTTTTATTTTCATGGAAAATTATATAAACACTCAGAAGTAGAGAGAATAGCATAATGAGGCTGGTGTACCCCATTCATCAGTACACAGTCTTATATTAACTTGTTTCTTGTACTTCCTAGATTATTCTGAAGGAACTCAAACATCAGAGCATTTTGCCTATGATTATTTTAGTGTGTATTTCTAAAAGATAAGGATTGCTTTAAAAATTATATTAAAAATCCTTAATTTATACATTTGTCAATCCATTTCTCCCTTTTGCCATATAAATTTTCAGTTTTAATGAAATAACAACCACTTACTGTAGTTTGTTATAGTCAGGAGCTAAGTAAGGTCAGTATGTGATTGGTTTAAGATGTCTCTTAGATCCTTTTGATTCTGCGGATCCCCTCCTATATGCCAGCAACACCCCCCTCTTCTCTTTTCTTTTCTTTTCGAGAGGGAGAGAATGAATTTAAGCGGGCTCCATACCTACCATGGAGCTTGATGTGATGCTTGATCTCATGACCTGAAATTGATCTCATGAGCTGAAATTGAGTCAGATGCTTAACCAGTGGTGCCACCCAGTCCCCCTCCATCCCCTGCCTTTTTTTAGACCAGGTGGTTTCATAAGAAATTTCCCAGCCTGGATTTAACTAACTGCATCCCTGTAGTGTCAGTGTGTTCTCTGTTCTTTTTATGCCCCATAAATTGGTAGTAGAGTCCTGATGAGATTCAGGTTCAGTCCTTCAGGTGTAGGATGGAGTAAGGCAAGACTTCTTCATAGCAGTGTTGTGCCCTTCTATCATGAGGTCTGTAAAGGTCTGCTTGTTTTTCTTTGGCCGATTAAGACTTATTTAGGCTGGCTATCAAGTCTTTTTTTTGACACAGCACTGCTGAACTCTCACAGCTTCTTTGTTTTGTGATATGACAAGATGTTTCTGATTTATCGTTTACATCTTCTACCCCAAACTTGGGAGTAAGCTGTTTCTCCAAGGAGCTCTTGGCTCTTCTTTCTGTGGGTGCTAGGTGTGGTATAAGTAAACTTAATTTAATAGTCTATTTTATGTGTAGTCTGAGTTTAGCTGTTGCTCTCAGATTATATCTGCATACAGTCTACATTTAACTTGTACAAGAAGCAGCAATTCTTTTGCTTCCTTGTTAACTGTTGTGGATACATTCGGGTTTGATCAATATAGTTAAATATCTACCACTGAGTTCAACTGATGAGACAACTTGTACTGGACAGACTTAAGGATACATTGTTCTAGTGCTGGTCTTACATGAAGCCTAGAAAAAGGGGTTGCTATTTGTTTATTTAATGTTTTTTCTTTTATGGCCATGACCTGTTTTTATTTCTTTATTTCTACTTTATAATTTTATTACTTAATGGAAATAAAATTGGGATTTATTTTATTTGGCTATATTGAGCTGAGAGTTAGTGATTATGATACCTGTTCTTTAAAGATAGTATAAAATCACTGACATGAAAAATTCTTCTTAATGTAACAGACTCTCTTTTTTTTTTTTTTTTTAAGATTTTATTTATTTTTTTCAACAGAGAGAGATCACAAGTAGGCAGAGAGACAGGCAGAGAGAGAGAGGAGGAAGCAGGCTCCCCGCCAAGGAGAGAGCCCGATACGGGGCTTGATCCCAGGACCTTGGGATCATGACCTGAGCCGAAGGCAGAGGCTGTAACCCTCTGAGCCACCCAGGGGCCTTAACAGACTCTTTCTTAACAGCAGTATTACCCTCAACAGCCATATAGGTTTTGACACTATAAATAATTACAAATCACCATAAGATTTGGGTGATGATATTTCACTTTTGTTCATCCACTTGTTAAAAGTTGGCTATTTCTGCATGTAGTCTCTTATTTGAGAAATATATCAACTCTACTACTAAAAGTGTAGCATTTTTAGGCTTTTAAAAATGTGAAGGATAGATTAATTTATGATAAAACAGTGTTAATTAAAGTTATTAAGTTAATATAGTCAGTAGATATAAAAGGAATTTTATACATGAAGTAAAATCTTTTTACTGTTTTCTTTTGCTTTTCTGCTAGCTAATCAATATAGGAGAAATCCAAACTATATGACCTAGAGGAATGTTTACAAACTTTAAGCAACTAAATCATCTTTTCAGCTGACTTTTAACTTTTATCGAATTCCAGTATTTGAAGCTAAGTAGGATTTTAATAGTATATGTTTAGTCTTGGATCAAATTTATAATGTGAGAATGTAATTTTGGGGGGCGCCTGGGTGGTGCAGTTGTTAGGTGTCTGACTTTTGGT
This sequence comes from Lontra canadensis, assembly GCF_010015895.1. NCBI lineage: Eukaryota > Metazoa > Chordata > Mammalia > Carnivora > Mustelidae > Lontra > Lontra canadensis. Next base: position 11,570,555 of record NW_022631049.1, on the reverse strand, counting down.
TTTGGCTCAGGTCAGGGTCTCAGGGATGTGAGAACGAGCCCCGCATTGGGGTCTGCACTGAGTGTGGCGTCTGCTTAAGACTTTCTCCCTCTTCTCCCCCAACACCACGTGTTCACTCATTCACTGGCTCTCTCATTCCCTCAATCATAAATAAATCTTTTTAAAAAATAGGCCTTTTTGACCGATTGGAGCTATGAGTTACTGTACTATGGGGTGATCACAGCATCCAGCTTTATTTATTTTTTATTCTTACTTGATAAAGTATAGAGAATCCTGATTCAGCCATATACGTAAAGCTTTAAATTTGAGCAGTTGATAGAAATCTCATGTGTTCTTTTTCCTCAAAGTAAACTAAACCAAAGAGTTTAAATCAAATTACCTCTTAGTCTCTTTTAAATATCTAACAGGTAGTCTTTTTTTTTTTTTTAAGGATTTTATTTATTTGACAGAGATCACAAGTAGGCAGAGAGGCAGGCAGAGAGAGGAGGAAGCAGGCTCCCCGCCAGGCAGAGAGCCCGACGTGGGGCTCGATCCCAGGACGCTGGGATCACGACCTGAGCCGAAGGCAGAGGCTTTAACCCACTGAGCCACACAGGCACCCCTATAACAGATACTCTATCAGAGTTTAAAATTTGGACAAGGAGCATCAAAAATGTAGGATAATTTATTCTAAAATCTAGAATGACTTAAACCAAGGTATATGCCTTGTCTTTGCATTAGCTAATCAGCACAAATAGAGCTTTTGTTGTTTTTATTTATTATAATTTTTCAAAGATTTTATTTATTTGAGAGAGATAGCAAGAGAGAGCATAAGCAGGGGTAGGGGTGGAGAGAGGGAGAAGCAGACTCCCTGCTGAGCAGAGAGCCTGATGTGGGGCTCAGCCCCAGGACCCCAGGATCATGACCTGAGCCGAAGACAGATGCTTAACTGACTGATCCACGAAAGCACCCCTTTGTTGTTTTTTGTTTTTGTTTTTGTTTTTGTTTTAAAGATTTTATTTATTTGAGAGCGAGAGAGAGCATGAAAGGGGCGAGGAGCAGAGGGAGAAGCCGGCTCCCTGGTGAGCAGAGGGCCTGATGCAGGACTCGATCCCGGAACTCCAGGATCATGACCTGAGCCAAAGACAGTTGCTTAACCAACTGAGCCACCCAGGCGCCCCCCTTTGTTGGTTTTAAACAAGTAAATGTTGGGGCACCTGGGTGGCTCAGTGGCTTATGCCTCTGCCTTCGGCTCAGGTCATGATCTCAAGGGTCCGGGGATTGAACTCTACATCCGGCTCTCTGCTCAGCAGGGAGCCTGCTTCCGCCTCCCCCTCTGCCTGCTTGTGATCTCTCTCTCTCTGTCAAATAAATAAAATCTTAAAAAAAAAAAAACTTTAAACAAGTAAATGTTTATATATTCTTACTGCTTCTCATTATGATTTTAAAAACATTTCATTATATGTATGTATTTCTAAGTATTTTCAGAATCCCTGGAGCACCTTCATAGTGTTTGAAATCCTCTGAATAAAGTATTTTCAGTTGAACTTCATTAGTTCATGAACTCAGAACACTTAGTTTTTGAGAAAGGGTTTACCTGAGAAAAGTTTTGAAAGTTATTTATTTTCACTTTTCTCTGTTTTAAAGATTGACTCTATTAATCCTGGCACTAGTAAGTGGTAGAGACTGGAATTAAGTGAGTTCAGGTCTCTATATAAAAGTCCAGAACTCAGTTGCAGATATCCTTGGTCAAGGTAAATAAGATGTGATTTTGGTGGTAATACAGAGGTATATTTTCAGTGTTTATTTTCAAGACTGGGTTAGGTACAATTTATGCAGCAGTTATGTTCTTTGAAATTTCCAGAGGGGTGGTGTTTGTCTATAGGTTTTTTTCATGGTCATCTAATTCGGTTGTTTCAAATGTTTTACCTGTTTCATTTAGATATTTTTGAAAATTGGTTATTTTGACTTCTCTTTTTTTACAGAGTTACAGTGAATGGTTGCGTGGATTTGAAAAGAAGGCAAAAGAATGTGTGGCTGAAACTTCAGGTTCAGAGGAGGTTAAGGTTAGTTCAAGAAATGAACTATCTGTGTTGTAACCAGACATGGAAGAAAGAAGTAAATCAGACTTTGTCTTTATGAGCTTAGAAAGATAAAGTATATATTATGAGTAGAATAATGACCTTTTGAGAAAGTGTAAGAAGGTGATTTCATTTTGTATAAATTTTGATAGAAATGCTGTAAGTCTTCATTGCGTTTGATAAGTATACAAAGCTAATGTTTGCTGTTTCTTTAACTCTGTATCTTAATCATTTCTGAAATTGTATATTTAACTATCTCTTACTCTCTTTTTAGCCTGGGTTTAAAAAGTAAAGATCAGTTGAGGTAGGTAGGTAGAAACTGACTGATTTGCTAAAGTATCCCCAAATACATCATTAAAAGTGTTCAGAATCTAGATGTGTTTTTATCTTAGCTGAAATTTGGAAGATTTTTTTGTATCTCAAGTGGCATGAATAAAATCCTCTTTTCCATGTGTGTGTAGCATAGGTGTTGTGACTTGACTTCACATGTGGTTCTGCTTTGATTTTATCATCCTGCTAAAGAGTGATAACCCTCTTATAAATTGTGTAATATATTTTATAGTAATCAGACTCAGAGTTTTATTAGTAAAGACTGAATGACCAAAATGGTCATTGAACTTGATTGCTACTCAAGAAGGTTGAAATGTAGTGTCTCACTATAAAACAATTAGAAACCATTTGTCATTATATACCATTAAATACTGTAACAAATTTGAAGCACACAAAACTGGTAAAACTAGAGAAGTTTTCTTTATTTCATTCTTTCTAGGTTCTAGAGCACAAGTTGAAAGAAGCTGATGAAATGCACACATTGTTACAACTTGAGTGTGAAAAATACAAATCCGTCTTAGCAGAAACAGTAGGAAATGATTTTTAATCTACATTTTGGCTTTATTTTTAAATTAACTTATTCCTTAGTGGCTTAAATAGTTTATCTTGTCATTAGAACATGAATTTTTCAAAACAACTATGCTTTTGCCCATAGGAAGGAATTTTACAGAAACTACAGAGAAGTGTGGAGCAAGAAGAAAATAAATGGAAAGTTAAGGTTGATGAATCACAGAAGACTATTAAACAGGTATCTAAAAAAGCTTAGAGCAAGTAGTTCTCAAGAATGTGGGCCCTGGATCAGCAGCATCAGTAAGCCAGAAACTTGTTAGAAATGCCCATTCTTGGGCCCCACCTGAGATTTTCTGAATCTGAAATTCTGTGGAGACAGCAGGCTGTGCTTTAAAGAGCTTCCACAACTGATTCTAATGCCCACCCAAGTTTGAGAATTATTGTTTTAGAGCGTGGCTGAAAGGTAGTTATCTAGAATGTAAAGTGCTTTGGAAGTTATAGACCTACTATGTGATAAAATAAGACAAAGAATTTGGGGTTCAGAACAAGCTTTGCAATGTTGATATGTGACCCATGATATAGTTTTCAAGAAAAAGTTAATGAGTCTTTCTCTTCATGTGACCTGAATATTCTTGTACAGCCCTAATTTTTCTCCCATTTACTTGGCTGTGGTAAAGAGTGTCATCTGTTGTAGTAGTCCTCTTCGTATGGTGACAAATGGTAACTAGACTTACTGTGGGGAATATTTTGTAATGTATGAAAGTATCAAATCACTATAATGTATACCTGAAACTAACAGGATATGGTATGCCAGTTATACTGTAATAAAAATCCATTACAATAAAGGGAAAGTAAAGAGTGTCCTCTGTTGCTCAGTTGTTTTCCTGGGCCAACCTGTGTAGAATTCAGCATTGCCTGTGGTATTCTATGTTAATGCATTTGGGGATTAAATATAGCCAATTATTAGATGGTTGTTAGGAAAAAAAAAATAAGCATTTCTAGCTAGGCCTTAATATAATATGCCAATGGGGTAGGTTTTGGTGACAATATAAATCAAGTTAAATGTCATGCTCTCACTGTCAAGGTCTTTTAAAATTCAGTATGGCTTTAGAATGAGATGCATTTCAAAATCTCTGAAGTGTCTGATCAAAATTCTCCAAGATAGAAGCTCTGTGTTCTTGATTTACTTGGTCATATAGTTGTTTCACATTTCAGATGCAGTTGTCATTCACATCTTCAGAACAAGAGCTAGAGCGATTAAGAAGAGAAAATAAAGATATTGAAAATGTATGTTATTTCATCGCTTGACTTAAAACCTGTGGACTCATTTTTAGCATTAAGCATTGTCTTAAGATCTGTTTTTTAAGATTTCTTTAATGATGCATTTGTTTATGCTTTTAAGAATATCTTGGGTAGGGGCGCCTGGGTGGCTCAGAGGGTTAAAGCCTCTACCTTCAGCTCAGGTCATGATCCCAGGGTCCGGGGATCAAGCCCCGCATCGGGCTCTCTGCTTGGCGAGGAGCCTGCTTCCCTTCCTTTCTCTCTGCCTGCCTCTGTGTCTGTCAAATAAATAAAATCGTTAAAAAAGAAAAAAATCTTGGGTAGTGTTTGAGATGATATTGTAGTGTTTGAGATGATACTGTGTCTGTCATAAATAAAATCTTTAAAAAAGAAAAAAATCTTGGGTAGTGTTTGAGATGATATTGTGTCATATTTGTAAGTACCATAACTTCCGTTATGGGGGAGCATCATGAAAGGAATTCTTAAATGTGTTAACATTTTCTTCTTTGTTGCATTGCTAGCTGAGAAGAGAACGAGAGCATTTGGAAATGGAACTAGAGAAGGCAGAAATTGAACGATCTACCTATGTTACAGAAGTCAGAGAGGTACTTAAAGAATTTTTTGACCTTGCTTCTCAAATTAAGTTTGTAATAGTGATAAAATATTTCAGTGTAAGTTGTTTGTGGCAGAGCTTCCAAGTAGCGTACAAAACATGGGATATCATAAGGAGATCAATCTTAAACTCTAAACTTCATTGCAGCTGAAAGATCTGTTGACTGAATTGCAGAAAAAACTTGATGATTCATATTCTGAAGCAGTAAGACAGAATGAAGAGCTAAATTTGGTAAGAAGCTTGTTCTCCACTGGGTATCAAGTAGGCTCTGAAAACACTTGTGTTGACATGTGGAGAAACCATCCAAACTTTTTCTCCTTGCTAACATCTTTAGCTTGGCATTTTTGTAAGTTTAAGATAATCTTCGTATTCTGATGACTCCTAAGTTGATCTTTCTTTTCTTGACTCCTAAAATGATCCTTCTTTCTTAGCTCCTAACAATGGCATGTTTGGCTTGCAACTCTTTTTTCCAGAAAAAAATTCATGTTTTGTAAAACCTAATTCTTTGGACAGCATTATTTTCAGTTAATAAAGAAGTGAAACAAATACATTAAGATTGGCTAAATTGTGAAGATTCTCTTTTTAGAGTTAATGATAGTTAACTGGTCTTGTTCTCTAATCTGGAAGGAGATTATTGAAGGTTGAAGATACATATTCTTCATTCAAGGGCAATAATTAATTCCAGCTTCTTATTTTAACTGGTCTTCCTACAAATTATAGATAACAACAAGCTTGTGAAAGTCTTTATCATCAACATAATATTTAGAGTATAGCAGTTCTAAAACTGTACACTTAAAGTTAACTAAAGATAGCTAAATGCCTTATAATGACAGAGTACCCTATATTCTCATTCTTAAATTTTCTGGAAATTTACATTGATTCTGGCAGATTTACAAATTTACACTGCTTCTTAGCTGTTACATAAATATAACTGTCTCATTGTATGTTTCAAACAATTGTCGTCTTTCCATGACTGAAAAATTATTACAACACGTGACTAAATTGGAAGTGTCTGAATAAACTCTAGGAAGATTATAGTTAGTTTTCTCCTTACATCAAGTCCTGACCAGTTTGGAACTTTCTTAGTACTGCTCTCTGTATCAAAGAAAACTTCTTAACTCACTCAGTTGTGGTTGGTCTTCTGTGTTATGGCAGCGATTTATGGGAATGAGTTTTCAAAGTAGGGCTCTTTGAAAAGTACACATAGAGTCCTCCTCTTTATTTTTGAAATAAAATTTTGGTTTTACTTACCCTCTTCATTTTATTTAATTGAATCATTCCCACTGCAACATGTGACTAGTTTTATACATATGCTTGTTATATATTGTACAGATCAGGACCGTGATTATGCCATAGCTGCAAGCCATAAGCCTTACCTTATAATGTGTTTTTTAAAAATCATTTTTAACTACAATTGTTGGAGATTTTACTTTTAACTTTGGTGCTTGGTAGCTGACCCCAACAGTAGCATCAAACCCATAGGATTATGGTTAAATTCAGCCTAATGTTCTTGTTGTATTTTTGCCTCTTTACTTCTGTTAAGGGGCCATTTTAAATGATACTTGTTTCTTATTTTTGCCTTGAATTTGTAATCTTTATTTTAGTTCTGTTTGCTCAGGATGACTGTTGCCACGTTTTAAGAGAAAATAATTTTGTTTGCTTATACATACATTGTATGTTTAGGGGCCAAGGGAGTAATTCTCTGATGTACTAACTAGAGTTAAGTGAAAGAGCAAAACCTGAAGCATTTGGGTCTTTAGATAGAGTTCCCCAAATAAAATTTCCAAATGGAATGTCCCTCATTAATCCTTTCTCCATTTGGAAAGGTTAGTATCTTATATTTCTCCCTTTTGGATCTCCAGAAATGGATATTATGCCTATCAGTGTTAGGCAAAATCAATTAACTTGATGAGTTTAATAAGAAAGTTATTTGTTGTCAGTGTGGTCCATTTCCCTCATTCATATTTAATCGGAGCATTTATCATGAGAAGAGGCATTACATATTGGCACTAGAGTTTATAGAACTTTATAACTGTTGGGACAAATTGGTTCTTGAGAAGTATATCTTAAGACATTGCTTATTGTATAATTAGGCCCGTGTGGTCTTGCACCGATTTCTTTAGTGATGTTTTAAAGGATGGTCAGCATTTAAATTTTTGAAGTTTTCATTTTACTGGATTTGTAATCTTCCATTCAGTGTTTTTTAAAATATTACACAATTGACTGTTAACTGTATAGGTCATAAGGCCTTAAAAAACCAATCAGTAAAATTTCTCGCCTACTTGCCTTTTACTTTAATTTAAATATGAATGAAGTACTTTATGAATAGTGAATAGTAATACTTTTAAAAGGCACTTTACTGGAATGTGATGGTTTTATTTTTACATTTACAGTTTTCTACTCTGAACCCAACTTTGTTTCTGTAGCTTTTCTTATATTTAGCTTTCCAGATGGGAACCTCCACTGCTTAGCTTTTCTCTACATCTGGTGCAGCATATTGGCTAATCCACTGTGCATAATAACTGTTAGCGATCCCATTCTTTCTCATTCATTCTTCTAGAGGTCTCAGCACAATCAAAGAAGGATGCAAATTAAGTTAATTGTGGTCCTTTATTTTTACAGTTAAAAACACAGTTAAATGAAACACTCACGAAGCTTAGAACTGAACAAAGTGAAAGACAGAAGGTAGCTGGTGACTTGCACAAGGTAAGACACTGCTTGTCTTAAAGATGCCATATCACCATGCTATGTTGTTGTGCCTTGAATTTTAAGTAAACATAATGCTAATTCTGGATTTTTTTTTTCATATTAATGTGTTTATAAATTTAAGCTGTTGCATTTTTGGAACTAAACTTTCTGACTTGTTTTTTGATTATTCTTAACTTGCTTCATTATTTCAACACATTTATATAAATAATTACTTTATAAAGTACAGATTAAGTTTTAAACGTAATTGAAGGTACTCTTTTTTAAAAATGTGGTTACATCCATATATTGTTTTGTTGGGATTTTCTTTGTAGTTGCTTACAGAGTATGTTTCTTTTGATTTTTATAGATCCAAAACGTGTAGACCTCTGATGTTTCAGAAATTAGTTCCTTTCATTTATTTCTTTGTGGAAATACACTTTTCTTTAATCTCATATATAAATAGGGAGGGTTTTTTTTGTTTTTGTTTTTTGGGGGGGTAGTTTTTAAGATTACATTTCTTATTCTCTTCATTAGGATGGCAAGTTATTTGTAATTCTGTTTTTAGGTATTTTTAATAGTGCAAGTCACATATGCTTGTATCAGAGCTGCTTTAGCTCTATGATTGTATTTGTGGGAGTCATTAGGAAAACAAATATGTCACTTTTTTAAAGATCGGAAGAAATATTTTTGTTTGTTTTGTATGATATAGCTTCTAATTTGTTTTGTAAAAGTCTAGGAATCCAAAGAGTACATTTAGCATGATGAAAAAATAAATGTAGGAATTCAGAATTGCTTCAGATTATTTTGGTGTTACTATTACCAGTAGATAAAATGTGACCTCAGGTTGTTTGTCTCGAGCTCAAACGTAGGTTCAGGATACATTGTCAAGGATGAGGAATCTGACTTAGTTTGATAGGTGATTTTAATTTTTGACCTCTTGATCAAAATATAAAACATGCAGGTTTAGCCTAGCATTTTAGTTTCTCAGGTATTAAGGATATTAAACAGGTGCTCAAAGATGTGGATGGGCCGTGCTAATGCAACTGTAGAAGACAGTGAGCTGTCCCATATCTGTAGGCCAGAAATACTGTGCAACACTTGATTAGAAAGGCACATAAATATTTATTGATATAAAATATTAACAAAATACTTTGTAAAACAAGCAAGTATAAAATAGGTATGTTAAAAGCCCATTTATATGAAATTTTCTGCCCAAATTTTCTGTTAGCGCGTATATGTATACAAGAGGGATCTGGAAAAGAGGGTCAGAACAAAGCCACTACTTAGAGTTTGTGGGGTATGTATGGTTTCTCTCACATACCCTTCTTTGTGTGTTTAACACAACCCCTTAAAAATGTAAAAAACAGTTCTTAGCTTGTGAGCTATACAGAAACAGGCTGTGGCCAGATTTGGCTGATGCTTGATCTACACTAATGTTAACCTAAATATCAACTGTGGTTATTTCTTCTTTTAATGTCTTTTTACATATTCTCTATTGCTTGAACTTTTTAAAACAAGCATATATTTTTATAATCTGGTCAGGTAGGAAACTGTTTTCATTTTGGAGGAAAAAACAGAGTAGTTGGCTGTCCATTGTATTTTGAGATGAACTTTAGTCTTGTACAAAATACCTAAGAAAATCACTCCTTTTATCCCTCATAATACTCCACTGTAGTATTTAGAGGCTACCATATTGCTTTCCTTACAGGCTCAACAGTCGCTGGATCTCATCCAGTCAAAAATAGTAAAAGCTGCTGGAGACACTACTGTTATTGAGAATAGTGATGTTTCCCCAGAAATGGTATGCATTTTCTTTTACCCCAGATCTCTAGGCTAATTACCTTGTTGTAAATTACATGAAGAATAAAATGTGTGAGATCTGTCTCTGACTAAAAAAAATGATATACTTCTGTCAGTTTTGTTGGATTCTTACCGAAGGTTGTCTTTTCTTCCAGATACTCTAGCTCTGAAATGGACTTTTTTAATTAATGTTTTTATTAATGTCACTTTAGCTTAGTAAGATAGTACTTTAATTGTACTGTTTGTGTTGGAAGTATTATGGTATATTGCTGAAGAATGTGGGCTTTGTTAGACTGCCTGTGCTTGAATCCTGACCCTGCTACAGTAGCAGTGTGACTTTGGACAACTTTACTTAGCCTCTGTGTACTTTGGTTGCCCCATCTGTGAAAGGCCATAATAGCATCAGACCTGCAGGATTTTTGAAGGGAATCAATGAGTTACTATCTAAAACACGTAAGAGTAGTGCGTAGCACTTAAAACGGTGCTGCGTAGCACTTAAAACGGTGCTGCCCAGCACTTAGAGCTCAATATATGTGAACTTAGTTTTAGTGTTAAGAATGTGCTCTCCTGGGGCACCTGGGTGGCTCAGTGGGTTAAGCCGCTGCCTTCGGCTCAGGTCATGATCTCGGGGTCCTGGGATCGAGCCCCGCATCGGGCTCTCTGCTCAGCGGGGAGCCTGCTTCCCTCTCTCTGTCTCTGCCTGCCTCTCTGTCTACTTGTGATCTCTCTCTGTCAAATAAATAAATAAAATCTTAAAAAAAAAAAAAAAGAATGTGCTCTCCTTTGGTGTCTGGCAGATTTTTTTTTTGAAAGGAGAAATGGATTTACCACTACTAATCAGAGTCTAGATTTTCACCTTTGTTGGCCTAGTGACTTAACATAGGCCTTTTTTTTTTTTTTTTTTTTTTAAGATTTTATTTATTTGACAGAGATCACAAGTAGGCTTGTGCTGAGCAGAGTCCTATGTGGGGCTCAGTCCCGGAACCCTGAGATCATGACCTGAGTTGAAGGCAGAGGCTTAACCCACTGAGCCACCTAGGCACCCCATAACATTTGGTGCAACCTAATTTGTGTCACTAGATAGCACACACTGTTTCTGTGTGTGTTTTTTGTTAATTTCTGTCATTTTCAAGATTTCTCATGTTTGTATCTAAAACAAATATTTTCTGCTTTAGGTTGCAAATGCCTTTTCCTTATGTTTGGAGTTTTTTCATCACTTCCCTCTTCTCTTTAGGAGTCTTCTGAGAAGGAGACGATGTCTGTAAGTCTAAATCAGACTGTCACACAGTTACAGCAGTTGCTTCAGGCAGTAAACCAACAGCTCACAAAGGAGAAAGAACACTACCAGGTATTAGGTAAGAGTAACTGAAGTACTGTTGTCTGTTTATGGCTAATTGACAGAATGTGTGTATTTGTAGTGAAGGTTTACCAGGACTACCAGAGCTCCTGTTGCCTTCATGGAAATATTCCCTTTCTCTCTTTCAGCCCCTGCAAATAACATCTTTAGCTTTCTTAGAGTTTTATTTCCATCTCTTCCATGTTTTGGTCTGACAGCTTGGAGGGGGTGGAAACCTTTTGTTTTTGTCTCCTTTGACCTTCTTATAAAACAGGCTCTCTTACGACTTGTTTACGTAGGTTTTGTTCATTGCATAATATGGGCAGCTGCTTCTGTAGTTTATCCTGATCTTAGTTTTGGTAAAGTATCTGTGATTTTTTTTTTTTTTTAATGACTTAGTAAAATAAAGTTAAATGTTTTTACTGAGATTAAATACTGAATTGAAAATCAAGTCATCACAATTTCTTTAAATTGGAAACTGAGTTTTTACTTAAGTCTGCTTATAGGGTAATCAAAGAAATCTCACTTTTAAACCTATCATTAACTAAACCATATTATGAAATTTTATTGCCCTCCTGATAGGTTAGGTGTCCTGGAAAAGTTGGATGTATCACCATTTTGGTTATAGAGGCATTCTATCTCACTTTTATAGAATGATTGTCCTCTGGTCTGCCTTAGCATAAACTCTCCTTTAAAATGCTATTCAGGAGGCACCTGGGTGGCTCAGTGGGTTAAAGCCTCTGCCTTCAGCTCGGGTCGTGATCCTGGGATCGAGCCCCACATCGGGCTCTCTGTTCAGCAGGGAGCCTGCTTCCTCCTCTCTCTCTCTGCCTGCCTCTCTGCCTTCTTGTGATCTCTGTCTGTCAAATAAATAAATAAAATCTTAGAAAAAAACATGCTTTTCAGGTCATTTACCTCCATAAGATTTTGTGGACAAACGTAGCTCATTCTTTTAACCTATCAGTAAAATTAATTATACTTTAATCATTTATCCTTGGTAAGCTGACCTCTCCATTGCCTACAGTTAAACTTCTGCCACATTACCTTCCTTCTCCAAATTAGAAAGTAATCTGCTTCCCGCTTCACTGGTAACTCTTTCCCATGTCTTCAGCCTTATTTTCTTCCCTGTACATGCTCTTTCTGTTCAGTCTTGAAAATCTACTCTAATGTCTTATTTTAACCTTGTACTTCCTTCAGTTACCACCCTAATTTTTTTAACATTACTGTTTTAACAGCGATTCTTAAAATAAGAAACTATTCTCACAGTATCTACTTCTTTACTTGCTTTAACAGTACACTAGAATGCATTCCGATGAAAACTTTTTTGCTAAGGTCATTAGTGATTTCCTGATTGCTAGATCTAATACAGGCCTTTGTTTTGATACTGAAAGTATAAATTTCCAGTATAAGAGATTAAAAATAGTTATAAAATATGCTAAATAGGCTGAAGTCATTCCATAGGCCTTGGTATGATAAGGAAAGGGCTTCATTTCTGAGAGCCTAAAAAATTGTAAGATTACTTACTACTCTGTGCCTTTCAACCTTATCAGTAGTATCTCTCTAGCGTCTCAAAGGTGTTCTTCAGTGTTTTTCTTCCCAAACACGTGGTCTGCTCATACTGTCTTATGAACCTGTTTCCACATTGTTCATTTTCATATTAAATTTGAGACTTCTACTGATTGTTGGTAGTATAACACTTTTAATTTTCAGAGTTTTTCTTCCTGATTTATGAAATTGTAGTAACTTGTTAAATATGTATATCCTGACAACATAGCTAAAACCGAACTATAGTTTGGCAGGCAGCTTCTCTAAGTGATAACTCTTTCGTCAGCTAATGAACCTCAGTCCAAATTTGGCTGGTGGAAAGGTGGTTGAGCATCAGCAGTGCAGTGTGAAGGATGGAATGGATTGTATGAAGAAAAGGGTCTTCAAGGCCCTTGAGAACTCTTTCTTCTATAGGTTCTACCTGGCATTGGCAGTGGTAACCCCTCCCTACAGTTTCCCTTGGTTCCACAGCCTTCTTTGTACCCTTTAAATGTTTGTTACCTAGTTTTTAACTTTAGCCATCATTTTTTGCTGGGTATATTCTACCTCTTGTGAACTGTTTTTTTCCTTTTAAAAAGGGGGTGGTAGAAAGGGACAGAGGGAGAGGGAGAGTGAGAATCTTAAGCGGGCTGGATGGCTAGTGTGGAACCTGATGCAGAGTTCCATCTCACAACCCTGAGATCATGACCTGAGCCGAAATCAGGAGTCTGACATTCAGCCAACTGAGTCAGCCAGGCACCCCTCTTGTGAACTCTTTTTTAAAACTAGTACATATATTGGATGAGAAAAACAAACAAACCCACTACTACGTGGTGATTAAATTGGAAATACAGCTTATTAATCATCAAAACATAGCTAATAGGTTAATATCTGATATCAGGAAACTTGCTTCTTTTTAAGATATATAGCAAGTATATATCATATTTGTTAAGGGAAAAACAGTTTTTAAAAAGCAAAAATGGGGGGCGCCTGGGTGGCTCAGTGGGTTAAAGCCTCTGCCTTCGGCTCAGGTCATGATCCCAGGGTCCTGGGATCGAGCCCCGCAGTGGGCTCTCTGCTCAGCAGGGAGCCTGCTTCCTCCTCTCTCTCTGCCTACTTGTGATCTGATCTGTTAAATAAATAAATAAAATCTTAAAAAAAAAGGCAAAAATGGGATGATGATATGCAGTTATTTAGTTTTCTGAATTCTAATATTCATTACTTAGCATTTCTCTGAGCTGTAGGGATATGTGTATTGATCTTATATCCTTAATTTATAAAACTTTAACCTTTCTTTTATTTGGAAGTCTTCCAATCTCCTATCCCCCCACCCCAAAAATAGATTTTCATCTCTTTCCTTCTGTATGAATTAAGATACTTTTCTTTTTTAAGCTTTGGACTAGCAACACTAGTACTTTATAGTATGTTTTTTGTTGTTGTTCCCAGATATCTATTTTTCCTTATGTTTCTTTCATATTTGCTTGTCTTCTAAGTGTTAAACTATATGTCTGACCATATCAGAAGATTTCATTACTCCAGTGTTTTAGTCTGTTTGGGCTGCTATAACAAAAATTGCATAGACTGGGTGGCTTAAATAACATTTATTTCTGACAGTCCATGCATGGCAGAATGGTCAGGGGAGCTGTCTGGGGTCCCTTTCAGAAGGACACTAATCCCATTCATGATGGTGGAGTCATCCCAAGGCCCCACTTCCAAATGCCATTACACTGGAGGATTAGAATTTCAATATATGAATTTTGGGGGTAGGCACAGACACTCAGACCATAACACTCTGGTCCCGTTTACGGAATCCTGTGGAGGGAGGAGGTTGATTTTTAACAGCAGTCACTTCATGAGTATCACTCTAAGCTTGAGAGGCTTCTGACTTGTGGTCATTTGCTTTGTCTTCACAGCAACTCAGGGCAGTGGGTAGGTAGGTGTTATTATTATTATTATTTTTTTTAATTGCCATTCTACAGCCGACCCTCAGAGGTTCTATAATTTGCCCAAGGTCATGCAGTTAATGGCTGGGTGAGCTGGGATTTAAATTGAGATGATCTCTGCCCAGTGCCTATGCTCTTAGTCAGTACTTTTCTTCTGTAATTCAGGCATTCTGTGCCCTGACCTCTTTTTCTTGATGCTTTTTTACCTCCTCATTCTGTCTAATCCTTTGTTGCCAGCATCTTACAGTTTGTGTTGTCAGTTCTGACTTTTTTCTAAAGTATTTTGTTTGGCAGTAGTGAGTTGGAGAGACTCTTAGTGTTACCCAGAAAAAATTGAGGTGACGTTTTGTGTATGTGTTTTATATGTATGTGCTCTCCCTGTTCTGTGTGACAAATAGATGTTATGATGTAGTTGTCTCTTGTTTCTGAAAGATGTTCTTTTATAGTGGTGTTGAAGTATAAGGATTAGTGTTCCAGATTAAAAAGTAGCTTTTATTTCTATACTTTACACTTGGCTATCACTGATTTTCATTTTCATTTTCTGTGGTGTGTTTACATAGCACTTAAAGTGTCCTGTACCTGTGGGCTATGTAGACTTTCTAATCCAGTGTTAATCTTGTTTTTAATGGAGAACATAATAGCCAGTGATAACTTCACTTTTTTGCTTTCTCATTCTTTTTCCCTGACTTTTTATTTTGAAAAAGTTCACACATAAAGTAAAGCTGAAAGAATAGTGCAACACTCATACATCCTCTACCTGCTTCATTTCTTTCCATGTATATACGTTATTTGGTTAATGTCAAACTGTTTGAAAGTACCTTTCAGATGTGACAGTTTATCTCTAAGCACTTGGGTATGCATCTTTGAAGAACAAAAGCATTCTGTTATAAAGGCATTGTACCGCTATCACATCCAAACAAAACCAGTAGTTACATAAAATTACCTATTATTAAACCCATGTTCAAGTTCCCCATTTATACTGCAAGTATCTTTTTAGCTATTTTTCCCAAACCAGGATTTATATGTTGGATTTGGTTAAGTCTTTTTAGTCTCTCTAATGACTTTTGAGGTTTAATTTCTTACAGTCATTTTATCTGACTTGGAAAGCTTCACATGACCTCAGAAAATTTCTGTCTGAAACTTTTATTCATGGGGGAGAGTTGTAAATTTCAGTGCTACTCATTTCATTAGCTTTATATTTTCTTGAGTAGAACTAACAAAAATGGATTCCCAATGTTCTCTTAAATTTTCTAATGGTATTTTTAAATCCCCACATTACTCTGTTTGGTCTGAGGTTTTCACTCATATTTTTAAATCCACCTCAAAAGCTTCTGATTCCTGTTATTTCTCTCTTGTTTTTGATTACCATTAGTATAATTGCTTTGATCCTAGTTGAAAGAGCCATGCTGGATCAAATAGAATATGTATGTTTGGTGTTTGACAAATGTCTTCTGATTGCCTTTTACTTCTTCTTTTAAAATGAATTTCTTTCTTTCTGATCTTTTACAGAGTGAAGTAACTGGGAAACTGTTCATTCAAGGATAACAGAAGGCATTGTATTATATTTTGCCAAATTAAAGCCTTATTTATGTTTTCACCCTTTCTACTTTGTCGGAAACACTGAACAGAGTTTTGTCTTTTCTAATCCTTGTTAGACTACTGATTTAAAGAGAGAAAAAAAAAAAGCCAACTCTGTAGACATCTTCAGAGTTTAGTTTTATAATAAAAAACTGTTTGAATAATTAGACCTTTACATTCCTGAAGAGAAAATAAACATGTAATCTTTTATCTTATTTTGCTCAATAAAATTGTTCAGAAGATCAAAAGTGGTAAAGAAAATATAAAATTTAACATTTTAATACTGATGTTGTACACTGTTTTACTTAACATTTTGCGGGGGGGTAACTGCCTCTGACTTCAATTCAAGAAAACACTTTTTTGTTGCTAATGTAATCCGTTTTTTGTAATGGCGTCAGCAAATAAAGGGATGCTTATTATTCAGACTTGCTCTAATTTTCATTGTGCTTTAGCAGATCTCATTAGCTATACAGATCAACATAATTTAGAACACAGTTATTAATTGCAGCTCTTGGACAAGGTAAGATAGGTATTGTTGCTCATACAGCTTCTGTAAGGGGAGTTCGGGGTCTTCTGTGTGGCTCTGTGCGCTGTGAACTGTGTCCAGCAGTGCTGTGCGCTGCAGAAAGGCCGAGGCAAGAATTTAGCTTTCAGACCCACCACTCCAGCTTTTGGTGGAAGAGCTCCGCTTTTACACTTAACCGTTATTAACCAATAATAGGTAACTTTTTAGTGTCCTTCTTGTCAGGCACTATGTTATATAATTTGCACGTGTTATTTTTTGTTGAGGAAGTTCTAATTAAATAATTTGATGCAAGCACTGAACCCTACAGATGCTAACTAACCACTGAATGCTGTCTTGTGCTACTGAATATGAAAATGCCTGTTAGGCCATACTGTCGTCTCTTTTTTTTTTTTTTTTAAAGATTTTATTTATTTGACAGAGATCACAAGTAGGCAGAGCAGCAGGCAGAGAGGCGGGGGGAGCAGGCTTCCTGCTGAGCAGAGAGCCTAATGTGGGGCACAATCCCTGGACCCTGAGATCGTGACCTAAGCCAAAGGCAGAGGCTTAACCCACTGAGCCACCAAGGTGCCCCATAGTGTGGTCTCCTTGCTATTTCAGTAATGCTTCTACTTAAAACTCTCTGCTCTTGGATATCAATCGTGGCTTGTTCTTTCACCATCTGGAAATCTGTTTGAATGTCACCTTTCTCACCAGGTTTTTCTGGATCATCCAGTATTCCTCCTGCCTCCCTATCCACCTACCTATTTTTTTTTTAAATATTTATTTATTTATTTGGCAGACAGAGGTCACAAGTAGGCAGAGAGGCAGGCAGAGAGAGAGGAGGAAGCAAGGTCCCTGCAGAGCAGAGAGCCCGATGTGGGGCTCGATCCCAGGACCCTGGGATCATGACCTGAGCTGAAGGCAGAGGCTTTAACCCACTGAGCCACCCAGGCGCCCCCCACCTACCTATTTTTGTTACAATGTTTATAGCCTCCAGTATATACTTGGTCACACCTCTTCTTCCCACTAGAAAGTTGCTGCATGAGGGCAGGAATCCTCTCTTCTGTTCTTTGATTTTTCCTACCCTTGAGCAAGTGCCTAACACTTATTTGTGCTCAGGTATTGAAACAAATGAATGGATGAAATTCATTTTTATAGTTTGAGAATTATTTGAAGTGGTGCCTTTTCATATCATCCCACGTACACCAGATAGTGTTTCTAAAGTATGTAGAGAGAAACTGAAGAGGCTGCTCATGGCCAGTGATGATTGGCCTGAGGATTTGGACTACCTCAGGGCTTACCTGGCTGCCTTCAGCAAACCACTGGAAAATTGATCGGAAGGCTAGATACCATATCATCTCTCAACCTTTTTCCTTGGCTATTGTCTATAAATACACCTGTGTCTCTGCCATCTGAAAAAAGAAAACAGAAATCCTTCCTTTCTTTTGCCATTCTCCTCTCCCTTCACAGCTTAGTTCCTTGGAAAAAATGTGTAATTATTTTTCAACTTCTTCATATGTTTGAATTTTTAAAAGTTAAAACAATTTTTAAATTATTAAATTAAGGATTCAGTCCAATCTTATTAATTTGTGTCCCCTCCCTCAACATTCGAATCAATACACATTCATCTTTTTGCCTCTGAAGTGGCAAGAAGTTCATACCATGGTCTGTTCCAATTTGGGACAGTTTTATATTTCTCTCTTCCATCCTCAACTGTCCACCTTTTCCCAGTGTGTTATAAGCAGATCCCTGAGAGAGGAAAGGAACATCCAGAGAGAGAGGGTCCTGTGTCCTCTGTCTCTAGTGACTCCCCTTGCCACCACTGCAGCCAATTGAGGCAGGAAGCCCTAAGAAAATTAGGTTGAGAAGAACCGACAGGGAGGGGAGAATGACCAGCACACAGTGTTCACAAAATCAGGCATGGTGACAAGATCCATTCTAAGGGATTTCAGTGTGACAGTGCCAAAAGCTCACTGATGGGGTTTCAGACTCCATGTTGTAATTAATCTGTAATTATAACATGTTGAATTTTGCTCTTATGTCTGAGAACATCCACAGTGGTCTGAAAGGCTGCTGCTCTGTTTTCCAATGACATGTTATTTGTGTCCAGAGGCCAGGTTTTCTTCATATACTTCAACCCAGACAGCATATCACAGCAGATTGCACACAGAAGTAGTTGGCTTCCATTAGGCCATGTAGTAAAGAAATTTGCAAACATGTAAAGTAATGCCAGTTTTCTCACTCCATCTTTTTGGTTGGTTTTATTTTGGAAAATGAAGTTACATTTAACAAAAACATATTCATTATGTTGTTATTTTAAAATAAGAAATGAACATCTAAAATGTTTCTTGGTTTCAATTTCTAGTATATTGAATATTATACAAATAACAAAAAAGCTTTGTATAGTATAAAGGATTTCCAAGACCAAAAATTTTAGAGCTGCTTGTCCTGGCGTGTTGTTTTTTTCCCCAACACTGGGCAACTATCAGAACTTACTTATTTGTATTTTGTTTTATATTTCATTCATTTATTAGTGAATTAAAAAATGTTAAAAACATTGTCTTTTTTTTATTTTGTTGCATTTTGCCAACTTCTTGTTCTCATAATTTATTTTCAATTCTTGTTTTCTAATTCATTTTAAGGCTAAGTTCTCTGAACTTATTTGCATCCCACAGATTTTGATATGGGAGGATTTTGTTGTCTTTCAGTTCTTAACTTTTAAAAAATCAGAAGTATTTTAGATACACAGAAAATCATGGGAAAAAAAACTATGAGTATCCTCTCAATAGCAAGTAACATTTTGTCCTGCTTAAGGTTTTTTTTTTTTTTTTTTTAATTAAACATAAGGTACAGTTTAAAAGGCTTGTATACCCCGCCCTGGTCCAGAGGTAGCCACTGCACCAAAGGTGATGTTTATCATTTAATTTCATGTTACACAATTAACATATATATGTGTAGCCAGAAGTAGTATGTATTTCACATGTATTTGAACTTTATATAAATCATTCTGCTATTTGCTTTATTTGCCCAATATTAGCTTTAAAATTTATACATGGAGGTTTTTTTGTTTTGTTTTCTTTTGCTTTTCTTCATTTTTAACTATGGATATGCCACAGTTTATTTGGCATATTCCTCAAAGGGACATTTAAATATCACCAACTTGTGAAAATTTTATGTAACTTTATTTTTATTTCCTTTAAGGTAAGAGATTATTTTTTTTTTGGAGTGTGTATTTTTCACATCATGGATTTTTTCTTTTGAGAGCAAGAAAGTGAGAGGAGGGGGGTAGAGGGAGAGAGAATCTGGAGCCGACTCCGTGCAGAGCCCAACGTGGGGCTTGACCTCATGACCCTGAGATTATGACCTGATCAGAAACCAAGATTTGGATGTTTAACTGACTGAGCCATCCAGGCGGCCAAATCATGCATTTTTTAAGTATTGTTTCCTAATATTGCACTTGGTCTGTGAATATGCCTTGTACGACACCAATCTCCAGAATTTGTGGAGACTTTAGGAGAAAGAAATTAAAAACAAAACAAAAAAATCATTTAGTTTTGGTTTAGAATAAAAGATTTATCAGCAAGAATGTGAAGTTGTAGCAGGAAATGAGTTCATTAAATGAAGTGATTTGAAATCTCAAATTACTTTACCAGGCTAGTTCTTAGCCTCTTCAGTTAGAAAATGAGAAAGAATTGGGTAATATTTGTTTTCTGGTGATCTCAGGAACACAGGAAACAGAGTCAAAGAGGTAGGTGAAGTTCTTACTTACATTTAGGCATTCTCTTGCTATGAAGAATCAAGTCGTGCGTTTGAATTAAGAGCAGGTTCTTTCTGAGCTATTCAATACAGAGTTCTTGGGATTTCATTCATTGCCAAAACACAGAGCTCCTGTTTATCTGCTCAGAGCAGTCTTCATTTCAAAATATCTAAAACATGGTGTTGTTGTAATCTATAGATGATAGTTGTAGAAAATGGAAATTTGTTCTTAGGTCGATGAATTGTGTTGATAATCCTATCTCCATCACCATCTAAATTGTGCAGTCTTTTCAGCCCTGGGCATCTAGTTTTTCTCCTTGCTAGCTGTGCAAGTAATAAAACAATGTGGCTCTAGTAAATTCTAACCCAAATACAACAATGAATTTTCCTCAATTCCTTGGTTGCCAGTAGTTAATATTTTTAAATATTCCAAGCAATTGAAGTGAATGGATATTTTCTATTTGTTAAATTCAAATTGTTGATTGATATATTCCTACCGTGTTTCTGATTTGTTAGGTGTGAGATGGGGCTCAAGAATTTGCAATTTGGAATGAGTTTCAAGTGATGCTGATGTGGGTTTGGGGACCACACTTTGAAAATCATGCATTGTGGTTTTTAATTTTCTTTCTTCTTTTGCATTTTCTCTGCAGTTTCTTGTCAAATGAGAGTTCTCATTTTCAAACATTGCCAAATATTTATTAATTATTTTTATATCATTTCTATAATTTCTACAAATTCAGGGAGGTGGAGAGAGATTGCAGCATGTCAGCCTACTACCTTGAAAACGGAATTCTCCCAAAACTTAAAAAAGATGTGCTAATTGGTGGTTTTCTTGGTGTTTCTTGATATTTCCAGGTTATGCCACACGAGGAGGGTTTTTTTTTTTCTTTTTGTTTTTTAAAGATTTTATTTATTTGACAGATCGCAACTAGGCAGAGAGGAGGAAGCAGGTTCCCTGCTGAGCAGAGAGCCTGATGTGGGGCTCGATCTCAGGACCCTGAGATCATGACCTGAGCCGAAGGCAGAGGCTTTAACCCACTGAGCCACCCAGGCGCCCCAGGAGTATTTTCTTGAAAACAAGTTCATCTTAAGTTTTTTTTCCTCTTTGATGAATTTCTCTATCTCCACTACTCCAAACCTGAATGTGCATGAGTGTTATTCTTCATATTGACTAATGTTAGGATTTTTCTCTCCTTAAAGAATCAGTTGGAATAAAGATTTAGACCTTGGCTCTCTAATAAATTACCACAAACTTAGCGGCTTCAAACAATACAAACTTAACTGTCTTACAGGAGGCTAGAAGCACCAGATCAAGTTCAGTAGATGAAAAGTGTCAACAGGATTTGTTCCTTCTGGAGGCTCTCGAGGAGAATCTGTTCCCTGTTCTGTCATTTGGGGGCCCCTGCATTCCTTGGCTGGTGAGCAGCCCTTGCTTGTATCATTCCAAACACATAACTTCTGTTGTCACATCTAATCCTCCTTTGGTTTTCTTGCCTTCCTCTTACAGGGACCCTTGTGAGTATATTAAAGGCTCACCTGGATAATCCAGGATCATCTTCCCATCTCAAAATCCTTAATCACAGTCTCAGGTGCCCCTTGCCATATAACATAGTCACAGGTTCTGGGGGTTAGGATGTGGCTGGGGAGAGGGCCGTTATTCAAAAGACTGCAACTCCAAAGACCATCCCTTTCACACCTATGACCACACCTTGAACCTTGTAATTATTCTCCAGTATCCTATCCTCTGATAGAGTCCTGCATCATTCTAGATCTCTTGGCCTCTAAATGCCACTGTTCCTGTCGTTTGCCCTTACGGAGGCCTTTGCCCCTTGACAACATTTGAAAAAAAAGTTACATTGCCTATTGATTTTATCCCTTTCTCAATGGTCCATCTTATCTCCAGTTCTTTGGTGATAAACTAAGTTCCATTACCCCTGTCCTTCACACATGCCTGGCAAAGAGCTCCATATCTGAGTAAAAGTAGAAGCAAATGTGTGAAGTGGTGAGATTCTGAAATCTGCAGGACTGGAAGTGGAAGATGGGGGAAATGGTGCTGCTGCTTTTAATTCCCACGTCCACTCTGATGTCATAAAAGGGTTCAGAGTTAGCAATGAGGTAAGAGGGTTTTTCAGAGATTGCTGTTCTCCTGCTGAGTCCCACCTCCACCGAAGGGGAGAAATAGGTGGTGGATGGTGGGAATCCTTCATCTCCAGTCAAGAGGGAGGGCTTTCGATGGGACTGTCTCTAGAGCTTGTAATGCATCCTCTGCATTTGGAAAAGAATGGACTGGGGAATGACTTTGGGAAAATCCAAAGGCCAAAAGGTGGTTGCTTCCATGGCAGGTTAGGGGAGAGGTGGCTAAGCTGAATGGCTTGCATTACACAAACTTTTCAGAATGAAAGATATGTGGATATCTGTGGTGGGCCAGACAGGAGGCACAGGAGGGAGAAAGCCAGTGGGATTGTCTTGGATTCTTTCCAGAAGGACCATCGGAAGGAGGAAAAGACCTCAGCAAACAAAAGCTAAAGGTACCACCAGCTGCCTATGCATTGAGGAAGAAGGAAGCGGCAAGTTGCAATAGAGATGCTCTTGCCCTCAAGGCAAGTACAAGTGCGAGATCTCCATGGCTAGGAATGCAGGTTCAGGTTGATGGAGTCACACCAGAGAGCTCTGTCAGATTCCAGATCCGTGTTTGGAGGAGAGCTGTGCAGACACATACTGGGTGGGCAAGAAATAATCTGTTTAGCCACTGGGGCTTACTTGTTCCCACAGCATGTTCTAGCTGTGTAGCATGGTCCCACATACAGCACAGCCAATTACCCCTGGTTGTGGGGGAAGTGAGATACGAAGTGTGCAGTGCCCTGGGTGATGTTAATTTTCCTCCCTCCCATGGCGAACTACATCAGCCTCCTATAGTAAACATTTGCAAGGGGCTGGCATGTGCACTGAGGTGTGTTTGAGGCAGGGGAATAGGGTCCTTGCTGCCAGGAAACCAGTTTAGATCCTTTGAGCACCATCTCTCAGCCCAATTTATTGGTTTGTCTTCTTCTAATTTTGATTCCTGTGTTAGGATTTTCTACAGATCTCCCCAGGAAGTGGCTTCTTGGTATTGGATCATATCAAAGTTAAGCCCATTCCTTCTTGGCTTTACTTCTCAGGTGTTTTTTGCTTGTTTGTTTGCTTTCTGGCTAGGAATAAAGGCACTTCCTGTAAATACAGGTATGCTACAATATTTTTATGGCAGATGTATGACTTTTATTCATTCAACAAGTTTTTATTTTAAGTCTTCTAGGAGATCTGGGGCTGGGACACAGCAGAGTCCAGTGTCTTCACAGAGCTCAGGGGGCCGCATGGGCTTACAAATCATGGAAAGTCCTGTGGAAGGTCCACTGAGCCAAGTCAGGGATGGCTCAGGAGAACACAACATCAAAACTGAGGCCTGAAGTGGGAGATACAGGTAAAGAAGGGAATGTAGTAGGGTGGGGAGTGGCAGAGATACAGGAAATGGTGATGGATAATGTTAGGTGTGTTTCCACCTTCATCTAAATAATTCTGTCCTGTTGTTGAGCTGGTACACAATAATGATGACAAGACAGTTCTGTCCCTAAAGTTTCACTCTTAAAGCATTTCTGAATGAGAACCAGCACATCCATCATGGCACTCATTTATGGAATGTGAATTAGGAATCAAGACTCGGTTTAAACATATCTTTGTCCATTCAGGCTTCTATAACAAAATGCCTTGCACTGGGTGGCTTGAAAACAGAACTTTATTTCTTCCAGTTCCAGAGGTTCGAAGTTTGAGATCAGGGTGCCAGCATGGTGGAGTAAGGGCTGGCTTCCAGGTCATGGATTTCTCATTGTGCCTTCATGTGGTACAATTCAGGAGCAAGGGAACTCTCTTGGGCCTCTTTCACAAGAGCACCAATCCCATTCATCATGGCTCCTTCCTTATGACCTAGTTCCTCCCTACAGGTCCCACCACCTAATCCCATCATCTGGGGGTAAGATTTCAACATACAAATTTTGGGAGGTCACATTCAGACCATAGCAAGCATAGTTTTTGCCCTGAAACTTTTCTGATCATATGTGGCCTGTCCACTTAACAGCCATACCAAACATCCTTCTCCTTTGCCGCCTCCCATTAGAGACTGAAAAGCCAAATAACTCACTTTTCCAGCTTCCCTTGCAGTGAAGGGTGGTGATATAGGTCAGATCTGGGCTGTGAACCCTAAGTTGAAGTCTACAGAAGGGACTTCTTAGAAAGCAAAATCTCACTTGATTCAAAAGGAAAAAAGAAAAGGAATACGTGAGCTGATCTAACCCTTCTGCATTTTCTCTTTAACCTGCCTTGAACACAGACACAATGGTTGGAGATGTAGCAGTCATCTTGTGGCATGTAGGACAAACCAAAGGAATACCGGAAAAGGAAACCCCCAAATCTTTGAAACTCTGACCTACCCCTGTAACTTCTCACCTCCAGACTCCTGAGTATGTTTTTTTGAAACAACAACAACAACAAAACACCAACTCTGTTTAAACCACTATAGTGATTTACAGCAGAAATCAATCTTAATTGTTACACAATGCTGGGCAGAACCTAGTAGTCCTCTGAGCTTCTGTGCTACTTGTCATATAGTCTTTCTTTCCATTATCCCTGAGTATTACTTTTGGTTTGTCTGTCTGACTTCCCCAATACCAAGAGCTCCTTGGGATCAGGGACTCTCTTACCATTTGGATGACCCCAAAGCTATTACAGTGCCTGGCCCGTGATAGCTGCTTAGTAGCATTTTGTTAAATGAGTGAATAACCGAATGAATGATGCGGCCGCGTGGAGAATGATGTGGGGACGGAGACCTACTAATGGCAGTGAGGCCAGTGGAGAGGTGGCAGCAGTAAGAATCCAGGCAAGAAGCAGTGAGACCCTGAGCTAAAACAGGACAATGCAGATGAGAGAGACTAAAGTCAGAGCTAACTGAGGAGGCAGACAGGACAGGACCTGGTCAGGGGTTGTGGAAGACAGATGGGAAGAGGAAGGCCTTGAAGATGGCTGAGAGCTCTTCAGTGCCTGGTGGGTTTGGGTATCCACCGGTTCTGTGGTCCTGGGTTACTCAGACATGTGGGTGCCTTAGTCATCTCATGTGAAAAAGGGATAATAATGCACACATGGGTTTGTTGTAGAAGGCAAAGACGTAGCATGCGTAAACTGCTTTTTAACAGTGCCTGGAATGTTCTAAGTGTGCGATACATGTTACCAGATGTCACTATCATCATCTGTGGATACTGGGGCAGCAGAGCAAGAAAGCAGGAAGGGTGTTGAAGGAGAGGAGGCTGAGGGTGAGCAGGAAGGTGGCGTTCAGGAGGAACAAGGAGGAGGACCTACGTAGCGAGCAGTGACTTTAAGATGTTCAGCAGCTTCTCAGGCTCAGCCGCTGGAGTGAAAGGCTTTATTTAAAGTGGGACTGAAAGTCACTTAATGAGCTCAAGAGGAATGGGATTAGGTGCAGCCTGCTTTTATTCAAGACTTGTGTCAACCGGTTATGCTGCTTTGATTATTGTTTTAAACATGTCCCAGAGGGCTTGAGGTAAGAAATGAAGAGTGCAGGATGCTTATTTTTAATGTGAAGAATTGTAAGCTATTCTGGGGCACAGTAGGAATCTCAGGAGGGTTGTGCCTAACAGATCTCTGAAACAATTAATGAAGCCTAAGCACAAGAGTAACACAAGAGGCCCCCCGTGTAAGGGCCATTAGCCTCGAGGCAGGGAAGGACCCTGTGTGATCACATAGGGCAAAATGGCAGGGCAGTAACCACGCTCTCGCTGATGGGACCAGGGGCCTTTGATTAGGTTACAAGGGAACAATGACAAAAGTTCCACTTACTGCCTGCCTAAGAAGATCCAGGATTTTACACGTTCCTCTACTCCTCTCGATTTCCTTGCAAGAGTGAGTTGTTATTATTATGCCCATTTTAAGAATGAGAAAACTGAGGACCAGAGAGATTGAAGAACTTTCCCAGGATACACTAACCAGGGAGAGGTAGAACCAGGGAGGGGTAGAACCAGGATTCAAAACAAGGTCTGGCCAAGACTGACTGTTTCCTTTTCATTGTGGAGGAAGGCGGCATCGGGATAAAACCATTTCTGTAGTCCCTGCTTTCCCTTTTTCTTTCTCCTCAACTTGTTATCTCATAAGACTGAAAAGAGACCTGGCAAGTCTTGACCTTGTCAGGGAGTGGAGACAGAAGTTAACCCTTGTTAACCTTGTGCCTGGGTGACTTTTAGGGTGTCAAAAGTGCTCAGAAACAAACTTCTCTGCATCCTGACATCTGCTCATTCCAGGTGCTGGACCTATTTTTGGTAGCCAACTATAGGAATTAATCCTCACCATCCCCAAATAGATCTCATGAGCCTATAACTACTCTGAACCTCTGTGGGCTTCTGTGTGTGCACATGTACTTCATAAGCTTGGCCAAAGAACAAGTCTGATGTTTGTTTGTTTGAATGAGAGAGAGCAGGGGGAGAGGGACAAGCCGATTCCATGGTGAGCATGGAGCCCAACCTGGGGCTTGATCTTACAATCCTGAGATCAGGACCTGAGCTGAAACCAAGAGTCAGTTGCTTAACTGACTGCTCCACACAGGCACCTCCTAATTTAGTCTTAAAGAGCTCCCTGCGTATTTTTCTGCCTTTCCTCTTGATCACTGGCTTCTCTTTATCCACCAGTATAGAAAGTCTTTGAGTAAGAGCATCTTTTCTGAGCAAAGTCTGGTCTGAACACACTCTTCTGGTTGTGCTCAGGAACCTGGGTGCCTAGGGCGTGGACAGAGAAACTCACAGGCGCTGAGGGAGCAGCGGGAAAGTGTGTCCTGTGGGTTTGCATGTGGCTCTAGTTTCGTGACCGAAGGTGAGGGATGGCAGAAGGGGACTCTTGTGAAATGCCAGCATTCTTCTTTAAAAGTAAAGTGTGTAACAGGTCATCAGCCAGGTCCCAAAGGGAGAAGTAACTGGAAGATGAGGATACTTGAACAAAAGAAAGTATATTTTAGTACTTCCTAGCTGCATGTTTTTCAGTTTCAAGGAAGAAATGCCTCTGAGGAGGTCCAGAAACCATGACAGGATTTCTAAGGAAGCAGAAGCCCCTCCCCCAAGATGCCGTTACCAATAGCTGCAGCAGCGACAACTGTAAAATTTGTAGGGGCCGTAGCTCACCCCAGGATCAACGCACAAGCCAGTACAGATAGGACTCACTGAACCCTTCCCACAGCTCTCCGACACCTGCCGTCTCAGGCCCATTCCATGCATCCAGCAATGCAGGCACAGCACAGAAGGCACTGGCTGGAAGTCACCAAGGGATGCGGGGCAGCACCGGGCTTCACAGGAGGGTTTGACTCTAAACTCTTAGTTTGTTCTCCTTTCCCAGTTTTGGGGAACAGGCTCTGAAGCAATGTCAGCATGAGGCAATTTGGTGCCTATTGCACAGGGCTGTGGTCAGGATACAGAGACTACATGTATGAGAGCATTTGGAGGACCGTGCAATGCCATCCAAGTAAAAAGCACGATTATTGTGATCATTGGTCACTTAATTTTCCAGCTGTCAATGGATTCTTGGTGTACATCACATATGCGATCACTAGGGGGAGGCAACAGACAATGCATATAAGCTGGCTTAGTCTTGGAAGGAAAGTCTATTTTTCCTGTAAATGATGCTCAGGGGTTTAAAATAGAAGAGCAAAGGTTTGTATTAGGGACTGGCAGGCATTCTCATAAAGGTTTGATGTTGTGTTTTTGTTGAGTTGTCTCCACAAAGGCATCCTAGACCCTGTGAATGCTTTTGAATAGTGGGTGTTGCCCCCCCAAAATGAATGGATGATGTAAAAGGGAGAAGAATTGACTCTTTCTCTTTGTTCTCTGACTTCCTACCTTCTGTCTCCTTTGTGATCTTTTTGTTTTTGTTGAGGTTCAGCTTCTTTCTCTCCACTTCATTTCACCCTAGTAGGGTACATTCTTGATCCTTCCCATCCCAATAATAGTGTTCTCCTGAGCTGGCCTCTTTGACTATTGTATGTAGATCATTCGATGGCTACTTCTATGTCATTGTCATCTGCATTTTTCTCTTAGATGTGTTCCCTTTCCATTCTTCTAGAATTCTTCAACACCCCCTCTGCTAGGTGGAAAAAAGTATTGGGCTAAGAGTTCAAGCCCAGTGAATACCCCTCACTCGCTGGTTGACCTTGAGACATAGTGGAATCCCACTGAGCCTTTGATTCAGGGATAGTTATCATTTCTATGTTTGCCATCCAGGTAAAGCACTATTTATTTTGTAACCCATATTAATCTGGCTCTTGTCTCTGCTGTTTATGCACAATTATCCAAACAGTCCCTTTTCTCTCCTACTCTGAAGTGTTTCTGGGGGTCGGTCCTTGGTACTCCTGAAGAAACCCACCTGCGATGTCAATTCTGTTTGACCGGATGATCCCTCAGCCACCGTCCATTTTTCCTCGGCTTCCCTGGAACCATAGCTGCATGGGGCTCTGCTGCTAAAGGGAAGAGTGGCTCTCTTACCTTTGTGTTACCACCTGTTAGAAGGGTCCCAAAGCAGGGTTGTTAAATCTCTCATGCAGAGTTGCCTCTCCCTCACATTCAGGGCTGGCTGGAGGTGGGTTCATCTAATAGCTCCCACACTTTTATCTTGAGAATTTCGATGTCCTTTAACAACCAAGGACCAATCAGTTGTGCTGAACTTCCTGTGCCCTTAGGATGATTCCTACCTTTCTCCACCCCTCTGAAAACAGGTTATTTGCCAGCCATAACAGAATTTTTGAACCTATTGGAGGACAAATCTTGAGTTCTTCCCACAAGACTATGACCCACGCACATAGACTATTGTTAGACTGGTTCCTATGGCCATGGAGCATGTCTGGACCCCTGTAGTGGATGGTGGGAAGCTCTAGTTGAAGATAAGATCTCTGTTTTAGTTGAAACCATAAGTATCCTCTTGTCCAGTCCTTCATGGTTCTTTTTCCTCCTTCCACATTTCCCTTAATCTTTTTCTTTCATTTTATTTTTTAAAATTATTTTTATTATTTTTTTAAGATTTTATTTATTTATTTGACAGAGAGAGAGCACAAACAGGGAGAGTGGTAGGCAGAGGCAGAGGGAGACAGAGAAGCAGGATCCCCGCTGAGCAGGGAACCTGATGTGGGACTCGATCCCAGGACCCTGGAACTGTGACCTGAGCCGAAGGCAGGTGCTTAACCCACTGAGCCACCCAGCACCCCATTTTTCTTTCATTTTAAATACTATTCTTAAGTGTTGAAAGAAATGCTGAAAGGGAAATGTCAAAAGGACACATAATTTATTTAAAGGGGTTCCCCTAACCAAATTTGGGACAACTTGAGTATCAAAATTAATAATGACAGTAGTGGATAGTAATCTATTGCATTAACAAAAGAATCTACCAGTCTACATTTGTACTAAATAAGAGAGGGGTGAAAGAAAAGCCTTTCTTTGTAGAAGAATGCCAGTTAATAAATCCAGAGGAATGCCCGAGTTACAAAGCCATCATTTTTCAACCACCATCATAATAATTAACTTAGGTAAGAGTTACTACTGGATGCCAAAGCCACTGGGTAAGGGAAATTCTTACAGTCTCAAAGGATCATCTCTTATGTCACTTACTAATTACATAAGGAAAAAGGTACTTTTATGATGGAGATATCTGGCAGACACCACCTAAACGAAGTAATCAAACAACATCACCAATAATGGACAAATCAACCTCCTGGCCTCTGGTGTGACACATGAAGATACAGTATCATCCCCATGGGATTCTTGCCAAAAATGTTGAGCTTGAATCTGCTCAAGAAGAAAGAGTCAAATAACCAAATGAGGGAACTACCCCAGAGTAAAGGAAATTAACAAGACATTTTAACCAAGTACAATGTATGGAGGCATCTGTGTGGTGCATTTAAGCACCTGACTCCTGCTTTTTGGCTCTGGTCATGATCTCAGGGTCATGAGATGGAGCTCCATGTCAGACTCCACATTTAGCCTGGAGTCTGCCTGAGAATCTTTCTCTTTCTCCCTCTGCTCCTTACCTCACATGTGGACTTCTTTCCCTCTCTCTAAAAGTAAATAAATCTTAAAAAAAAAAAAAATGCATGGGACACCTAGATGGCTCAGTCAGTTAAGTGTCTGCCTTCAACTTAGGTCGTCATGATCCCAGAGTCCTGGAATGGAGTCCCCTGTCGGGCTCCTTACACAGATGGGAGTCTGCTTCTCCCTCTGCCTGCCACTCCCTTGCTTGTGCTCTCTCTCTCTAACAAACAAATAAAATCTTAAAAAATAAAAATAAAAAAAATGCAATATGTGATCTTGAATACTAGGGAAAAGTCAGACTTTAAAGGACAGCATTAGGATAATTGAGGAAATTTGAATATGGCTTGTAATGATATATCAATGTTAGAAATTAGAAATTGTGTAATAGTGGAAAAGTTAAAATTAAATCAGAAATAAAGTGAAATAAAATAACCTTCATCATTGGGGTATCTGGGTGGCTTAGTTGGTTGGGCATCCAACTCTTGGATTCAGTTCAAGTCATGATCTCAGGGTTGTGAGAGAGCCAGCCCCACCCATGTCAGGCTCCATGTTTAGCCTAGAGTCTGCTTGAGATTCTCTCTCCCTCCCCTCTATTCCTCTCCCCACTTGTGCTCTCTCTCCCTCTCTCAAATAAATAAATAAATCTTAAAAAAATCATTATTTATGCATCTGTGTCTCAGAAAGATAGCATCTATTTTTTTTTTTTTTTAAGTCTCCAAATTTTATAGGCTGGTAAATATTCCTGTGATCTTTACTTGCTCCTTTTCCTATCTTCTGTCTCAGTTTTCTCCGCTTTACCTTTTGGTGACAAGGAATCTTACAAAGAAGGGGAAAAACATCAAGAAATGGCAGCTTGAAGGGCAACTTGTGTTATTAGCTCGTGTTTCCCTTCAAGACACTTGCAGGAGAGCCACAGCTTTTGACGGCAGAGGCTATTCCTGTTTTTGTTGGACAAGTGCTTCTACAGCACTGGTTTGGGGTAAGACATTTTTACCTCCTTTGGGTTCCAAAAAGCTGCTTATTTTAAAAAACCAGCATTTCCTTTCTTTGCTCTTTCAGGCTCAATACCCAAGGCAGACTTTTGGAACAAGGGAGGCTCTAAAAATGGGTTCTAAGGATCACATAGTTCCTTGGGCTCTACCTTGCCTAGAAGAGAAATGCTGTTGCTATTTAAAAATTACCATTATTATTGTTATTATTACCGTTATTATTATTTGAGTTCCAAAAGTCAAAAAACTTGGAGGATGATAACGCTGACTGCATACACAATAGGACTGGGAAAAAAATGAGTAAGCAAGGACAGTCTTTCTCGACAACTGCAAACTTTTTATTGGCTTTGGAGAAATTTCCTTGGTTTTGTTTTTTGAGTTAGTAGATAAATTGAATTTGATGTTAGGAGTATTTCAGGGGAAGGATCAAACCATTAGAGCCCAGCAGCAGAAGAGAGATATTGATAGAAATCCCAGATAAGTCTAGGTGGCACCAGAGCATGACCTGTGTTCCCCGTCCTTCAAGACCAGAGGTGGGGAAGTCACAGGTGATGGGGGGATTGCCAGGGGGCCCTGAGGCAGCCTGGCGGGGTCCCGGCATCCCTCTTAGTTCAGTGTGAATATCCAAAGGTCCTACGCCCCTGAAAGGGCAAGGAGGGGCTGAAAGAGGTCCAGATTGATGAAGACAGGGTGTGCACTGACATTGATTTAATTTTGACAAGATTAAGTTTTCTGCCTTCAGCAAAATGGGGGCTCAGATACAGAAAATGTTTTCTATAAAATTAATGTTATACTCTGACAGTCTTAGTCAAGGCCATGAAAATTGAATGACTATATTTATTTTGTTGGGTTTGGCTGGGGCCTGAACAAATAAGCAGGCATTGTTCTGGTGTTACCAAGAGTGGACTGCATCTGGATTTTCTTTGCCTGTTTTGTTCTGGATTAAAAGGTTTCCCAGGACTATGAGGCCAGACCGTTTATTTTAGCCCAGTTCTCCTGGTCCATCTGGGATTCCTGACACAGAAGGGCTCTGAGTGGTTTGCAGTGGACTTTTTCCACATTTCCAGAGCTCACTCCGTATTCTCAGTCTGTGCCCCATGGCCTGAGATGATGGATAGGACTGTAAAGGTCCTGGGGGCACAGGGAACCAAAGGTGCTCACAGCAGAAGACCATCTGCAGTCCTGAAGAAGCAGGAGGTTCTCTTCCATCCCACACAGCAGGAACATTTGCTGCAGTCTTTCTTTCAGCAGTGCAAATAACTTCCCTGGCTGCTGGGGGTGGTCGGATGTGAGCATTGGGAAGAGGAGTTGAAGGGAGCATGGGGCACTGTGGGGCAGAGGGGAAGCTTGCAGCACCTGGGGGTGGGGGGAAGGGGCAGCATGGAGCACGGGGGGTGGGGGGTAGGGGGGCAGGGGGGGCATAGCCTACGGCTGCTGGCTCCCAGCCTCCTCTCCCCCGCACCTTGTGTCAGCTCTCTCAGCAGCGTGAATGGCTGTGTTGGGAGGCTGTGGCTCAGAAAAGCCACTAGCTCTGAGCTGTTGGGCCTTTTGGTAGTTGCGAAAGAATCACAAAGGTGAATGAGACTTTTGGGGACCCAAGGAAGTTATGTGGAAATCTGCAGCTTTAGTAACCTCATGGAAACTGCAATTCTGTTTGTGTTCTGAAGTCTGAGGTTTTACATCTGGAGGAATGAACTGTCCTGTCCATTACCCAAGAGACTCACTGTTGTAGGAAACAGAATGCACTGTTTGGGCAGGAGAAAATAGGGTGCCTCCTACCATCTCACAAGAGTGTTGGCCAGTACTAAATGGCTCAAGTATGGTCACGGGATGGGGAGCTGGTTTGTGGGGGTTGCAGCTGTCTGAGGGGGGGTCTGTCTGTTTTGAAGGACTTACTCCAGCTCCACTTCCTCAGCACTCTGCTGCTGACAGCAGGACCCTACCTCCCTGCCCTCACCTTTTAATGAGGGAGCAACCATTTTGCTGTCAGCAAAGGGCACTGGCTGTAGAACACAGACCGGCTGCCAGTTTCTTTACCTGGAACAGTGGGGATGGGATGAAGCGGGGTAAAGAGAACAGCACATGGGAAAGGAGGTAAAAGATGCAGCTTATTATAAAGGACAGTCACAGGTCAATGCAAATACAATAAAGCTGGAAGTCAGGAGGAATAAAGAAGTGTATAAATGAGGAGGTCAAGCGCAGTCACATTTACTTCCCAATTTTTTGGCAGCTAGGACCAAAACAATGAAGTATAATAACGCACAAGAGATTTTTATTTATTAATAATATTTCTTGACTTTTAGGTGCTGTTTAGACACTTGCCAGAGAATGTCTCATTTCATCCTTACCGCAGGTCTATGAAGAGGTTCTAATTTTTTTTTAAAGATGTTACTGGGGTGCCTGAGTGGCTCAGTGGGTTGAGGCCTCTGCCTTCGGCTCAGGTCATGATCCCAGGTCCTGGGATCAAGCCCCGCATCGGGCTCTCTGCTCAGCGGGGAGCCTGCTTCCCCCTCTCTCTCTCTGCCTGCCTCTCTGCCTATGTGATCTCTGTCTGTCAAATAAATAAATAAAATCTTAAAAAAAAAAAAAAGATTTTATTTATGGGGCGACTCAGGTGGTTAAGCATCTGCCTTCAGCTCAGGTCATGATCTCCGGGCCCTGGGATGGAGCTGTGAGCGGCTGTGTCAGGCTCCCTGCTCAGCAAGGAGTCTGTTTATTTCTCTCTCCTTCTGCCTTCCCCCTGCACTCATGCTTCTTTCTCACTTGCTCTCTCTTAAGTAAATAAATAAATAAATAAATTTTTTAGGGGCAGAGGGAGGACAAGCAGATTCCATGCTGAGCACAGAGGCCAGTACGGGGCTGGATCCCAGGACCCTGAGATCATGACTTAAGCTGAAATCAAGAGTCAGATACCTAACTGCCTGATCTACCCAGGAGTGACCTGAAGAGGTTCTAATTTTATACAAGAGAATACACAGAGAGAGAGAGAGATGTTACCTAACAGGAAAGTGGTGGCCCCAATTACATTAGGCTGACTCCAGAACCCAACCTAAAACCCTTGGCCTATTGCCATGCTGCCTGCCTCAATATAGGGGAAAGGGCACGCATACTTCTTTCTGGCTTCTTGATATGCATCATCAGACCAAGAACTAGAGAGGTGTCCCATAATAGCCCAATGGGCCAAAATGGATTTAATTTGGCCAACGTTATGTTTGTGGCTGGAAAGTGGAAAGCCTGTCTCAGAAAGCAGGTGCAAAAAAGCTTTGGACGTCTTCCATTCCTGAAGGTCACTTAGAGAGGCAGAGGGGCAGGAGCTCCTTGCCTTACTTTAGGCTGCTGAAGAGCCTCACTGTGAGAAACCTTGTGGTCACCAGAGGCACATATCTCAGATTCCTTTCTGTGGGCTCTCACACAACCTCCAGATTTTGCCAATTGCCGTGATGGGTTCAGAATCAATGACAGCTATGTTGAAAATCAGGAGCAAAGAGTGATTTCCTTTAACTACATTATCAGGTCATTTTTATCTGATGCATCTCAGGGCCCCTTTTTCTCTTGGTCTCCCCTGCCTCGTCAACACAGCTGCTTCCTCTGTCTCAGCTGTGATGTTGGGGATGGACTCCGGCAAGGATCTGGTGAGGTTCTGATGCCCAGAGTCTGTCTCCTTCCAGTACTTCTGGATATAAATGAGCACCATGCCATGGGGGTGGGAGTGTGTGGGGGAGGTCCTAGCTTTCTCAGGAGTAAGGACCATTCAGTGCAACTCAGAAAGGCAGGGAAATTAAATAGGCTACGTTTTAGCCAGTGAGACAAGATGGGTAAATTCCCTCTCCATTCTTCCCTTTGATGGACAGCCCTGTGGTACAGTTTTTTTCTTTTTTTCTCTTTATAGCCTGAATGGACACATCATGTGTGGCCAAGTAGGTACACCCATTGGTATCTCTTTTTAAGATTTGTCAGGAAGCAGTGGACAGCACAATAAGACATGAGCTTGCATTGACTTCCCATCCTTCCCTAACTCATCTTCCTTTCCCTTCACTTTTTTGCCCTGGCATTGAACTTCCCAACTAAAGTATTAGCCTTTAATCCTTGCCTAAAGAATCTAGGCTAAGAGTAGTCAAACATAGGCTTTGGAGGTCAAATTGAAGTACCCTCTGAATTTTTCATCTAGGCCACTGTCCTATGCCATTCATTCTAAGGGACTCTGTTCATGGACCAGAAGCAGAACCTGGCAGCTATGTGGGAGATGTGGGCTCTGATCAGGGAGACTAGTCCCAGTGTCTCTATGGCAAGTTTGGGATGGGGAATACAGAATCAGAGGACTAAGACCTCTCCCACCATCTTTCATTTCCTTGCTGTTTGCCTGGACCTGCCTTGATAAGGCTACATCTTCTCTCTTTTGTCTATGCACTGGTAGGGATGCGTACAGCCTTTAAATCTCTTGTACTTAAATGATCTAACTTCCTCTGATGGAGCTTGATATCGTTCCTTCCTAATAAACAAAATGATGGCTCAGCCCACAAAGACTGCAGATCTCTGCTGTGAATAAATGATATTAGCAAGTTACTATTATAACTTTCCATTCTAATCACTTGGAATGAATTCCTTTGCTCTGGTGTGACTGCCAGATTCCTGTGGGACTCTTCACAGATGAATTCTAGACAACTGAGCATCTTGTTGGCAAACAAATAAATAAGAACTGGAACTTTTTCCCCTACAGGGACAAAGAAAATGCTGACAGAAGTCCTGGTGTCTTCTGACAATGCCACCTCCTTTAGCTAGTCTCTTGGTCGTCTGTTGGCCCTGGCTGTAGAGGAGTCTTGCTGTGAGAAACCATGTGGTCACTAGAGACACATAGTTCAGATCCCTTTTTATTGGCTGTCACACAACAATGACATAACCTAAGATTTCATGAGCTGATGAATCTCTAAAAATCCAACTTAGGTCTTTAGGGCTTATAAAATGTCCCCAAATACTTCTGTAGATATCATAAGGAAAATACCAGATCAAAGCCACCACAGAGCAAAGCTGCTGAGCCTCCATGCCAAGCTAATGACGAGGGGTCACCTTAGTAATGTCAGTATGAAAGAAGCTGCCTTATTGGAGAAGAGAAAGGACTAGTTCATGACTTCAGAGTTCCTTAGGCTGGGTCAGATTACAGATAAGACGGAGGAAGGTCTTCGAGGGGCTGGGAAAGCCACCCAGCAGTGCATAATGCAGAGCTTCGTCCTTTTCCACCTCAAAATCCTCGGCCCAGATGCACAGAGGTACCCGGAGGTCTGTTCCCCTCAAACTGAGACTGGAGTTTCTCCTAGACTCAGTGCTTAGAGAAGAAGTTGTTTAAAGTGATCCCCTCTGAGCTTTTTGAGAAGTTCCGTGTGGGTGTCTTGGGGCTCTGGCCTCAGAAGCAGGAGTTATCTTGGCCTGTTCTGAAAGGAGCTTGTCAGTGGGTGTGTCTGTTGTGGGAACAACCAGGATGAAAGCTGTCTGGTGCATGTGGAGTCAAAGCCTTTTTGCCATAGGTTGTTTTGGGATCATAGACCTGTACACAGATCATTTCCCTGCATTTTCTTGGTCATATCTTTGGTGCCAGAGTGTCTGACTGCTGTTTTGTCTGGAGATGCATCCAGAATTGACTAGAGATGATTCAGCCTGGGGTCTAGTTTCCTTTGCTCTGTAGACTCAGCAGGACTGTCAGCCGATAGGCCATCACAGACACAGCCTCTTGAACACAGACACAGCCTCTACTCAAATTCTTTGGTCTCTAAGCTTCTTTCAGTCTGTGTGAAGATTTTTTTTTTTTTTTTTAATTTGACAGACAGAGATCACATAGGCAGAGAGGCAGGCAGAGAGAAAGGAGGAAGCAGGCTCCCCGCTGAGCAGAGAGCCCCCTGCGGGGCTCCATCCCAAGACCCTGGGATCATGACCTGAGCCGAAAGCAGAGGCTTTAACCCACTGAGCCACCCAGGCGCCCCTGTGCGAAGATTTTAATGGCTGGGTTGAACCATTTCTATAAAGATGGGTAAATTTCTATGAAACTAGGTGACAAGATAGCATTTCCATGGTGGCGTCATTCTATTTTACTACTTGTTCATATCTCCTATTCTTCCTCCTCATGTCTTTTCTTTCCTTCTTTCCTTCCTTCCTCCCTTCCTTCCTTTCTTTTTTTGTTAATCAAGTAGGGGCCCCATTAGGCTGTTGAGGCACTCAGGGTTGCTGGTTCCTCCCAGAGTACTGAGGGGGTAACTAACGTTCACTAATGAGAAAGGAAAATACCTTACTCTAAAAACCCAGAGCACTGCTATACACATAGCTGCTTCTCTTTGGAGGGTGGGGTGGGGGAAGATTCTGGCATTCTCTTTAGTTGTCTTAACACTGTAGGGCTCAATGACAGAGAAGACACTAAAAGGGAAAGGTCATCTGATTTAGGCCAAACTTGTCCTCCCTCCCACTCCCAGTTCTGGGGGGGCGGGGAGGAGCAATGATATCGCTACTTACCATCACCCTTGGCACTGGTATGTGGTTCCCCTTAACTGTTAGGCCCTGGGGACAGTCCAAGGCCTTGACTCCCAAACTCCTCATTTGGGGGGAGGGGTTTCAGATAAAGAAGTCAAAGCTGTAAGATGTCCTGGCAGCTGCCCCCAGCCAGCAGGGGGCAAAGCAGGGGGCTATAGGGGGTGGGCTGGCATGGGAGAGGGGGACAGCTTGGTCAGGCTTCCTGGAGTCTCCCCAACTACACAAAAAGGGTCCCACTTCCCACAGGTCCCCAAAAGGCAATGGTTAAGTATGGGATGGGTGGGGGAGGCACCAAGTAAGTGTCGAGACACCCCCCCCCCCCTGCTCAGCTGCTGGGCCTAGCACAATGCTGGGCACAGAGAAGATGCTCAATAAATGTGTACTGAATTAATGAATAATTGTAACAAAGAGGGTGTGAGGGACAAAGGATGGGGCCTGGGGCCTCTTGGCCTAGCCTGTTTCATTCAGAAAATAGTAGTTTAAAAACTGTAAAAATCCCAATCCCATCTTGCTTCATTTACTCTTCATAAGTGACTCTTAATCTCACAAAACAAACTGAGGGTTGCAGGGGGGAGGGGGGTTGGAGGGGTGGGGTTATGGACATTGGGGAGGGTATGTGCTATGGTGAGTGCTGTGAAGTGTGTAAACCTGGCGATTCACAGACCTGTACCCCTGGGGGAAAAATATATATGTTTATAAAAAATAAAATAAAAAAAAAACTGTAAAAATCCTTTCCCTCCCTCTCTCTAATTCATGGTCCTAGGAAAGAGTTGAGAGTGTCTCTACTCCAACCCTTTCCTTTTCTTCTCCCCTTGAAATCTATGTACACATATACATATTTATATGGCACCAGAAAGGGGTCCTACTTATGCCCCTGCCCCAGGAACTGGGGGAGCCAAGACCCAAGGCCTTGGGGTGGTCAAGGTAAATGTGAGGGGTCAGGGCTTGAGTGATGTGGATAATCAGCTGCTGATAAGCCTAGAGAAGTTGGACTCTGAGGGCCTGAATACAGAACCCTGCTCCCTTCACAAGTGGTAACAGATCTTCTCCCCTCCCTGCCCTCCTAGGTAGAGATTGGTGGCAGCTGTATCAGTCCCAAGGGAGGAGGTGGGAGACTGGTTCCTCCCCTACCACCCTAGAATGCCACAACCTGGAGACCCTTCAAGACAAGGGCTGAGGGGTTTGCAGCCCTGGGAAAACTGGGCAGGGAAGAGAGCTCTATGGAAGGCACTGGAGTCAACTGCTCCCAGACTGCGGGCCCAAGGCATGGGGCAGGGGGAAACCTGCTCCCTCACCCAAACAGAACCGGAAAGGGCCACGGTGCTCAGTTTGGCAGCAGAAACACATAGCAGCAAAGATACAGAGAACCGGGGCGTGGCACTCAGCCCCACCAGTCACCCAAGAAGAAGGAGGTTCTAAGGCACTGACAAGAGGAGCTGGGGCCTCATCGCCCTCAGTGCAGCCTGTGGCCCTCTTTGCAGCCTGCCCAGGCTGGTGGGGCCAACCCACTTCCCCGTGATGCTGAGGAGGCGGTGGTCGCTGGGCTTTCTTAAGGATGAGTCCGCGTGTGAGGGGCGTGGGCCGCGGTGTGGGGGCAGGTCTCGGCTGCCCTGCTGAGGCTGCATGAGCACTCAGTACGGTCATCCGCGAGGCTGGGATGCTCAGGGAGGGTGTGACTTCGAGGAGATCTGGGTCGCTCGCGTTGTCAAACCAGCAGGCCACCCGTCAGGTCAGGAGCTGTCCGGAGGGAGGATGTGGCAGGCGGGCGAGTTCTCCAGGATGAGCACCCACCGCAGGTCTCGGGCCAGCCAGTGGAAGACACGCCACTCGCGAAAGAGATGCTCCTGGAAAGCCCAGCACTGGTCCAGCAGGTCCGCTCCTGAGTCTGCGCACTTCGCGAGCCTGGCAGTGAATGCGCATGCGCTCGAGCAGCTCTCCCATTGGCTGCAGGATCTCAGGCACCTGAGGCCACCTCGGCACGTGGATCAGGTGCTGGCCCTGCGGTTGCTGCTGGGTTGCTGAAGTCGGCCTTGTGCCGGGGGCTCGTCCAGGAGGACCACCGCACAGATCTTCCACGTCCTGGGCATCCGTCCCAGGGAGCAGGTACTGGACTGGGGTCTTGAGGGCAGCGCCGTTGTCCTCCACCAGCAGGGGTATTGCACTGTGGGTGGAAGAGCAGAAAAGCCAGGGGAGGATGGCCTGGCTCTGGGGCTTCTGAGAAGTGGCTGACTCTGGGTCACCTTTGCCCTATAGAGGGCCCGCACCTCCTCCTTGCTGATCCGAGTAATGGGGGCAGAGCTGCCTAGGGAGCTGGTGCGGTCAGTTTTGGCTGGACTCTGGCCCGGGCACCCACTTCCCCTCGTTCTGGGCTCAGGTCAGAATGGGGGCGTGGAGGAGGGAGGGAAGGTTCTCCAAGACGTTCTGAGGGAAGGGAGCCAGGTGTTAAGGAGGATGGGGGAGGTAGAGGCATGGAGGAAACACTGTTACCACGGGGACTGTACCTCCTGGGACGCAGATACAAGTGGAAACCCCCATAGCTGCTTCTCTGTGATGGGGCAAACTAGATACTGATTTTTTCTGATAATCTAGGCATCTCCTAGAACAGCTGTTTCCATACTTTTTAAAGAAGCAGACCTTTTTTCAAGTGGAAAACTGTAGCCCCACTGTATGAAACATATAAAACAGGCCTTGGTTGTGGAGGTGGGATAGATGCCTCACCCTCTTGACCTTCTCTTCCCCCTCCTGTCTTGGCAACAGTCTGTGAGCCATTCTGGGAAAGCCTGGCAATTTGTGGAATAGTGAAAAACTACTATGCTAGCAGGAAGTGTGAGTTGATGTATTTGGTATTTATTGGCAAGATCGTGATATGTATCATCAGTTTGACAAAAGCAGTTTTAGATCTTGGTGATACAAGTGCTGTAGCTCCTATCCAAGGCCAGTAGAGAGTTAGTTTCTGCCTAGAGGAAAGTAACAACTTAAGTCCTAAAACGGGCACGCAGTTACATGTATGTTGGTGGTGCCAAGTTCCCATTTCCAACATGGCCACCATGACCTAGCCCAAAAAACCCCAAAGGTGTGAGAAAGACCACATGTGGTTTTGAGAGCTATTTCTCTGCTCAGCATTTAAGCAGGAGAGTGCCTTCCATCATTTCTGAATCAAGGCTCCTGGACAGTCAGAAAGTCAGAGGGCTTCCTTTTGGGTTATCTTGGCTTTCTGTTGGTTCAGTGACACTGGTCTGTTCCATTTGACTTGAAAGTTATTGATAACTTTGGTGACTGTTACATAATTGTTTTAGGGTATATGAATTTGGATTGATTCTACCTTGCCCATAAATTTTCATTGCTCATATGTTTCTGATCCTGGTTACTAGAGCATACAGTGGACCATTCACCAACTGCTGGGGTGAGCCTTTTTTAATAGGCACAGTTGAGGAGGTGTGGACAGCAAGTAGAAGTGTGTGATCTGAGGCTTGTTGACTGACGAGGCCTTATATGTGACACTAATCTACCCTGGCAAACTGGTGTTACCCTTGCAGTTTCCACTTAGCAATAGTGCTTATACACTGTGATCACAGAAATTCTTAGTTGCAGCCCACTTTGTCACCTGAAAAAAAAAAAAAGGGAACAAAGGCTTGAAAATAGCTTATAGGGTTAGTCTGATAAATCATATCCCATTAATTTCCAAGTATTTCTGAGAAATCAGGAAGGGGAACCTAGTAAGTTCTATTAGCTCATGACCAAGTGATTATTAATCGGTTATGCATTTTAAAAAACAGAATTACATTTAATGTTGTCTTCATCGAGAGAGAGATTTGTTTTGTTTGACAGAACATGACATCTTGGGGTTAGTATAGACAACTTGGTCCCTTAAAATTTCATAGATAGGGAATTATAAAATTTTCATTAGTTGACCATTAAAATAGTAGGTACTAAATTCTGTCTCCAATTTTTTTGGCCCCATAGCACAGAAGTAGTACCTTTCAGACTAATGGAGCTTGCCTGCTCCATTCATGGGGTCTCCCCCTTCTCCCTGGAGATAAGCATGAGTTCCCCCCGCCCTCTGCCTCTATCTTATGACTTCCCTAAAACACTTTGTTCCATAAACCCTCTTCCTTGGCTTATAAAAAGGCAGTGGTGCAATGAGGTTCAATATTCAGAATCCGGCGCACGTATTTTGTGTTAAGGGGCTGACAAATTTGAAATGATGAATTTCATATTTCATTTATGATGGGGATATTGTTGACTAGCACAAGAAGAGCATTAATTTGAGTTTTCTTCAGTTGGTGATGATGAATTGCCATTCAGTCATTTAGTAATTATCAGTTGATCACCTCTATGCTCCAATCTGCCCCTTTTCTTCTGCTCTTTCTTTACACATTCAGGAACTTATCTGTTTGTTAATTGTCTCGTGCTGGGGAGATGCTGAGTATAAACATGGAATGTAAACAGGGTAAAACAGTATGTCTGAACGATCCTACAGTTCTTAGCACAGCCTTTGAACTTGTGGAGGAATTGCATCAGCCCCCATTCCCTTTTTTGGTAAGCAGGATTTCAGAAATAATGACTCTGTAGTGAAGAAGCTAAGAACATGGGCTTCAGAAAAAGATTGTCTGGTCTTGACTCCTGATCTGCCACTTACTATTTAGGATACCTTAAAGATACTTCACCTCATGGTGCAAAATGGGGTAACATTATTACCTACCTCATAGTGTTAGTGGGAATAATAAATGAGAAAATCCTCTAAAAGTTCTCAGAATAGCACCTGGCACAGGGAAAATTCTTAGTAAATGTTAGCCATTATTACAGTTATAATTGTAATCATTTTTTTCTTTCTTTACTTTTTTTTCGTTATTATGCGAAATATGGTTGTGGAGCATAGTCATGGTGTATGAATAATGAAAATAATCTTTTGATTTTACTTGATCCTTGTCTAAAAGTTTGCTGCCAAAGATGCTATCCTGGAGTGCAGCATATTGTCCCCTCTGACCCCCACGCACAAAAAGCAGGGAATAGCCGTGAGATAATAAGATTGTATTGGAAGTCAGGAGACACGAAGTTGGATATTAACACTTTCTTAACTGTAGAACAACTTTGGCTCAGTTCTGCAATCTCCTTCTGGTCACCTTTCCTCATGTACAAAACCGAACTGTTAGGAATCATGGTAGGTAGCAATGAAAGCCTTGAGATATGTATAGATGTTGTGGTTTAATTCAGATTTTAAATAATTTTGCATATAATGTGCAAATGAGCAAAAGCACCCATCTGTGTGAACTCAGTGGGCTCGCTGGAAGTCTTTTAATATAGTAAAAAGCAAACAAAAGCATATCATTTTCTGAGGCCCAAGTGTGTGCTCGTATTTTATGTTTATTATCTCATTTACTCTTGACAGCAACTTCATAAGAAATTGTATTATTCCCATTTTGCAGATAAGGAGTCTGAGCCTCCAAGAGTTTAAGTGATGTATTCAAGGTCACTTGGTTAATGAGAAGCAGGGAGGGAGTCTAAGCTAGACCTGCCTTAACCATTGCCCTCTGTGGTAGTCATCAGTGCTCTTTACTTAAAGGCCAGAATGTTTAATTGTTGATGCAAGATTCTCCTTCTGAAAGGGCGATTGGCTTTTCTGTCCACCTGTGTCCTTGAGTTACTCTGATGAGCAGAATGTCCTGGCAGCCTGAGATGGACATGTGGTTTTAGCATGAAATAAACCTTCATGGTTTTGAGTCATTAAGATTTTGGGGTTCTTCGTTATTACAGCATAACCTGTCATATCTTGACTAGACTAATATATCCTCCAATAAGATGATGAACCCTGATAGCTAAATTATCTAATTTTCCTGTTTGTCAAGTGGAGACAGCAGGCTGATTCCTCTTTGAGAGAAATAATGATTAAATGTTTTTCAGTGCCAATGAGATAGGTCATGGGTTGAAAGAGTCTCTTATCATAATTTTTTCTTCTGCCATTTTTTTTCCTGCTTTCTATTCCTTTCATTCCTTACCCTGGGCCTCCTTTTAGTCTCTGTACAGCCTTCTGTATACCTGCTGCCTCGTATCACTCAAATACTTTTTTGAAATAGGAAGGAAAATTCAGAATCCAGGAGAGCAAAATGTTGAATTCCAGATTTTCTTCCCTTTGTTGACAATTTGGTTAAAAAGGTGATGTTTAAGGAGTTTACCTTTACTTTTCACCAAACAAAACAATCATAGAACTCAATTTCTTAGTTTTCACATATCTTCAAAGTTCCTTTTGCCCCCATTTCTCTGGGTACTGCATCTGTGTGACTTGAGGAGGAATCTTGGCTGGGACGCTTTTGCAGGAAGATTGAATTTCTGGTTGAGCCCATCACTCCCTGTCAACAAATTATCATCAATAAATATTTATTGGCCAGCAACCCCCGGTGGAGCCCTGGGTATTAGGCCTCTGTGAGTCCCAGCTGATCATTATTAATTCAATGAACGTGGTTGTAAATTGGCTAAGATCACGCAATGGAAGCGATTACAAGTGCTCTTGTCCATGCAGGCTCACTCCACTGGAAGATGTTTCAGATCTGCTTCTGCTTCCTTCCAAGAAAATATGAGAAGCAATTTGCTTCAGACTCCTTTAGTTTCTTGCCCAAATATTAAACAAGAAATAAGGCAGGTTGGGAGAGGCATCGCTGGAATGTATTGTTCTAAGTGACTTGGAGGATTGCAGGGTCGCTTTTTGAGCTAATGTGAATTGGCAGGCAAAATGCTTTCCACGGAGAAGAATTATGTGCGCAGGGTCACCTGGTTTTTTATCCGAGTTAGAGAAGTCACAAGGAGATAGAAATGAAATGACCCATTATGAAAGAATCAATGAAAAAGCCACACTTGTGCAATGTTTCTGGATCAATATACAAGTTACCTTTCAGAGAGATGAATTATTCTTGAGTAGTTCAGAGCAGAACAAAGCTTACTTCCAGCCAGACTCCCCAAATGGATTATGTGTGAAAGCAGCGAAAGAAAGCATTAACCTACCAGAGACAAGAAAGAGGCATGCTCTCTAGGCAGGAGCCTTTCCTAAACAGTGCCCAGTGAGGGTATTCTTGGGAATATGGTTTGGCAGACATTGCTCCAGGGGCACAAGCTGCTGCAGGTTAAGGGGGTAGTTAGATGAATGTCTGGGGAAAGGGCCCATTCCTACCCTGAACACAGGAGGATAAACTGGTAAAGATGGTTCCAAAGGGCAGTTTTCCAGCTTCTATCAGAATTTAAATTTCTCTCCTCTTTGACCTAGCAATCCAATTCTTAGAGTTTACTCTATAAATAAGTTACAAATGTATAAGGAGGTTTCTTTTTTGTGA
The DNA here is from genome assembly GCF_010015895.1 of Lontra canadensis. Taxonomy (NCBI): domain Eukaryota; kingdom Metazoa; phylum Chordata; class Mammalia; order Carnivora; family Mustelidae; genus Lontra; species Lontra canadensis. Next base: position 11,525,710 of record NW_022631049.1, on the reverse strand, counting down.
TGGTAAACACATAACACAGTTTGAAACTGTCCATCAAAAAGGGAAAGATTAAGTCAATTGTAATTTATCAATACTGTTGAATATTATCAGCCCTTAAAATATGAGGTAAATATATACGTTTTAATGTATGACCTTGGGCAAGTTATGAAACCTCTTACTGCTTAAGGCATCTCATTTGTAAAATGGGTATAGTATTTAATAAATATTATTTGAGTGACAGACTGAATGACTATGTATGTGTAAGTATGTTGTACATGTACAATTTTTAATTTTTTTTAAAGATTTTTTTGTTTGTCAGAGAGAGAGAGAGCAAGCAAGTTCCCACACAAGCAGGGGGAGCGGCAGGCAGGGGAGAGGGAGAAGCAGGCTCCCCTCTGAGCAGGGAGCCTGTTGCGGGACTCAATCCCAGGACCCTGGGATCATGACTTAAGTTGAAGGCAGGCACTTAACTGACTGAGCCACCCAGTCATCCCCAATTTTTTAATTTTGGAAGGACTAAACTTTATAAAAGTAAATGAGAAACCCAGTAGATAGAGCTAGGTTTAGGATCCCTAGATCCTCATCTGGGAATCAGGGGTGGGAGATCGCAAGACAAAGGATGAAGAAAAGTAGTCTTTATTGAAAACACACAGCATGCTAGGCTATCTGCTATATACTTTATATAATCGTATTATTTAGTTTTCAAAACCATTGTTAGTAGGTACCAAATTTTCATCTTACAGAGAACAGTAAGACTCACAAAAAACTTACCTGAGGTCATATAGTTGTGAGTGGCAGAACTAGATTTCTAACTTAGGTCTAATGTCAAAGCCATGCTTCCCATCAGCTCCTTTCATGCTGAGATCATAGCTTACCCCAGAATATTTGATGTTTCCTATAAAGTTTGACTCCATAATGCTTATTACATTTAGTAAAATATTTGTTAAAAAAATTGAGGATGCTGACATAGATCACCCTTGCTTATTCCTACTTTAATATGTAGGAATAATTTTTTAAGATACTTTCTTTAATGTATAAGTTTTTCTGTAATTATCTTATCTCACCTTAATCAGTCACCGTTGGCTAAGTTGTGCTGCAGTAATAAATAATTCCAGCAATCTCTGAGGACTACTGTTTTGTTACATGTACTTCATGGACTGACTGCACTCTGCTGCAAGTCTTCATTTCTGGATGTAGGTTGCAGAAGAAGCCCTTTGCTGGGACATAGTGAGTGTCATGGGAGAGGAGATGAGGGATGGAGGAGTCATGCGGTAGTCCATAAAGCTTCTGTATGGTAGCAGTGCATGTGGCCTCCACTCACATCGCACTGGCCAGAGTGAGTCAGATGGCCAGACATGAACCATGTGGGGTGGGAAGAGTATCATCTTCCCATGGGGAGAGTCTGTGTTGGGAGACCCACTGAGGAGTCACAGGTAAGAGGAGCAGCAGACTTTGTGAAGAGTAATGCAATATACCTCAGCACCCTAGGCAAGATAAAATTCAAGCCCCTTAAAACAGACACGGGTTTCTACTTCTGTTTAGCTTACATATATAGGATGGAAATTTTACTCATCTAATTCTTGTGTGTGTGTGTGTGTGTGTGTGTGTGTTTTTAGAAAGTAAATTTAACTTAATTTCACTTTTATGGGCGTCAGTCTGAGCCCAAATCAGCAGTTCTCAAAATATGTTGAGCAGTTCTCAAAATACGGTGGCCCCTGAGACACTGCTCAGGGTTCTGTGCGGACAAAACTGTCTAAATAGTAATACCAGGTTGTTACCTCCGTTCTCACTCTTGTTCTCTCATGGGTGTGCACTGGGGCTTTCCAGATGCTACATGACATGTAATACTGGAACACACTGAATGCAGGAGCAGATATGAGAATCCAGTTAACTACTCTGAAACCAGGCATTAAAGAGATTAAGAAAAATTGTAAAACAATACCACTCTTCTCACAAATGTTTTTGTTTTGGAGAATAAAGTTGTGCTTTATAAAAATGTTATAATAGATTTTCTCATAATAAGATGAGCAAATACATATTTAAAACTTTTTCCTTTAGTTTCTAATATAGCAAATGTCATTACTCCCAGCACCTCTAAGCTAAGCCCTTTGGGGGTACTTAATAACTTTGATCAGAATGTAAAGGAGTTCACAGGACAAAATGTTTGAGAACTAAAATGATGTGACAGGGCCTGCCTGTCCCAACGAGAGTATTAGTGGAAAGATCATTAAACACAGCTCAAGTTTCCTTAGCTATACTGGAGATAGTGTGGATTAGTGTGGATAGTGGATTTCTATAAATACTGTTATTTTTCATAATCATCACCAGTGTTCCATATCTTGTACCTCCTGAAGGGGAGAGATGATTAGTTTGTTAAAGAAGATTGGTTGCATGAATTATTTCCAGCCTTGCAGAAGTTCACAGCTTGATGTTACACCAATAATAAATAAGAAAAATGGCAGTACATAACCCTGAAAAGAAATATGCAGCTTTCTAATAAGAGGCGCTAGTAATTTAACGTTGTCTTGGAACTTTATCTTCATGTCTCACTAGCTTCAGTGCAGAAGAACTGAAAGTAAACCACACATTTACACTGATGAATAGTAATAATGACGACTACTTTGTGGAGAGCCTTTATTCAGGTTCTGTCGTGTTTCTCATGTATGAACTAATGAAGCTTACTTTCACATTTGTGACCAAGCTCAGCAAGTTTTTTTTTTTTTTTAATCTTCCCCTTGTTTTTGCCTTTGCACTCTGCCAGTGCCCTTCTCCCCAGAGAGGTATCTCCCAATAAAAGGATAGAATCTTTTATATCTTTTGCAGAATTCTTACCAAATAACCTTGTTCTGAAAGCTAGTTCTGAAAGGATAGCTCTGAAGGAGGGTCTGGACATGCACGCTTGTGTGTGTGTGCACCTGTGTGCATGTGTGTGCTTTGGTATTTCAAGCCAGAAAGAACTTTGCTTTTTCTGAGAAGCCAATAGTGCTGTTTACCAAGCAGTGAAAGGTATATAACATGCTGCATTTCATCTTCTGCCTTGGCTTCCTGGAAGCTCAGTCCTCACGTGATTTTTACTTTGGGTGGTTTCTAATTCTTTTTTATTGCAAGAAATGTCCACTCTGGAAGCAGCCCCAAGATGTAATATTAATAAATGAACAACAACAGTAAGCCAGTGAGATATAGAAGTGCTTTTGAATATAGGTAGAATCACTAACTGTTGCATTTGAAAGGCCTAGCTAGGACAGGAATTCCTTCCTGAGGACCATGTATCTGCCGCTGTTACCTGAAATCCCCTCCGTCAGGGTCCCTCCTTTCAGGTAAGGTATTTTGTCTTTTGAAAGCTGCTAAGTTACAGTGAAACCATGCTGTTGGGAAGAGTCATACCTCAGCCCGTTGGTCCTTACTGAGGCTATGACAAAGCTGTCTTTATCTGCTTGGTAAGACTGAGAGCAGAGTCCTGACAAGGTGGGATAGGAGCTTGGAATTCCTGTAAAGGACTGGCGGGTCATGTGGGGCTCTCAGGCATCCCGAGAAACATGAAGTGTTGGGGCTTATAGACTGGGGAAAGGTTGGGCTAACAGCATGGAAAGGGAATGAGTATCACTGTTCACCATTTCACTGTTGTACTGGTTAAGAGGCTCTGGTGGGTTTGGACAGAGGGGGAGAGACTGGAGGAAGCCTTGGTCATGTAAGAGTCTAGTTGTCATTCTGCTGGTTCCACAGAGGGGTCTGGTACAGCAATGGTTGACACTTATAAAACTCATCTTTTTCCTCTTGTCTAACTGCATTTAACCACCAGGATATTGCTAGACAATAGTAGAGACATCGATAACTTTCATCCTTCTGGATTTTGACAAGTATTTCTATAGTTATTCACCATTAAGTGTTAAGCCACTTCTTTTGAGAGCCACATAATTATTTATCCTTCCCTAAATGTACATGTTATTTATGTTACAGATACAACCACATTCCTATATCCATATTGTCCTACCTTATTAAGAGTTTTTATGAGGAACAAGTATCAAATTTTCTTAAATTCCTTTGTTATGTGAGTATTTATATTATCACTTGGTTTTTCTCCTTTGATCTATTAAGGTAGGGATTTATATGAATAGATTTCTTTTTTTTTTTAAACATATAATGTATTATTTGCCCCAGGGGTACAGGTCTGTGTGAATCATCAGTCTTATATACTTCACAGCACTCACCCTAGCACATACCCTCCCCAATGTCCATAACCCAGCCACCCTATCCCTCCCTCCCACCCCCCAGCAGCTCTCAGTTTGTGAGATTAAGAATCTTTTATGGTTTGTCTCCCTCCCTGGTTCCATCTTGTTTCATTTTTTCCCTCCCTATCCCCCCATGACCTCCCACCCTACCTCTCAAATTCCTCATATTAGACAGATCATATGATAATTGTTTTTCTCTGATTGACTTATTTTGCTCAGCATGATACCCTCTACTTCTATCTACATCATTGCAAATGGCAAGATTGCAGGGTTTTTTGATGGCTGCATAGTATTCTGTCGTGTATATATATATACACCACATCTTCTTTATCCTATGAATAGATTTATTGATATTGAATTATTTTTGGAATAGAAATTCCCTGGGATACTGCTCTTTCAGTGTATTCCTGGTTTCTGTTGTTAAGGTTTGTTAGGTCTTGAATTCACTAGTATTTGGACTTTTTGAAAAGAACTGAAAATCTCTACTTCTTTGTCTAGGCCATGGAACAGGTTTGGGTAATCTTGGGATTATTAGTTCCTTGAAAATTTAAGAGAATTAATCCCTGGAGCCATCAAGGCCAGCTGTTTCTCTCAAGGGCAATTACTGCAATTTTTAGAATTGTTAGCAAACTTACCTTTTTTTCTTATATCACTTCTTTGGTGAATTTTGATAATTTTTCATTTCATCCCAGTTTTCATATTTGTTAACACAGAGCTGTACATGACTCTTCTATTATTGTTTCATGCAACATTATTTTTTAAAGTGTGCATAATATTCCATAACCTGGGTGTGCTGTGATTCATGTAACTAGTTCCTGTTATTGGATACCGACGTTATTTCTGAATATCTTCTACTTTAAATAATGGCCTGAGAAAAAAACTCATAGGTTCATCTTTGCACACATTTTACTAGTAGTTTCAAGGTAGTTGACAGATCAGTGAAACCAGTTTTTTTCTTCTTGAGTTCTAAGTCAGCTCTGCCTTCCTCCCCTGCCTTGTTAAGAAGAGTATAACAAAGAAATCTGGCCTTTGAATTCACATCTTACTCCTGCCACTTAGTAAATGGGGACCTTCAGGAATTAACCTCTCTGCACCTTCGTTTTCTCTCCTGGAGAGTGTAGGTAATGATGGTAACCTCAGTACTCAGCACAAGGACTGGAAACCTTTCCAACTATGGTAAGCAGGAAGCAATGTAATACAGGGAGTTATCAGCTTATGCAATTGTTGGCAAAGCTGGGGGAGCAGTCACTCATCTGGACATCCTAGAATGATATTCCATCCCAGAACGGACCCGCCTGGGGAGCTGGTCCCTCTGAAGCCACCGTGGGAAGTGTCAGACACATACAGCTGAGGGGTCATGGCGCTACTGCTCCTGTTTCACATGCCCAGGGAGCTGGAAGAAAGGCTATGAAGCTGCTGCAGAAAGATCTCCTGTTTCCACCCTGGCTTCCTGGAATGAAACTTATATAGGGGGCGGCAAGCAGCCTCTGCCTTATTTCTGCCTTCCCAAACTCATGCAAATACTCACAATCAGTGAAACCTAATTTACATGCGAAACGGAGAGAACTCCACAGGAATCTGAGATACAGTTTGCAGCCTAGAGGTTGAGCAAGCGGGTCCATAGCTTAACACCCTTCATGGGATTGTTGTGAAGATTAAATAAAAATAATTTATACAGGTGCCTGGTACAGAGTGTAATGCAATCAGTATGGTTATTTATTGTTGTTTATTAAGAGCAAATCGTGTGCAGAGATTGCCTTCGTTTACTAGGGATGGAAGAACTAATAATGTTTCTTTGCGGTCCTCCGAACATTCCTAGTAAAAGGGAGTAGACAACTAAAGAAAAAATTATATCACAACAAAAAAAGTGCTGTGAGAAAGGAGGGGACATGGTAACTCTGTTGGCAGTATGTGTCACTTCATTTATTCATTCACTAAAAAATAGATTTCATTATATGGATTAGGCCCAGTGCTAGGTTCTGGGATGCAGAAGTGAGCCAGACAGGCTGTTGTCCCTGCTGTGTGTGTGTGTGTGTGTGTGTGTGTGTGTGTGTGTGTGTGTGTAGGGGGTAATAGGGATTGGCGGGAGAGTCAGGGGGAAAGGCTTCACAGAGGATGGGACATCTGGGCTGGATCTTAAAGGATGAAGGAGATTTTGAGCAGAGAAGGGAAAGAAGGCAAGAACAGAATCATAGAAGCAAGATTTATAAAGGACTTTAGGCATTAGCCTAGGGCAGTTGTTTCTCTAAGTTGTGTTCCACAGACGACCAGACCCCATAGTGATTCCTTGAAGGGATAGTTCCAGGGTAAGACATCATTTAGAGATCATGAGAATTATGAGCACATCAAAATATCGAGAAGGTTTACAGTATAATATCATTAAGTCTGTTTAACCCAATATTTAAAAAATTTTTGACCATGGAAACCTTTGATGTAATATCTTTTAGCAAAGGACCCACTTTGGGAAATATAGTTCCAGGTAAGCGACCACTTTATTCCATGGACAGCAAGATGAGGTGCAGAAAGGTTAAGGGTCACATAGCTACCTTATACGTTCTAAGGAGTCAGGGACCAGGTTATTCTCCAGCACTTTTATTTTCCCAGCAATTAACCCAGTACCTGGCACAGAATAGATGTGAAAAAAATATTTGGGATGAAACATTAGTGAATCAGTGATATGAACTATCATTCATATCAGAAACCTCAACTTTCAGATTTATGTTTTTACTCATATATACATTTCAGTGAAAGGGAGACATTTCCAAAAAGACACAGCGAGAAATTCTCCTCACCAGCGTTATGCAGAGACTTCTCCGTTTCAGGTAGTGCCAGATAAAATGCAGGATGCATGCCATATTTGGGACACGCTTATGCCAAAAGTTATTCATCGTCTATCTGAAATTCAAATTTATTTTATTTTATTTTAAAGATTTTATTTATTTATTTGACAGAGAGAGATCACAGTAGGCAGAGAGGCAGGCAGAGAGAGAGAGAGAGAGAGAGAGAGAAGGAAGCAGGCTCCCTGCTGAGCAGAGAGCCCGATGCGGGGCTCTATCCCGGGACCCTGAGATCATGACCTGAGCTGAAGGCAGAGGCTTAACCCACTGAGCCACCCAGGGGCCCCTGAAATTCAAATTTAAATGGATATCCTATATTTTTATTTGCTAAATGTGGCAAACCTACTCTTAGGGGAACAATATGGAAACCTTTTTTCTTGCTAAATGTTGCTCATTAATCACCTTGAAAAGTGATTCGTATACAGAGGTGTATTTTACTTTCCAGTTATCACAGGGTCAATCCCTTTTAAGTGGGTCTAAGAAGATTATATACAACTTCATTTCTTTCAAGTTCCTGTTGAGAGGGAAAGCTTTTGTGTAAACAGGGAAGTGGCAAAAATATTTATCTCATCAGCCTGGGTCCTAGCGCATGGGAGGGAGCACCCAGAGAATTCTTCCAGCCAGGGCACTGCTGCCCCCGTTTAAGGATTCAGCCAACAGGAGAAGCTCAGGGATGGTGATGGAAAGATGCATGGGAAGAAACTAGGGAGACAAACTTCTAAATAATGAGGCTTTTCAGAGAGAACACTTGCTATTACAACACACCCCAAGCCAGGTTTTTTTTACAAAAGGTGATACATTTAGCCATAAAATGTCTGGAGTTTGGGCTAGGTGATTCTTTCATTTTGTTCAGGCCAGACCTGGGTGTAGATCACAAAATATAATCCTTTTAAAAGCACTCTTGTTCTCCGTTCAACTTTGTCCTGCCCCAAAGAGATGCACTGAGACCTCTCACAAACCATCCGTTATGACTTTGCCAGGAGGATCTTGACCTTAAGAGAGTAAAACAATTAAAAAGAGCACTAGAAAGTCCCCCCAAAACAAAAACCCTCCTGAAACTTGCTCTCGTCTTTATACTGTGAGTGGATTAGGCAGTTCACTTTGCTTTCATCTTCAGCTTGGTGTGAATTATATGTGCTTTCGTAAACCCCAACTTAAAACCCCGTATGTCTTTAGATAGCTTTTTGCACTGCACTCCTTTATGTGGGTCATTTCTCATGGTACACTGCAGTGATTCTACTTCTGCAGGGAAGGGCAAGGACTTGCCTAAAGTGTTGATTGATTGCGCTTTCATTCACTGGGTTGCTCATTTTACAAACATTTTTAAAAAATGCATACTGTCCAGGAGCTGAGTGCATGGCACCAGAGAAACAGGTAACACTCAGCCCGTGTCCTCAAGGAGCTGGCAGGTTAAACAAATATTTGCAATTCAGTGTGAGAACTCAATAGAGGTGCTGCAAAGAGGGGCTGGCTGAGTGATCAGCTTCCCATGTGGGAGGTTGAAGGGGAAGGGAGAGCTGCACGGAGGAGATTTAGGAGCGGACTCTGAGGAATAAATAGGCATTTTTCTAAGTGTAGAGAAGGCAAAATGGGAACAGCATGTTTGTGCAAAGGCAAGGACATATGAAGTGCTAGAACTTGTTCAGGAAGAGGCCGCTGCAGCTAAAGCTGACCCATTGGAATCCAGGAAGAAAATAGCATAGCTTCTTACCTTTATTTTTATGTAAAAGTAAACTTCACTAATATGAAGTGTATGACTTAACAGCCAGGCATAGGTAATTTATCGCGAAGTGTGTTTGGCTGGTTGCAAGCTCAAAAACCCTTTGCCAAAAGGGGGCGCTCGAGATCAAATTAATTTGGCTACGGCTGTGGGAGGGGTAGAGCTAGGGATTCAGCTCCTGGCCCCCAGCTCAGGCGGGAACAGGGCCAACAGGAGTCTCGGTAATCATGTTTCCTTCAGCCCAGCGTACCTCAAAGTATGAGCGATGGAGAGAGAATGCCTGGGGTGCTTGCTAAAAAAAGCAAATTCTCAGGCCTTTCCCAGGTCAGTAGACTCAGCATCTTTCAGTGACAGGACCCATGAACTTTTATAGTTGTAACAGCTCCCAGCTGATGCTTGTTGTCGACTAAAGCTGCCATAACAAAATGCCGCAGACTGGATAGTTTAAACAGCAGAAATTTATTTTCTCACAGCTTCGGAGTCTGGAAATACCATGGTTAAAGTTCCATTCGGTTCAGTCTCTGGTGCGGGTTCTCTTCCTGGCTTGCAGATGGCCACCTTGTCCGTGTGTCCTCACACAGTGGAGAAAAAGCGCTGGTGTTCCCTTCTCTCTCTCTCTTTTTAAATTTATTTATTTGACAGACAGATCACAAGTAGGCATAGAGGGAGGAAGAGAGAGGGGGAAGCAGCCTCCCCACTGAGCAGAGAGCCCGATGCGGGGCTCGATCCCAGAACCCTGAGATTATGACCTGAGCTGAAGGCAGAGGCTTAACCCACTGAGCCACTCAGGCACCCCTACTCCTCCTCTTTTTATAAGGGCACCCGTTCTATTGAATCTTATGATCTCATTTAACCTTAATTACCTCTTTAATTGCCTTAGCTCCAATAGAGTCACATGGGGGTTAGGGCTTCAACATATGAATTTTGGAGGGACGCAGTTCAGTCCATAGCTCCTATGTTCACTGAATTTTGAGGACCACTGCTCTAGTCTAACCAATAAAGAAGCAGCACTATCAGTAATGGCTTCTGATGTAGGCCTATTTATTCCTTAGTCTGAACCCAGAGGAAGAGCCAGAGAAATTTGGAATTTTCAGCATCCCTGTTGCCTTACAGATTAGTGTTATTCAGTAAAATGTATTGGGGGTCACAAATGCAAATCACATATATAACTAATCGTTTTTTAGAAGGCATGTTGAAACAAAAAGCAAAAATAAAGGTAAAAATTTTAGTAATCTGTTTAATATATCCTAATATTATAACCCAACCTAAAATAAACATAAAAGGCAATTAATAAGATACTTCACAATTTTTTGTACTAAATCTTTGAAGTCCTACTTTATTATTTTACTTACCGCACATCTCAGTTCAAATTAGCCAGATTTCAAATGCCCAGGGCCTACCTGTGGCTAGCGGCTACCGTGCTGAACAATCTGTGCTAGGTTACCACAGCCTTCTATTCAGGGCTGGAGGAGGCAAAGCAGACGAGGTGTGTTGCGAACATGCTGTGCTGTAGCAACATTTCTAAGAAAGTCTTTATGATTATGATTAGCCCTGAAATGTTTCTGTGAACATGACTCTCCTCTAAGCAGCAGCTTAAGATCTTAAGATGTCAAGTTTCAGCAGAGAGCAGAACCCACGGCTCATCCTAGCAGTTGAAGAAATTGTCACCGTTCAGTGTTTTGTTTCCCATTGACATAAGAAATCTCATGCTGCCAGAGCTGGTGACTGAGTCGGGCTGACCAGCTGATGGTTGGCCCTTCCATGAAAATTGAGCTGCGTTTGATTTATCGCCCTCGATAGTCACTTCTCACCTCCCCCGAACCTTGCCTGAGACCACTGTTGATGCCACTTCAAAGGATCAGACCTGGATTTCATCTGTGAAGAGTGTAGTAGTCCTAAAGCAGTCTCCTTCAAACAAAGAAGCATCTGCAGTCAGTGTCGGGGGTGGGGAGAGCATATGGAGAAATTTCTTGAACTTTATATCTTGAAGGAAGCCTTAGGCTAACTGTGAGGTTAACTTTATCCATATCCCACAAGGCCAAGGGGCTCCGGCACTATGAGCAGTTATTGGTGCTGGGATGTGTCACGGGACCCACTAGAGCCCAGGTGCTTCCAGTTACTTTAAAGACAACAAATCCTTGTCTTGTTGGAGGAAACTGGTGGTGTTTGGCTGGAAAAGAGAAAGTTAGGTGGGGGAAGGCAGATACATGACAGCTTTGGGAAGAGGAATTATTCATTTTGTATAGTCGAAAAGGACAAAGTTAGAACGCATTTTTAGCTCAAACTAAAGAATACATTTTTTTTTTAAAGATTTTATTTATTTATTTGACAGACAGAGATCACAAGTAGGCAGAGAGGCAGGCAGAGAGAGAGGAAGGGAAGCAGGCTCCCTGCTGAGCAGAGAGCCCTATGTGGGGCTCCATCCCAGGACCCTGGGACCATGACCTGAGCCAAAGGCAGACGCTTTAACCCACTGAGCCACCCAGGTGCCCCTAAAGAACACATTTTTAATGAGATTGTGACATCATTAATAAGACAGACGTCAGACTCTGTTTCCCTAAGGAAACATTTATCGAGTACCTCTTTTAGGTGAAGCACTGTCACTTATTTCATTTAAATTTCACAACATTCCTGCAAGGTATGTCTTATGACCTCATTCTAAACTTGGTGTTTCCCTGCAGCCAGGCCTGATGACAAGGAGAGGAAGCCCTTTGCCCTGTTGCTGGGACAGGCTGAGTACTCAGCTTTCCCAGCAGGCTCTGTACCCCAGACAGGAAATCAAACGTAAATGTCACTTACTTTCTGTGCTGGATTGGGAAAGAGAAAACTTGTGTGTTCTGTACAGTGGAACTTGAATTTAACATGAGAGAAACATTAAAACAATTAGTACAAAGTTGTGAAAGGTTTTTATTTAAGCCAGTACTTTCCATTCTCACTGATAATCTGTGTCATGTCGGAGTCTAAATTCTCTTCTCTATGTGCATTATAGAGCTTTTTCTAGCCTGTAAAATTTGTGTATCCATAATCACTTTCTTGGTTGAGCTATATCTTGTAGTGTCCATGAAAGAATATGTTCACAATGCAGTTCTAAAGTGGATGTTAGTGTTTTTTATGTCCTACCAGAAGAATGGGTTATGGCTAGAGCTCCCTCCTAGGTCTTGTGGCAGGAAGTTGATATAAATATCTGTATGTGATACAAACGTATAAAAAATTAAGTGGCTAATATTATCAAGTACTTACTTTGTGACAGGCGTTGTTCTAAGGGCTCTGGGTCTCAACTCATTGTTTCTGACGTATCTCCCATAATATAGATACTGTTAGTATCCCCACTTTATAGAAGAGGAAACTGAGGTGCAGAGAGGTTACATACTTGCTCAGAGTCACACAAGTAGTAAGTGGCAGTCAGGATTCAAACCAGCTATTCTAACCCAAGAGACTGTAGTCACAACAGCTATCTTGTCTCTTGGTATGGCATAGTACCATTTTCCTCCTGCTCTAGCAGAGAACAAGCACACTAGTAAGGCCCAAGTAGAGACTAGACTTGCACCATCCATTGTGCTCACCACCCGTGACTCATGGAGCGCTTGAAATGAGGCCAGTGCAACCTGTGATGTGCTATAAGAATAAAGGGCATATTAGATTTTGAGGACGTCTTATAAGAAAAAGAATGAGGGGCACCTGGGTCTTAGTCCTTAAACATCAGACTCTTGATTTCCCCTCAGGTCATGATCTCAGGGTGCTGGGCATGGAGCCTGCTTGGGAGTCTCTCTCTTGCCTGCTCCCTCTGTCCCTCCTCCCTCTCTCCTTACAAAAAAAAAAAAATGCTAAACATCTCTTTTGTAATTATTTCTTATTGATTAAATGTTGAAATAATTTAGGAATATTGGGCTAAATAAAATCTCTTGTTAAAATGCATTTCACCATTTGTTTTAACTTTTTAAAGTATGGCTTCCAAAGAATTTAACACATATGGCTTGCCTTTGTGACTAGTGTTCCTATTGGACAGCACTGGCCTTGACATTCGCTTATTGTTCACTCATACGTTCCTGTCTTGGCACCCATGAGGCACAAACAATGGAATCTAGCAGTCAACAAGACAGGTTTGGCATCTGTTCTCATGTAGCTCAGTATTCTGGAAAGTCTGGTGGGCTGGGGGTGGGAATGGACTCCCTAAGAAGTAATTACCTAAGTAGTTAATTAGTTACCATCATTACTATTAAGTAGGAGAAGGGGTTTGCTATGAAAGAATACACCTAACCCTTGGATGCCATGTAATGAATATTATCCATTCAGTAAATATTTGTTGAGTGAAAGATTGAATCTAGGGGATTAAGGAGCCTTTCCTGAGGCCAAAACAGCCCGACAGAGTTCCAAGGAAGGAGGAGAGCAGAGAAATATTGGGAGCTTCTGCTGTGAGCACAGGCCCTGCAGGGCTGGGTGGCTTTGACTGGTCCTCCCCTTGCGACAGGAACAGTCGACTCTGGGCCAATTTCATGGCATAGCCGAGCCCACGTGTTTTGTGTGGTGAGCGGACCTGTGGGGAACTGTGCTTGTTGGCATGGAGAGGAGTGAGCCACTGGAGGCATTTCAGGGAGCTGGGCAGGATGGAGGCACCTTTGTGTCCCTCCAGCAGCGGGCAGCTCTATGACCTCAGTTTCTTCCACGTGGTGACGGCTTCGTGGCTTCCTCTCCTGTTCCTCTGCGCTCCCACGGCTAGTTTTGCCTCCGCAGCATTTCCCTTTCCTGAGCGATCCATTCGACAGGTTTTTATTTTGTTGTTGTTGCTGCCCAGTATGAATGAGACCTCCAGTAGGGAGAATGACTTTTAAATCTTTTGTGACCCTGGAGTACAAAATGTTCCCAATTTCATCCCCTGAGCAGTTTCCATTTCTGTGGCAAGCAACAAAAGAGTGCTTATTCTTGTTGATTAACAGTGTAGCTTCCAGGAGAGAAGAGGGGAGGAGGGTGAGCCTGTGCTGGGGGGCTGGGGGCTGTCACTTGCCCAGCGGAGGAGAGAGTGGGGAGCAGAGCTGGAGGCAGAGGGCAGCTCTGGGCAGCTTGGGAGGAATGCTGGGCACTTGGCCTTGGGCTTCAGGCTGTGTGGAGCCTCACGCCTGTGCAGCTCCTGGGGAGGTGATTCTTGGCTGAGTCTCCTTCAGTTTTCTGCACACCTGATCCCGGGTTGCCAAGTTACCCAATGAGCCAGAAAATAATAAAACCACCATTAACCCAGCTGGGGGTGATTTTGTTGGGGTTCTGAGCCTGTATATCTTGCCAGGATCTTACGTTGGGCTGGAACACAAAAGAGGTCTATCCCAGGGTGGGTAACAGTTTCAACAGGGAAATTAAGCCCAGTGCCCTGAACGAACTGGGCACCCAACAAATATTTCTTAAACCAACAAATAAGAATTTTCAGGAAGGAATACCATTTTAGTTAATTTGCCACACATGTACTATCTGGGTGGGAAGTCAAGCCAGCAAAGTATTATGATGTGGTTTGGTAAACACTGTGTAGCTTTATTCTTATTGTCATGAAAACCCAGCTGGGTCTCAGTTGCACTCATCGTTTCTTGAAGTCTCTTCTTCTTCTTCTTCTTCTTCTTCTTCTTCTTTTTTTTTTTAAAGATTTTATTTATTTATTTGACAGAGATTATTTGACAGAGATTTATTTGGCAGAGAAGCAGGCAGAGAGAGAGGAAGGGAAGCAGGCTCCCTCTGAGCAGAGAGCCCGATGCGGGGCTCGATCCCAGGACCCTGGGATCATGACCTGAGCCGAAGGCAGAGGCTTTAATCCACTGAGCCACCCAGGCACCCCCTTTTTTTTCTTTTTAAAGATTTTATTTATTTATTTGATAGAGACACAGTGAGAGAGGGAACACAGCAGGGGGAGTGGGAGAGAGAGAAGCAGGTTTCCGACTGAGCCCGATGTGGGGCTCCATCCCAGGACACTGAGATCATGACCTGAGCCGAAAGCAGGGGCTTAACCCACTGAGCCACCCAGGTGCCCCTCTGAAGTCTCTTCTTGCTCAGATTCTGTGATTCTTTGAAAGGTGCTTGGACCAGGGACAGGCTTCCAGTCTGAAGGAGGGTGATCTTCTGGCTTTGTGTCTCCTAGTGGTGACTACGTCTTCTTTGCTGTAGGGCATTTCGACTTCATGGCTGTTTCTGGGGCAGGATAATTCTTTGTAGTGGGGCTTCCCTGTGCCTTGTAGAATGTTCAGCAGCATCACTGGCCTCCTAGATGCCAGGAGCACCTCCCCATCTGACCTAAGTAATGAAAAGCAAGCCACTTCCTGACATTGTCTGGTGCTGCCTGGGAGGCCAGTCTGCCCCTGCTTGAGAGCCTTTGTCCCATGGGAACAAGGAGACAGCCCTGCAGACGGTGTGGGAAAGCCCACTCTGCGAAAAGCGGTTTCTGCTGGAATCTCTCATACAGCATGTAGGTTTGTGGATTTATCTTCCCAAAACATTTTATTTAGTGCACATTAAAGTGGACCTTTCTTAGTGCTCACTGCAGCGGAGGGTGGAGGGGTGGAGGGCTCCCGGAGCACAGCGAGGTTCTAGGGATGGATAACAACGTGGTTGATGTCTGCCCACGAAGTCATCCTTCTGTCCATACTTCCTCCTCTGTTCCTTGTGTACGGTTGTGGTTCTAGACCCTGAATGTACACTAGAAGCATCTGGGAGGCTTCTCCAAAAATACCATGCCAGGCGCCATGGCCAGGATCCTGACCGGCCGTCTGTATCAGCTGTGAAGTCGGGGCTAGGAGCCTTTGGTGTGGCAAGGAGCATGGGCTTTGGGACACGCTGGGCTTCAGTCTCAGTGGGCCAAACTTCTCTGAGTTAATCGTTGAGCAAACTGGGGATAATTACAGCTTTCTTGTGTGGTGGCAGGTAAAGGAGGTAATAGTTGAAGGAAGGTCTTATTGTGAGGGGTGTAATAAGTGCTCAGTGAATGCCCTTTCCTTTCTGCCCAGTTTTTCCTGATCTACTTCCTCTCTCCCCGTCACTTCCCCACCTGGGTCCCAGCCAGTCTCAGGCCAGCATGGGATCTCTGTGTGGCTGACGAGGTGAGGTTGGCTCACTCACAGGGACGCCACGTAAGCTCCTTGCACCTGGAAAGCAGCGGTTTCTGCAGTTTGGAGGCACAAGGCCACGGCAGGGCTCCGAGGGCTCTCCCGGTGTATCCTGAGAAGATCAGAGGGGCCCGCAGTGAACTGCCAGGCAGGACCAGGGAAACGCATGTCTGGCCATGAGTCTGTCTTGATCACAGCCTATTTTTGTTTGTGTTTGAATGGGGAGGTGGGGGCTGCGACAGAGCCTGGGCGCTCATAAGTCCAAGTCAACAGAAGCTGATGTGAAAAGGAGAGGGGCCATTCATTCTTTCCTTCATTTACCCGTTTAAGTTCTTGCCTTTTTAAAGGCCCCCAGGATTGGAATGATGCCTTGGTTATGTCGAACTCGAAGGTGATACATACCCTTGGAAGGAATGTTCTTGTGTATGTCCCCTGGCCCTCCTGGAGGCTACGAACAGCCACAATGTTTAATCAAGAGCCGGGGTTCCCTGTGAACCTATCTGTGCCCGGGCTTTAGAAAACCCCACCATTTCATCAGGCAGAAATTAGTAGGCACAGATGTATTAGCTGGGCGTTGAAGTAGCCTTGTAAATAAGTACAAAAGTTATACCCTCACCAAATTATTTCCCCCATTAATTGTCTTCCCTTGGAATGCACTGCTTATAAAAATATGAGATGGATGTTTTTCAGTGGTTTGCCAGAAAAAGCCAACTCTGGGCAGGTGATTTGTAACCAGAAGCTCTGGGTAGACTTTTTGAACCTAAGAAATTTATTATGGACATTTCACTAGACCAGTGGTTCTCAACCAGGGGTGATTCTGTCCCTCAGGCAACATTTGGAATTGCCTGGGTATAATTTTTCATTGTCACAACTAGGGGAGGGTGCTACCGACATCCAGAGAGTAGAGGCCATGATGCTGAGAATGATCCCATAAGGCACAGAACAGGCCTCTCCAACAGAGAATTATCTAGTTCCACATGTCAGTAGCATTGAGGTTGAGAAACCGTGTGTTAGAGAAACCGGCGTCCAGCACTGGCCCTGCCTTGGCGCACGAGGATGTGAGGTCCAGCTGTCTCTCTGCACCCAAAGTCCAGCTCTCGCCTGTTGAAACATCTTGCTCAGTTTGGTGATGATCGTGGTTAGATCTGGACACACTGTGGCCAAACAGTGATGGTGACAACTGTATTCATGACTGTTTCATTAATACCTGCTCTGTGCCCAAGCTGGGCCCTTCACAGATGTTATCTTCCTGCCCTCGCAGTAGTCCTGGGTCATGGAGATGAGTGAGCAGAGCCTCAGACAAGGGAAACTGCCTGGCCAAGGCCACACAGTCCTAGGTAAAGGAGTCAGGGTCTGTACCCAGGCCTTTTCCTTCCAGAGCTGGGGTTGCTTGTTCCTGAGAAAACCAAGGGGCATGGCAGTAGTTAAGCCATTCTTTTATTTTTTTCATTCAGCATTGGCATAGATTTTTGAACAGTTGGTTTTCCCTTCCTTTAGGTAGCCTGTAGTTGAACTAAATTTTCATCTTTGTAAATTTTTAAGTCTACCTGGATTCCTTCTTATGAGTAGTGATTTTGTCTAGTACTCTATCATAAGTAACAGCAATATGATGCCACACAAGGGGTAGGGTGACTTGCTTGAACTTCTCAGTATGCAGGCCAGCTGAGGAAAGTGGGCTACAAGTGTTCCTTGGTTTTGTCTGGATGCCTCCAGATGTTCCTTATCTGGCCAGGATGAACTTCTCCTGTGTACATCAGCTGTTGGGTGGGGCGGGGGGCGGGGGCAGAAGCTCAGGGACCCTCCTTCCCCGCTCCAGGCTGTCCCTGTCTGGTGTCTGAGAAGATTTGATGCCCGTGCAGCCTCTGTGACTCTGAGACCCCCCTAGGCAGCAACCGGGGGGTCAGCTAGTGCCCTGGGCGCGCGGGTACTGGACCGTACACTTGGTCCTAAAGTTCCAACAAGTAGGCTTGTCCCATGGCAGCTTTGGGACTCAGTTTCTATATCTGAAAACGAGGAGACACGCTCTTTGCAACTCTGTGCTTTTCTATCTCTGTAATCCTGTGGTTCCAGGCTGAGAGAAGTTTGAGTTCCAATCTAAGGAGCAGGACTGGAGGGAAAAAGTCCAGGGAGATTTTCAGTTTGCCAGCTGAGAACGGAGGCAGAAACTTCAGACTAGGGCTCCCATGGTTTGACTTTAGTGAACTTCTGTGACCTCTGCAACTTCCCACCTTTGTTAGTCTGCTTTCTCTGTATTGATTAGCAGAAAACCCTGAAAGTGGGGTGTGAACAGAGAGGAAAGAGGCAGACTATTTCTGGAACCCTTAAAGACACTGTCCCTTAGACCTCCTCAGAGTATCTCTCTTCTGAAGACAGCCTGAGAAAACTTTCTCTGGTTCTTCTAGCTAAATACTCCTGAGCAAAAGCCCTCTCTTCTTCCTCCTCCACCTTGTGCCCAGAGACTTTGGTCTGGCCCCCAAATATCTCCTTCACAGAGACAGAGAATCTGCCCCTGTTCACAGGCCCTGTCATGCAGGCAAGTATGGCCCGAATCCTGCTGACAGTTTGGGGGCTATCCCTCACCTGGAAGGAGGCTCTGAGGAGTAGACTGTCCAGTGATCGAGGCCTGTCAGATTCCCTTTCTGGGGAAAATTTGAATTAGGAGTCATAGGGAACAGAGAAGATTCAGCTAAAAGATCCTATCAGCCCAGGGGCTGAGATGGACATAAAGGTGAACAGTCTGTTTTCCGGTGAAGAAATTTAAAGATGAAAGATGCTCAGTGAAGGTTCAGATTTGCATTTGGTAGAACCTGGGAAGTCTGGATATGCCATTTCCTGCCCTGATATCCAGTGTGCTGGCGGCTTGGGGTTAGACGAAACAAGGGAGGCACCTGCCCTGCACTTTATGCGAAGAGGCACAGCTATTAGAGAAGTCTCCAGCAGTATTGGTTTTCTGACTTGCTTTTTGCTTGAAAGTCTCCTAGTACAAGTGGGAAATTGGATTTCACAAAGAACAGTGCAAGTGTAAAATCCACTCTTGAAAGCCCAGCTTGGAGCAGGCCTTAGGCAAGGTTATAATGTCTGTGAAGTTGCCTTCTAGTTCTGCGAAGGCCTTTCTTTCTCTGTTCTTCCATTTATTCTCCTAGCTCCACAGCTACTTCTTACAAATTTTCCCAAAGTAGGAAAGTAAAAAGTGACTGTTAACACATTATTAAGTGAAAGAAGTCAGTCTGAGAGGGCTCCATGTTATCTGATCAACTCTGTGACTTTCTGGAAAAGGCAAAACTATGGAGATAGAAAAAGATCGGTGGTTACCAGGAGTTGGGGGGCAAAGGGGAGAGAAGAACAGGCAGAGCACAGAGGGTTTTTAGGGCAGTGAAAATACTCTGTGTGATACTGTAAAGATGGATATATGTCCTTATACATTTGTCCAAACCCATAAAATGTATAACACCAAGAGTGAACCTCAAGTCAACAGTGTCCTTTGGATGGTAACGATGTATCCATATGGGTTCATCAGTTGTAACAAGTGTTCTGGTCTGTGAGGGACTTAGATTACTGGGGGAGACTGTGCATATGTGGGGGTAGAGGATATCGGGGAAATCTCTAGACCTTCCTCTCAATTTTGCCATAAACTTTAAACTGCTTTTAAAAAAAAGTCTTAAAAATAACCCAGCCAAGCAAAAACAAACAAAATGACTATTAAGACTGAGTGTTCCTTATATGACTAGATAATTTTGCCTTTTGAAGGTATATACCTTTTAAACCAAAAAAAAGAGTTGCAATTGTTTATCAGAAAAAAGCTGCATCACAATAAAAATAGTATTCAGCCACTTCCCTGTACCTGGCAACTGTGGGCAACATTATTGCTTCCTAATTCATCAGGATTCCACACCATATTCTCCTTCTTGCTAGCAGAGGCTCCACGGCCGTTACCCTCTCCCCGCCATGTGCTCCAGGATGGGGCATGTGCTTGGTATGGGGAGATGCGTATTCCTTAGGTCTAAGCTGATCGTGCTCCCTGGATTCTTGTTGCCGGAAATTCATTTAGCTATGGGAATACAATGCACACCTGGTCAGTGAGATATAAAGGAGCTTTTAGGAAAGGTTTCTTCCTTGATGTAAAGATTTTTTCAGAGGAGAATCTCCTTCTCCACTCTTCCACTGGTCATGGTTGCTCAAGGCAGTGTTGTTTAGAGTGCCTTCTACCATGTAGCGTCCACTGGGGAGACACACAGCTGACGGCACAGCACAATGGTGGAGAGCAGGAAGGCTCGATGACATAAAAAACTGCTCAACTAGCGACGCCTGGGTCACTCAGTTGGTTAAGTGGCTGCCTCTGGCTCAGGTCATGATCCCAGGGTCCTGGGATGGAGCCCTGTGTCAGGCTTCCTGCATGGTGGGGAGCCTGCTTCTCCCTCTCACCTTCCTCTGCTTGCTCTCTCTCTCTCTCTCTCTCTCTCTCTGTGTGTGTGTGTCAAATAAATAAATAAAATCTTAAAACAAAGCAAAACAAAACTGTTCAACCTTGGAACAGCCCCAATTCTGAACTTATTCCTTATTTTATTATGATACTATTATTTGGGTCTTAGTTATTTAAAGCTGAAAGCATCCTAATGAATGCTGTGCTAAATGCTTTATGTAGAGCATCTCAAATGATTCTCACAACTTTATATTGATGAGAAAATGGTGGCTTAGCGAGTTAAATAGCTTTCTGCAAATGACACAAGCAGCAACTGGGACCTCATATCTAGACACCTACTTTCAAAGAGCTGGCTCTCACCCATTATGGGGGAAAAAACTGTCTCTCTCTTCTACCTTCCTCTGGGACCTTAAGTCAGTGTCTTATTCCTACCGAGTTTCAAGTTTCTCGTCTGTGAAGAAAGACAGTACTGGATTGCCTCAGTTGTCCTCCCCAGCTCTAAAACTGTAGGAATACAATTCCAAATCTAAAATTCTTGGTCTCCAGCCCACGTACCATTGTGTAAGAATGGAGGTCGTATTATGCTAGCTTCTTGAATACAGGTGGAAAAAATCCAACTCTGGATGACATAAGCAGCAAAGAAGTTTGTCGTAACATTCCAAGTGGATCCAAGTCATGGGCTTGGAGTAGCCTGATGAGGAAGTCACTGGTGCCACACTTAAGGCTGGCCACTGGTCCTGCAGCCAGCCCCAGTGCCACCCCCTTGTTGGACACAGGAGGCCCTTGCCCGTGGTCTCAGAATGAATCCTAGACTATTCTGAGATTCTTCACTCCAGGGGAAAAACTGCAGATGGTGGCAGTTAGGTCTTATGGACTTAAATTGTGTATCTTGGTTGCCCAGGGCTGGGATCCATGCTCAGGTGGGGTTCCCTAAGAAACAACCCCAAAACAAGGTTTTAAGATCCTGGTGGTTTGTTTGGGCCAGTGGCTCAAGTAAACATTGGTAGGTGAGTGGGAAAGTTAAGCAGGGAAGGGAATGTATCACTGAAGTTTGTGTTACCAAGCAAGTTATCTCTGTGGGCAATTCGAGCTTAACCCCGCTGGGGAGTTCTGGGATACAGTGTAAACCATGCTCTCGAAGTTATCCCACTGATGGACAAAGGAGCTAGGGTGTTTCCCCATCAGTTCTTGCTGGACACTGGTTGAGGGCTGCTGCAGGGTGGGAAGTGCACTGCACCTTCCCTGGTACTCCCTGCTTGTCCTGCATCCTGCATGAGAGCAGCAGGGGTCAGAGAAAGCCCGAAGGCAGTGATCTGCCATTGGAATCTTGACAGGGTACAAGCGCCTGGCATTTGCTGCCTCTCACCAATATTTCCACGAACCTAGGAAGGAAGTTCAGAAGCTAGGCAACTCATACCATCAGGATCTGTCATGGGGTCCTTGTGAAATCATGTCGGATAGGCAGCCACACCGTGTGTGTGCTGGGGCGGGGGGGACCCACCTACACTGGGTCCTCTGGGCGCCACCAGCCACTGAGGTCAGGCCCACTTGTTAGAAATGCAGCTAGTGCAGGCTGTGCTGTCTCATGCCTTCCTGCGTGTCATTTCATCTTTGACATCACCGTAGGCTTTTCGAGGGGAAATACCATCTTTGACATTTTTTTTACCACCCTCTCTCACTGGTTGCATTCTTTGCAATGCTAGGCACAGAGCAGCCACTAATATGTTTGAAAATTAAATTCAGTGTTTTTCTAAATACTCTTATTAGTAGTCTATGTAGATTGATGGAAAACTGGAATCATAACTATGTGGAAGGACCCTATGAGTCATGTAGAACATGCCCTTTCTACCCCAGAACCCCTGCTGTAGTGTTTCCTCCATAACTGATAGTCACACTCATACCCTGGCTTTCGGGGCCAGTTGTGGTGGCGCGGTGGAGTGTGGCCCTGCAGTCAGCCTCCCTGCTTTTGAGTCGTGGCTGAGCCTTTTATTCCATATGTGGCCTTGGACAAATCAGGTCCTGTTCTGGAGCCTTATGGTAATTTCTCCTTACGTAGAGTTGGAAAGATTGAATGGAAAACACAGACGTAAATAACAATACATACACACATAACATATGTACAAAAAGATATCTATGTCTGTGTTTACTAGATAATGTTATTTAGCACCGAGTCAGCAAATAACAGACGCGTTGGAGCAGCTATTACTGCTATTCCAGAGACCAGTTATTCCACCGCCAAGATGGACTTCTTCATCTGGGAGCAGCTGCTACGGTCAGCACGTACCTCAGATCTTCTGTGCTCTACCTTCCATGCAAGGGTTCTATATTGAAACTAAATTATAAATTCCTTCTCCCAAAGGAGTGATTTTTAAACATGTGTTGATCTTGTTTTGCCTTCTCAAACTGGAGAGGGGAATTCTTTTTCATTTGCATGATTTGCTCTCAATGAGAGAAGCTTCTCTCAATGAGAGAAGCTCCTATGTCAGTATTTCCCAAAGCGTCTTCCGAAAACTCTGCTCTCCAGAGGAAAAAGCCTCTCCTTCAAGTCACAATGCCCGTTCGTACATTAAAGCTTCTGAGAAGTCCTACAATAAATCGTTCCCCAAATTAAGTTGACATGGAATCTTTTCGTCATGTCACATTTATTAATATCCCTGAAATTCCCTGGCTCAGGTTTTGATTTGTTTGACCTCTTTTCTGCAAGGTTTTTGGCATTGGGTACCAGCCAATACTACAGATACTGAAAATAAGTGCTTTATTTTCCCAAAAAATAATTGAATAAAATTTTGCCATCATAAACTTCTCCATCTCTTCCTTTTGCTCTTTTCAGAAGGACATTTTTCACTGTCTGCAAAACTGGGAAGACACGGAGGGGAAAGCAGAAGAGCCTGCTCCCTCTGCACTGCTCCCCACTCTCCTCTCACCAGTGAGGCTACTCCTCCTTCTACCAGGGCAGCAGATCAAAGGAGAGTTCTGCATGGAGAAAACTTGCTGCCCTTTTTTCCCCCACTGGCCTTGGCTGGGAGGGGTTCCCACTAATGAGCATGAAAAATTAAACCTGAAAAGGCAGGCATGCTTTCTCTAGAACCTTCTCTCCAAACTCATCCCGATGCTCCTAAGAACCGGCTCTGAAGGATGTCTGCTCCACTCATGAAATGAGTGTGTAGGCTCCTCACCCAAAGCTGAAGTGGAGAAAAAGGTCATTTCATGATTTGAATGACAATGGCTCTTCCTTATTGTTTCTGCCCTCACACTCCTTTCGGAGGCCGGCTGGGTAATTAGGTTTGAGGGACGTTGCCTGGAGAAGCTCCGAGCCACAGGATCTCAGCGCTGGATCGTCAAGCCCAGACTTTCCACTTTACAGAGGAAGCGGTTATGGTCCAGAGAGGCTAAATGTTTTAACCCAAGTCATACCACAGAGATAGCTTCTTTCTCCTGCTCTAATGATACCTTTTCTTTCTTTCTTTCCTTTTTTTTGCTTTCCTTTCTGCTCTTTCCTGTGTGTGCTGTGGGGGTGGAGTAGAGACATACAGCTTCACAACTCCTGATTTTTACCTTTCCCATTTGCAGCCAAGAAGAATATTGCTGGGTTTAAGGTCTTTCTTATTCATTCAGTAAATATTTATATAAGTGCTTACTGTCAGAAGTTGGGCCAAGACATTCTTCCGCTGTGTCTCTTAAAAAAACATGATTTATTTCCTTCTGAAGCAGGTAGATTGAGGCCCTAGGCCAGTTGCTGTATGCACCCAAAATTGCTGTTTTGTGTTTTCTGGTTCCTGGCTCCAAACACTTTGGCCCCCATCACTGAAGAACCCCACTGGTGTCTCCAGCCCTTGGCTTCCCGTGAACCGATTCAGTTTAGGTCTGAGTCCTGAGGCTTGGAGTTTTACAGAGTGGCCTGCAGGGTCTCTCCTTGCAGGGGACAAGGAGCGCTCTCCTCTTCCTTGAGGACTGGGGAAGTGTGGGTCTGAGGGTGGGGCCCTTGTGCCAGTCCCCCATCTCCACAGCATGAGGGCCCTGGCTGAGCTGAATGTGGGTGTCCTCCAAATCTGTCCAGACTCCCAGATGTGAGCAGACTGATGCCAGGAGGAAGGCAAGGGAAGGACAGTCCGTGCTCTGGCTTGTGGCTGGTCAGTACCCTGCGCTTGGGTCTTGCCCTGAGGTGTTAAGACTTAGATTCAACAGTTATTCCCTGAGTGCCCTCTCTATGCTGGTCACAAGTCTAGGTGCTTGCATATACCTGTAAATAAAACAGGCAAATGTCTCTGCCCTTGTGGAATTTTCTTTGGAACACGGAATGTACATATGAGTGTGGAATGCTCTCGTGAGCATGGATACACGTATGAATGTGGAATGTATGCACATATTCACATGAACGTAGAATGTATACACACACGTGGGATGTCCCCATGAATGTGGAATGTACATATACACATGGAATGTTCCGATGAGTGTGCATGTACATTTGGCAGCTTGCTGTGGACTCGCCGATATGATAACTCAGTCCAGAGAAAGAATGAGCCATAGGACAGGCCCCGAGGCTGCTTACCAGAATGGTGTAAGGGGGAGTCAGTGAGGGCTTCCAAAGGAATACACTATTCACCTCCCCAGTTTTGCGGGGCCCTGACTTGTGCTGTGCTCTCAGCATTAAGCACTTGCCAGTGTCTTTCCTTTTAACTGAGAACTCTGTCCTAACTCTGTCCAGAGACTGTGTCCTGACAGTCTCCAGCTGCAGCAGGAGGGAGGACCAGCTCACCACAGCACCTTACCTTCGTCATTCCACCTATAGACGGGGCTCTGTGGTGACTGGGGTCAATGTGTCAGACTTGTTTCTGCCATCAGTATGATGAAAAGAGTCTGGAAGGATGCTCCTATAACATTCTAGATTTTGGAAATGTTCCAGACCAACATTTCTCTGCCCAATCTAGTCAGAAGACCAAAGAGGAAGCTGTTGCATTAGAGTCCAGATTTCTAAAGTGTGGTCTCTGGACCAGGAGCGTCAGCATCACGCATGTGTTAGTTATATCTGGTTGCTTAAGAGACCACCCGCAGACTTAGTGGTGTGAAACAGCAAGTGCGTTATTATCCCAGTTTCTCTGGATCAGGAGTCTGGTGTGGCTTAACTGGGAGCCCCAGGCTCCAGAGATCCTCAAGATCTCTCATGAGGTTGCAGCAAAGCTGTCCCTAGGGCTTGTAGTCTCAATGTGGGGGGAAATCCACTTCTACAACTTACTTGTGCTTGTTGTTGGGCCTCAGACTTCGTCCACATGAGCCTCTTCTTAGGACTTTTCAGAACATGACAGCAGGCTTTCCCCAGGGCAGGTGGTCTAACAGAGAATGAGAAATCATACAAGATGGAAATCTGTAGAAAACTTGAACTTGGAACTGGCATTCCACCATTCTGCCATATTCTGTGCTTTAGAAATGAATCAGTCAGTTCAGCTTACACTGAGAGGAGGTTTTTAAGCAGGGTGTGACTACCGGGAGGTAGGGACAATCGCATGCTGTGGGAGAGGCTGTTTATCGCCCCTGGGGACTTGTAGAATAGCAAATTGTCAGGCCCCATCCCAGACCTACTGTATCAAAGTCTGAGTGTGGGGCCCAAGAGTATGTGTTCTAATGAGCCTCCCAGGTGATTCTGATACATGCTAAGGTGGTAATCGTTGTCTGAGAATACTGATTATTAAGTTCCCACTCAGACA
The DNA here is from genome assembly GCF_010015895.1 of Lontra canadensis. Taxonomy (NCBI): domain Eukaryota; kingdom Metazoa; phylum Chordata; class Mammalia; order Carnivora; family Mustelidae; genus Lontra; species Lontra canadensis. The sequence goes on along the minus strand of NW_022631049.1, from coordinate 11,499,747 downwards.
TGTCCTTTGGAGAACTAGCAACTCCCAAATTTCACAACCAAAGAAAAAGAGGGTTCTATATGGGAAGTTGATTTCAACTGACTATGTAGTCTTATTTCAAGTTAGAATAAAGTAATACCTTTAGAAAAGGGGCTGGGCAAGTAACATGAGTTAAAGGGTAGTAATAGGGACTGGTGAGGACTAGGGAAAAGGGGCAGGTGAAGGCCCTATTATATGGGGCAGCTGCTCTGTGTTCTCACTTGTGGCCAAATTGGTAATTGTTGCTACATCTTCACAATTTTAAAGAAAATATTGAAATCTAGACTTTTAACTGAACATTCCCATTTACAAAATGTTGGTAACTAATGTAAAATATTTAAAGGCACTTTGTTGGCCCATTGAAACACACACACACACACACACACACACACACATACTTGGGCAAAGTGCCTCTGGCAGAGGATCTGCAAAAGATAGAGGTGGGAGCTTGTAGACTTGTCCTAGCAACATCGCTCGTTACTGGTTTAACATGAGAGACATATCACAGTAGAAATAGAACAAAGGAGGGAGATATTGGGCATCTGTGGAATGTTATTGGGTAAAATAGTTCCGAAAAAATAACAGACTAAAAAAATTATTATTTGAGAGAGAGAGAGAGAGAGAGAGAGAAGATGGGCAGAGAGAATCTCAAGCAGACTCCACACTGAGCTCAGAGCCTTACATGGGGCTCAGTCTTATGACCCTGAGATCATGACCTGAGCCAAAATCAAGAGTGGGATGCCCAGGGACATACAAATCAAAACCACAGTGAGATACCACCTCACACCAGTCAGAATGGCTAAAATTAACAAGTCAGGAAATGACAGGTGTTGGTGAGGATATGGAGAAAGGGGAACCCTCCTACACTGTTGGTGGGAATGCAAGCTGGTGCAGCCACTCTGGAAAACAGCATGGAGGTTCCTCAAAAAGTTGAAAATAGAGCTACCCTATGACCCAGCAATTGTGTTACTGGGTGTTTACCCTAAAAATACAAATGTAGTGATCCAAAGAGGCACCTGCACCCCAGTGTTTATAGCAGCAATGTCCACAATAGCCAAACTATGTTAAGAACCCAGATGTCCATCAACAGATGAGTGGATAAAGATGTGATATATATATATATATATATATATATATACACACACACACACACACACACACACACCACACACACATACAATGGAATATTATGCAGCCATCAAAAGAAATGAAATCTTGCCATTAGGAACGATGTGGATAGAACTAGAGGGTATTATGCTAAGGGAAATACATCAGTCAGAGAAAGACAATTATCATATGATCTCTCTGGTATGAGGAATTCAAGAGCCAGAGCAGGAGGTGCAGTTCATGGGGGAAGGGAGGGAAAAATAAACAAGAGGAAACCAGAGAGGGAAACAAATGTAAGAGACTCTTAATCTCAGGAAACAAACTGAGGGTTGCTGGAGGGGATGAGTGGCTGGGTGATGGACACTGGGGAGAGTATGTGCTATGGTGAGTGCTGTAAATTGTATAAGACTGATGAATCACGGACCTGTACCCCTGAAACAAATAATACCTTATATGTTAATAATGAAAAAAGAAAGAGTTGGGTGCTTAACCAACTGAGCCACCCAGATGCCCCAAAATAATGTAAACTTTTATCCTTACTTATTTAGTTACAAATATAGTAATGTCACTTCTGTGAGTACTGACCTTTCAGGAAATGATGGAACTAAGTTTTGATGAGCTTTACATTAAAGAGTAAACAAATGGCCAAGTCTTCTCAAGGACTGTTTGAGGGTCAGGGTGTTTTCCTGTTTTCAAGAGGAGGAAGTAGACATTCACTGAAGTTCCTTTACAAACTGAAATCTCAAAGAAATCCCATTCTTGGACTGAGATAGTACTAATAGGTTAATCTACATGAGTAAAAGAGAAATAATTATGTTAACTGGTAAAGATGGGAAATCAAGAGGTATTTAGGTTAGACACAAGGTAGTACTTAGAGAGTAAGAAGGCTTAAAGGCACTGGAACAACAGAGAGAAGTTCAAAGTTTGTTTGTTTGCTAATCTAGTTTCTAAAAGGAAGACTTAAAAGCTTAATGCCTGACAATTCTCCTTAAACAGTCCTACTCAGAGAGGGGCGGGTGAAGGAGGCACTGTTTGAATCCTTTTTTATTCTGTGATTTCTCTTTGCACCCAGCAAACAAAGGACCCCCAATCTGTAACTCACCCAAATGATTTACCAGCTGTGTCTTCCCCTAGGAGGTAAACAGGCAATAAAATAAATGAAATTCCTGTTCTTTATTACTTGACCCCCATAAATCATCATTCACTCTGGGTGAGCGCTTATCTCGAAGGCATCACAAAGTGTTTAAAATGCTGTCATCTCCTGTAGCATGAATGAAATAGAAGGAATGAGCAAAAATCCCAGTGATGATGTAGCTTTGTGCAAGGACAATTCCACAGGCAATAACGAATAAATTTCAGAAAAATGGGAGATCCTCTGTGTTTGTTGTACGCGTGAGTGTGTGTGTGTGTATGTGCGAGGGAAAGTGAGGATTCTTAGGGGGCTTCTCAGTTTTCCCCATTCTTTTCCAGACCTTTCCTAGGATTAGATTCACTTTTGGAACCTTAGGTCCTCACAGAGCAATGCCTAGGTAAAATTGTATGGGATATTACTTTCCATATTTGGTTACTTATGAAGTCTATTTTGAACTAAAAGCTTATTGTGCAGAAATAGGGGGCTTTTGTGTGGTGCTGGTGAGCGGGGGTGGGGGTGGGGGGATGCCCTCCTGTCACCATGACAACAAGCATTTGCATTAGCACAGGCTCCTCAGACCACATTACAGTCACATGGCCCAAAGGTACCCCTTTGAAGCCCTTGTAATCTTTTCCCTAAGCGTGATTGTTAACATCCTCTGAACATAATCATTAACCATGTTCCGTAACAGATAATTACCTGCTGGAGTTAGCATTTTCTATCCCTGAGTGCTCTGTGGGATTCACAGAGGGCATGACCCGCTCTACTGTTACTTTACCTAACCAAGTAAAATAAAGCAATTTGGCCTCTTGAAACCTGGGAGAGTTTGTAATTCACACAAAAATATTGTGTTGACCTGGACATCGTGTGTATCTGTCACGTGCCCCAGGGCATTCTGCATCCCTGTCTTTGTATACCCCTTGCAGGCAGCTTCCAAAACAACATGGGCTCCCTTCTGTCTGTGTCTGCTCTTTTCCCCTTGATGTCTGCTCACTTATGGAACTTCTAGCGCCAGTTTGTTTTTATTTCAGATTTATTGCATTCACTTGCCAGAATATATGTCTTTTTTCCTGTTTATAGAAGTTTTCCCTATACATTTCTCTTTATACCTAACATTATTCCTTAAGACTCCCAAGGCTTGTGTCATGACCCAGGGGAGTCATATTTCTCTCTTGGCTCTAGTTTGCCGAGGAAAGCCTCTCTTGCACAGGAGAGAGCCTCCTCTTCCAGGTTCCCTAACTGCATTTTATCTTTGGGGGAACACTCAAAACTTCAGGGGAGCTGGATGAAATGGATGTTAGAAAGAGAGCATGTGAGAGAAAAAGGGAAGAAAAAAGAAAACTCCAACCCCCAAGCCACTAACATCCTTCGAAGGCTTTGATTAAAGCACTGTACTCTAGGGCACCTGGGGGGCTCAGTCTGCTTTCAGCTCAGGTTATGGTCCTGGGGTCCTGGGATAGAGCCTTGCATCAGGCTCACTGCTCAGCGGGGAGCCCACTTCTCCCTCTCCCTCTGCCTGCTTCTCCTCCTGCTTGTGCTCTCTTTTTCTCTGTCAAATAAGTAAATAAAATATTTTTTTTTTAAAAAGCACTGTACTATATTACCCTATAGCTATACAGATAGGATGTGGAATCATTATGATGCTAAAGAATACTTAGGTGTTATTTTTTTTTTTGCCTCTTTTTTTTTTTAAAGATTTTATTTATTTATTTGACAGAGATCACAAGTAGGCAGAGAGACAGGCAGAGAGAGAGGAAGGGAAGTAGGCTCCCCACTGAGCAGAGAGCCCGACATAGGGCTCAATCCCAGCACCCTGAGATCATGACCTGAGCTGAAGGCAGAGGTTTAACCCACTGAGACACCCAGGCGCCCCCCGCCTTTTTTTTTAAGAGAGAGAGAGAGAGAGGCAGAGGGGTAGAGGGAGGGGGAGTGAGAATCTTAAGCAGGCTCCATGCCCAGCACAGAGCCTGACACGGGGCTTGATCTCATTACCCAAGATCATGACGTGAGCCAAAGTCAAGAGTCAGACGCTGCTTAACCAACTGAGCCACCCAGGTGCCTCAAGTGGTTTTTTTTTTTTTTTTTTTTAAAGAATTTCTTTATTATCTGACAGAGAGGGACACAGTGAGAGAGGGAACACAAGCAGGGGGAGTAGAAGAGGGAGAAGGAGGCTTCCCACTGAGCAGGATGCCTGATGAGGAGCTTGATCCCAGGACCCTGGGATCATGACCTAAGCCAAAGGCAGACACTTAATGACTGAGCCACCCAGGTGCCCCTGCTTAGGTGTTTTAAATGGTACCTTGCTGGATACCTGGATCCTGAAGGTGAAACAATACCCTTTAGTATCCTAGGCCATGTCTTGTGGTGTAGGTTGGGACATGAAGAAGAATGTGGATCACACAACATGTTTACTTCCTGCCCTGATGATCTTTCTCTGCTGATAAAATGGATTAAAATGAGTTTTTAGAGTTATATAGATACCATATCGTCTGAACTCCAAATCGGGACCCATGGCAAAGCCTTCATACTGTGTGGGTGGTGGAATCAGTAGCTCCAAAGTCATGTGCCTGACAAAAGTAGTCAAAACTCTACTCTGAAAGGGAAGAAGACCCAGAAGAGGCTGCAGAAGGTCAATCTGCTGGATGAGGGAGTATGTGGTATCTTGGGGAGTGGCCCTCTGGTGCTGAATACATATGCATATACATGCATAATGTGTATATATATGCATGTGTGGGCATGCGTGTGTGTGTGTGTGTGTATTATGTAACTAGAATTTTGTTTTAAATGAGCCCCTCAGGTCTTTAAGATAGCAGCTGACAAGACCACCTCTATCTCTTCAATTTGCTTTTGGCTCCAGGTGCATTGATTCCTACAGCATTACAGCTCCCCTTTCGCTACCCTTCCCCTGAAAAGCCTAGAAAATGGGGCCAATTCCCAATTTGTACAGCACTCCAGGCAGAGCTTCTGTCATAACGAGCTCCCTTGTGATGCAGAAACCAATAAACCTCTGCCAGGAACACCCAAGAGTGAACCAAATTACACATTTCTCTCAATTGAGTATTGTTTTATTTAATATGCTCGTACCTTTCTCATGGTAGGTGTAAAATTCTCATGTGTATGGGAAAAACATATTTGGGTCTGTGTGTGGAAACTTCTCTAACACTACCACAAGTAAAAGTTCTTCTGGGATGAGGCATTGAGACGGGGGCACTGAGACCCCATCCAGTCATGTTTCTGAAGGCCGAAGGCAGAGGAAGTTCTCAACATACAGAATATAATTACCCAAATGGAAGATAGCCAAGGGGCTGGAGTTAAGATTTCTTGTTCTTACACACAGTGGGGTATTTCAGGAACCTTCTTGTCATAACCAATTGCCAGAGATGAATGTGCTGGGGCAGGGAGACAACAGCTGGTAGTTTGGTCAGTCTATTGTTTTGCATTAATTTGACTTTTTTTTTTTTTTTTTTTTTGGTCAGAACCCAGGTGGTGCTGAATTCATTTAGATTCTCTCTGCCTGCCACATGTCAGTTCAGAAATACCCTGATGCACTGTGGTATTATTTCTGTGCCGTGAGATCGGGGCCAACCAGTTGGATCGGGCGAACGTGGATGAGCTTTATTCATTGGCAGAATGAATAAACAGTCACTGTGACTTGAGCCAGTCAGAAGGCATCTTATTCAGCACAGTTCAGTGCCCCAGGGATGAACTTGTCTAGTCCTTGATGGGCTCAGCCCCACAGTAGTTGTGCCGTGCACCAGTCCGTGTGCTGGGGTGAAGGGGTGCTGCCACAGCTCTGCTCTGAGATCCAGCAGATAAACTGATTAAATCTGCATTAATCTCAGGGCCCAGTGCAAGTGCAGCCAGTGCCCTTGGAGATTGTAAGGAGGATCAGGGGCTTAGGTTTGGAGAAATAAATGCATTTCTGTCATTGCTGAAAGGGATCACTTGGTGACAGCATTCTAGTACGTTGCAATTATCTTTTAATTAATGAGCACTGAGGAATAAATTCTGACTGAACCATGTGTACAAGCTATTCAGGTATGGGAGCCCATAGAAAGAGAGACGGAGTAACACACATGGGTTTTTCAGTTATAACACTCAACGTTATTGACTTCTGTCTGTCTGATCATTCCCTGTCCCTTTCCCTTGATGGGCTGCGCTCCCGTGAGGCACGTTGTTTCCAGCCTGAGGATTTTGCCTTTGCTATCCTCTGCCTGGAATGCTTTGCCCCCCAGATGTTTGCATGCCTGGCTCTCTCCTGTCACTCACATCTCCTCCCAGGGAGACCTCTGATCACCGCATAGTGTGGCTCCCGTTTCTTCACTCCGTATCATGTCCTCCTGTTGTGTTTCCTTCACCGCGCTTACTGCCATCTGAAATGCTTGCTGAAGAGGTTATTTGTAGCGTGGTTCTGCTGAGTTCACCACTGGATCCCAGGCTCTCACACGGAGTCTAGCACACATTGGGTACTTAAATACCGTCGAGTGGATGAATTTCTCTGTGTCCTGTAACGGTTTTTGAAGAAGTCAGTGGACCTGTGGTTCATAGGAAACAAGGAACACTTTGCCAGAGGGCTGTACTGCTTTTACTCTAGACTCAGCCCCTACCCTACAGGATGCCTTTGAGCAAATCACTCAACTTTTGGGGGCTAATTGACTATGTCGGGGCATCTCAGCTCTAAGTGTTTCCAGATATTGGTGTTCAGTTGAGAGGGGAGCAAGTGGGGTCAAGGGTATTTTCTGTGTTAGTCATTAGAGTTTTAACCTTGAAGGGGCTGCATAGGCCATACCCTAGAAGTTTATCTTAGAATGATATGGCAAGGGGTACCTATTAGGGTACCAGCCCACAACTCATTTAATAGCATCCACATAGTTTAACAGATTTCCAGTCAAGATTCCCATACATGAGTTTGGTTTTCTCTCTTTGGCAACCTGCGGCCCAAGGAGCACTTACAGGCCAGTAAAATTAGACTATTAGTAAATGTAAAAACTAACATGCACCATGGAGTAGTTTCTGCTAGATTCCCCCTGTGTCTGCTTCCCCTCAGGGAGCTGGTGAAGGGAGTTTAGGAAAGCTGTGGGGAGAAGCTGAGCTGTGAGAAGGAGCTGCAAAGGGCCCCGAGCTCCTCTGGCTCAGGGGTGGGCAGGAGTCTGCTCTTGGATCCTGTGCTGGTGACAGCCTTCTCCCCTTCTTCTCCCCAAATGTCTTCACACGCAGGACACCTGGAACGCAGATTCATGAGATTGAATGGCCACATCTTTCCCAGCTTTAAAAAGAACTGCTCCTTAATGAGTTTTAAAAGGACCCCAGCGATTTGAAAAGCAGCAAATACAAGCGGCAGCGTGCTGGTGTGGGAGTGCGGGCCATAATCCCAAGGTTGGAGACTGGATGCCGTCCTGTGAAAGAAAGAAAAAAAAAATGAGGTGGTTAAACCAAAAACAAGAACAGGAAGATCAGCCCCCTATAAATTTTTCAGAGAAAATAAGATGTGAAATGCAATAGAAGTCTTGGAGCAATCTTTTTTTTTTTTTTTTTTTTCCCCAATAGAGACGACTTGTTCTGATGCGATTTTCTGATATTACAGCTTGTTTCTTGGGCAGCAGCTCTCCAACCTGCCCCACTGCAGATACACACTAAAGGAGTAGGTTCTGTTTTTCTCCCAAAAAAGAAAACATGAAAAAAGTAACTCTTCAGAGGTGCTATTTCAAGAAAACTCTGCCTCAGGTGAAGAATTTTCCTGGGTGCTACATGAAAAATACAATTCTCTTATTCTAGTCAGCCAACGCTCCTCAAGAAACTACTTTATTGGAGGGAAAACAATACTTTAAAAAATGTTTTGGTTCTAAAAAGGGATCCCTTTGACACTTCACCTATTATGGGGAAAAGGCAGAGTTTGACATTGATTCCTGTCCAAATAGGAGTTACATTTGAACGGTAGGAGGTAGACAACAAACAAACAAATGATGAGCACTTTGAAGGAAAATGAAGCAGCTAAGAGAATAGAAAGGAGAGAAATTACCTTTTCTGATAAACTGATTGGGGGTCTTCTCTCAGAGGGTGTGGTGTTTGAGCAGATCTCTATGACATGAGGGAGCAAGCCATGTCAGTGTTTGGGAGAAGAGCATTCTAGGCTTCAGGCAACAAGACCAACCTGGTCAGAACAGGAAGAGTGGAAGGGAGAATGAGGTTGGGACTAATAGTGTTATGAATAGCCATGGTGAGGACTTCACATTTTACTTCCATGTTGACTACTTGGGGGGACTCTGAGCAGAGAAGTAACAGAGTCTGACCTAAGTTTTAAAATAATTACTCTGAGTACTGTGTGGAGAATAAAGTGTACTTAGAGTGGAATCAGGGACACTATTTAAGAATGTATTAGTTCAGGCAAGATAGCAGCTTGGAATAAGATGTTAGGAGTGAGTTAGTGAGAAATGATTATATTTGGAACGTATATTTAAAATAACGGGATTTATTGATAGATTATTTGTGTGGGATGGCAGAAAGACAGGAACTAATAATGAGTCCAAAATCCTTAGAAAGTGTAGGAATGGAAGAAAGGTTTTACATTTCCAATGCACTGGATAAATACTGACAGAAGTGGAGGCAATGAGAATGTAGGTCTGGGTGCCTAGCATAGGTGTATTGTGGACCATGGCCAGGAAAGGTTCACTGCTTTCCCTTTACATGCTAGTTCATTACCTTTTTGGCTTTGCCTGATCTTACCTTTCTGACTTTGTAAGGTTTTTTTTTGCTTTTTTTTGTTTGTTTTGTTTTTGTTTTAGATTTTGTTTTTTTTTTTGGATGGGGTGTGGTGGGGTAGAATTTTGTATTCTTTTTTTTTTTAATTGAAATATAATTGACAGTAACACTGTATAAGAGATCAGAGTGGGAAAGGGACCGGTTTCATCAAATGTGCACCATAGGTCATGCTATGTTAGAGCTGAAAAGGAACTCAGAAGATGTTCAGTCCAATCCTTTAGTTAGATGATGGGGAGGAAAATGCTTAAGTAGAATTCTAGATATAAAGCTACATACACATTTGAATATATAGAGAATATATATATAATACCTATTAACAAATAATACTTATTTGTCCTCTTAATTTGCTATTTCTGCTGGGTCCATGGGAAATTAGACCCTTATGGTGTACATCCTTCATCATTTCCTGTCAGTCCTTCATTAATTAGAAAAATTTTCACTGAGTACCCATCACACATTTGGAATTGTTCTCAGCTGAACATGTAGTCAACACAATGGACATATAAAGGGAAGGGACAGAAAAAAATAGTCAAGTGCATTATTTAGAAATTTGTATGTATATTATTATTGTTTTAAAAAGTTTTAAAATTAACATATGTATTATTTGCTTCAGGGGTACAGGTCTGTGAATCATCAGGCTTACACATTTCACAGCACTCACCATAGCACATACCCTCCCCAATGGCCACCACCCAGGCACCAAATCCCTCATACCGCCCTCCCTTCCAGCAACCCTCAGTTTGTTTCCTGAGATTAAGAGTCTCTTACAGTTTGTCTCCTTCCTTGGTCCCATCTTGTTTCATTTTTTCCTTCCCTTCCCCCCACGACCCCCACCCTACCACTCAAATTCCTCATCTCAGGGAGATCATATGATAATTGTCTTTCTCTGATTGACTTATTTTGCTTGGCATAATACCCTCTAGTTCCATCCACATGGTTGCAAATGGCAAAAGGAAACACAAGAAGGATGCTATAAACAGTGAAAAACAGAGGGAGCTACTTTAGCTAAGAAGATCAAGGAAGAAGTCTCAGGATAATTCAAATTCAGGCATAATTGAAAGAATTTAACTCAAGTTAGTTTGAGAAAATTCCAGCAGGCCTAGTTCAGCTACTGCCCCTAAGGATAGTTAAGGTCTGGACATTTGAGATAATCCTATAGCTGTTCTTGTTGGACTCATTGCAGGTTAAAGATCCCTCAGCTGCTGGGAGCTAACCAACTCTTCATAGCCCAGTTTATGGAGACCATCACCAAGAATGGCCTAAGAACCAGTTGGCTATCTGGGGGATGTGTGTTCAGATGCCGGGTTGTGTCTCATACAGCTCCAGGGTCATCTCTCACACGAACTGAATTGAACACAGCTGTACTTGGTGGCTTTGATCAGAATAAGGATTTAATGTAGTTTTCCCCTTTATTTTTACTTATTATTTTTTGATGATTTTATTTATTTATTTGACAGATAGCACAAGTGGGCAGAGAGGCAGACAAAGGGAGAGGGAGGAGCCGGCTCCCCGCTGAGCAGAGAGCCTGATGTGGGGCTTGATCCCAGGACTTTGGGATCATGACCTGAGCAGAAGGCAGATGCTTAACCCACTGAGCCACCCAGGCGCCCCTGGTTTTCCCCTTTAGTTTATCATACAAGATGATCTGGGTCGGCCCCAGGAAATAATGGTAGGGGAGGCAGATTGAAGAAGACAATAAATTCAGTTTAATCTACTCAGTGCCTCCCAGGTAAACTCCATGGTGGTGGTCTGAACATCCAGTTTTGTAAACTTTAGCCCTGTATGTTTTCAAACAGAATCATCACTGCAGAGCATGAAGTCCAAAAGCCTTGAGGGACTCCTAACTAGTTCTTTGTTCTAGGAGAAACGTTGAGAATTTAATATTGTTGACAAAACCTCCAAACATAATGAATCACTTGGAAAGCTCAGGTATCATCAGCACTACCCTCCCACCGCCAACCTGGTGATATAGTGATATTATATAAATATTTATTTTGCATGCCTTTTCCCCTCCTCTCTTATTCCCCAAATTTAAGCTGCCTGAGAACACAGTCTTTGATTCATTCATGCTTCCCAGAGCCCCCCGAACAGCACTGTCTTACAAGTAGTTGGTGTTCAATAACTGTTCATTCTGTCAGTTAACCTGGAGATTGGCAGAGCTTATGCGATCACGAGTCGGGGCTTTTTCATCTGGGGCCTCCCACAGAGATTTGGCTTCTAGTGCTCCAGCAGAATAATCCTGTCTCTGGGAGCTGGGAACCATCTGGAGGCTTTCAGCTGGGGAAGATGGAAAATCCAGCATCAGGGTTAAGAGAGGCTGGAACCAGGATGCCCCGAGAACCCACGTCCCAGTGACATCCCCAAGCCCTTTGCCTGAGTAGGGGTGGCAGATAGGGACTGTGGGCTTCTTGGGAGCCCTCTTCACCCTCAGGGGCTGTGGGCTGAGCACTGCACCAGCACGTTCAGCTGGCAGGCTTAAGATTCTGTCCCCGAATGTGTACTGAAAGGAACACTACTTTCCCTTGTTTTTCATTTTCAGGCTTTGAATCAAAAGAAAAACCCATTTTATTCGAAATCGAGAATGTACTTAGTGACCTTTCCCAAGTGGAAGCAAGGTGCCCACAGCCCACAACTTTAATTTAAATCGATTCCTTTCCTAGCATGAAAAACAAACACAAAAATAACTTCCCAGGAAGGACTTGGGGGTACTTTGAGTGTTCAGTAGTTGATCTTTTACAAAGGTAAACAGGCTCTTACCTTGCTGGTTTCTGAGAAGTTTGTTGGGGGTGGGGTAGGGTGGGGATGTGTACCAGGCTTCAACAAAACACCGTTGTGAGGCTGAGTGCCAAGTTCTTTGTGTGAAGGGCAAATCCGTGTTGGTGTAGGGCTGCGGCCACATATGGTGCAGATGCCTGCTGTTTGGAAAGAATTGCAGTGCAATTAAAAGACTTTTGGAGACTTGGCAATATTGTTAATTCCTTTGCCATTTTATATGAGCAGGAGGATTAATTAGCATTGGCTTTATAGAGTTATATCTAAATGCATATGTTTTAGGTTAGATATTTCTTTTTACTAGATTAGTCAGACTTGTTCCCAACTGTGAAGGCTGCCTCGTGGGATTCATTTGTGCCTGCCTGCATGCTTCTTGTTTGCTGGAGTGTGTTATCCAGGGCTGACACCAGAACCATTTTTAGTGAGGCTGACTCTGTCCTTACCTTGCAAAATTACTTTTGATGAAGGAATCAGAAGGAAGGTGGGTAGGGATTTTAGAATATGGGGGCAGACTTGATCACAGAATACCTTTTGTTTTTGTTCATTTCTGCAAATGACTTTTTTAAGCAGTCTAATTTTCCCAATTGCATTTCCTTGATATTTCTTTGTTTTCACACTTTTATAAGAAAGAGAAAAAGAGTCTTTGCAGTAAGGGCATCTTTTTTTTTTTTTTTTAAGATTTTTATTTATTTATTTGGCAGAGAAAAATACAGCGAGAAAGGGAACACAAGCAGGAGGAGTGGGAGAGGGAAGAAGCAGGCTTTCTGCTGAGCAGGGAGCCTGATGCGGGGCTCCATCCCAAGACCCTGGGATCATGACCCAAGCCAAAGTCAGATGCTTAAGGACTGAGCCACCCAGGCACCCCCAGGGGCATCTTTTAAATGAAGTTTAGAATAGCCCTCCAGAGCTTATTCAGACCCCTTCAGAGTTCTGATCTGAGCCCAGGAGGTTCCCAGTTCATCTGTCAATTCAACCGTAATTAGTAGAATCATTTTGCATGGATGCTTTGTCGACCTTGGAAATATAGGATATTCTAGAAATAGATGTATTCAGGATTCTCTTTCTTATCCTCATGGTAATGAGGGTAGTTTCCTCAGCTCCCAGCACTGGGCTGAACACGGGGAAGTATACAGTGAATGTTTGTTGAATGGCTAATTGTTCGGCTTGGTGCTTGGCACCTCGTCTGGGGCCAGTGACTGTCAACTTAGCCTGCGTGAGATTCACCAGGACAGCTTATTAACAGAATCATTCCAGGCACCAGCCTCAAGTTATGATTTGGAGTTCAGAGGAAGGCTGCAGAAGTCCCGATTTTTAACCCATGTCCTCATGGATGCGGATGCAGGTTACCCGAGGACCTCACACAACGGGGAAAGAGATTGCTGTGGGGAATAGGGTGGTGTTTCAGAACTTTAGAGGAAACATTTCTTTAGCTCAGTTTAGGCTCCTTCCCGTTACCATCCATGCTCCTGGCCGCCTCTGAGGATGCTCCATGATGACTCCCTTTCTCTTGCGCTGTGGCTCAGGCCGTCTGTCCGGGGGCTACTCCCTTGTCTTCCATTCCCTGACCATCGCCAGTCCACTCTGCAGCAGATCAGATTCTTCCTGTTCCCCCGGAGCCACCTGAGAATGGCATAATTGGATGGCACCCATTTTTGTCTTATCTTGGGATTGTGCAGATGTCCTGGTGCCCAGGGTGCCTTGTGCTTATCAGTCTGGTTTAAGTCACCTTCCTAGGCACCGGTGCTGTGTGTTTGCACAAGCCACTGAATGAAGTTAGTCATGCGGGCTTTGGTATATAAATGAGATGACGAATCTAAATTTCTTGGCACAGCTCAGGGCGTATAACGTATGCCCCGTATATTGTCGATGTTTTTCCCTCCATGAATTATAAACTCCTGAGGGGCATACCAGGGATACAAACTTGAATCAAACTAGATTTCCCAAGGCATGAAGCCAGAGCTGAGATTCACCTGAAAGTTAGACATTAGCCTGACACAGTCATAAAACAAATAAATAGCAACACCCCAGGGATGTCTCAAGTGGGCAGTTTTTAGCAACAGCCGATGCTGTCTACTGAGAGGGGCGTTGCTAAAGTGATGGAGGCAATAACTGTGCACAAAGCCTCCCAAGTAGACTCCACAGGACAATGTCCGCTTCACGCTCAAAAGCGAGGGAAGCTACTCACCGCCGCCTGGCCACGGTAGGAACAGAGGAGGTGTCCTGCTGCAGGCAGGCTTGGTTGGGTCTCGTTAAATGAGAGTTATACTTTCTAGAATAGCATAACTGTGTGCAACAGTGAATAGGAGTGGGAGTAGCAACACAATAAAAATGTAGCTGCTAAAGAATATGTTTGAAAATCTCAGATGTTGGCCATAGCAGAGAGAGACGGAGAGCTCTCTCGAGTTTTCCCAGCTCTGAGTCTTTTGCTCCTTAGGGCACTCAGTGTGCACAGCCTCAAGAGAAGCCAGGGGATGGCCTTGCCAGGCCTGTGGAACAGGTGACGTCAGGGCATCTTGTCTAGTCTGCTTTAGTCTGCATATCGCGGGTCAGCCAGGCCGACAGGGGCTGAGGCAAAGGAGAAGTTTGTCCTAATGAGGAGTTGGAGGTCTGCAGTTCCAGAGTTCGTTCAGCAGATCAGTCCTCTGGGATGGTGATCCTTTAATTCTTTTGACCTTTTTGTTGAGATCACATGATGGTCATCACAGCTCTAAGGTTTTGTTCCACACAACAGGGTTCCAAGAGGGAAGGAAAGGGTATTTTCTCTCTCTCTCTTGTCCCCTTCCCTTGTCTATCTCCTTTTCTAATGTCCCTCCCACTTTTCTCTTTCTCCTTCTCTTTCCCCATCATGCTGTCCTCTCTTCCCTTTTTCCCTCTCTCCCTCTTTCAACTAGGATAAAAATCCCTCTCAGAAGCTTCCAAAAGGTTTACTTTACCTCTCTTTGATGAGAACCAAGTCATGTGCTCACCTCAGACCAATCACTACCAGTGCTCCAAGGGTCACCATTTTGGTTTAGACTTATCATGGCTTCTTTCCTGGGTCTAGAGAGGGGTTCCCTTTTCTGAGCCTGTAGCTGCATGTATGCTATCAAGACTCAACACGCCAAGAGAGAAAGAGGAATGACTGGTAGGCAGTTGTCATACGTTTCTAAAGCTGTTCTAACAAAGTATCACAAACTGGGTAACTTAAATAATAGAAAGTCATTGCCTTGTAATTCTGGAGGCTAGAAGTCTGAGATCAAGGTGTTGGTAGGGTTGGTTCCTTCTGAGGTCTGTGAGCTTCTGGTAGTTTGTTGGCAATCTTAGGCATTCCTCAGCTTGGAAGAGCGTCATCCTGATCTCTGCTTTCATCTTCAGATGCTGTTTTCCCCATGTGCATGTCTTTGTCCAAATTTCCCCTTTTTATAAGGACACTAGTCATAGTGGATTAGGGGCCCTCCTGACTTCAATATGGCCTCATCTTAACTAATCATATCTATGATGACCCTATTCCCAAATAAGGTCACTTTCTGACATGCTAAGGTCTGGGACTTCAGCATATGGATTTTGGTGGTTGAGGGGAATGGGGGATGCAATTCAACCCATAACAACAGTCGGTAGCATCTGCATAAGAGGTAAAGTGTCAGTGTTGACCTGAAAACGGTGGCCTCAGCTACTCTTTTCTTGTTTGCATTTAGCATTTAATTTAGTCTAAAGAGAACTTTTATTCTCTCAATGTTAAAGAATAATAATAATAATTTAAGAAAAGCAAGTGAAAAAAGGGCACAAACTAAAAACTTCCAAGAACATAAAAAATTAAAACATCATCACTGTCGTTATCCTCATCATCAGTCCATCCAGTTTTGCATCTGCCTACTTCTTCCCTATAAATAGCAGTAGAAAACCACAGCCACTCAACTGGCAAATACTGGGAAAGCCCTCAGATAGAAATCTAAGAAGCAGTAACACTTTGTAGTTACTAAACTCCATACTCATGAGGATCATTAAGTAACTCTAATCATTTATGAAATTTAGTCTAGTGGAGTCATAAAATTGATTTTTCAAACATTTATATTCATTATTTAAGCATTTTTTCCCCAGACTTGGCCATAGAGAACACATAGAAAAGTCAGTTTACTCATTTTAAACATTTTGGGACTATGTACATGTCAAAATGTATAAATATTTAAAATACCTTTTTAGAGCTATCAATGCTATGTAATGTTCTTCTCTTAAAGTAACTCAGTATCTATTCCAACTTTTTATTTAAATGGAAAGTACATTTCTAAGAAGATGAGCATGACATTTTCTGCCTAATGTCTTTAAAAAAAAAGTCATTAAAAGATATATAAAGATCATAAAGCACCCTTATGACAGAATTATTTTGAAGTTATTGTAATCATTTTTTTGGTCAATATTGCTATTCTGTGGTGCTTTCTGATAGGTGCTCTTGGCTTGGAGGCTGACAGAGAAAGGAGGTGCCTGACACATTACTCATGTCTCTTCCCATAAGGGAAGATGTGTGTTGGGTTGGAGGAAGCTGGCTCTACTGAGTTGTGTGCTATTGTCTAAGGGGAGCGGCCCAATTCACGCAGTGCTCTGCCCCCCACATCATGAATCTGAGCTTCATCTGAACCATGGGGCTCTGCTCCACTCAGTGCCTGGTCTTTCTCTGTCTTCAGTGATGTTATGCAAATGAGGTTTCTATTGAGCAGAACTGTCCTAGGTGAATGACAACTCTTCTTTGGCTGGGCCACCAAGAAGGGTCTGGACTTTGGCAAGAATATGTTTTCGCAAGCCCTTCCCCAGTGAAGGCAGACCTGCTAACGTTTTTTCGTGGGCTGTACCCAGGCCCTCTGCTGGACTGCAGAGACCGGGAATTGGTCCCGAGCTCCTCTTTTTCCAACAGTCTGCCCTCTGATGCATTTAAAGGTCAGCAGTTGCTGTAATTGCTCCTGCTTCCGCTGTCTGTCTGTTCCGCTGTCATGCCTGCCGCATGAGCATGGAGAGCATCCATTTGAGTCACGCTATGATTTTGTTACAAATTAAGGTGAAATCCACTTTAAGGTGAACAATTCCGTGGCATTTATACATTCATCACATTATACAACCATGACTTCTGTCGAGCTTCAAAACATTTTCATCACCCAAACAGAAAACTTCTTGCCTTGTATCCAGGAGTCACTCCTCATTCTCTCTTCTGGCCCCCACCTCCCAGCCCCTGGCAAGCACTAATCTGGTTTCTGTGTCTATGGACTGACCTATTCTGGACATCTCATATGAAAGGAATCATATAATACGTAGCCTTTTGTGTTTGGCTTCGTATACTTAGTGTAATTTTTTTTCAAGATTCATCCATATTGTAGTGCGTATCACTTCATCTTTTTTTTTTAATGGCCAGATATTCTGCTATATGGATATGCTACACATTGTTTATCCATTCATCTTCCCCTTGAAGGCAGAGAACTATAGGCTAACATCATCAACCATGGTCTCACAAGAGTTTTGAAAAGGTGACATACAGTTTCTGGACTCTGGAATTCTAGCTTCAGTGGCTCCAGAAAGTGGGTCCCAGTCTTTCTTAAAGGACTTTCTGTCCCCATCAGCCACGTGCTTGGGACCAAGAGCCCCAGCCACGTGTTCTTCTTCACATTAGTAGCCTGTGCACATCACTGGATGAGTTTGTCTCTCTTCCTTCTGTAGCGATGCAATATCTCTCTTGCAGGCGGCCCTTCCTGTCCTGTAAGCTTGCCCTTGGCTTCTGTTCATTGCTCTTAGATTTCTCCAAGGACTCAGAGCTTCTCATACTCCAGGCCCAGGACTAGGATTTGGAGATTAGGATATAAGCCCAGCAAAATGGCTAGCTCTTTTTAGCATTGAAGTCTCCCAGACTTGAAAGCAGGGCCCATGGGAATGTTAAATCGCCTCATGGTTTTAAAAAATGCCAAGTGCTAGAAAGATTATGTGCAAAATGGAAGGCTCCGGGGAACGTGATTTTTAAAAACCTCAGCCATCGGCCCCCTGTGGCTAAGGGCAGTAACAAACTGCCACCCTGCTGGGTTTTGAGTGATGGGCCATAATTCACCATGGCCCTTCTGCTGACTCCACAAGCCATTTGAGCCCAGTCTTAAGTTTTATAATGTCACCAGGATCCCCGTTGGTGTAACAGCCCATGTCTCCTCTGTCAGTTACCTGGAGCGTGCTCCTATAAGGCTGTTCCCCGGATGGCCAGTGTTTAGGGCTAACACATGTTTCGGCTTACTTTCCACGTCAAGACAGTTTAGAATTGCCCAGGACTGACCCTACACATTTACAAAGCCTCGATACGCTGACAAGATTAAGCGATAATTCTTTAAAGGTGAGGAATGTTTTTCTACCATGAAGCCCAGATGGGCCTTGATGACATCTGGGAAAACCACTGGCAGCTGCCATCACATCCTGGGGGCCTCTTGTTGCCCACGTCACTGACACCCGCCCCCCACCCCCGTATCTGTAACATTGTAAGAGTGAGAAGATGACATCACGAAGGGAAAGATTTTAGCTCCATTGCAGATGGAAGTTTACCTTAGCACTCCCAACCTAAACAAGCCTGATGAAAAACCTATAAAGCTTTCCTGTCACCGGGAGCCTTGATCCACCTGTTTATTCAGGCTTTTCCTGAAGCTGGGCTAACGGCTGACAGGGCCGGGTGTGATGGAAGGGTCTAATGGGTGACGTCTGGGCCACTGTGTTTTAAGACAATATCCCTTAGCTCAGGACTGTGGAGAGGAAGGAGTGTTTTCATCTCAAAGCTTTGCTTAGCTTTATGAGAAAAGGAACTCGGGGAAGTCTTCTGACTCCCAAAGCACACTGCGGGCACGGACCGAAGGTGGTGCTCTGTTTCCTCCACTCCCTCCTGCCCACCCCTCCCGCTTAGTACGGCCCCAGTTTACTTATAGGCAAAACCCAGAAGAAATGTTTTCCCACCACTTCCCTCTACATCGTAACCAGGGCACTTTCCAGAAAGACCTCAAGGGCCAGCTCCAAGAATTCAGGGCAACATGCTTTACAGGGCCTTGTGACCTGTAGTGGAAGAAAGTTTGGGCTTTGTGCCCATAGGCTGATGGTAGAAAATGTTAACGATTAGTGCAGTGGGGCAGAGGACTCCATCCATAAACAAGAGGAAGTAAGATTTGTGACAACTTTTGTGACGTAATTAAATGGGGAGCTCTCTCCTGGGAAACTGTATACTCACATGGGGCTCGCCCTAATTCTGTAGTCCCAGCACCGTCCTCTCCTTCCCCTTGCCTGTTTTCACAGGTGCCTGTCTTTCAGGGATGATTGGCCCAGTGTTGTCCAGCAAGCTCCTACCCCGGTGGTCTCTTCTGGGCAAAAGTAGTCAGTTAGAAATGTTTCTTTGTGAAATGGGCTCTGACTTCCTGAGGTCCTTTGGCTGGGTGCGCGGGGAGCAAGGAAGGTGGGGAGGGATCCCTTACCTGGGGAGCCCCTTCCTGTCCTGCTGCAGGCCTTCCGCTGGGCCATGACTCGGGCCTGACTTCACCTGTCCTCCCTGCCATCTTGCGAAGGAGGAGTTAACATCATCTTTTCTAGATGAGGAGACTCAGTCTCAGAGAAGTTAAGTTTATTTATTTTGCTCCCTGCTGTTCTTTGATGGATTTGAGGTGGTTAACAAAAGCACTTGCAAGTCAAAAGGAAAACCATAAAGACTGGAGGCAGAGAGGTGGAATGAAGGCAATGCATGGGAGGAATAATAAGCCACCCAGAAACACACACCACACTAGTAAAGTGCTGAGAAGTTGCCATAAATTTACCTCAGGATTTCCTGAAAGCCAAGACAGAAGGAATAACAATTTCTAATTAGAAGGTTAAACAACTTGTGTCATTGGTAGAGAAGCGAGGATTTCAACCTACTTTTGTCAGATGCCAAAGTTCATTCATTCATTCTTTCATTTAGGGTCCAAGTCTACAACAAGTTCTGAAGATTTTGGGCCAGATACTCCATGCCAGGCTTAACAAGAAGCTGCAGGATGGGGCCTGCCAGTACCCACTGCCCTCCCACCAGCTCCTCCCCAGGCTCTGCCCTCTCACCAGCCAGGCCAGGAGGAGGACTGGGAGAGTGGTCTTCCTAGCACTCAGGCCATGTGTGTGGTCAGGGGCTGGTATCTTGCCATGGGGAGGGGAGGCTGTGACTTCTTCAGTGAGCAAAGACTGGGGACCCATGGGCAGGGAAATAAGCTACTGGAGGTTTGCTGAGCTGCGGAACCTACAGATTTACTCTGTGCCTTCAGCAAAATTCAGAATGTTGAAGGAGTTCTTGGAAAGGGCAACCTAGGTCTCCTGAAGTTGAGCAAATGTTCAGCGGGTTCCCACATAGGCCTAGACAGTTGTGAAGACAGAAGACCTGCTGGAGTCGCTGGTGCCAGTGAGATTGTGGGATTGTGGTGCAGTGTCCCTGGGAAGAGGAGGGAGCTTCTCCCACCGGATCTTGTTTTCCCACAGCACTTGGAGGGTCATAAAAGTATCCTTGCAGCTTTTTTTCTTTGTTCATTCTTAAAAGAGTTTCTTGGGCAGGTAGAAACAAAGGCTACAAATCAAAAAACCTTTAACTTAGAGACTTTAAAACAAGTTGCTGACGTCTGCTGTATCCTCATTTTTGCCATCTATAAAATGGACACGGGGCTTGCCGCCTCCTCCTTCCGCCAAGACTTTGTGAGGCTTCGCTGAGACCAGCAGAGGTTGTGTCTGTCTCAGGCCTGCCTCCCACACACTCAAAACAGGGTGTGGCATCTGTTTCCTGTGATCTTTCTTTCATCATTTCTCTCGCCTCCTTTCTCAGAGCATGTTCTGTCCTGAGGAGTCCCTAGGATATCCCCTTCCTGTGCATTAGAGACGTCTCTCTTCGGGCTATTGATTATAGAGTCTTCAGGAGAATTGTAGAAGCAGAGATTTCCCGAGCTCATTCAAGGTGCTTCTCACTCCGCAGCCTAGTGTGCCCGTAGGAATCAGAAGCTTTAAACACTCCCCAGGTGACAGATTCATAGCCAGGTGTGAGCACTCCTGTCTCAGGCAATACTCAGAAATTGTGGTTGCTATTGCCTTTCCTATAGTGTGAGCAGGGTGCCACCTGCTCCTTGTTCAAATATCATTTTGTTGTTTCTAGAAAATGTGTGAAGTTCCCATGAGGTTTTCACCTTTGCCTGAAAGGCAGAGTTCCTTCAAACAGTGGGTGCAGAGAGCCTTGACTCACGGCTAACACACTCTGTCCCGGACCGGTTTATCAGATTCTCCCCCAGCAACCGCACAGGTCCCTGAGGAATGGCACTTGCATAGAGTCCTTTTGACGAGCAACAGGATGAGGAGATTCCAAGCCTGGGAATCCTGTTTAGGAGACCAGAACGTGTGGCCCCAAGAAGCTAGGGAACAGCTAGCGAGACGTGGTACCTTGAGGAAGGAAAAGGGAATGGAACAGGAACACAGTCATCCCTCACCTAATAAATATTTACATCATTCACTTTTTTAAAATTTTATTTAATTATTTGACAGAGGGGAGAGAGATCATAAGTAGGCAGAGAGGCAGACAGAGAGAGGGGGAAGCAGGCTTCCTGCTGAGCAGAACCGATGTGATCCCAGGACCCTGAGATCATGACCTGAGCTGAAAGCAGAGGCTTAACCCACTGAGCCACCTAGGTGCCCCTACATCATTCATTTTTTAAGTGATTCCTTACACTTTCCCTATACCTTCACTTAGCATCTTCAAATATTAAACCTCTTAAAAACTATGGCCAAATAAGCAAACCAGGACATTAACCTTGATTTGATACTATTATTGTTACAGATTAATTCTGCAGAATCATATTCAAATTTAATTTCAAATTAAATCATTCAGATTTCTCTAACTGTCCCATGGATGCCCTTTCTCTGGTCTAGGATCCAATCCAGGATCCCATAGCACAGTTAGTTGTATTTCCTTAGCCTCCTTTAACACAGAACAGTTCCTCAGACTGAGGCTTTTGAAGAGTGGAAAAGAAAAAAGAGTGTAGAATGTCCACCAGTTTGGTTTTGTCTGGTGTCTCCTCATGATTAAATTCAGCCTATTAATTTTGGAAAGAATACCGCAAGAGATGATGTTGTTCCCTTCTCAGGGCATTATAGGAGGTGGGATGAGATTGCTTTCCCCCCAGAAAAACATGTCAGAAGAAAATATACCTATTTTAGCAGTTGACAATCTATTTTAGCAATGACAAAGAGCAGGTGAAGCTCCACCTTGAACCACAGCTCTAGGGGACCCTGCTCTGTTATCCTGTACCCTCTCTTAAACTGAGGGCTCATCATCTCCTTCCAGACCCTTCCTTCCTCCAGCTTGTTCACCTGCTGTGTGAGTTCTCCTCTTAGGGAGGCAAAATACTTTGAGAAACATCTGTATAATCTCCTATGAAAATAGGTCCAAGAGTAATAAAGACATGGCTACTGTCTTTAGTTAAGCATAGTTTTCTTTGGGAAGAAAATCAGATGTGATAAAAAGAATTGAATGTGGTTGAAGAAATGGACATTTATGCTTGTATGTGTGCAAGATCTGCCAGTAAGGAAAAAAATTAAACAAACTGCAGAAAATATAATTGTTGGTACAAAATTAGATCATGTTTCAAGGGGGTAGGAGAGAAATAATTCAAACTACTATAGGGAGAGAAGAAGCCTAGTGGAAGCGTGAGTGTAAGAACAAGCCAGGATATTTTTTTGCCTCCCCTGCACAGTTAGAGGTCATATAATTGTAGGATGACCTTTGCTTGAGTGACAGTGTCCAGAATGTGCTTGTGTTCCTTGGGTATATATATATTTTAAAAGGTTTATTTATTTATTTGAGAGAGAGAGCGAGCATGAGTGGGGGATGGGGCAGAGGGAGGGAACTCCAGCAGCCTCCATGCCCAGGGAGGAGCCCCACATGGAGCTTGATCCCACAACCCTGACATCATGGCCTGAGCTAAAACCAAGAGTTGGACGCTTACCTGACTGGGCCACCCAAGCACCCCTGCGTGGATTTATTTTTGCCTTGCGTGGGTCCTTTTGGCATAAATGAAGAGCTTTAACAGAGGTATAGTATTAAGAACATCAAGGTTGAACTTCAGGTTAGTACTTGTTTGTCCATTTGGTGAGGAAGACCTAAGTGGAGGGGGAAAGTACCCAGAGAATAGGGCTTTATTCTTACATGGGTCATGTCAGTGACCTTATTTTTGGAGAAAATTATATTCGCTAAATTTAAGAGAATAAAGTAAAAGAGAAAAGGATACACTATACAGCAAAAAGGAGGTAAACTATTTCTGGGTCAAATGCTTGTAGCATTTGGCTTGTAGCATTTGGCATCTTTAAAGATCTTTTTATCCACATAACCACACAGAGGTCTGCTGTCTTACGAAGGTAAGATACTGCACCTGTTGGTTCGTATCCTGTTCCTTTTTTAGTCTCTTTTTCTGCTTAAATTTATCAAATGCTGATTGTAAAAAAAAAGGTGCAAACACTTCAGAACGTGTGAGGCAGGACGTGGAAGTCTGTCCAGTGAACAGGACTTAGTCGTTGCTGTATCTTCTCCCTGACTTTCTCCATACGGTCTAGCAATGGAATGTTTTCACCTCAAGTATCTTAGACTTGGTAAATTTCTAACTGATGTTAGTGGGCTCATGTGACTTTTTTTGGTATCCAGTTTCTTTTCTTTGGATTATAGGGGTCAAAAACTTTCATTGTTCACCTGTCTTGTAAACATTTCTTTCATTTCCCATTTTGCTCAGTGTTCTGGGGACATCTGTCTCCAATGACTATCCCAGCTTTCTTCAGAATTCCCCTGTGTTGGGGCGCCTGGGTGGCTCAGTTGGTTGAATGTCTGCCTTCAGCTCAGGTCATGATCTCAGGGTCCTGGGATCAAGTCCTGCATTGGGCCCTCTGCTCAGCAGGAGCCTGCTTCTCCCTCTGCCTCTGCCCCTCCTCCTTGCTCATGCTCTCTCTCTGTCTCTTTCCCTCTCTCTCTCTCTCAGATAAATAAATAAAATTAAAAAAAAAATTCTCCTTCACAGCATGCCCTCCATCCTGCCACCTACCTTGCCATCTCCCCTCCGTTGTGCACAAGTTCTCTTTGAACTAAAATGTCCTTCCCGTTTCCTGATCTCTCATCAGGGTCCCCTCTGGATGCTCAGCTTTCTTCTCACATTCTCTTTGCCCTCATTCTGTTTAGATCTTTCCTCCCTTCTCTGAGTCTTCGAGAAGGAGGACTGCACACCTCTTACAGGTCCAGCTCTTATCCTGATCCCTAGTGAGGAATCTGCTTGTATCAGTTTCCAAGGGTTCTTGTAACAAAGCACCACAAACCGGGCAGTTTATAACCTTGGAAGCTACCTTGTTAACTCTTCGGGGGGCCAGAGTCTGAAATCAAATGTCAGCAAGCTCATGCTTTCTCTGAAGGCTCCAGGGGAGAAGTCCTTCCTTGCCTCTTCTGGCTTTTGGTGATTGCTGGCAATCCTTGGCGTTTCTTGGTTTGTAGCTGCATCACTCCTGTTTCTGCCTCTGTCTTCACATGGTCTTCATCTCTTTATGTGTCGTGTCCGATGTCTGTCTTTTTGTCAGGACACGAGACGTTGGATTCAGGGCCCCCTTAATCTTGTATGACCTCCCCTTAACTTGATAAAAATATCTGCACAGACTGTATTCCCACATAGGGGAAGGGAGGGGAAATGGAATGGACGAGATCAGAGAGATAAGCTGTGAGAGACTCTTAACTCTAGGAAACAAACTGAGGGTTGCTGGAGGGGAGATGGATGGGGGGAAGGGGTAATTGGGGGATGGGAATCAAGGAGGGCACATGATGTGATGAGCAGTGGGTGTTATACGCAACTGATGAAGAATGAATTCTACATCTGAAACTAATGATGTAATATATGTTGGCTGATTGAATTCAAATTTTAAAAAAGGACTATTTCCAAATAAGGTCAAATACTGAGGTTCATGTTCCAGGTGAACATGAATTTTGGGGGACTCTACTGAGCTTAGTACACTGCTCTAGATCCATATTATCACTTCTCTTTGAGACATTTCCTTGCGGATGTACCACTGGAGTCTCCAGTTAAACATATCAAAAAATGAGGTCATAATCTTCCTGGTCCTCTGAGGATCCCTGGGAAGAAGTAGCTAAACAAATTCAAAGTTGTGAGGAAAGACTCTTTGAAATTTACATGCAATTTTGAAGTAAATGTACATTGTGCTTTGAGGATGGGCTTCTCTGCTAGTATGAAGCTATCACAGCCTGTAAGACATTTGAATAATACAATCTCATCCTCTTTAGTTTGTATTTTCCTGTATATTTCACCTTATTTGTGTATAAATATGTGTGTATGTGTGTGTGTATGGTATGATGCATTAATACAGCAGATCAGGTATATGCTTTAGAAGTAGATACATGCATATACCTGTATTAGGATGTGTGCTCAGAGATTTTTTTCAGTGAGTGGAGCATGTGGTCAAGAGTGGAGAACAGTGGTCTGTAGAGTCAGGTTCTTTTTCCTTAGCACTGCATACAAGGCCTTCACTTACAGCTCCTAACTTTTTTTTTTTTTTTTTTTTTTTTTTTTTGGGGAGGATTTTATTTTTTTAGAGCAGTGTTAGGCTCATAGCAGAACTGAGAGGTAACATTTCCTCTCTACTCTCTGCCCCCACACATGCATAGCATCCCCTCTTACCAACATCCCCTAGCAGAATAGTACATTTGTTACACTGATGAACCTGCATGGACACATCTCAATCACCCAAAGCCCATTGGTTTACCTTAGAGTTCGCTCTGGGTGGTGCATGCTCTGTGGGTTGGGACAAGTGTCTACTGGCAGGCAGCCACGACTTGAGTGTACAGAGTCATCTCGCTGCCTTAAAATCCTCTGTGCTTCATCATCCTTTACTCCTGCCAACCCCTACCAACCCCTGCTCTTTTTACTGTCTCCATAGTTTTGCTTTTTCCAGAACGTCACAGAGTCAGAATCATCTAGGATGTAGCCTTCAGCCTTCTTTTCAACCTTGTCTCCGCTGTATCCCTCTGTGCCAGGGCAGCCTATGCCCTGTGCCTCCATTTACACACTCTGTTCCTTGGCTCTGGCTGTCTTCTCCGTCGTCAGTGCCTCTCCTCATGGTTTGCTCTCCTCCTCCTGCAACCCTTCTCTTCTCTCCAGGGTGGCGTCAATCCTCTCTCCTCCCTGAGCCTGTCTTTACGTTCAGGCACTCTGTCTTTCCCTCCTCTATTCTCACTCATGTGGTTTTCTTACACTGCTCTCCAGCTTCTCTGCTAGGGTGGTTGTTGTTGGCCGTGTGTGTGTGTGTGTGTGTGTGTGTGTGTGTGTGTGTGTGTCTTGACCCCATGATTGCTGGGAATCTCCTTGAGGTTGGAGCCAGTCATTCCTCACTCCTGGTCACTCTCATCTCCTCTTCTCTGTTCCAAACAGACACTTAATATTTGTTTGATACATTTTTGCAGAATTGTCTTGTTATTTAAAAATTCTCAAGTTAGTGATGTTTTATATTCAAACATGGTCTACATTTCCTCTACAAGGAAGGTAAATCATTAGTAAATGAGAAAATGAGAAAATCCTGCAGTTCTGATGTTTCTTATCTGAGACCTCCCTCTCTTTCTCCCCAGAACTGATAGTGGGTAAGTTTTCACAGTGACTGAACGTGGCAGAGGAGCAGAGGACAAAATCTCAGATGGGACAATGAAATAAAAATGGAATGTTTTCCATTCTGGTTCTTTTGTTACAAAAACCAGCTTTTGCGAACAGTATTTCCCTGTTTGCCAATAGCAGTAGTCACTTCTCTTAGCTAGAAAATAATTTTTTTCTTTTTTTAGTTCTCTAAGACTTATATATATTTCATCCATTTTTAGCTTTTTTTTTTGTTTTTTGGCAAGAGAAAAAAAACTGGGTATGAATAAGTTGCAAATGTTAAATGCAAAAGGAATGAGCTTTTGTAGTCACCAGAACCTCTGTTTGTACTCATCTCGGACATGGCTACTGAGCAGTGTGTGACTGTGGGTTAAATGGCTTTCTTTTTTGTCTTCTTCAATAGTTCTAAGGGTGTCTAGAATGACATTTACCATTTATAATTGGCCTGCACATAATCAGACAAAAAAGTAATTTTCAACCATATCTATGTTCAAGCAAGTGTCAGACATGCATGTCTATCATGTAAAAATAATAAAAAGATAATACTCAGTTTTGGTTAGGCAGTGGAGCAAATTATACTTTCATCTCCTGTTGGCAGGAATTTGGAATGGTATAACGTTTCTGGAAAGCAATTTGGAAAAATGGATCAAAACCCTATAAAATATGTGTATCCTTTGATCTAACAATTCCATTCTTAGCAATGTATTCTAAAGATATCATTACAGTTTTGGACAAAGATTTAATACAGATATATTATTTGCAGCATTGTTTATAATAGTGATAAAAATTTAGAAATGATCTGTGTGTCCAGTAAGAGGAAATTGGTGAAACAAAGTATGATTTTCCCATATGATAAAATACTTAGAGGCCAGTACAAATTGAATTGTAGAAGAATTTTTAAGATACCAACATATTGCTTAGTGAATTAAGCAGGCTATAAACAGTATGTTCAGTTTGATTATAATTTGTTATTAAAAATGTGTGTAACTTTAATTTTCCAGCTTCCTTTAAGCTCAAGAGGCTACACTTGCCTTTAATATTTGTATCCTGTTTCTCAAGGCCCCATTCAGCTAACCGTGAGAGGGTTTTTTTTTTTTTTTTTTGTGGAAGATTAGCCTGCTCTTTCTCTCATCACCTTCTCTGGCATTTTGCTCCTTTGCAGGTCACCTGTTGCTCTCTTGAATCCAGCTTCTCTGGATTAATTATCTTTCCCCTTATGAAGATTTGCAGAATCATGGACAGCAGTTGGTTTCCTGTAATGTCCCAAACACAGGTAAGACTAAGCTGTGATGCTCAGTACAATTTTCCAGAATGCTTAGGTATAATATATGGGAAGGGCAAAGTAAAAAGGAGAAAACTTAAAATTGGATGCTAGGTATGTTTGCTCCCAGAATGCTTACACTTGGGTCAGTCTCACCCATGTATCCATGTGTCTGTCCTCTATTGGTTGTGTTTCTCCTTTTCCTCTTACTGGCCATCATTTTGCAAGGACCATCTTTTACTCCTCTCTCAAGAGTGCTCTTAAGTTTATGGCCCCTTCCAGGGATTTTTGTCACCAATTCCTCTAAGACTCTGGAAAGGGGAAAACTGTTTTCCTAAAAGGAAACATAATTTGTACAAATTAATTCCACCCACACTGAGGATAATAAAATTTACATTATTATGCTTAGTGATTTAGCCTAGTATCTGAAGCCTCCCCATTCCAGAATGGGCTCTTATAAATTGCATGACCAAAAGGCCATTAAAGAGATCCTTCCCCCTGTTCCCCATATTTTCCAAAATGAAGGGACAATTTGGTTCAAAGAGAAATACCAGCTGTCATTCTATAATGTAAACATTTCTTACAGTAATAGAAGGAAACATTGTACTTCTGTCTTTGCTTTTTACCAGTAGTGCTTAAAAAAAAAAGGATTCAGTTTCTACTAGAACATATAGATATTTAGAATATATATATGGGTATAGAAAAAAAATATATATAGAATATATATATGGGTATAGAAAAACCCTTGAGATATACCCTATCTCCTCGAACAATAATCTTTAGGTGAAGAATGTATTAGCTATCTACTGCTATGTAACAAATTACCCTAAAACTTAGCTTAAAGCAACCACCCACTTATTATCTCACCATTTCTTTGGGTCACGAATCTAGATGCAGCCTCGTTGGGTGGCCTTTGGTTCTGTGTCTCTCACGAGGCTATGGTCCAGGTGAGAGCAAGGCCTTGGTCATCTCAAGGCTCAGATGGAGAAGGATGTACGAGAGAGGGCGGGAGGGAGACAGAGAGAAGTCATAGGGTTTTGGTAGTCTAATGGTGTCGGGGGTCCCCAGGACACACCCCCAGGGTTGATGATTCTCTGGGAGGGTTCTCAGGGCTCAGCACATGGTATTCTATACAGTCGTAGCATATGGGTTATGATTTGTGACAGTGAAAGGGGCACAGCAAGACCAGCAAAGGGTGAAGGTGTCTGAGACAAAGTCTGCAGGAAACCGGGTATGAGCCTCCAAGAGCTGTCTACCCGTGGAGTCATTAGGGCACATGGAATTCCCCCAGCAGTGAGTTGTGACAACATGTGTGAAATGCTGTCTACCAGGGACCCTCATTAATGACTCAGTGCCCAGGGATTGTAGCAGGAGCTGGTCACATAGACACCCTCTGCCTAGTATATATCAAAATTCCAGACTTCCAGAGGGAAGACTGGTACTTAGCTTAAGCCATAGTATTTACCCGAACAGTTTAAGGAACAGTGAGCCCTTCTTATCAGGGAATGGTGGGAAAACTCTTGAAATCCAAGTTCCCGGACACCAGCCAAGGGACCACCTTATAAGCTGGGCTTTCTGAGGATAACAGTCTTAGGCCTACTGTGCTCTTTTTTGCACACCTAATCTCAGAAGTGATATCTATAACTTTTCTGTATTCTGTTCACTAGTGAGTCAGTAGGTCTAGTCACAAGGACATGACTGTCCAGAGGAAGAATCAGTGGGGGCCATCTTAGAGACTCCTCACTAGAGGGGGTTATTTTGCTTTTCCTTTCTGTATTTTCTGTTTTCTCTCTGAGGGCATGTGGTATTATTTTTTTTTTCATGTAGTATTTTTATAATAAGAAAAAGCTATTTGAAAAATGTGATTAATAATATATATATAGCAGCATGTACTGCTGGTGGTAGAAGGCATGTATTTCTTGGTGGAACAAAACTGGGATTTCTATAGGCACCATCCATACTCTGAGGTGTGGATTCTTATGGCCTCATAAATCTTGTTGATGTTTGAGATGGTGAGGTTACCTGGGAGGAAAATGTTTCTAGATATATTTATAAGAATAAATGTAGGATTGAAAAAAACTTTAGTGTTTTAGAAACAGCAACGGTAGCGGCAGGTGAGTCGAAGCAGACAGTAATTTGTTTGTGAAATGGCAGGATGTGGAAGCTAGGGGAGGCCTCACCAAGCTCCAGGAAGCTGCAGAGCAAGACAGATATTATGCCTTGAAATATCTGGCAAGAAAAGCTGCGAGTCATTGATCAATGTGGGAAGTATGGGGGCAGGGTGAAGAGGGCGTGTGGAGGCTGGAGCGGGGCACTTCTTGCCTTGGCTGGGGGTGGTGGCATTCTGCCTGCTGCTCTTCTGAGAAGAGATGAGGGAAAAAGAACTTCTTTCCTCTTCTGAGCTCTGGATTTCAGAGAGGAATGGAGTCTGGCCTGGGGGGCGATGGGAGTATCACAGAATGGGGGAAAGTTGTGTCTGCTGGTGTGCTACCCATGGTGCAAAAGATGGTCCGTAATCTGATGTGGGCAGTCACGTGGGATCCAGGGTCACCACTGCTGTCAGGCATCTGGAACCCCAGAGGGCACTAGCACAGCACCTGGGTCACAGATAGGCATTTAGTGAGAGAGAGGGACAAACGTACAGATGTAATCTGGAAGCTACTCAGGGGCCCCTTCCAGCACCGCAATCTCCCACACCTGCTTTTCTTCACACATGTTAACTAAGATAGTCTAGTACGATATTATTAGTATTATTATCATTTTGGTCAGATTCTCCCCACCATAATGTAAGCTCTACGAGGGCAGGGATTTTCTCTGTTTGGTGTCTGACATACAAGAGGCACTCAATAAATGTAGTAGAATTGAATTTAAGAACACATTGATACCAGTACCTCGTGGTTTTTTTTTTCCTCACTTCTATTGCCTCGTGGTATTTAAATAAAAACTTCATATATTTGCCTTTCAACTTAGTGGGTTTCATCTGCTGAACTCCGTGAACTTTAAAGAAGATCTGCCAATATTGTACTAAGTGAGAGAAACCAGACACAAAAGGCCACACATTGTGTGATTCCATTTATGTGAAATGTCCAGGCCAGGCCGATGCATGGAGACAGAAAGTAGATTCGTGGTTGCCAGGGGCTGGGAGGAGGGAACAGGGAAGGAGTGCTAATGGGTGTGGGATTTCTTTTCTGGGGTGATAAAAATGTTCTGGAATTAGATAGTGGTTATTGTTGTACAACTTTGTGAATATACTGAAACCCACTAAATCGTACATTTTAAAAGTGGTATGGAATTATGTCTCAACAAAACTGTTATTCTAAAAATACAGATTAATTAATTACAAATTAATTTCTCATGAGGCAGGGGTGGCTGTTTCTTTTATTGCAGTTCCACAGATAAGTAAAACGAGGGTTTTTAGCAATGCGTGTGGATTTTGGAGTCAGACACACCCAGATTAGTATCTGGCTCCTTACCATGGCGACACCTTGGCAAGTTAACGTTCTGACCTCGGTAAGCCTCATTTCCCTTCTTTGATAGGTGGGTATACTAATACCTGAGACAAAGGACTGTGTGAAGGTCAGCTGCATTAACCCATGAAAAATGCCCAGCCCGGGGCTTGACAGCCTGACAACGAGATGAGTCCTTTTCCTTTCTCCTCTTACCGCAGAAGACCTGCACGGTGCCCAGGTGAGTGGCAGAGCAAGTAATTAGAATCTGATTACTGAGGTCGGATACATTTTGTCGCATCCGAAATGATGAGGCTGCCTCTTGGAGTCTGTTTGCCTGCTGTGGTTCAGCATTGTTGTGGGCATTATTCGCGGTGGAAAATCACTGTCCCTTGGTCTCTTTTCTCATCCAAATCAGAACAAAATTTCTGCCAGTATCACTGAGCATACCCAGCAGGTCTGGTCCCAGCTCTGGAGACTGGGGCTGTCCCTGTCCTTTCTGAGAAGGAAAGAGGTAGGCAGGTAGAGCCCTGATTCTCGTCTGCTGGGTGGTTCGGCCGCATTTCCCCACTACACACAGTGGTTTGCTGGTAATGTAACAACCCCTTCTCCGGGACAAAAAAGCA
Organism: Lontra canadensis; assembly: GCF_010015895.1. Taxonomy (NCBI): domain Eukaryota; kingdom Metazoa; phylum Chordata; class Mammalia; order Carnivora; family Mustelidae; genus Lontra; species Lontra canadensis. The sequence goes on along the minus strand of NW_022631049.1, from coordinate 11,467,966 downwards.
TCCTGATTTCTAGTGTGTGGCAGTTTCCATGGTGGATATCCTTTCTTTGGGGCTCACTTCAGCCTGCCAAGGTGATGTCACAGAATGTGGACTTTGAAGAGACGTACCTGATCAGCTCACAAGTTGGGGGAACAAGCTCCAGCATATCCCTGCTTTTATGGGGTGATTACCCCACCAGGCTCAGTAGAGCTTGCAGGCAACTCATTGACGTGCCTGATTGGGAAGGAAGGCGTTTCCTCACGTGGATTTCCACAGCATGACACCTCTGTTGTGCCTGCCTCCTGAGAACTCAGCATAGGAGGCACAAAGCTGTGAGCATGGAGGGAAGGTTAGGAACCTGCACAGGGACTTCCTGGAGAGTGGGGGTTGGGGTGGTTAAGGGTCCAAGCTGAGTCTGTTAGGAAGATGTATTTTTTGACCATATGTGAGGTCGTATTGGAGTCAGCACATTCAGGCCACACAGAAAGCCTCACATGCTGTCTTCTGGAGCCTGCTGGAATTGAGTGCATGCATGTTTGACAAGGTCAGAGTCACACGACTAATGTCTAAGGGTGATAGGATGCATGTTAAGGAGAGAGGCAGAGGTGTCTGGCACATTGGCAGCCTTACAAACACAAGCTATACAAACCAAACTAATGAAACCCCCACTCCAGGGGGCTGATCCATCTCCCGTTGGGTAGCAGCTTCCAGATACAGTATATTCCTGGAAGCAAAACAATATTGATGAAGGTGTTTATGGAAATAATCTTGAATTCTGGGGCTGTTTAGAGTTTGCAGGATGCTGTGTATTGGTGTGGGGAATATGGTATTTTTTTGTTTTGTTTTGTTTTTTGCCATGAGAGTAATGGCTGGGCCCAAACTCTTCTAATCAAGGACAATGGTTTAGTTAGAGCAACCTAGCTGCTATAGGAAACTCAGTGATTTAATACAAACATCTTATTTCTTAGGACTTTCTTCTGGTTGGCTGATGAGGTGGCTCTGCCTTCCCTCGGCTTTCACGGGTCCAGGTTGACAGCGGCTCTCTTATCTTTACTGCTTGACTCCCAGCATTTCCCTGCTATCAGGAGCCAGCCAGGAAATGGGAGAAGGACAGAGAAATAGAGAAAACATGTTTGCTTTTCAACCACATCCATTCTGCTTACATTCCTTGATGGTCCCCCTTTTGCATGAGGAATAATTTCTGGAACTAGGTGAGCATTTACTAAAGTCTCTTTGCCTTTATGACAGGTTCTTCAATTTTTTAGATCAGTGAGTAGGTCCTGGCTGGGCTGCTGCTTCCCAGGAACAACTGTGTCCTGTGGAGGGGAGCCAGGTCTTCGGTGCAGAGCAATCTGTGTTCGCCAGAGTCAGGGATACGTCTGTGGTCAGAATGATACTGACCGAGAACGTCCTGTCGTTAAAAGCATCTTTACTTACAGATTGGGCATGTTAGCATTTTTGTCTCCTATGATTCCTTTTGAGAAGAAACTTAAATTAGTCAAGAAAGCATGGTGCTTTGTTAAGCCAAGAACTACATTTGGTCTGTGTTCCCCCAGTGGGACAGTTCTGGAAGGTGTGGCCTTTTAGCCCTGGGGGAGCCATTAACTGAAGGCCCCCCCATCCTTTCTGCCTTAGCAACTTCTCTGCTTCTTAGATCCCTAGGCTCTTGTTAAATCCACTAATTTACTAATTCACTGCCCTGGGGATTTTAATTGAAGCCAGCACGAGTAACAGTTAAGGTCTCATGGCAATTATTGGGGCAAATGAAGTAACCCCTTCCAACAACTAAAGCTACTTACTAAGAATTCAAGCCTTGTCTGTTTCTTTTCATGTCCAGCGATTTCTCAAAGATTTATGTCTCCAGATTCATGACTTCAGAGGTAATGGTGAACACAGTGAAAAGTGGCTTTTTTGGCCAGAGGGAACATCTGTGCCTCAGTGCTTTGCATATATAGTGTAAAGTGACCCACTTCATTTGTTTACGTTTCTTCGCAAGAAAGCGGATAGTCAATTTAGAATGGGACAGTCAGGGCAGCCGTGACCCTTCAGCTACCCCCAAGGAGGTCACCAGCTCTGTATTCAAATGTGAAGATCAGTAACTTCACACCCTAAGGGCTATTTGGATAATGTTCTAAAAGCCATTTGGTGAGCTTTAATCTTTGTGCCCCGAGATAGTCTTTTAGGCTTCCCAAAGAGGATCGTAGATTAATGCCACCGAGTGTTTCCAGGCAGCCCAGGCAGTGGGGGCTAAAAATGTTGCAGGTTTCTGTACTGAAAGTCCACTCTTCCTATCCTACTCTCTGTGGTCTTTCTGTGTCTTCTTGTTCTTTTTCTTTTCTTTCTTTTCATGTTGTCTTTGATATTTGTGATAGTTAATTTTATGTGTCAGCTTGATTAGATCACAAGATGCTCAGTTACCTGGTAAACTTGATCTCTGGATATGTCCGATGGTGTTTTCTGGTGAGGTCAGCATCTGAATCAGTACACTGAGTGAAGCAGATGGCCCTCCCCAGTGTGGATGGGCCTGATCCAGTCCATTGTGGGCTTGCATAGAACAAAAAGATGGAGGACGGTTGAACTTACCCTGCCTGTCTGAGCTGGAACATCAGTCTTCTCTTGCGGTGGTGCCCTTGGTTCTCAGGCCTTCAGGGTCTAACTGGACTCTGCACAATCTACTTTCAACCGTATGACTGGCTCTGCTGGGTCTCCAGCTTGCAGATCATGGGACTTCTCAGCCTCTATAACCATGTGAGCCAGTTCCATATAATAAATCTCTCTCTCCCTTTCTCTCTCTTTCTCTCTCCCTCCCTCCCTCCCCCTTTAAGTAGGCTCCACACTGGGCATGGAGCATATCATGGGGCTTGAACTTGTAACCCTGAAATCAAGACCTGAGCTGAGATCAAGAGTCAGACTGAGCCACCCAGGCGCCCCGATAAATCTCTCTTTCTATTTAATCTCCTATTGGTTCTGTTTCTCTGGGGAGCCCACTCCAATATAATATTTCACCTGTGTGAAGTCAATGGGGAAGTATGACCCCTCCAGACAATGAACCAGATCCCAGACACTGGACACTTCTAGAGTTAGCACTGATTAAATGTGTCTACTTGCTTGTGTGGGGATATGCCTCAGAGCTGGTTTTCTTCCGTATGGGTGGGATTAGAAATTTAATGACTTCCACAAGGGTATAGAAATGTGTATTTGCCTGCAAGGACTCCAAATGGTCTGATCTTATGGGGTCTTCCCTGATCAGTGTATTTCTTGCTCTAGTCAGGGTGAATAAAAATCCAGATTCTTATGTAGACTAGACTGAAAGATTCAGGAGTGTTTATATTTATCCTTTCTGAGTGACAAATAGTCTACGTTTTAGTATTTACCTTACTATAAAAGGTGACTGAAAGTCCTAGTTTGTCCAGGTGTGGCAAATAGATGTCATTTCACATGCGAGTGCCAATAGATTTGTGGTGTCTGTTTGGAGATCTGTGCTGAGAATTTTGATTCTTCATTCACTGTCAGTATGAAAAACTTGCGCAGCTGGTTGGCAGTGCCTGCCAGAGGTGCAGAAGTAAATACGGAGTGCTTGTTACACGCATGGCACTGTCCTAGGGTTGAGGGCATTTTGTTGCCTAGCCTCTGTTGTAGGTGCAGGGGCAGTGTTGTAGGAGCTAACTCTGTGTTACCCCTGACTGACTCATTATTTTACATGTCTAGATAAGTTAACTGATTCATCTGAAGCCACAAAACTAGTTAGAAGAGTGTCAACCAGAACATAGGATTCTTGACTTCCTAACTGTCCATCCTGTGACCCTCTCACCATTACCTGGGTGAGACGATTATAAGCATTCTTATTCTAGGCAACTTAATGGTCGTAGAAAAATTCTTGACCTTCTTGCATGTCTTTCATAAAGGGTTGGCCCTCAACTTGGGCTGCGGCCCAGGAGTAAGGAGACTTTTCCTTTTGTCTTGGAACCTTCCAGTCTAAATCACCTGCCCCCTTCGATAATGTAACAGAGGCAGCAGTGCCTGTGGAAAATTCTTCTTTGTTGGCAAATATCAATGTGGTATTTAGTTAAAGCAGGATATTATCCAAAGACCCTATGGAGGTTACAGAGTGCCTGGGGGGTGGGGTGGGGTGGGGTGGGGTGGGGTGGGGGTTCCGTGGATCAAAGTATCAAATGGTAGTTGGGTGAATTTTTCCATGGCCAAATTCCAGGAAAATGATCTCTGATATGGTTCTGTTGTTTGAAGTACGCCTGTTCCTGCCTAGGGCTGGTGAGAGCAGGCATGTCCAGATGGGTGGGTGGAGAGGCACTTGGGAGGAGAGATTATTTTTTTTCTCATTAGGATCCAGTTTATTTCACCAGTTCCTGAGCTCACTTTACCCTGTACTTAGGGAAAGGGTGTGTGCCTCCCTGCTATGATTTCAATCTGAACTTCAAACCTTTGCAAAACAGGCTACTCTATCTCTTTTCCTGCTTGGTCTCCATGGAAAACTGGTGAGATCTGACCTCCTCCCAAAGTGTTCAAAGCAAAGTGTCTACTCAGAACTCTGTGGGCTCATACTACAATTGCAGGGAGGGCAGAACTCAACTCAGGCCACTAGTAGAGAAGGCTTTGCTTGCCCATGAATCTTTCAAAGAAATCCTAGGCTGATTTATATAACCATGGCTATTTAAGGGTTCTTGAAAGGATTTCTAGGAAGTTAAGACCAATCTGAAATAAATGTTCTAAAATGCCTCTATCCACGGGGCATGGTTTTTAAGAAACTCATTACTGGTCACTAGAAAGCCTCATGTAGCAGGACTTGTCTGGCCAGGCTCAGATCCCTTTGACTCACCCTGAACATCACCCACAGACAGATCCTGTAGGGTCCAATGTCTTCCTGGGCTCTCTGCCTGAAAACATTCTCTGGCAGTGTTTTCTGGGCACAGGCTGGGGAATTAACCCCCAGAAGCAACCCTTAGCTAATAAGAGACAGGAGTTGGTAGGCAAATCCTCCAGCCTCCTCACCCCACAGTGAGGAGTTCTGACGTGGGTCTCTAAGAGGTCTCAATGGGTCAGAGCCCCAGCTATCTGCAGCTGGAAGTTTCTCATTTATGCCCCTTAACTGGCTTGCCTCCCTTCCCTGTCTCAATTTCCAGTTTTGTCACCGTGAGTTCTCACCACTTTCAAATAAACAATTGTACCGAAATCATGGTGTTGGGCTTATGAGGAAACCAAAATAAGACCCGAGAGACCTCTGTGTCTTTTCCTGCCTGAACTGGAATATCTAGAAGGTAGAAGGGGTGGCGTCCTATAACTGGTTGTTCTGGCCAGGATGGAAGAACTTCTGGGAGCCAGAGACTTCTCTGCTCTCCTTTGTTGGCAGGTAGACAATGTTGTCCACCTGGGGTTTTATCTTCTCCAGGGTGGGAGATACAGCAGCACGATGTAAACAAAGTAAGAATCACTTTGGGGAAATCAGATTGAACCAGAGACATAGCATTTGACTTGGTGGTAATAAAGGTTCTAGTTCTCAGGCCATGGGAATGACCCCTCATTTGAAATTCCAGGCCATGTTTGTGGGTCACAGCCTAAGTGCATCAGCTGGGTCCTGATGGGAGGTTCAAAGCAGCTGGCTAGTTTGCGAAGGTGAGGTGCTTGCAGTGCCAAGAGCTGGGCTACAGTGGGGAGAGGGTGTGATGGAGATACTCCATGGTGCAGACCAAGAGTACATAGTCCCTTTTCCTTGAGAAAATTGGTGTCTCCATTCCTTTTGTGTGGCCGGATTAGGCCAGGCAATGCCAAATCCCAGTGCACAGTGGCTTTGTTTCTCTAGCACATAGAATGTTAGTGGTGTCATAGGTTTGAGCCTATCCTGAACTGGGGCCCCAACCAAAGGAGACAGACTTCACTCCTCTTCTTGTCAAATTGGAGATTAATGTGACTTATCAGATGTTTTTGCTTGCTTTATTTTTACATGGCACAGCTCAGAGGAAACTGTCCCTTGTCCCTTAGCCTCAGGCAAGTTCATGAAACAGCCTGAGGCTGGAGCGTTAAGCTGCCCGGTCTATAGAGCATCACTTTGACCTCTGGCCCCTGCTGCTTGGTAACCAGTGTAGGGCCCAGCTCAGGTCTGTGGAATTGGCAGGGACAGGAGGCAAAGAGGAAGGGAAAGGAAAGAGCCCTTCTGCAAGGAGTAGTTCTTATTTGGGAAATAGAAGGTTGTCCTTTCCTGGCCTGTTTCCATGCACTCTTCTGTGATGTTTCCTGCTTCAGCACGCTTCCTTACAGTGTACCCCTATGCTGCCCTTCTCTGTGGTCTGGGCCTGTCTGCATTCTTTCAGAGGCTAAGAGTATTGGGAGGTAACCAGACAGCTAATGGGCCAACATGTTGATAATGATCATAGCTATTGTGTCCTGAGTGTCCGTGTCCTCTCTGTGCCAGGCACTCTGCTAAGGACCATACAAGGATTATGTTGCATAATCCTTTAATAATCCCAGAAACAGGGCACTATGATTATCCCTGTTTTTGAAGTAAGAAACCAAGGCACAAAAAGGTTAAGTAATCTTCCCAAGGTCACACAATCAGTAAGTCTTGGGGCCAGTACACAAAATCCACATTTTCAACAAATATTTATTTAGCACCTACTGTGTACCAGGTGCTTATTCCAGGTGAACAAGACAGGCAACACCCCTGTGCCCCTTCTACAAACTCTGTTATAGTGCCATGCAGAGAATTAAAATAAGCTGATGTGGTAGAGTTTCTAGGTGGCCACTTTAATCTGGGAGGTCAGGAAAGGCTTCTTGGAGGAGCTGACATTTAAGCTGCTATTTGAAGGACAGACAGCCAGACTCCAAAGATGATGGCAAAGAGAAGTTCTGCAGAAGAACAGCTGGGGTGACAAAAGAGTCAAGGCAAGAACAGAAAGGAGAGGAAGAGCCAATTTCTATGAGAGGAGAGAGAAGTTGAAGGGCCCCTTCTGGAGCCTCCCTGTTGTCATTCTTCATTTGATCAGGTCTTTTAAAACTCAAAGAGGCTCCGTGGCTTCCCTGTGGGAATTCAGGGGCCAAAGGGCCTTTTCACCTTGTAATACCAGCCATATGGGTCACTATGTGACTGGGACCAGGGTGGGAGCCCAGGGCACACCCAGCCTGCTCCCTGGCTTGCTGCACTCTGACCTCATTGCAGAAGCTGGGCGTGCTGCATGCCGGGAACCACCCAGAGATGTGGAGGCGGCGGGGGGGGGGGGGGGGGGGGGGGGGGTTTTGTGGCAGGTGGATACTGTTTCCACCCCCTGGCAGGACAAGACCTGTGCAGCCACCTCTGGGCTTAGAGCCAGCACCTCTTATTAAAAAACAGCGGGACTGATTGCAATGATGTTTTGCAAAGGAAACAAGGGAGAGAACGTGACGTGGGCTGAGATTACGGCTCACAACGTTTCAGGCCTGGGCCAGTTTCAAGAGTGAAGGTTCGGACTCCTCCCAGAGAGTGTTTCCAGGAAACCTCAGGGTATGAAATTGTCGTGCCAGATGTTCGAGTGAAAGGAAAACCTCTGATATTACTCCTGCAGGTGAGACAGCAGGAGTGAGCGTGAGAGCTCTGAGACTGTAACTGCATCTGGGGAGTTCTGGACGAATTCCATATGCCCTGTTTCTTTTCACTCTCTAACCCTTTTCCTCCCTGTGGTCTTTGGGCCCAATCCTAAACTGCAGAGGTAGCAGTCATCGAGAGGCGAGCAGCTGGGAGAGGGGATGGGCAGCCGCCTGCAAGCAGCACGTTTCACGCACTAAGAATGATACTCCTGATGGGTGTAGATTGCGCGGCCAAGGCCTAGCTCACTTTCTAGGTCCTGAGCTAGAATTCTGTGCTGTGGGGGTGGGGATGTGTGGCATGTTAAGCCATCAGTATCCCAGGGTGCTTGGATGGAACAGCTATCCCAAGAGAGAGAGAGAGAGTGTGTGTTATTTTGAAAAACAAATGCCCCAAGAAAAGCAAAGGACGTATCTGGGGTGGATGTGAAGAGCTATTTAACCAAAACTCATTTGCCTTGGGTACTTTAGTCTGGAAAATTGTCATGTTCACAGCAGACCCAGGCTAAGCCTAGATTTTCCTTTATGCTCAAGTAAGACTTGATGTTCTAACAGAAATATTGCAGTCTGGGCAGGAATTAGGGTTTCAGTGGAGTGGGCTCTTAGTCTCCATGTTTTTGGTAATGGAGAGGACAGAGAATGTGTCACAGATTGGTATAGGGTCACGTAGAGCCTTTATGTATAGTGGTGCAGGTTGTACCCTGCACAGTGTTTGGCTTAGGGGGTGCATTTGGGGGCCAAGATCCAGCTAGCACCATTGGCAAAGCTGTTTGCCTGGTTTGCAGCTGTGTCAGTGCAGAGAGACACATTTTAAAACTGGTTCTAGCAGGATACCTGTTTCTAATTCCCAGAATGGTATCATTGTGTGAGTCTTTGTCATCAAAAAAATGTTTCTCATATTTCCCTTCTGTATACCTTCTCTCTCCCTCTCCTTTTTCTCTCGCTCTTAGAACACTTTCCCAGATGTCTTCTGGGAAATTGATAGGTGATACATAAAACCAGTGTTCAGTGGTAGAATAAGTTTGGGAAATCCTAGTTTAATCACAGCTTTATTTGGATAGTAGGATTTCTTTCTTTCTTTCTTTCTTTCTTTCTTTCTTTCTTTCTTTCTTTCTTTCTTTCTTTCTTTTTTTAAGATTTTATTTATCTGAAAGAGAGAGAGAGCAAGCACTAGCTCATATTGGTGGGGAGGGACAGAGGGAAAGGGAGAAGCAGACTCTCTGTGGAGCAGGCAGCCTGATGCAGGGCTTCATGCAGGGCTCGATCCCAGGACCTTGAGATCATGAACCAAGCAGAAGGCAGATGCTCGACCGCCTGAGCCACCAGGAGCCCCTGAATGGTAGGATTTCTAAGAGCATTTCCTATGTGACCTATATGATGAATCTCTGAGAGGTCGCTGTGGTGAGCAGAATTTCCTAAATGAATATGGCCATGGAAGCATCTTGGAGGACTAATGTTCTGTGAACACGTATAATACTGTTTTTTGTTTTGTTTTTGGTTTCAAGTTTTTATTTAAATTCTATAGTTAACATATAGTATAGTATTGGTTTCAGGAGTAGAATTTAGTGATTCATCATTTACATATAACACCCAGTGGTCATTACAAGTGTCCTCCTTAATGCCCATCACCCATCTAGCCCATCCCCCCACCTACTTCCTTTCCAGCAACCTTCAGTTTGTTCCCTGTAGTTAAGTCTTATGGTTTACCTCCTTCTCTTTTTTCCCCTGTTCCCCTATGTGTTCATCTGTTTTGTTTCTTAAATTCCACATATGAGTGAAATCATATGGCAGTTCTTTCTCTGACTGACTTATTTTGCTTGGCATAATAAACCTTAGCTCCATCCACATCATTACAAATGGCAAGATTTCATTCTTTTTGATGGCTGAATAATATACCCCTCCATGTGTGTGTGTGTGTGTGTGTGTGTGTGTGTGTGTGTGTGTGTATGTGTGTGTGTATACACATACATACACACCACGTCTTCCTTATCCATTCATCAGTTGATGGACATTTGGGCTCTCTCCATAGCTTGGCTAGTGTTGATATTGCTGCTGAAAACTTTGGGGCACATGTGCCTCTTGAATCAGTGTTTTTTGTATTCTTTGGGCATGATTGCTGGGTCATAGGGTAGCTCTATTTTTCACTTTTTGAGGAACCTCCACCCTGTTTTCCAGAGTGGTTGCACCAGTTTGCATTCCCACCAACAGTGTAAGAGGGTTCCCCTTTCTCCACATGCTCGCCAACATCTATTGTTTCCTGACTTGTTAATTTTAGTCATTCTGACAGGTGTGAGGTGACATTTCATTGTGGTTTTGATCTGTATTCCCCTGATGCTGAGTGTTGCTGAGCATCTTTCCATGTGTCTGTTAGCCATCCGGATGTCTCCTGTAGAGAAGTGTCTATTCATGTCTCCTGCCCATTTCTTAACTGGACTATTTGTTTTTTGGATGTTGAGTTTGATGAGCTCTTTATAGATCTTGGATACTAGCCCCTTATCCAATATGTCATTTGCAAATATCTTCTCCCATTCAGCTGGGTGCCTTTTAGTTTTGTTGATTGTTTTCTTTGCTGTGCAGAAAGCTTTTTATCTTGATGAAATCCCAGTTGTTCATTTTTGCTCTTGTCTCCCTTTCCTCCAGAGATGTGTCCAGCAAGAAGCTGCTACTTCCAATGTCAAGGAGGCTGCTGCCTATGTTCTCCTTTAGGATTTTGTTGGCTTCTTGTCTCACATTTAGGTCTCTCCTCCCTTTTAAATGTATTTTTGTATAGGGTGTAAGAAGGTGGTCCAGTTTTATTCTACGGCACGTCGCTGGCCAGTTTTCTTGACAGCATTTGTTGAAGAGATTGTCTTTTTCCCATTGGATATTCTTTTCTGTTTTGTTGAAGATTAGTTGACCGTGTAATTGTGCAATCCATATAATACTGTTTTAAATGATCCATACTGCATCCCATAGATTTTTAGTTAGGATTGCTCTGGAAGCATGCCATTATTTGTTTTTATCAGTTGGGGGCCTAGGATAAATGCCAACTAACAGCCTTGACTTTCCAGTGGAGTCATGGTCTCCTTGGTGAAGGAGACAGCATTCTTTTCTACAAGCACCGCTTAAATATTCGAGGGTGCACAAAGCATTTAGCATGTGGGAGGACATCTTCTTGGATGGATGATGGGAGTTTAATAGCCAGTTATCTTTGTTATCCTCCATAGATGGGATTCTTCAAGCATAAACAACAAAACGGTTCCCTAGGGAGCCAAGGATTTTTGGTACTATCCTTCAAAAAAGAGAGTAAGAAGAGGTTGTAGAGAAAGGAACTTATTCTTAAAAACCCACAAGTTTTAAGTTTGTTAGCAATAAGGAATCATCCAGAAAATATCTGATTACCTCTTTGACAAGAGTCTTCCAATATGGAGAAAAGTCTACTACCCACCGCCAAACAAGCAAATGGACAAGCAAACAAAGACGTTCTCTGCTTCTCTGTTGCTTTCCCATGCACTAGAATCTCTTTAAGACCAAGAGAAGTGTATTAAAGACTAAAGAGTTTCTGTTCAGACCAGTGGACTGCAGGCCTCCTTGTGGCCCTAGGGGGTGAAAAGGGTCTGGCTCCCAAGTTGGTCCTGACATCACTGGCACCACTCTCTGCTCCACTGGCCATAGCTGGTTAGAGCCAACCTCAAGTCCAGCTCAGTGTGAAATTTGAGAATGTGTTTTGTAGGCACAGTTACCACATCTAGAAAGCTGAAAACGAGCAGGTTTTCCAGCAGTCCCCAGGTCAGGAAGGATGCTGATAAGCTTCCCACTCACTGATGTATTATGGTCCCATGGATTATCCATTCTAAGTCTAGACAGACTTGTTATTTTGTTCATTCAACTTTGTGATTCATGCAAACTGGAAGCATCCTGATGTAGAAAATCACTTGAAAATATAGCAACTGCTACTATTTTTGTTGAATGTATTATTTTGGTTTGTTCTGTATGGATCTATAACTAGCCCCCGAATTTAAAGGACATCACAGAATCATAATAATCAGGCACACCAGTGAGAGGTTATTTCTGCTTTTTGTGCTTAGAGAAGGGAAGATTCGTTACATTGATTGGAAAAGCAGAGAATTCAAATGCAAATCCCCTTGCCTACATGTGGGATTAGAGAAGGTGTACATTAGAACAATTTGAATACCCGTTTAAATTTGACTGTATTTGTCTTCCCATATTTTACTCCCATCCATCCTCGTTGTGTTTGCCAGCCAGATAATAAAGAACTTGGTGAGCTTTAAAAGTAATTTCCCTTTTTGTACCCTGAGCTGGCCTCATGGAAGAAGTTCCATAGATTTATGAGTAGAATGACCATATGTTTTGGCTTTCCCAGACAGTCTTGGTTTATGTTGTTGATGGATTAATGATTGTTAATTATTTTTAGTGCCCACTTTCACTCTCCTAACTGTCCTATTTGGATGATAAATCATATGATTTCTCTACTCATGAGTGGGAAAAGTGGGTAGGTGGAAGAAATACCACAGTTGGTACATCTCCCCTTTTAAATCATTTTGGCAACCACCATCATTGAAATAATACATACATATTTATATACACACATATACATTTATTTCTATAGTCATTAATTTTAGGCAGTATGTATTAATTCCCTACTGCATAAAAAGAGACAAATGGAACATTGTCCACATAAAGAGTTTCCTTCACTTACATCGCCCTAGCTCCCTCCTAGCTTTAGCCAATCATTATACTACTTTCACATTGTCAAGATTTACATTTGTTAGTTGCAAGTATATTCTGTTGGATAACTGAAGTCAAGCCTTCTGCTTTGTCTGTAGGTAGATTCTAAAAGTTGAAAGGCCCTGAACAACATTTATAATATCATAATTATGTAACTCTTATTCCCAGTAGAACCAAGTAGCATGAACAAACCTTTAGAGAAGGATATCCATTCCATGCCATAATCAGGACAGTGTTTCAATTCAAAGGATGCAAGGCTTGATCTCATGACCCTGAGATCATATCCTGAGCCAAAATCAAGAGTTGGATACTTAACCAACTGAGCCATGAAGATACCCGCAAAACATTTATTTTGATACTGATTGAGAAATCAGTATTTCTTTGAATATCTATGAAAATGTACACGTAGGATAATACTCCTAAAAGTGTATCAAATGGTGTTCAATCTTAACTTGAGATTCACTGGCTTAGCTGATGGGAGGAATTGTGGTTGACTCAATTATTAGCTATCTCAGGGCTTTTTAAACAATTACAGTCATTGCTTCTCTTCCTTACGTGACTGCCCAGAAGTATCTATATGGCAGAGGAAGGGAGACAAGCCCTTCTGGGGAGGTGGATGTCATGCCACCGTGAGCTTCACTCTTGATTCACTGCGTGACCCTAGGTAGTAACCATAACTGCTCCTGCTGTCTCAGGGGCTTCCTATTGACTAGGTACTGTGCCAAGCCCTCTACAAGCATATTCCTGATCACCTCTTATAACAGCTTCATGAGGACAGGATCATAATCACCCCCAGACTTATTGAGGCTCAGAAAGATATGCTATGATCATTTCACAACTCTGTGATCATACTAAAAAACCACTGAATTATACATTTTAAATGGGGGATTTTATGGTATGTGAATTACATCTCAATAAAGCTGTTACTATTTTTTTTTTTTTACCAACCTGAGGTGGAAGTAATTAAAATTATGAATGAGGTTAAGCATCTTTTCCTTTGCATAGCAGAAATTTTTTTTTTCATATATTTCATTCACTTAAAAATGGGATTGTTGGTCTTTTATTCACTGATTCATAAAAGGTCAAGTTTGGTCTCATATATGTTGCAAATATTCCATGTTGCTATTTGACTTTTGGCTTTATTCATGTTCTTTGTCCAGCAGAAAATGTTAATTTTTATTGAGATTAATATATCATGCCCCAAGGTCATCTCAAACTCAAGTTGGATTCAGCTTCCCTTTATAACTGGGTCCTCTGCTTCTTTAGCAGTGAAGTCAGCATCTAGTCTTTTGAGTTATAATCTGGAACTCATCCCTATCTGGAACTCATCCCTTTCCCATATTGCCCCTATTGGTCTCCAGATCTTTTCAATTCTATTACTGAAATCTTTTCTAAATCCAATCCCACTTCCTATTGCCACTGTCTTCTCTTTATTAGGATCCTCGCAAGTCTCTTTTCTGGATTATTACAGTGGCTTCCTTTCTGGTCATCCTGCCTCAAGGCTTTCCTTACTTCAGGCTCCTTTTAGAGTGACAACGTAAACCTGATTTTGTTATTCATTGGCTGAAAGATTTGTGCTAGCACCACATTTCCAAACCCTTACCATGCTGTGCAAGGCCGTCACAGCCTGGCTCTGTCCTCCAGTGTAAGTTCTTACCTCTTTTGATACAAATGCCCCTGGTCAAACTAAAAGTCATTCCATCTCCCACATTATATATACCATGACATTTCCCCAACTCTAACTCTTCACAGACTGAGCTCATTAAAATACCCTTTCTGCTCTCTGTCTTTTTCCCCAAAACCAGCTCCCTCAGACACTGAGGTCAAGCCTTGCCTCCTCTGTCAAGCCTTCCCTGATTCTCTCAGGCAGTGAATCCTCTTTGCCGCTCTGCAACTCCCCTTGCCCCTGCTCACCCACTCCTCACCCGGCAACTCCGTCTCTGTGTACTTGTCTCCCTCACTCTCTCTACTGGTCACTTCTTAAGCACATGCACTATTTCCCCAGAGCCTGGTACTTAACAGATGTTCAATCAATTTTTGTTGGCTAAACCCTGAAATATACTGTGAGTGGTGGTTTGTGACTTCTTGTGGTTACTTGCAAATTCCATCTGGAATGCAGCCCAGGGCGAGCTTGCTTATTTTTAATATTATAAATTACAACAATAAATTCAAATTATTAATAGTAGAAATTATGGAGAACCTGCTTTATTTAGGTATTATTATAGGCCCCTGAAGGGGCATTTTCTCCTTTAATCTTAAAAATAACCTATCAAGATAGGTTTTTCTCTAGCCATTTTATGATTAAGGAAGCTAAGATTGAAAGCGGTTGAGTAACTTTTCCTAAGAGCAGTAGCTAGTAGATAGAAATACAACCAGCTATATTTAACTTCAGAATTTACAGTCTTTTCCAAGTTCATTTGGAGGCAACTTTTCCCTCCTAATGATTTTTTGGGATCATATTTCTTCCTCACCTTCCCTGACCTCCCTTGTTCTCTCTTCTCCTTATCTCTTTACCCAGAGGCCTGTTCTGAGCAGCTCACCATTAGGGCTACCCTTTCTGATTCATGACTCCGTCCCCCCACCCCCCGCCACCCCAGGTAGTCTCCAGCACTTTCAAGCCATTAAAGGGTGGCCTGTTACTGCCATCCAAGGTAAGAATGAACTAATTTGAGCGTGAAATCTGTGTATCGAGATAAGTTCTTGATATTTCACCTAGTTGAACTGTGTGTTGAGGGCTAGGTTTTCCTCTTCCCTCATCTCAGCATTTGCCTCTCAGCTCCTTATTCTGCATCTCCATCTCCCTGGGTTTTTCTTTCTCCATTTAGGCCTTTCTCCAGAAATTTCCCTATAGAGCAGAAAGGAAAAGAGATGTTCTTGATTTGATTTTGATGCTGGATGTGAAGGCAGAAGATAGAAGAAGATACCAGCTCAGAATACAACAATATTAAGGAAGGGGTGGTGATGAGAAATCCTGAAACACTTGGGGTCATTTTTTGGCCTTTTTCCCTAGAAGAGGATGAGAATCAGTGTGTTGGAGCCAGCTCCAAATCCAAGTTCAGTGATCTCATTTTGGTAGTTTGAAATGAGCCATGAGGCAAGTGTGTACACCCTGGAGATTGACCCCCATCCCAGACCTTCCTGGAGAGCTGGTTGTTCAACCTTTCCCAGTGAATCATAGGGGTTACCACTGAGTGCCTGCATCATTACAGCTGGGAGGCCTGGATTATAATGTCTCTGTAATAGATTTTCTATAAAACGCCCATTTGTTCCACTTCCCTTCCCTATACTTATTCCGCTGGGTGAGGTCTCAGAGGCTCTGTACCAGATGTTAGGGGAACACGGTTCTGATCCAAGCTGTTCTGTCTGCCTGGAACTGTCCCCACAGATAGCAGCATGGTCCACATTCCCTCTCCTCCTCCAGTCCGTGTTTCCAGCTCTTCATATCAATGAGGCCTTTTCTGACTGCCTACATGGCCTGTGACCTGCTCACACCCCTGCCACTGTACTTCCCGTCTCACTCTGTGCTTCACTTTTACTTGCCACGTCCCTTATCATCATCCAACATACCATACACTTTGCTTATTGATCATGTTTATGGTGTGTCCCCCTTCTGGAATGTGAGCTCCTCCACCTTAGAAATCCTTGTTTTGTTCCCTGGTGTATCCCAAGCACCTAGCATAGTGTCTGGCCCATGCAAGTGCTGAATAAATATTTGTTGAGGGAATGAAATGGACAAAGAGTCCTGTCTCTCAACAAATTGGTGGAAGGTCCAGTTTGTCCTTGCATGGGTCCTTGCCCTACTCTGAAGGAAGCCTCCCTTGGGAGTCCCCTGGACATGCGACTGGAGGCCTCACAGTTATAAGTGATCGCCCAAAGGATGACAGTGGAGACAGATTATTGTCTGCTGCTGGTTCTGCCCCTGTATGCTTACCATCTTAGTGTATCTGCTCAAGGCTTTTCAGCAAGAAATAAACCCAGGATAATGCAGCCAGGTGGTGAACAAAGGGAAAAGGACAGGCTCCACTCCTGAATGGACACCCGCCTCTCACCTTCCTGTTCTCCTGGCTTGGTTGGACAGATCTCCTCTGGGCAGTGGTGCTGTTACAGTATGTTTACATGATGCCCAAGGACAGACCACAAAGCAGTGGGTTTGAGGATACCTCTGGGCTGAGTTTTTCTCTCTCCTTTTTGGACAAAAGGAGTAGAGCAATGGAATTCCTTTTTTCTTTCTCTTTTCTCTTTTCTTCTCTCTCTCTCTCTCTCTCTCTCTCTTTTTTTTTTTGTTTGGGCAGAAGGTGTAGAATGGCAACTCCGGTCTTCTAATCTGCAAAATAATGATATATTTGGTTTTATTTTGTGAGATTTTCACTAGGCTCAAATGGGAAAATAAACAGTAAAGTCATACTTTGAAAGTACAAAGAAGTTTACCAAAGTAAAAGGCATTGTATTGAGTGTAATAAATCCCTTATAAAAACCAACTACATTATCTAAACTTGAATTCATTTTTCCTACCAGGAATTACCTTCATAGGGAGGGAACGAAGTAGGAAGGGAAGGAAGGAAGAATGGAAGAAGAGAAGGAAGGAAGGAAGGAAGGAAGGAAGGAAAGAAGGAAAGAAAGAATGATTTGGAAAGAATGAAAGAAAGAGAATAACAAGAAATAGAATAGACTTCCCCAGACAGACTCTGCCCTTGTTAGCGCACAACATTAATGCATTTCCATTATTAAAATGAGGGTTGAAACTGCCCCTCAGGCTTGGCTAATGGCATGGTTATGCCATAAAAAACCATTGTTCTCTGTGAATAAAATGCTGCTTTTGAAAGACAAGGGATTCTTATAGCACCAGGGAAGATCAGTTATTAATTGATATCTGGAAAATGAGATTCACCTCATAGGGGGAAATGATTGGCTTCCAAAGAGCTGCATCTGTGACTGCAGATAAAACTAGTGACTGCACAGTTTTATGTACAATGGTCCCTCCTTGTTTGTGGCTTACTTTCTGTGGTCTCTGCTACCCACAGTCAGTCGTGGTCTGGCAACACGATCCTCCTTTTGACAAAGCTTCAGGTCAGTAGTAGCCTGAAGCTACATCACAATACCTATGCCATTCTCCTCACTCCATCTCATCATGGAGGCATTTTATCATCTCACAGCATCACAAGGAGAAGGGTAAGTGTGTACAATTAAGATATTTTGAGAGACTGCATTCACGTAACTTTTATTACTGTATATTGTTATAATTGTTCTATTTTATTATTAGTTATTATTAATCTTATACTGTGCCTAATTTATAAATCAAACCCTATCATAGGTATTATGTGTAGAAAAAAGTATATATAGGGTTCAGTAACATCCACTGTTTTAGCCATTCATTAGGCGTCTTGGAATGTATCCCCCCATGGACAGTGGGGGGGCTGCTATATCTATGAAACACCTCTGACATAAAAGGCCCACCCAGTTCTAGTATGGTTTTATAGAGAAAAGGTTAAGATAAATGCCAAGGAGAATCAACATCCATCCATCTACCCATTCATCCACCCACCCACGCATCTGTCCGTCCATCCATCCATCCATCCATCCATCCATAATGGTTAAGAGGAGGAACTCTGGATCTTGGAAGTGAATTTCACCTCTACTTCTTAATAGCCATATGATTTTAAACATGTCCCTTAACCTCTTCATGAAGTTTCTTCATCTATAAAATTGGGATAATATTATATATTATATATTACATATATATATATGCGCTACCTTATAACATTGGTCTGAGAATTTAATGAATTAATATATGTAAGGCTCTCAAATAGAGGCTGGCAGATCATAAGCATTCTGTGTGTTAGCTATTACTCATTTGACCAGTGCTTACAGCACCCCCAGTATGTACTGGGCACACTTTTCCCTGTCATTAAATACCCATCTGTAAGCACAGTGTCCATGGTTGCATACTATTCCGTGAACTAGATATAGACATCCTTTAGTAGGGTGATTTTTAAATTTTAACCTGTGTCAGAATCACCTGAAGAGCTTGTTAAAGCAGATTATGGGACCCCCCTCTAGAGTTTCCAATTGATGAGGCCTGAGACACATCCTGAGAATCTGCATTTGTAACATGCTCCCAGGGCGCCGATGCTGCCCGTTGGGAACCACACTTTAAAGGCCACTGCCTTAGTATATTGAACTAATTTAGTTAAACTTTTGAATATTCAGATTGTATCAGGAAGCCTCTGGGCAACCAGAATTTTTACCAGTCACTAAGAGATAAGTGTCTTAGTGTATCAGGTAAATGAGGAAAGGGATTTAGACAATGTCTAAAACCCCTACGTCACATACCTATTAAGCATTGCTTTCGATCCTCCTAGCCTCACCTGTGTCATGTTCTGGCTACTGCTGTGGGGACTGGTTGAGAGAGAGTGCTCAGACCAGCTTTGGGCAGGTGCAGTGAGCCTGAGGTGAAGCCCTGCCTCACCTCAGGCCCACCCCTTTCATCCCTTAACACTCACCCTCGGGCTCAGCTTGGGATTCCTCAGATATTTGCTGGGCTTGCAGGTGGCACTATTCAAGGCAGTTTATGTTCCCCCACCTCCCTTTCAGGCTGGCAGACTCCATAATGCAGCCTTTACTCCTCTCCCAGGTGGTTCCTGGGGTCACGCTTTCCAGTCAAGTGCTGGCTTTCAAAGCTCTGTCTCAGGCTCTGCTTTGGGAGGCACCTGGTTTGGGCAGTCCTTTTCAGTGTAAAGTTTAAGTTTTCTGACTGCTTTCTTCCGATTGTTTAGTAGGAGAAAGGCAGAAAGCAAGAAGAGTTCTAAAACTGGGATAGGTGGATCAGGTTTTAGGAAGTCTGAGAACTCTCTCAAATTGTTTCTTTTTTTTTTTTTTAATTTTTATTTATTTTTTAAATTTCTTTTCAGTGTTCCAGAATTCATTGTTTATGCACCACACCCAGTGCTCCATGCAATATGTGCCCTCCACAATACCCACCACCTGGCTCACCCAACCTCCCACCTCCCTTCCCTCCAGAACCCTCAGTTAGTTTCTAAGAGTCCACAGTCTCTCATGGTTCATCTCCTCCTCCGATTTCCCCCAACTCCCTTCTCCTCTCTATCTCCCCATGAATGCTAAATTGTGTGTATGCCTGCATTTTTTTTCTTTCTGAAAGAAGTCCATTGCATTGAACAGATCATCAAAGTAAACAATCAATAACATGGAGAGAAGGAGGAGAAGGAAAGAAAGGAGAAATTTGGGTTCTAAGGTAGTGTTTGAGAGAGTAGACAGAGATGGGAAACCTGGATAGATGCTGAGTAGCTAGGGAGTGGTGGCATGAGGGAGAGGAAAGAATAATAAAAAAAAAAAGAAGTAGGAGTAAGTGGAAAACACATTTCTCTGATTTTACCGCTGGACCTAGCTGGAAAGCTGCCTCTGGCATTCACTGCAGGCTTTTACCCACTGTTCAGAGAGCCAATGCTGACAAGTGGGATCTGAAGGAGATCAGGAAACCAAGCCTCAGTTGCAGAAACAAGTGGGATCTCCTGATTTGTTAAAGAAGGGGATTGACATTAAGGATTTCTAAAGAACTTTTAGCAAGAAAATACTTGCTTCCTCTAGTTCATGTCCTTATGGTTTATTTTTGGTGGCTTTTCTTTTGGTAAAATGGAGCATTTTTGGTTTTGCCACAAGTGCAGGAACCCCAGCCCAGTCCTTACCTAGGGCCTACCTATCTAGCCCTCACCACCTGAAGGGTCACGCTGGAGTGAAAATTATGTTAATTGGATTTGGGGGCAGTGTGCCTTTGGAGCAAGCAAACTAGAGAGTCAAAATCTAGTTTACATAGTGATAAGAGTTGAAAAATGATGCTTTCTAATGAACAAAATGCCTGCAACTCATCTGGCTTAATATTAGCATAAAAGTGTTTATCACATTGGCATACAGTTAGAACACTAGGTGAATTTGCCTCTAAAAATGCACTGAAGCAGAGGTCTCTCTCCATTTTTTATTTCTATGTGCTTTATAGGTATTTTGACAGGTCTGAAAGCAGAAACCAGAATCTGATTAAAGACCAATGTTTGACCTTATTCTATTGGTTGGTTATTTTATTTGCTTGGTAAGAGCCGTGGAGAGTGAGAAGGGAAATCCCAGCTGATCTGTGACATAGCAGCTCATAGTGACATTGACTGGAAGATCCTGGCTCAGGCAGGACTAATTTTCTCCCCTCCCACCTCCTTGCAAAGTGGGGGCCCAACAGCTCCAAGATGACCAGACTCCTGCAAGCTTCACAGGATGGTTTAGAAATGAAAGGTTTATTTTCATAATGCCACCCACCTTCTTTGATTGACATCTTCTCACCACTAGTATTGATAGGTTCTTTAACCTCAGATCTCTTTGACCTTCCCAATTTTCCCCTCCATCTTCTCTTAAGATAGTGAGGTCATGATCAGATGTACATGTGTGCATGTGTGTATGTGTGTAAGATTACTGCGCATTTGTTTGTGAATATTCATTCATAATTCACACTAGCCCAAAGTGGAAACCACCCAAATGTCCATCAACCGATGAATGGATAAACAAACATGGTATATCCACATGATGGAATATTACTGAGCCATAAACTGGAATGAAATATTGACATGCTACAATATGTATGAATCATGAAAACATTATACTAAGTGAAAGAAGCCAGACACAAAAGGACAAACATTTCATGATTCCATTTATATGAAGTATCCAGAATAGGTAAATCCATAGAGATAGAAGGTAGATTGGCAGTCACTAGGAGTCAGGGAAGGAAGGGGGATGGGAATTATTACTTAATGGGTATGGACTTTCCTTTCAGGATGATGAAAAGGTTTTGGAACTTGGTATAAGTGGTGCATACACAACATTGTGAATTAAATGCCAATGTACTGTAAACTTTAAAATGGTTAACTCTGTGTTATGTGAATTTCACCTCTGTAAGAGCGAAAACCATAGCTTCAAAACTATCATCCTAGTCCAGGTGAGAACTTCTGATAGCTTGGACCAAGGTGGTGCTTATGAAGGTAGAAGGGAGCAGATGGAGCCAAGAGATATTTAGAGGTAATTGTGAAAAACTAATGACCAACCATCACATCAGAGGAGCCCCTTTGTTGGTGTCAAAATAAAGGGAAACAGGGAAATGAGAAGAATTCTTCTCCCAGGGCAGGGGGCAGTTCTAGCTAAATTTCTTACATTAGGCTCTTGGAACTCCTTGATTTTATAGGTACAAGTACAGCAAGATATTTCATATTGGCAGGCACTGGGCAGCTATGATATAGTGGAGAATTTCAGGCTTCATGGGAGAAAACACTTGGGAGTGTGCTTATTGGTCACTTTTCCAGCATCTTGTTGTGTCTGAGAAGCCTTTCTAGAAGTGAGGAGCAGATATACCAGAGACATTATCCAGCCCTGGATGGTCACACCACACCCATGAGAAGGCTCAGCTTTGATGTGCAGTTGGTACAGAGGAATCAATAAGATTATTGAAGCCAGAAGGAAAAGTCTATGGCGTGTTTTCCCTGAGTACCCGCAAGAAAGGTCAAATGAAAGGAAATGGTTCTAACTGACTACATGTAATTAGACAAGGGGAATTCTCTGCCTCCCTCGTCCCCGTATGAAGCCTCTCTAAGGTTAGCTTTGGGGATGTAGATTTAGTTTCCACAATAGTGGATACTTGTCTTAAGCATCTTCTGTTATTATTGTAAAAACTAGATTAATGGGGCATTGACTGGCCACAGAACAGTTTAGCAGAGCCCATTAATCTGAACGCATCACATCTGAAATTGTTCCAGAGTCTTGTTTCCCTTCCCTATCTTATTATCTTTTTCTGTAAAAAAGATGATTATTTAAAAAATTTCCAAAGCAAGGAAGATCCCAGTCGTTATTTTTATCATGAATTAATCTCCTTCCTGGGAGATTGAAGGCCCTCGGGGTGGGACTTGCTGCTAATATCATCCTGAGTATACAATTATCTTCTAATAAGCATAGTCTCCCGTCCCTGTAGCTTAATAGCTTAATTATATTACCTAGGACAAAGGCTGGCCCAGGCCTAGTTAAAGACAGTTCAGACAGTAAACCCTAGCTGGCCACCAGGAGCAGGACAACACTTAATGGGAAGGGAATGTTAAGTGGACATGTGTCTTGAGCCTTCTGTGTCTCTTTTGCTTGTAAAGCACTTTGCTCTTGGCCCAAGGACTGTCATTCCCAAGGGCACTGGCACCTGCCTCAGGTAGCCTCAAATATAAATGGTGGGTTGCTCCTGACTTCTGCCATTACATGTATGTTAAATAGTGATATTAGGTGGTGTAATGGTCACACAGTAGAATGAACCAGGAAAAATAGTTAAGAAACTTAAATATATCTAAGGAAAAAAAATGATAGGACAGGGATTTTCAAAGTACAACTTTGGAAAATTTTGGAGAAAATATATTTTTCTTTCTTTGAGTTTTTTAAATTACCAAAGTAACACATAAATAAATCATAATTATAAAAATTTTAGTTGCCACAGATGTAGTTAATTATTCACATCCATTCCCAGTATAGCGGTCATCCTTTATTCCCCCAACCCCTATGTCATCCCAATCACTTCACTAAGAATAGAATTCCTGAACAAAAATGAAATTGTTTATATCTTACTTAACATGCACTGAAGCAATTAGGGCCTGGTTTGAACTTACCACAAGCTGAATTTTTTTTTTTTTTAAACTTCATGTTATTCTACTGTAAAGAACCCCTGCCTTAATGTTGGCATAGAATTATATAAAACCTTGAAACTTTCAAAAGAAGAGTAATGAAAAACAGTGACATAGTTAGACCACTGAAGTGATTAAAGTTTAAATGGAGAAAGGAATCTGACTCTTAGGTCAAAGAGACATAATAGCATCCAGCCTGTGAAAACAAGAGCAAAGCTTTGGGGTTATCAGCTCCCATTTTATGGATAAGGAAACTGAGATCTTTCCAAGATAAATACTTTCTCAACATTGGTACTCCTGCTGTGTATTTATTAACCCTGACATTTTAAGTGCTGGCTTTCATCAAACAAATTAATTTTCTTATACCTATTTGATTGACTTGACTTCATCACTCCTTTGACCTAATACACTTAGCTAATTCATTTAACAAATATTACTGGAGAAACCACTGTGGTCAGGACCTGGGAGGACCAAGATGGGGAGCCAAGGTCTTTCCCCTCAAGGAGAACCAAGTACACAGTGAGGGTATTAAGTCCCATAATACAGAAAAAAACACATTCTTAATTTTATGCTTTGAGGGTTTTTTTTTTTTTCTGCCTTTAATTGTCTCCCCACTCCTATCTATCCCTTTCATTTCCTTTATGGCATTAACTATCTTTTCAGACTAGTATTCCATGCTGATTCTCCCCTCAGTCCTTTTTAGGCTTATAATTAAGGTACCAAAATTTAAGAAGTTGATTCTTTATCAGTCAGGATAGGCAAAGTTACTCTTGAGTAACAAACAACCTCCAAATACCTGTAGTTTTGTATATTAAAATGTATTTCTCATTCACATGAATCTCCCTTGTAGGTCAACAGGGAGCCTTTGTGGAATCTGGGCTGCTAGAGGCCCTGTCTTGACATGCACTTCCATGATGAGTGCCACATGGGAGGGAGGTGGGAGCTGAGTGCTACTAATTAAATGCCTTTGTGGAAAAAAGAGAAGTGACACCTATCACTTATTTACATCCTATGGCAGTAAACCAGTCACATGGCTACATCTCTTCAGGGGATGGAGAAGGGCAGTGCTCCTTGGGAGTGTATGAAGAAGGAGAATCTGGATACTTTTGAACATACAAATGATTACCACAGTTATACAGTCCTTATTAGTATGCTAGTATTTCCAGTATGCTCATCTTAACTTTACCAAATTATAAGAATCGTGAAGGTAAATGACTGCGACCTCCTCATTCTGTAAAACCATAGTGTCCATCAGAGGGCACAAAACCAGACACTTAGTACATTTAAGTTTGACCTGAGATTTTTGTGAAATTCTGTTTAATTAAGCCCAGTTTATGACATCTTCAGATTTTGGCCTTACCATATGGATTAGAAGCACTGGAGAAATCTGAGCCTGGTTTGTATTCCTTGCCAGAAGAACCAAATGAGAGGGTCCCAGGCAGGAAACTCACTAAGGCCTTTTCTAATTCCCAGACCTGTCTAAATATCCCCAGTGATCATCAGTCACTTAACACCACTCCCAAACACTGTCATTTGCTCAGCTTAAAACAAACCAGGCAAAGTGACAACTCATATTTATCAAGTATTAGAGGGAGGGCACATTCCAGGTGATCTTTGAGATTCATTCTGAGATTCTTTAAAGTTTCTTTAAAGGAAGATGGCAATTATTATTTTATTATTATTAATATTAATGATTAATGATTACTACTATTATTTAAATTTAAGTTAGTTAACATGTAGTGTATTATTAACTTCAGGGGCAGAATTTAGTGATTCATCTGTTACAGACGACACCCAGTGCTCATTACATCAAGTACCTTCCTTAATGCCCATCACCCAGTTACCCCTTCCCCCTACCCAATTCCCTTCCAGCAACCCTCAGTTTGTTCCTCTAGCTAAGAGTCTTTGATGGCTTGTCTCCCTCTCTATTTTTATCTTACTTTATTTTTCCTTCTCTTCCCTATGTTCATCAGTTTGTTTCTTGTTCTTGTTTCTTTAATTCCACATATAAGTGAAAGCATATGGTATTTGTCTTCTCTGACTGACTTATTTCACTCTGCATAATACCCTCTAGTTCTGTCCATGTTGTTGTAAATGGCAAGAGTTCATTCTTTTTTTTTTTTTTTTTTTTTAAGATTTTATTTATTTATGAGAGAGAGAGCGCGAGAGCAAGCACAGGCAGAGGCAGAGGGAGAAGCAGGCTCCCTGCAGAGCAAGGAGCCCGATGTGGGACTCGATCCCAGGACGCTGGGATCATGACCTGAGCCGAAGGCAGCTGCTTAACCAACTGAGCCACCCAGGCGTCCCAAGAGTTCATTCTTTTTGATGGCTGCATAATATTTCATTATATATAAATCTCATTTTCTTTATCCATTCATCTGTTGATGGACATCCAGGCTCTTTCTATATTTTGGTTATTGCAGACAATGCTGTCAACCTCGGAGTGCATGTGGCCCTTCAAATCACTGTGTTCGTATCCTTCAGATAAATACTCAGTAGTGCCATTGCAGGGTCATAGGGTAGTTATATTTTTAATTTTTTGAAGAACCCCATACTGTTTTCCAGAGTGATTGTACCCGTTTGCATTCTCACCAACAGTGTAAGAGGGTTCCCCTTTCTTCACATCCTTGCCAATGTCTGTTGTTTCCCGATTTGTTAATTTAGCCATTTTGATGGGTGTGAGGTGGTGTATGTATATATATACATATATATGTATATATTTGAAAAGATTGCAAATATTTATATCTGTTCTTCTAATCTATGAGCATGGACTATTTTCCCATTTCTTTGTGTCTACTTCTGTTTCTTTCATAAGTGTTTTGTAGTTTTCAGAGTACAGATCTTTTACTTCTTGGGTTAGGTTTATTCCTAGGTAGGTATCTTGTGGTTTTTGGTGCAGTCATAAATGGGATCAATTCCTTGATTTCTCTTTCTGCAACTTCATTGTTGGCATATAGAAATGCAAGTCTTCTGTGTATTGATTTAGATCCTGTGACTTGGCTGAATTCCTGTATCAGTCCTGGCAGTTTTTGGTAGAGTTTTCAGGTTTTCTCATAGAGGATCACGTCATCTGAGAAGAGTGAAAGTTTGACTTTTTTGCCAAATTGGCAAAAAATTGGCAAAAAAAATTGCCAATTAGCATTCTTTTTGTCTGATTGCTGAGGATAGGACTTGCAGTACGATGTTGAACAACAGTGGTGAGAGTGGACATCCCTGTCATTTCCCTGACCCTATGGGAGAAGGAGAGCCTGGACCTCTAAGCTTGCTGAACTACCCCTGAGCCCCAGAGCCCAGCTGGGCACTCAGCTATACAATGAGTCTATATCTCGGGATCTTGAATCCCATTTGTCCTTGCACCCATCCACCCTGGTTTGTTCATGGTCGCCCAGTTCCTGACCTCTTACCTGTGATGCCTTCCAAACCTGGGTGTTTCAGACAGACAGTCAGTGCTCTTTGAAACTGAGTTTTTAAAGTTATTGTTCAATATGCATTTTAAGGAGAGGCTGCATGGGGGAGAGTAGAGAAGTGGGGTGGCTGATAGTAGTGCTCAGATTCCCATCTGATGCCCTAAAAAATTCAGCTCTGGCCCTGGATCCATTACCTATGGCCAACCCTGTAACAAAAGACCCCGAATTAGTGACTTTCAAACAAGAACCATTTATTATTTCCCATTGAGTCTGTGGGTTAGCTGGGCTCATTCACACATCTGTTCAGCTGTGAGTCAAATGAAGACTGCCTTGTTTTAGGATGGCCACCTTTAGGATAGCTGAGATCCCCCTGTGGGCTTGTCACATGCACACATCCCACATGCCTTCCTGGCAGGCCAGCCCAAGCATGTTCTCAGGCTAGCCGGCACATATTCCCAGGACAATCTCAGAGAAACCAGAGGACATGGAAATGCTCAAACATGTTGTGAAGTTTCTGTAAGTGTCCAGTTTGCTGTTGTCCCATTGGCCAAAGGAAGACACATGGTTCAGCCCAGAATCACAGAGAAATTGGTCCTACAAAGTTACAGGGAGACCACAGATTGAGGCCATTAATGCAACCAATCCACCACAGGCCCCAAACATGCGTATTCCGTGCTACAAAACCAAACTCCTCCAAGTGATCAGGACCTACTAGCTCTGAAGCCAGTTTATAGTGGAAAGAAATTTGTATGCTCTTACTGCACATTTAGGAAACTGCTGGGATTTCACTGTGGGTGACTGGAAGCCAGCGGGAGAAGTAGGCCTCAGGGTGCGGAAGGGGACCACTGGGCACTTACTTCATTTGTGTCTGAGACTCCAGCTCCTCTGAATTAAGAGCACATTCTTGTTGAGTGTGAGGAATTGGTCATTATCATCGTCATAGCCATGCATTTGTGTATAGATGGCAAGACTGGTGTCTTTACTTCTGCTAGGACTTAAATTTGCAAGGGAAGGGCAGGAAGTGCAAAGTTTTCCACATTATGGCTTTATCCCCTAAGGAGATGCCGTCAGTTTCAGAGAACCAAATAATGTCCTTGGTCAGAATTCAAGAGCCACTAAAATGATGTAATGCAAACAATTTTTTACCAAAGGCTGCAGAAACCAATTTATACACCTTTCTGTGCCTTTCTGACCCTCTCTACCTTTCTAACCATGGGAGATAAATGATAAATATTATTTAAAATATTACACAGTTCTGGAGGGAGTCCAGAACCTCTTCAACACTGCATTTGTATCATGTTATAAAACTTCTCTTTAATTTGGCAGGAAAAATTTTTTTTAATAGTTTTTGGAGTCTGCAAAAAAATGCCTTATTTGAAGTGTGTTCCTTATCTCCTCTGAACTGGGACCTGCCTGACAGCTAGGCATACCACATTAACTGAGTCTCACATGCCACGCCAGGGGCAAGCAGGCTGTTGCTTAACAAGGATGCATAATAGCTAACTGCATTTCAGGCCATTGCTTTGTCACTATGACAGTGCCAAGTAACATTTTCAACAGCAAAGCGATGAGGCCAATTCTGATTTACTTATGAGCCTGAAAAATCATAAAACAGCCTGCTCCCTAGGAATATGATGTTCCCAAGAATGTTGGCTTGTACTGTAGTGTATCCTGTCCACTGCTAGGCTTGACTGACATGTGTCTGGAATATATTATGGATCCTTGATGTCAATCATCAGTTGTCATAATCCTCACATGCACTTGCTTAGTCTTTCCCTATATTCTGCATCAATAGCCTATAGAGACAAAGCCTGCGTACGAGGAAAGCAGTGTTTAACTTCCCTAATTAGCAGCTTCGGATGAAAGAACATCTCCAAGGTGCTCAGAAGGAAGAGATTCTAAGGAGATTTACGCAACTCTCTTTTAAGATGCTTCGCATGCTGTGTATAATTTGCAAGTACATAAGGAAGTGAATGCTCAGAATCTAATATCCAGCGCTCATGTATTTACATTTGTATTTATTAAGTTCTTTGTAAATCTCAATTTAGCAGATGTATTCTGACTCAGAATAAAGCTCTTCATGAGGGAGTCAGTGTGGCTATACAACAAAAGTCACATTATCATTTGAGTACAAATATTTGCAAACTAGAACAAACTGGAAAATTGAAGGAAAAAATACCCACTGGAATTTGTGACTCATTAAATTCTCATGTGCATGACATATTGTGAAAAACTTTGTTCAGTCCTTGGTTCAAAGGATTCTTTTCCTCCTCCCTTCTTGGCTTTTGACAGTAACAAAAACTTCATGGAAGTGCGAGTGTGTGTGTGTGTGTGTGTGTGTGTGTGTGCATGTGTGCACATGCGAGTGTGTGCCACACGCCACTCTTTTCATACTAGAATATATTTCTAGAGGGTGTTATCTAGTGTGTCTGTTGCATCTCATGTTCCAAGGTCTAAAAAACATGGAAAGGTCACTGGTCCATCAGCAGACATTTTTTCTGAAGGTGTATTACCGCTTGTGTGCGAACAGCCTGTGCCTCACCCACCGCCAAATCCTTGTCCCTTCACAAGCTCCTGTGTTTGTTTCTTGAGATATTTTCCCCGTCACCACCTCCTTTCTCTCTTCTGAACTTGCTCGTTCTGTCTTTGCCACTAAATGCCATTCCATTACTGCATGTGTAATGTCAGCTTATCTCAGTTCTGGTTTTAGTTCAAGATGTTGACTTTCAGATCTCTATCAGCTTCATGTTCTGTAATCTGTAAACAGTCTTGTCTCACATTTGCATTTATCTGAGGCTTGGGAGGTCCTGGCTTTTCCTGGAGGTGAATTTAGGCAGAAAGTGACACCAAGATGGAAATTACATATCTCTCTAGGGCTCAGTCTTACAAAACTAATTTGTGTTTGCCCAAAATAAAAGTCTCTTATTAATGTGTTTTGTTGTCTACACCAAGGAAATGATCCAGATAGTTCTCAACCTGAATTATATTTTTAGCCTTTATTACCTCTAGAGCCAAGAATTCCGTAAGTTTACTGCACACAGTGTAAAGTAATACTTTTACTTCTTCTAAGATAGTATTCTCTAAGTGTTGGTTCTAGAATTCTGAGGCTCTGGACTTTGATGATTCCATCACCACTTTTCTGGATTTATAATTATATGTGGGTTTCCTTCAATATTTCCTTCCATCTTGAGCTTCTGGGTTTGAAAATCTTATTTATTATCATTATTTGACACTGTTTCTATTCATGGGTGCAGATATGACTGTGAAGACAGATGCCTGGCCAACAGTTCTTCTTGTAGGGTATTCAGAAAAGAGCTGCTTTTATTTGTAGCTATCATTAATAACAAATGCCTCTGTTTCAGGTTCTGTTTCTTCACTCACTATTTTCTCTGCCTAAGCCCCCCATGTCTCATGTCCAAATTTCCTATCCAGGTAGGATCTTTCCCTTTTGTACTGAATTTTGGCACTTTGTCTAATACTGTATTTATCTTACTGAAGCATTTATTTAATGCACTGTCAGTTGTTCTCTCTCCCAGGGGCAGATCAATAGGGGGATTTACATCTTATGAATCTTCCAAGTAGATATGGGAAGTAAGTAGTTGGATATTGAGTTCTGGAGCTCAGAGGAGAAATCACAGGTAAAGATAAAGTTGGAATCATCAACATTAGATGGTATTGAAGCCATGGGAATGGATAAGATACTCCAAGAAGATAACATAGAAGGGGAGAGGGAAATGTTGGTATAGTTCAGCTCATAATAACATTTCAATTCTGCACATCTAATGTTCTGCTCATCTTTTGGTCCTTCTTTTTTATTCATATCTTTCCTTGCACAGCCTTTCATTTTCTGGTACCAAATTTCTTAGTCACTCTCAATTTTTGATTTTTAAATTTGGTTGGTAGTTTCTTTCTTGGTAATTATGATTAATTGAAAATGTTGTCCAGAAATTCTTTCCTTCCTCCTTGGGAGTCAGTTAGTACCTATGCCTTTCCAAGAGTCACTCTGGTCCCTCCCACCACTGCTTCTTTCCTTACTTGGTTCAGAAGACCAGAAGAGAGTTGAACAAGAGTCACTTAATATCTCAGGATTAGCCAAAGTAATAAGGCCCTAGTCTAAGGCAAATATTTCTCAGGACCATGGTCAGCAGCTCACATGTTCTGATTTCCTCTCTCCTCCCTAATTTTTAGTCCTTGCTATACCTGTGAATCTCCATCTTCAGCTCCTGGTCTCAGTTACTGTTTCTGCCTTCCTAGGGCAAACAAATAGTGTCTCTCTGGATAAACTGTGTTTCTCCAAGTTTTCTACCCTGCTCTTATTCCACTATAATGCCTTCCTTCATCTGCATCAAAAGTCCGGGTGAAAGTTGAACATGA
This sequence comes from Lontra canadensis, assembly GCF_010015895.1. NCBI lineage: Eukaryota > Metazoa > Chordata > Mammalia > Carnivora > Mustelidae > Lontra > Lontra canadensis. Next base: position 11,437,209 of record NW_022631049.1, on the reverse strand, counting down.
GTTACTCCTAACACAATAGTTTGTCAAATTGAGAAAACTTTATTTAAGGACACATATGTAACTTCTATGATAAGTTCAAGTTTTAGCCAGGAGAAAGTAGTTCTACTGTATCTCCCAGTCGGTCTTCAGTTTGCAGGACAGAGAAATGGGCAAAGACTCTTAGAGAAGAATAGCCATTGAGATTGCCAGGGAGGGGGAAAAGTTTTTGGATCTCATTTTACCAAGTTATTTACCAAGGAAGAATCATATGCCAACCACAAATGAAATATGAAAAGAACACTTAGGAGGGTTAAGAAACTCAAGAAAGATAATGTGAGATCTGTAGCAGATTCTGCAAACAGTTATTCTTAGCTTCACTCGGTTAGGGATGGAGCCTGGTATCATCCTGAGGTCCCTAAGAACATTTAGAATTCCTTGAGCATGAGCTATGTGGTGCCTCAGAGGACACATTCAGCAATAGCTTCAGCTCGGAAGCTGGTGGAAGATGCCCAGCTGCTTCTAAGATTGTCTTAATGTGGTATGATGTTTAAGGTTGGGTTTAGTGTTTGTGTGAAGAGAGATGTTGACTCTGCTAAGTGACTTATAAATGTGTGCATGCTGTCATTCGTATGCCTCTGGAGATACCCTTGTGAATTTACAGAAATTTCTTAATGACTATCTCGAAGAGATTTGATCAGAATTATGAGTCAAAGATTTGATTGCATGATAGCTTCTTGCTTTATTCCTACACCCTAAATTAGAATATATTCTGGTCTATTTTCAATATGTTGCTAGTTTGTGTGTGTGGATTGTGTGTGTGTTAATTTTTTTTTTAAGATTTTATTTATTTATTTGACAGACAGAGATCACAAGTAGGCAGAGAGAGAGGAAGGGAAGCAGGCTCCCCTCTGAGCAGAGAGCCCGATGTGGGGCTCAATCCCAGGACCCTGGGATCATGACCTGAGCCGAAGGCAGAGGCTTTAACCCACTGAGCCACCCAGGTGCCCCTGTGTGTGTTAATTTTGATGATAAAATAAGAATGCCTATTTTCAGTTTGATGGAAAAGGCCAGCTAGACCTCTGGGAAAAAGCTACTTAAACTCACTTAGTAAAAACAAATTCTTATCAACTGTAGTTGAAGGGTGGGGAAGGATAAAAAGAAATCTCTGGAGTCAGTAGGATTGACCAACAAGCTTAAAATCATTGCCCCTATTAACTACTGAGATCTCATAAGATTTCATGGAGGTGACTGGTTCATGTAGCCCTAGATTCTGACACTGCATTGTTGGTGGCTTATGTCAGTTCCTGCTTGCCACACTCCTGCTCAGCTGGGCTGCAACTTTCATTCTGTGGGTGTAGTCTAGCCCTATAATTGATCATAGCCAGTAAGAGTCAGCTTTGGAATTCTATCATAGGGAAATTCCACCCATAGACAATGCCTAGGTTTAATCTGCTAATTGAAGGGATAATCCTTTACAAATCTAAAGGCACTGACAGGGGGTGGGGGAGTGGGGGGTGGGGGGGGAGCTGCAACCTTTTTTCCTAATTATCCTGTGTGGGGAAACTTGTGTCCTACTTTCAAGTTTGTCTATCATAGCAGTCTCAGTATACCTCACAGCCAAGCCAGCCCAAGATATGCCACCAACATATTTGAAATAGTATGTTCTTACTTGTAAGTTTTTCTGTATTGCTGATAGATTTCATTGGTAAGGTATGTTACAGGCTAAACTATGGTCTCCTTGAAGTTTCCATAGACCGTTTAAGGTGGAGGGAAAAAATTCCTGGTAGCATTATGTTATTCAGTCTTTTCTACATCACCAGCTTCACCTGCTTGGTTGACAGTTTCCATCAGCATATAAATATTTCTCTAAGACCTCCCCTGTTGAAAAACTTTCCTTTGACTCCACTTTTCTGCTTCCTTGAATAGCTGAACTTTTGGAATGCGTTATCTATACTCACAGTCTTTCTTTAGTTCTTTTTTTTTTTTTTTAAGATTTTATTTATTTATTTGACAGAGAGACACAGTGAGAGAGAGAACACAAGCAAGAGGAATGGGAGAGGGAGAAGCAGGCTTCCCGCAGAGTGGGGAGCCCGATGCGGGACTCCATGCGGAGCTTGATCCCAGGACCTTGGTAAAGCGACCTGAGCTGAAGGCATATGCTTAATGACTGAGCCACCCAGGGCCCACTCTTTCTTTACTTCTTATCTGTACTTCCACTCTAGACATGTTTATGTGCCAGCACTCCATGAAGACTGGTTTCCTTTCACTAAAACTGATCTCCTTAAAGAGCATCCCTGTCTTCTGTGTTGCCAATCCAGAGGGCTGTTCTCTGCCTTCATCTGATTTACCCTTTGGGCAGTATCAGCCACTCTAGTTGTTAGTTGGTTGAACATTCTCTCCATCTACCAGCATTTTCAACTCTTGGCTTCCAAAGCACTGGACTCCCCCGGTTTTCCTCCACATCCCTGGCTGTTCTTTCTCAGCCTCTTCTTCTGGTTACTCCTCCCGTACTTAATTTCCAAATGTTGGCACACCTTGGAGTTCAGTCCAAAGCTTTTTTTTTTCCCCCCCTTTCTACTTACCCCTTTTTCCAAGGTTTTAATATATTCCCTGGCTAGGTCTGACTTAGACCTATGCCCTGTGCTCCTTACATATCCAGTTATCTGCCATTTTTTTTCCCATTAGAATATCTGACTTTTAAATTTAAAGTGTTCAAAATGGAGGAGTTTCTCTGTCTCACAAACCTAATGTTCCTCTAATATTAAACCTCCTGGTAAATGGAATCACCACACTCTCAGTTGCTCAAGCCAAAAGTATGGAAGTTATGCTTGATTTTCCTCTTTCCTTCTGCTCTCCCCAGGTTAATCAACAAATCTTGACTCTACATTCAAATTGATTCAAAATCTGTCTACCTCTTTCCATTTGCATTATTACTACAAAGGTCTAAGTCATGAGTATTTCAACATTTTGTTGAGTGAATGAATGGTTGAATAAATGAATGAGAAATTATCTCTGGAAATGATACTATTGTAGAGCTTTTTCAACATCACTTTGCTTTTACTCTGCTCAACGATTTTTCTCCCACGCCTGTCACTGATTTCCAAGCAAGAAAGAGCAAAGTATTAAATGCCCAAGCATCACATTTTGTATAAAGCTTGAAAGCACTATATTCAGAAAAAGTTGGCAAACATAAGCTCTCAAGTCCAATTAAATTCTGGCATAGTGAAAGTACTAATGGAGACAATGGACTACAGTTGATATCTGGACAGGGAGTTTCTGACCATTTGTATTATGGGTATCTATTAATAAGCAGGCAGTTCTTGGAGAACGAGACATAGCAAATAAAATTTAGTAGATTGAGGAAGACCGACTCTTTGGCTAACCTGGATTCAGTCTCTTTATTATGAGGAATATTGATCATAAAATCTGATTTGATTCAGCAAGTCGCATCATTAAGGAGTAGCCTTGTAAATATCTCTAGACACCCAATCCTACGTAAGATAAATTAGGCTCCTGCTATAAAACTCCCTAAGGTGAGCAAATACTGAGTAAGGATTGTGATCTGCTTCCTTACTATAGGCCAGTAAATGCAATTCAGTCAAGAGCATGTCCACACTATTATATTGTATCCAAATCTACGTTTTTTTTTTTTTTTTGGTTATTGGAAACATGTATCTTTAATTAGAGTGTCACTCATTGAGGGCAGAGAATATATTCTATTCACCATCGTATGTGTCTTATTATTTGCATGTTCCATGAAGACAGAGTTTGAGATATGCCCAAGTCTTCTACTGTCTTCACGAAGAATATTACAAGAAAATCTGTGTTTTCTCCTGTCTGTGGGCATAGGAAGTGAGGTTCTGAAAGATCTCCCCAGGCATCAAAGGCCTTGAGTGCCCCGCTAAGGAAGGAATCACTGAAGAACGTGGCCTGATACTAAGATTTGGGGGCGTCCCCCATCCTCAGTATCTCCCCAGCCACGCCCCACCCCTCAGAAACCACAGGAGTCTTTGCCCAATGTGAGTGATTAGCCTCAGGCTCCTCAAATATTATTCTATAAAATATGAAACATGTAATTGATTTATGTTCTTCCATAACAACCACATGTGATGGCAGGATATAAATTGTGATAGAAATAACTGTGAAGCCTAGGAATCCCTGATGCTAAGAATGTCCTTTAGCCAAAACGAGGCGCATAAAGGAATGAAGGTTTGTATGTGATTGCCCAGATATCACAAGATGTCTCAGAAATTGCAAAGCTCTGTGAGGAATAGTTGAGCAAATTCCCAGGATAGAGCACTGTTGTTACTGATGCATTTCTAATAATCAGGCTATTGTTTAAAGAGAAGAAAATTCATGCTGTCTCAGGTTCTTTGCAGATGGTAGTTGGCCCAGCCACACATGACAAAGCTCTCTGAGGTTATTTGGCCAATAGAAAATATAACTCCTGCGAACTCCGTGATAAATTTATTCCATAAATTAAAGTTACTGAGTTTTTCCTACTGTTTCAGTTGACCCACACCATGCACCAAATCTACATTTTGATTCTGGATACTCACAGCATTGTCATTGTAGTACAGTTATCTAACCCAAAGGAATTTGATCAAAATGATGCTACCAATTTGACATTCTTCTGTTTAAAAAAAATATATTTCTTAATTAATATGCAGTAAAATTGACTTTTTTTGTATGTATAGTTCTGTGGATTTTTAACCCATGTAAAATGTGCACCCCCACAATCAGGGTAGAGATGGGTGTACCACCCAAAAACATTCTATTGTATCACTCCCTTTTAGTCACATCCTTCCCTCACCCCAACCCCTGAGAATCACTGATGCCTTCTCCATCATGATAGTTTCGTCTCTTTGAGAATGTCACATCAATGGATTATAGAGAACACAGTCTTTTGACACTGACTTCCTGCACTTAGCACAATGCCTTTGAGATTTATCCAGTTTTTTGCATGCGTCAGCAGTTTATTCCTCCGTACTGTTGAGTGTACTCTGTTGTATGGATGTATCACTCGTAACTCTTTTGGCCGATTGCACTGGCTAAGTTTCCTGATGTTGAATAGAACTAGTGAAAGTGGTTATCCTTGCCTTGTTCCCAGTATTAAGCATTCAGCTTCCATCAGTGAATACGATGTTAGCTGTAGGTTTTTTGCAGATGTCTTATATCAGGTTGAGGAAGTTCCCTTGTATTCTTACTTTGCTGAGAATTTTTATCATAATGGTTAATTTTTTCAAATGCTTTCCCCATATCAGTTGATACAATCATATGGTATTTCTTCTTTGGGATATTGACATGATGGATTACATGATTGAGTTTTAAACAGTAACTAACCTTACATTCCCTGGATAAATCTCCCTTGGTTGTGGTGTATTATTTTCTTTATGTACTACTGGATTCAATTTACTGATATTTTGTTGAGGAATTTTGCATCTATGTTCATGAAGAATATTGGTCCTTAATTTTCTTTTATTCTCATTGTCTGGATTTGGTATCAGGGTAATAGTCTCTGGCCTCATAAAAGGAGATGTGAAGTATTCTCTGCTTTTCTGTTTTCTGAAAGAGACTTATAGGATTCGCATGATTCCCTTTTAGATGTTTGGTAGAATTCACCTTGGAAGATATCAGAGACTGAAAAATTTTTTGGAAGGTGTTTAACTATTAATCAATTCTTAATAGTTACAGGACTGCTCAGATTGTTCTATTTCATCTTGAATGATTTTTGTTAATTTGTGTTTTGGGGGAAATTTGTGCATTTCATCTCAGTTGTCAAATTTGTAGGCATAATTTATACTATTCCCTTATTATCCTTTTGATGTATGTGTGTCTGTGGTGATATCCTCTCATTCTTGATATTGGTAATTTGTGTCTTGCTTTTTTTCTTCATGTCTTGCTATAGATTTATCAATTTTACTTATCTTTTCAAAAAATAAGCTATTTGTTTCACTAATTTTCTCTTTTATTTGTTTGTTTTAATTTCGTTTATTACTACTCTTTATTATTTCTTTCCTTTGGCCTGCTATTGGTTTCATTATGTTATTCTTTTCAAGTTACTTAAGGCAGGACCTCAGATTATCATTTGAAACCTTTATTTTCTCCTAATCTTTTTTTTTTTTTTTAAGATTTTGCTTATTTATTTGAGAGAGAGAGTGCATGCATGAGCTAGTGAGAGCATGAGCAGAGGAAGAATAGAGGGAGAGGGAGAAGCGGGCTTACTGCTGAGCAAGAAGACTGATGGGAGTCTCTATCCCAGGACCCCCAGATCATGACCTGAGACAAAGGCAGACTGTTTAACTGACTGAGCCACCCAGGTGCTCCCAATATAAGCTTTTAATGCTGTAAATTTCCCTGTAGCACTGCCTTAAAAGCATCCTACAGATTTTGATGTTTTATTTTCACTTTTATTCAGTGTAAGTTTTAAAAAAAATATCTCCTTGAGTCTTCCTCTTTGAACCATGGATTGATTATTTACAAATGTGTTTAATTTGCAAGTGTTTGGAGGATTTTTCTACTATCTTTCTATTACTAATTTCTAGTTTAATCCTGTTATGGTCAGAGAACTTACATACATTATTTCAATTCTTCTAAATTTGTTAAAGTTTATTTCTAAATAAATGGTAAATATTCAATGTGCATATGGGGAAAATGTATATTTTATTGTCATTGTTTTCTAAATATTATTAGATTATTGTTTTTTAAGATTTTTACTTATTTATTTGACAGACAGAGATCACAAATAGGCAAAGAGGCAGGCAGAGAGAGACAGGGAAGCAGGCTCCCTGCTGAGCAGAGAGCCCAATACGGGGCTCAATCCTAGGACCCTGAGATCATGACCTGAGCTGAAGGCAGAGGCTTAACCCACTGAGCCACCCAGGTGCCCCATAAATATTATTAGATTTACTGATAGTGCTCCATACTCTATATTTTTACTGATTTTCTATCTACTAATTTTATCTATTACCTAGAGAGAAGTGTTGAAGTCTCCAAAGACAATTGTGGGTTTCTTCTATTTCTTCTTTCAGCTTTGTCAGTTTCTGCTTCTAGTATTTTGAGGTTGTATAGGCAACTGCACATACATTAAGAAATGTATGTCTTCTTGGTGAACTGACCCTTTTTATCATGATATTATGTCCCTCCTTATCTCTGATAATTGTCTTTGAAGTTATTTTGTATGATATTAATATGGTTACATCATCACTTTTTTTTCATTAGTGTTCACATGGTATAACTTTTTTTTATACTTTGACTTTTAACCGACTTATTTTACTGTGTTTCAAGTGAGATTCTTATGCACAGTATATAGCTTGGTAGTTTTGTTTTTTCTTCTAACAATCTTTGTTTTTTTTAATTGGTATGTTTAGGTGATTTAAAATTAATGTAAATATTGATATGTTTGGATACAGGTCCACCGTTTTATGACTTGTTTTTATTTGTTTCCATGTCTTTTGTTCCTTTGTTTTTCCTTTCCTGCTTCTTTTGGGTTATTAGAATATCTTTAGTACTCCATTTTAACTCTATTTTATTTTATTTTTTTGTTTTATTTTTTAATTTTTTTTATTTCTTTTCAGCATAACAGTATTCATTGTTTTTGCACCACACCCAGTGCTCCATGCAATCTGTACTTTTCTAATACCCACCACCTGGTTCCCGCAACCTCTCACCCCCCACCCCCCCACCCCTTCAAAACCCTCAGATTGTTTTTCAGAGTCTATAGTCTCTCATGTTTCACCTCCCCTTCCAATTTCCCTCAACTCCCTTCTCCTCTCCATCTCCCCTTGTCCTCCATGCTATTTGTTATGCTCTAGAAATAAGTGAAATCATATGATAATTGACTCTCTCTGCTTGACTTGTTTCACTAAGAATAATCTCTTCCAGTCCCATCCATGTTGCTACAAAAGTTGGGTATTCATCTTTCTGATGGAGGCATAATATTCCATAGTGCATATGGACCACATCTTCTTTATCCATTCGTCCGTTGAAGCGCATCTTGGTTCTTTCCACAGTTTGGTGACCGTGGCCATTGCTGCTATGAACATTGGGGTAGAGATGGCCCTTCTTTTCACTACATCTGTATCTTTGGGGTAAATACCCAGTAGTGCAATTGCAGGGTCATAGGGAAGCTCTATTTTTAATTTCTTGAGGAATCTCCACACTGTTCTCCAAAGTGGCTGCACCAACTTGCATTCCCACCAACAGTATAAGAGGGTTCCCCTTTCTCCACATCCTCTCCAACACACATTATTTCCTGTCTTGCTAATTTTGGCCATTCTAACTGGTGTAAGGTGGTATCTCAATGTGGTTTTAATTTGAAACTCCCTGATGGCTAGTGATGATGAACATTTTTTTCATGTGTCTGATAGCCATTTGTATGTCTTCATTGGAGAAGTGTCTGTTCATATCTTCTGCCCATTTTTTTATATGATTGTCTGTTTTGTGTGTGTTGAGTTTGAAGAATTCTTTATAGATCCTGGATATCAACCTTTTGTCTGTACTGTCATCACCAAGACAGCATGGTACTGGCATAAAAACAGACACATAGACCAGTGGAACAGAGCAGAGAGCCCAGATATGGACCCTCAACTCTATGGGCAAATAATCTTCAACAAAACAGGAAAAAATATACAGTGGAAAAAAGACAGTCTCTTCAATAAATGGTGCTGGGAAAACTGGACAGCTATATGTAGAAGAAACTCGACCATTCTCTTATGCCGTACACAAAGATAAACTCAAAATGGATAAAAAACCTCAACATGAGACAGGAATCCATCAGAATCCTAGAGGAGAACATAGGTAGTAACCTTTTCGATATTAGCCACAGCAATTTCTTTCAAGATATGTCTCCAAAGGCAAAGGAAACAAAAGCGAAAATGAACTTTTGGGACTTCATCAAGATCAAAAGCTTCTGCACAGCAAAGGAAGCAGTCAAGAAAACAAAGAGGCAACCCACGGAATGGGAGAAGATATTTGCAAATGACAGTACAGACAAAAGGTTGATATTCAGGATCTATTTTTATTTTTGAAGATGACTTTGTGCTAGTTTTTGAAATCTTGTCACAGGAAATATTATTTATTGATGTTTAAAGAGTTTTGATTCCTTTTAGTTGAATGATGATGGTGATGATGATGATGATGATAATAATAATAATGGCAGCTATGATTTAATGGGCACCTGATATGTGCCCTTTTCATACCTAATCTATAATCTTTATAACAATGTTCCATGGTTAAGTAACTTTTTTCATTTTATAGCTAAATCAAATTGAGAATTACAGGAGTCTTAATGTCTCACTCAAAGTCACCTTGATGGTAAGGAGGGGAGTCAGTAGGCCAGTCCCCATCTAACTCCAAAGGCTATGTTCTTTCCAGTGCAACTTTCACAGATTTGGCATATGTGACTTTAAGATACAGGATTTTGCTAATTCTCATGGCAATGAAATTTTATGATTGGTAAAATGATCGATGTGAAACTAATTTTGTGTTATGGCAGATAATCCATCCTCCCTCAGCTGCATGCCTTGCGTGGGAAAGTCTTTTCCCTCCCTGTGACCAGGAAACTCATGGGTCACAAAACTTTAGTTAAGGTCCCCTGACAATTTGTCTCCAGCTATAAATAACATCACACTTCTAGTTTGGATGTACTACATGTAGTTTAGTTATACTCTATCGTTCTCCCTTTCTTTTGCTCCAGATAGTTTATCCCAGCGTCTCTTGAGCGTTATTGTTATATTGGATTATATATTGATACAGTGATCTATTGTTCCCATTTTTATTGGCTCATAAAGCTTCATAAAAAGCAGATGGTATATATTTGCTTTTGATGTTAAGGCCTAGGACCCTGCCAATGGATGTTTTACAGCGTCTGCTGTATTTATCAAGTAAACAGTGTTACCAAGAATCACGCACTTGCTCTTTATGCTGCGTATTCAAACTCCAAGAGATGCTATAACTACACACCCTGTAAGTTTTGCATTGTCCTGGAACTCTGGGTTAGGTAGTAGAGATGGTCCATTAAGTCACTTAGATACCATGCATCAATTTTATTTCACTGGTGATAATCAAGAGATGGTCCATTTATCATGAAGCATACATTTTGATGTGATTATCTGAATGTGTTCTGCCCTATTTAAAAACAGTGTTTTAGATGATAACAAAGGGAAAGGAAACAAGCATTTGTTGAGTATGTACTACATAGTGTTGCTTTAATGTATTATCTTCAGTAATCTTCTCAATAAGTCTGAAATGTAGATATATTTTTACATATTACTTCACAGATATGTCATTTGTACAACAGAGATTAAGTAATTTTATACAAGGCCATATAAAGTTAGAATTGGGGAACTGACATACAGTTTAAATTGTAAGACTCCAAATTCCATAAACATTCTGGTAGGGAAAGTATCTGCTTTACCATCTTTTCCCCATGCTGATTGTCACTAATCAGATATCTCCAGAAAAATTCTGCCTTTTCCATTATTTTAGATCTGATTAGTAGTTTTATTCCTACTCAGTAAATATAATAACCAGCAAAAAGCAGGGTAATGTAATGATTAATAGCACAGACTTTAGAGTCAGACTATCTGGGTTCAGACTCTGGTTCTGCTATTTATTAACTGTATAATTTTGAGCAAATTACTTTACCTGTGCCTCAGTTTTCTCCTTCAATAATAATAATACATACCTCAGAGGCTTGTTATGAGTACTAAATGAGTTAATCTTTTGAAAGATCTTAGAAAAGTGCATAGTACATTATAAGTACTACACACATATGCTTGCCAAATAAGTAACATTTATTTGTCATTTATTATGTATTTGATACTTTGCTAAGCACTCTGGATATAATACCAAATATATGGAAGGTACAATTATTGTCTCCATTTTATGAGTGAGGATGCCAGGGCTTAGAATGGATAACAGCTTGTCCAAGACCATATCAATGGTAAGTTCATTGTGGAAAACTAAACAGAATATAGGAGAAGAGAATAAAACTCATCCATAATTCTTTTACATAGGGAGTATTTTGGTTACATTGGGAGTATTTTCATTTGGAGTATTTTCCTTATTCTACCTTTCACCGTAGATTATTGAAGTCGTATTGAACATACAATATTCCATTTTTGTTTTGTTCCTTGACATTATATTAAACATTTTCATCTTAACATATCATTGATGGTTTTTCATTGTTGTTGTTAACATTGTTAGTGGTTGTACAATATTCCATCATTTAGATGATATTTTATTTAATCCCTCTTTAGATGATAGATATAAAGTTATTTCAGGCTTTCATGCTAATACATAATATTACAATGAATATCTTTGCATTTGGATTTTTTCATAGGATATATTTCTGGGCTTGGAATTACTATCTACCTTCTATCTCTATGGATTTACCTATTCTGGATACTTCATATAAATGGAATCATGAAATGTTTGTCCTTTTGTGTCTGGCTTCTTTCACTTAGTATAATGATCAGATATTTTTAATGTCTCTTAAATGTACAAATAAGCTAATATTTTTAAAGGAACTTATTAAACACTATAAGCAAAAATACAGATAAAATATAAAAAGAGAACAGTCAAGTTACCCAGATACAGTTTTTTTAAATGAGATTTTTTATTTTGAGATAATTATCGTTTAGCATATATTAAGAAATACTGTAGAGAGATCCTGTGTAAACTTTACTCTACTTCTCCTATGGGAACATCTTAAAACCTGTACTACGTTGTTATAACCAGGATGTCTCATTGATACAGTCAAGGTGAAGAACATTACTCTCACTACAGCAATCCCTCCTATTGTCCTTTCATAGTCATAATACCTCCCCCCAACTCCCATCCCTGACTTTTGGCAATTACTAACCTGCTCTCCAAGTCTATAGCTTCATTATTTCAAGAATGTTGTATAAATAAAATCATAAAAGGTTTGACTTTTTCCACTCAGTATAATTCCCTGGAGAGTCATTGAAAGCTGTGTGTGCCAGTAGTTCATTCTTTTATTTCAGGCATAGATGTACCGCAGTTTAACCACTCACCCATTGAAAGGCATCTGGATTGTTCCCAGTTTGGGGCTATTACAAATAAAGCTATTATAAAATTTGTGTATAGCTTTTGATGTAAACATAAGTTATAAGCTTTCATTCTCTGGGGAAAATACCTAAGTGTGCAGTTGCTGGGTTGTATATGGTAGTTGCATATTAAGTTTTATATAAAACTGCCTGTTTTCAACGTGACTGTTTTATTTTTCACTCTCAGAAGCAATGTGTGGATGATCTAGGTTTTCTCATCCTCACCAACATTTGGTACTGTTACAGTTTTTCATTTTAGCCATTCTGAAAGGTGTGTAGTGATACCTCATTGTGGTTTTAATTTGCATTGCCCTAATGACTAATGTTGTTGAACGTCTTTTCATGTGCTTATGTGCCATCTCATACATCCTCTTTGAAGACAGGTTGTTTGTGTCTTTTGCTGATTTCCTAATTAGATTGTTTTTTAATGTTGAGTTTTTATATATTCTAGATTCTGATCCTTGTTGGTTATGTGCTTTGCAAGTCTTTTCTCTTAGTCTATGGCTTGTCTTTTCATCTTCTTAAGAGGGTCTTTTGTAGAGTAAATTTTTTATTTTATTTTTTTATTTTAACTCTGATCTTTAAGATTTATTAATTTTTTTGAGAGAGTGAACACACGTGCACGAGTGGGGGGAGGGGCAGAGGGTGAGAATTTTTTAAGCAGACTCCCTGCTGACTAGGGAGCCTGATGTAGAGCTCAATCCCATGTCCCATGAGATCATGACCTGAGCCAAAACCAAGAGTTAGACACTTAAACCTACTGAGGCACCTAGGCACCCAGATCAAAATTTTTATTTTTGATGAGATCATATTTATCAGTTTTTTCTTCTATGGATTATGTTTTTGTTGTCAAGTATAAGAATCATTTGCTTGGCCCTAGATCCCAAAGTTTTTCTCCTATTATTTTCTAAAAGTTTTGTAGTTTCCCCTGCCTCCCTGAGCTACCCCCCACCCCCACTTCCTGCCCAAGCCCTATGGTCTTTTGATAATGACTGGAAACCTACTGGACAAATTCTAAAAGAACTATAATATTTCATTTTATATTTTATATTTAAGTCTGTGATTCATTTTGAGTTAATTTTTGTATAAGATAAAAGATTTAAGTGAAGGTGTTTTTTTCTTTGTTCTGTTTTGTTTTTTGACTGTGAAGTTGGAATGATATCTCCTATTTAATTCTTTTTTTTACTTTTAAAGATTTTATTTATTTATTTGACAGAGAGAGATCACAAGTAAGCAGAGAGGCAGGCAGAGAGAGGCAGGGAAGCAGGCTCCCCGCTGAGCAGAGAGCCTGACGTGGGGCTTGATCCCAGGACCCCAGGATCATGACCCGAGTTTTGGGCAGAGGCTTTAACCCACTGAGCCACCCAGGCTCCCCTCCCATTTAGTTCTTTTTCAAAATTGTTTTAGCTATTCAAGTTTCTTTGCCTTTTCATATAAATTTTGGAATAATGTTGTCTGTATCTACAATGTATCTTGTTGAAGAGTTTTGATACGGATTGCATAAAACTGTATGTCAATTTTGTGGACAATTAATATCTTTCTTATTTGGAGTCTTTCTTTTTAAAAAATTTTTAATTCCCATATAGTTCACATACAATGTTATATTAGTTTCAGGTATACAATATAGTGATTCAACAATCCCGCACATTACTCATTGTTCATCATAAGTGTACTCTTTTTTTTAAGTTAACATATAATGTATTATTTGTCCTAGCGGTACAGGTCTGTGAATCATCAGGCTTATACATTTCACAGCACTCACCACAGCACATACCCTCCCCAATGTTCATAACCCAGCCACCCTATTCCTACCTCCCCACCCCCCAGCAACCTTCAGTTTGTTTGGTGAGAGTAAGAGTCTCTTATGGTTTGTCTCCCTCCCTATACCATCTTTTTTCATTTTTTTTTCTTTCCCTACTCCCCACATTCCCCACCTTGCCTCTCAAATTCCTCATATCAGAGAGATCATATGATAATTGTCTTTCTCTGATTGACTTATTTCACTCAGCACAGTACCCTCTAGTTCCATTCACATTGCTGCAAATGCTAAAATTTCATTTTGATGGCTGCATAGTATTCCAGTGTGTGTGTGTGTGTGTGTGTGTGTGTGTGTGTGTGTGTGTATACACACCACTTCTTCTTTATCCATCCATCTGCTGATAGACATTTATGTTCTTTCCAGTTTGACTATAGTGGACATTGCTGCTATAAACATGCAGGTGTACTTGCCCTTTCAGATCACTACATTTTATCTTTAGGGTAAATATCTAGTAGTGTGAATGCTGGGTTGTGGGGTAGCTCTATTTTCAACTTTTTGAGGAACCTCCATACTGTTTTCCAGAGTGGCTGCACCAGCCTGCATTCCCAGCAACAGTGTAGGAGGGTTCCCCTTTCTCTGCATCCTTGCTAACATCTGTCATTTCCTGACTTGTTAATTGTAGCCATTCTGACTGGTGTGAGGTGGTATCTCATTGTGGTTTTGATTTGTATTTCCATGATGCCAAGTGATGTGGAGCATTTTTTCATGTATTTGTCGGCCACCTGCATGTCTTCTTTGCAGAAATGTCCTCTGTGCATTTCTTGATTGGATTACTTGTTCTTTGGGTATTGAGTTTGGTGAGTTCTTTATAGATTTTGGATATTAGCCCTTTATCTGATATGTCATTTGCAAATATCTTCTCCCATTCTGTCAGTTGTCTTTTGGTTTTGTTGACTGTTTCCTTTGCTGTGCACAAGCTTCTGATCCTGATGAAGTCCCAATAGTTCATTTTTGCCCTTGCTTCCCTTGCCTTTGGCAAAGTTTCTAGGAAGAAGTCGCTGCAGCTGAGGTTGAAGAGGTTACTGCCTGTATTCTCCTCAAGGATTTTGATGGATTCCTGTCTCACATTGAAGTCTTTCATCCATTTTGAGTCTATTTTTGTGTGTGGTATAAGGAAATGGCCCAGTTTCATTTTTCTGCATGCGGCTGTCCAGTTTTCCCAACACCATTTGTTGAAGAGACTGTCTTTTTTCCATTGGACATTCTTTCCTGCTTTGTAGATCAGTTGACCATAGAGTCAAGGGTCCATTTCTGGGCTCTCTATTCTGTTCCATTGGTCTGTGTGTCTGTTTTTATGTCAGTACCATACTGTCTTGATGATGACAGCTTTGTAATAGGTCTTGAAGTCTGGAATTGTGATGCCACCAACTTTGGCTTTGTTTCTCAACATTCCTCTGGCTATTTGGGGGCTTTTCTGGTTTCATATAAATTTTAGGATTATTTGTTCTATTTCTTTGAAAAAAATTGATGGTAGTTTGATAGGGATTGTCTTAAACATGTAGATTACTTTAGGTAGCATAGAGATTTTCACCATATTTGTTCTTCCAATCCATGAGCATGAACCATTTTTCCATTTCTTTGCATCTTCCTCAATTTCTTTCATGAGTACTTTATAGTTTTCTGAGTGCAGATTCTTTGCCTCTTTTGCTAGGTTTATTCTTAGGTATCTTATGGTTTTGGGTGCAATTGTAAGTGGGATTGACCCCTTAATTTCTCTTTCTTCTGTCTTGTTGTTGGTGTAGAGGAATGCAACTGATTTCTGTGCATTGATTTTATATCCAGACACTTTACTGAATTCCTGTATGAGTTCTAGCAGTTTTGGAGTGGAGTCTTTTGGGTTTTCTGCATAAAGTATCATATCATTTGCATCATCATTATGTAATGTTTCATCCAAATAATTTTTGTATTTTGAAAAAATGTTAAATAGAGTGATAGTTTGACTTCTTATTTGCCAATTTGGATGCCTTTAATTTCTTTTAGTTGTCTGATTGCTGACACTAGGACTTCTAGTACTATGTTGAATAGCAGTGGTGATAATGGACATCCCTGCCATGTTCCTGAGCTTAGGGGAAAAGCTCTCAGTTTTTCCCCATTGAGAATGATATTCACTATGGGTTTTTCATAGATGGCTTTGATGATATTGAGGCATGTACCCTCTGTCCCTACACTTTGAAGAGTTTTCATCAAGAAAGCATGCTGTATGTTGTCAAATGTTTTTTCTGTATCTATTGAGAGGATTGTATGGTTCTTGTTCTTTTATTAATGTATTGATCATACTGATTGATTTGTAGATGTTCCAACCTTGCAGCCCAGGAATAAATCCCACTTAGTCTTGGTGGATAATGCTTTTAATGTACTGTTGGATCCTGTTGGCTAGTATTTTGGTGAGAATTTTTGCATCCATGTTCATCAGGGACATTGGTTTGTAATTCTCCTTTTTGATGCGGTCTTGGTCTGGTTTTGAGATCAAAGTAATGCTGGTCTCATAAAATGAGTTTGGAAGTTTTCCTTCCATTTCTATTTCTAGGAACAGTTTCAGGAGAATAGGTATTAATTCTTTAAATGTTTGGTAGAATTCCCCTGGGAAACCATCTGGCCCTGGGCTTTTGTTTTCTTGGGAGATTTTTGATGACTGCTTCAATCCCCTTACTGGTTATGGGTCTGTTCAGGTTCTCTATTTCTTCCTGGTTCAGTTTAGGTAGATTATATGTCTCTAGAAATGCCTCCATTTCTTCCAGATTATCAAATTTGCTGGTGTTTAGTTGCTCATAGTACGATCTTATAATTATTTGTATTTCTTTGGTGTTGGTTGTGATCTCTCCTCTTTCATTCATGATTTTATTAATTTGCATCCTTTCTCTTTTCTTTTTGATAAGTCTGGCCAGGGAGTTATCAATCTTATTAATTCTTTCAAGGAACCAGCTCCTAGTTTCGTTGATCTGTTCTACTATTCTTTTAGTTTCTATTTCATTGATTTCTGCTTTTATCTTTATTATTTCTCTTTTCCTGCTGGGGTTAGGCTTTCTTTGCTGTTCTTTCTCCAGCTCCTTTAGGTGTAGGGTTAGGTTGTATACTTGAAATCTATCTTGTTCCTTGAGAAAGGTTTCTATTGCTATATACTTCCCTCTCAGGACTGCTTTTGCTGTGTCCCAAATATTTTGAACAGTTGTGTTTTCATTTCCATTTACTTCCATGAATTTTTAAAATTTCTTCTTTAATTTCCTGGTTGACCCATTCATAATTTGTTAGGATGCTCTTTAGCCTCCATTCATTTGAGTTCTTTGCAACTTTCCTCTTGTGATTGAGTTCTAGCTTCAGAACATTGTAGTCTGAAAATATGCAGGGAATGATCCCAATCTTTTGGTGCCAGTTGAGACCTGATTTGTGGCCCAGGATGTGATCTAATCTGGAGAATGTTCCATGTGCAGTAGAGAAGAATGTGTATTCAGTTGCTTTGGGATGGAATGTCCTGAATATATCTGTGATGTCCATCTGGTCCACTGTGTCATTTAAGGCCTTTATTTCCTTGTTGATCTTTGCTTAAATGATCTATCCATTTCAGTGAGGAGGGGTGTTAAAGTCCCCTACTATGATTGTATTATTGTCGATGTGTTTCTTTGATTTTGTTATTAATTGGTTTATATGATTGGCTGCTCTTATGATAGGGGCATAGATATTTAAAATTGTTAGATCTTCTTGTTGGACAGACACTTTAAGTATGTTGTAGTGTCCTTCCTCATCTCTTATTATAGTCTTTGGCTTAAAATCTAATTTATTCGATATAAGGATTGCCACCCCAGCTTTCTTTTGATGTCCATTAGCATGGTAAATTGTTTTCCACCCCTTCACTTTAAATCTGGAGGTGTCTTTGGGTCTAAAATGAGTTTCTTGTAGACAGCATATCAGTGGGTCTTGTTTTTTTATCCATTCTGTTACCCTGTCTTTTGATTGGGTCATTTAGCCCATTTGCATTCAGGGTAACTATTGACAGATATGAATTTAGTACCACTGTATTGTCTGTAAGGTGACTGTTACTGTATATTGTCTCTGTTCCTTTCTGGTCTTTGTTACTTTTAGCCTACTTTTGCTTAGATGACCCCTTTCAATATTTCCCTTAGGGCTGGTTTGGTGTTTGCAAATTCTTTTAATTTTTGTTTGTCCTAGAAGCTTTTTATCTCTCCTTCTATTTTCAATGACAGCCTAGCTGGGTATAGTATTCTTGGCTGCATATTTTTCTCATTTAGTGCTCTGAATATATCATGCCAGTCCTTTCTGGCCTTCCAGGTCTCTGTGGATAGGTCTGCTGCCAATCTAATATTTCTACCACTGTATGTTACTGACCTCTTGTCCCAAGCTGCTTTCAGGATTTTCTCTTTGTCACTAAGACTTGTAAGTTTTACTATTAGATGACGGGGGGCAGACCTATTTTTATTGATTTTTGAGGTGGGTTCACTGTGCCTCCTGGATTTTGATGCTTGTTCCTATTGCCATATTAGGGAAATTCTCTACTATAATTTGCTCCAATATACCTTCTGCCCCTCTCTCTTGTTCTTTTTCTAGGTTCTCAATTATTCTAATATTGTTTTATCTTATGGTATCACTTATCTCCCAAATTCTCCCCTCGTGGTCCAGTAGCTGTTTGTCTCTCTTTTGCTCAGCTTCTTTATTCTCCATTGTTTGGTCCTCTATATCACTAATTCTCTCTTCTGTCTCATTTATCCTAGCAGTTAGAGCCTCCATTTTTTATTGTACCTCTTTTTTTATTTTATATATTATTTTTTTATTATATATTATATATAATATATAATATATATAATATATAATATATATATTATTTTTATTTTATATATTATTAAATATATATATATTTATATATTTTATATATATATTTATATATTAGCTTTTTTTATTTTAACTTGGTTAGTTTTTATTTCTTTTATTTCTCCAGAAAGAGACTTTATTTCTCTAGAAAGGGATTCTCTCATATTTTCCATGCCTTTTTCAAGTCCAGCTAGCACCTTGATAATCGTCATTCTGAACTCTAGTTCTGACATATTACTAATGTCTATATTGATTAGGTCCCTGGACATCAGTCCTGCTTCATGTTCCTTTTTATTTTTTTTGTGGTGGGTTTTACTTTCTTGTCATTTTTTCCAGGTAAGAATAGATGAATGAGAGAACAAAATAGTAAAATGGTGGCAAAGACCTCAGAAAAATACACATTAACCAAATTAGAAGAGGCCCAAAACCAGGGGAGAAGATAAGGGGAAAAATAAAAAGATGAAAAAAAAGTTTATATATATATTAATTTTGTATATATCTATTTTATATATATATATGAGTGACTGGTGAATAGAACAGAGCCACCTGCTTGATTTTGGGTGTATTCTGGTCTCTTGGAAGAAACTACATCCCAAAATTTTAAAGAAAGAAAAACATATATATACACAAAAATAAGGGTAAACACAATGAAGGAATGGAACATGATGTAAAGATGAAAATTTAAAAGGATTCTGAAAAAGGAATTAAGATGTTGGTTAGAAAAATAAAAAAGAGAGAAAGTGATCAGGCTGGAGACTAGAACAAAGTCATGTGCTAGATTTAGGGTATAGTTTGATCTATTAGAAGAAACTGTATCCCAAAATTTCAAAGGAAAAAAGCTATATGTATATAAAAAATAAGGTTAAATACAATGAAGGGATAGAATATTGCTATAAAATAATAAAGAAACTATACTTAGTCTGTAAATAAGTGTAGCTTTTAAAACCTTATCACTTTATATTGTGTAATGTTTCATCCAAATAATTTTTGTATTTTGAAAAAATGTTAAATAGTTTAATAGTGCTGTAATATTTTCCCAGAATAAAAAGAATATTGCTATAACAATGAAAATTTAAAAACATTTTTTAAAAAGGTATTGATAAAATAAGACAGCTAAAAAAACGTTAAAATAGGAAAGAGAAATTTTTAAAAAATAGAATAAGAAAAAAATAAAATTTAAAAAAGTTAACGTTGAAAGACCAAAGGATCATGAGAAAAAGCCATGAATTCTGCGTTGCTTTCCTCTAGCTCTGGAGTTCCACAGTCTCATTGATTGGTGAACTTTGTCTTGGCTGGATGTTCTTGCTGATCTTCTTGGGGAGGGGTCTCTTGCAGTGATTCTCAAATGTCTTTGCCTGAGGCAGAATTGCACCACCCTTGCCAGGGGCCAGGCTAAGTAATCTGATCAGGTTTGCTCTCAGTAGCTTTTGTTCCCTGAATGTTTTCTGTAGAGCTTTGGAGGATGGGAATGAGGATGGCAGCCTCTAAGTCTCTGGCCTGCAGTAGCCAAGAGCTTGGGGCCCCACTCCTCAGTGCTCCCTCAGAGAAAAGCAGTCACTCCCTCCTGTCTCCCTGGTCCCTGGCTGCACTCTGTGTTCACCCAGCCTGTGACCATGCTTTTCTATCTCTGGCACATGGCCCTGTTTGGAGTCTCCAAACCTAGCGGATTCCTGCTATGCATTCCTGCACCACTCCTCTTGGAGGAAGAAGGAGGGAGTCTCTCCAGATCTAACACTTGTGGGTCCCTGCTCAAAGAGCAGAGGTCCAACTGTGCCTAGGATCACAGTTTAAAGGAAGCCCAAGCTGAGAGTGCTTTCCTTGGCTCCGTCTCTCGGTTTCCCTGCTCTAATACTTGGGAGCTCTGCCACACTCAGACACCCCCGGTCTTTCTGTGACCCCATGGGTCCTGAGACTGTCCCTGTGAGGGCTCCACCCCTGCTTAGCCTCTGGAGTGATGTCCCTCAGTGGAGAAGACTTCTGAAAGTTCTGATTTTGTGCTCTGCTGCTCTACTGCATACTGGGAGCTGGCCCCTCCCCGCATGGTCTATCTTCCCGTCACTTGGGATTCACTTCTCCGCACGTCCTACCTTCCAAAAAGTGGTCAATTTTCTGTTCCTAGAATTGCTGCTCTTCTTCTCTTCTATCTTCTGTTTGTAGGCATTCAAAATGGTTTGCTAACTATCTAGCTGAACACCTGGGACCTGATGATATTTCAGTCTCCTACTCCTCCACCATCTTGCTTCCTCTCCCCATTAGTGTACTCTTAATCCCATTAGCATTTCTTGTAGGGTGGTTTAGTGATCATGAATTTTTTTAACTTTAATTTGTCTGGGAAACCTTTATCTCTCCTTCTATTTTGCATGATAGCTTTGTTGGGTATTCTTGGTTTCAGGTTTTTTTCTTTCAGCATTTTGAATATATCATGCCACTCTCTTCTGACCTGCAGAGTTTCTGCTGAAAAATCATCTGATAGCCTTGTGGGATTTCCCTTGTATGTAACCATGCTTTTTAAAATTCTCTCTTTATCACTACTTTTTGCTGTTTTAATTACTGTGTGTCTTGGTGTGGACCTCTTTGGGGTGATTTTGTTAGTGTCTCTCTGTGCTTCCTGGATCCGAATTCTGTTTCTATCCCCAGATTTGGGAAGTTTTCAGCTATTATTTCTTCCAATAAAATTTCTATCCCCCTTTTCCCTGTTTTCTCCTGTGATCCCTACGATGCAAATGTTATTATACTTGATGGTGTTACTGATTTCCTTAAGTCTATTTTCCATTTATTATTATTATTATTATTAATCTTTCTTGTTCATCTTGTTTTCCATTACTCTGTCCTCCAGGTCACTGATCCATTCTTCTGCTCCTTTTATCTACTTTGTATGCAATCTAGTGTATTTTTATTTTTAATTAAATTTAATTTTTTTTTGAGAGAGAGAGAGATTGCACATGTGGATGGAGTGAGGAGCAGAAAGACTCTTGGGCTCTGCACAGGGCTCAGTCCTTTGATCCTGAGATCATGACCT
This sequence comes from Lontra canadensis, assembly GCF_010015895.1. Classification (NCBI taxonomy): domain Eukaryota; kingdom Metazoa; phylum Chordata; class Mammalia; order Carnivora; family Mustelidae; genus Lontra; species Lontra canadensis. The sequence goes on along the minus strand of NW_022631049.1, from coordinate 11,415,500 downwards.
GAGCTAAAATTAAGAGTTAGACACTTAACCAGGTGAACCACCCGGTTTCCCTAATGTATTTTTAATTTCAGTTGCTGAGTTCTTCATCTCTCTTTTTTTAATGTTTCATATCTCTTTGTTGAGCATCTCATTGAGTTCCTTCACTCTTTCTCATGTCCAGTGAGTATCTTTATGATTATTACTTTAAATTCCCTATCAGGCATATTAATAATTTTTATTTCACTTAGGTCTCTTACTTTGATTTTTTTTTTTTTAAGATTTTATTTATTTGACAGACAGAGATCTCAAGTAGGTGGAGAGGCAGGCAGAGAGAGAGGATGAAGCAGGCTTCCTGCTCAGCAGAGAGCCTGATGTGGGGCTCAATCTGAGGACTCTGGGACCATGACCTGAGCTGAAGGCAGAGGCTTTAATCCACTGAGCCATCGAGGCACCCCTCTTACTTTGATTTTTGTCCTATTCGTTCACTTGGGACATATCCTTCTGTCTCCTTATTTTGTTTAACCCTCTATGTCTGTTTCTGTGTATTAGGAAATCCAACTACATTGCCTACTCTTAAAAGCAGTGGCCTTATGCAGAAGAGGTCCTGTAGTGCCCTAGAGTGCAGAGTCCCCTGTGCACCAGAACCTGGGGTTCCAGTGGTGTCTTGTGTGTTCTGTGCACCCTTTTGTTGTGGCTGAGTTGCTTTTGCCTTTAGTCCAGTTGTCTGCAATGGCTCTCTTTGCCTGTTGTGGGCAGGGTTCGGCCCCTGTGTTGTTTGTGGTCATTCTGGGGCTGCTCTGGGCTTGAGTTGAGTCAGGCCAGGCATTTTCAAGAGATGCAGTAGCATGGAACTGAAGGGTGCTTTTCCTATGTTGTCCCTGAGAATATTTTGTTGGTGAGTGGGTGATGGGGGCTGCAGTCAGACCTGATGTCTGTCCCCAGCCCATTGCTGGGCCTATAGTTAAGCAGAATGCTGTTATCCTCCCCTCTTCCTGAGGTGGTACTGGCCCCTGTCATGGCTGCTTGCACACTGCCAAACTCGTGGCACTTCTTTGGATGGGCTTTGGCCAAGGGTGTGTTGGAGGGAAATCCATAGGGAATGTGTGGGTGGGGCACATGGTTAAGAAGGTTTAAGCAGTTCTTCTGTGGAAGGAGACCTGGATCCACTTTAGAAAATTCCTGCCACAGGGATGGGGAGGCAGGTCTATAGGAGAGCGTGGGGCAAGGCATGCTGTTAGCAAGCAAGACAGAGAGTATTAATTCTAGCCTGGTTTCCATAGGTGTGCATATATCTAGGCTAGGATTGGAATAGAGAAATTATCCCTGTCAGTTCCTTTGTTCCTGGAGAAGTCTCCTAAAGATTCTTATCCCTCCAACTCGTACTCTGAGATTAGTAAATAACTCTCCCTCCCGTATTATGCCCCGGGTGTTTTTAAAAAACTGCTGCTTCTTTTGTTTTTAACCCTTTATTTTTTAAATTAAATTAAATTAAATTTTTTTCAGTGTTCCAGAATTCATTGTTCATGCACCACACCTAGTGCTCTGTGCAGTACATGCCCTCCTTAATACCCACCACCAGGCTCAACCAACCCCCCACCCAGCTCCCCTCCAGAACCCTCAGTTTGTTTCTCAGAGTCCAGAGTCTCTCATGGTTCATCTCCCCCTCTGATTTCCCCCAACTCACTTCTCCTCTCCATCTCCCAATGTCCTCTGTGTTTTCCTTATGCTCCACAAGTAAGTGAAACCATATGATAATTGACCCTCTCTGCTTGACTTATTTCACTCAACACAATCTCTTCCAGTCCCATCCATGTTGATACAAAAGTTGGGTATTCATCCTTTGTGATGGAGGCATAATACTGCATTGTATATATTGACCGGATCTTCTTTATCCATTTGTCTGTTGAAGGGCATCTTGGTTCTTTCCACAGTTTGGTGACTGTGGCCATTGCTGCTATGAACATTGGGGTAGAGATGGCCCTTCTTTTCACTACATCTGTATCTTTGGGGTAAATACCCAGTAGTGCAATTGTGTGGTCATAGGGTAGCTCTATTTTTAATTTCTTGAGGAATCTCCACAATGTTCTCCAAAGTGGCTGCACCAACTTGCATTCCCACCAACAGTGTAAGAGGGTTCCCCTTTCTCCATATCCTCTCCAACACTTGTTTCCTGTCCTGATAATTTTGGCCATTCTAACTGGTACAGATATGTATAGAAGAATGAAAGTCGACCATTCTCTTATACCATACACAAAGATAAATTCGAAATGGATAAAAGACCTCACTGTGAGGCAGGAATCTATCAAAATCCTAGAGCAGAACATAGGCAGTAACCTCTTCGACAAAAACTGCTGCTTCTATGCTATATCTCCCTGGTTCTTTAGGGGTGGGGACTCAGTTTCTTATTGCCCTTCATGCTCTTCAGAGCCCAGCCTGCTAATTTTTAAAGTGCTAGGCATTAAGACCCACTGGTTATAAAAATTTAGGAAATTGGGGTACCTGGGTGGCTCAGTGGGTTAAGCCTCTGCCTTCAGCTCAGGTCATGATCTCAGGGTCCTGGGATCGAGCCCCGCATTTGGCTCTCTGCTCAGTGGGGAGCCTGCCCTCCCCCCCACCCCGCTTACTTGTGATCTGTCTCTCTGTCATATAAATAAATAAAATCTTAAAAAATAAATTTTAGGAAATTAGGTCCCTCTGGTTTTCAAAGCCAAATGTTACGAAGATTTGTCTTCCTCATGCAAGATCCCCAAGTGTGGGGTGTATGGTGTGAGGGTCTGTTTATCTCCCCTCTCCTTGCCTGCTGTATCCCTCCCTCCCATAGACCGTTCCTCAGGTCCATTTACTTCCCAGTTGTGTCTCTTTCCTTCTTACCCTCTTCACTGTGGCCTCTTCTCCACATTTAACTGTAGAGAGCCTGCCAGTTGTCAGTTCATTTTCCTGGTTATTTACACTGATGTGGGTATTATCTAGTTGTACTCCTGGGACAAGATGAGCTTAAGATCTTCCCTGAGGGTCCCTATGTTGAGTCTTTCATTGATGAATATGGTATCTCCCTTCTATTTGGTCCTCTTTGATGTCTTTCATCAGTATTTTGTAGTTTTCAGTATACAGATTCTGTACATGTTTTTTTAGGTTTACATTTAAGTGTTCATTTTCTTTAGCATGATTATAAATGGTATTATGTTTTTAATTTCATTTTCCATCTCTCATCATTATATACAAATGTGATCAATTTTTTTATATTGACCTTGTATCTTATAGCTTTGTTGAGTTCACTTTTTCTAGGAAGGTTTTCTGTTTTGCTTTTGTTTTTGTAAATTTCTTGGGATTTTCTACATAGATAATCATGTTATCTGCAAATAGAGACATTTTTATTTTCTTCTTTTCAATTCATTGCCTTTTGTTTCTTTTATATTCTTTATCAAGTGAAAGAATTTCCTCTTTATTCCTAGTTTGCTGAGAGTTTTTATCATGGATAAGTATTGGATTTTGTCAAATGTCTTTTTAAGATACAGGTTTTTCATGTTACTTGACAAATGTGAAAGCACTTTATTTATCAAAACTGAAATATTTTCCCTATTTAGACCTCCCAGGTTTTCCACTCAAGTCCTATTTCTGGTTTGAGAAATGTGTCTGGTTCAGAACTGATTGTCAGTGGGGTAGTGAGGATTACATTAACTGATTTAGACTGCTGTGTCTTGGATTACCTACATTGTCCACTCTTGGAGTTTTTTAGAACATCTTAGGTGACTTATCCACATTTGTGTGCTGGTGCAGCTTTAGTAACCAGCTCTCAGCAGTAAGGAAAACTCTGATTTGTTGATTCACGTGATATAAATACGCCATTCATGACTAAGTTAACATTGTAATGTCACTAAACATGGAGTTGGGGAGAGATGTGCCCAGCTAGCTTTCATAAATGGGATAAGCCAGATCCAGCATACTACCCCTTATATATAACTTAATGTAACAGTGGTAACAGCCACGCCTAATAGAAACTTTCCCAGGTACTTAGTTTTCCAGACTATTATAGGATTGTTATATGCCTTTCTCCCAGCAGTGTTAAGAGTATATGAAAGAAAGGATTGGTGATCAACTCCATAGGAATGGAAGTTAATGACTAGCAAGTACAGGGTTTTTTTGGGCATGTATCAATAGTTTTGTTTTTTGCTGAGTAGTAGTCCTTGAGATGGTTGTACCACAAGTTTGTTAACTTCACCCAGTGAAGGACTTGAGTTGTTCCCATTTAGGGGCTGTTAAGAATAGAGATATTATGAACATTCATGTATAGATTTTTTTGGTAAACGTGAACCTTTTTTTCCCAAATTCTTTTATTATCCTTCTTCCCCTCCATCCTCCACCAAAAATATCTGAAATCCAGGAGTTGTATTTTCTTTGTCTTGTCTTCTAAATCCAATTTAAGATATAAGGGAATTACTAGAGAAGTACATTTGTATAATTCTATCCTTAGAAATGATATATTACAATTTTAAGAGAAGTTGGCATTGGAAGCTCTTGCTCTGAATATGGATAGGACTTGATGCACACGTTAATTCTTACAAAATGTCTTTCAGTGGTTGTTCATACAGAAAATGTCATGGCAGGGGAAAGGGGGGCGCAGGATTGACACTTTTTCTGCTGTTCTACTGACTTTTAGGACCTGCTGATATCTTCATACCCTCAGCATGAACTTCTTCTGTTCTACTTCCACATCAAGAAGAATGAAGACTTTTTAAGCAAATAAACTGCTGGGAACCCAATGCCACATCCTGCACATATGTGGCCAAGGTGTCCCAGTTATCTGCTTTGAAGTGCATCTCAGATGTCTGTGTTGACTGACACATGGCTGGCATCATGACTATATGGATTTTCATTTCTCTGAAGCACTACCTTTTCAAGGGGGCAGAATTGCTGAATGATTAGCAGTATGGGTCAAGGGCAGACAACGGTGTTAGGAATCTAGCTCTGCTGGGTATTAACCATCAGACCTCAGGGAAGTTCTGTTACTTATTTTGTGCTCAGGTTTATAATTTGTCAAATGTGGATAATAATATTTACCACATACAGTTACTATGAAGGTTAAATGAGATAGCATGTGTAAAGCTTTAAGAAAAAGTGCTCGGACATAGTAAACTCTCAGTACATCATCATCGTTGTCATCATCATGATGCATATTTTGGGAGTGCAGAAGAATCCCAGGGCCCATTCTTTCCCTCAGGGGCCACTTGCTTCTCACCACCTTGGTTCTCCCTTCTTCGAGTGTATGCATAAGCCTTGGGGTGGGTGGCTCCTCAGTTCACAGCTCCACTTGTTGGGAACTCTGCTGAATAGAAGACCTTTCTGCCCTTCTGAGCTCTGTTTTGGATCACAGAGGTACTTTCCCCCCTCTCCCAGGGCTGGCCCAGCACACAGGTCACAGAACGTCATGGAGGCAAACAAGCCAGCCAAGCAGACTGTAACTGTGCTCTTGGTAATCACCTTCCTCCAGGGTTGCCTGTTATCCCCTCTGCTCCACCTCCTCCCACACAGCGGGCAGTCACTGCTGCCCAACCCAGGCTTTCCTCTTAGCTTGCATGCCCCTAGCCTCTGGCACTTGATCCAGTGGGTGGCGGGGGTTGTGGGGGGAAAGCTGTTTCCGGCTCCCAGCACCCCACCTTGTTTTCTTTCTGCATCCTCTGGAGGCCTTTCCTCTCCAACCAGTCCAGACTCACCACCCTTTGGCACCACCTTCAGCTCAGGGATTTGGGTTTTCTTTACACACAGCAGGGAACATTCTGTACATATTGGGGTGCCAGTGCTTCACCCAGATCCTATCAGGTCCTCTCATTCTCACCAGCTGGCAACTCCTTAAGGCTGAAATGTATTCATCTTTCTGTCATGCTAAGACCCAGTAGAGTGCCTTTATATAATATGTCAATATTTATTAAACGTATGCTTGAATAACTGATGAATTTCTTGAAAGCATCAGGGGAAATGTCCTGGTCATATGGGTCCCTGGTCATATGGATAACCTAGGGATCAGCCTTTTGCTGGAAAGTTGGCCTGTGGTCCTTGCAGTACTCCTTGGCCACTGTTTCATTTTACAATATTTATTGGGAAAGCATTTTAGCTACATATTATAGTCAGATATCATCCATGACAAGCCATTTTCCTTGAATTATCCCAGAGAGAAGTATTTCTAAAGGCGTTCAATGAAATCATACAGATGCTTCCTGTGGCCAGCTGGACCCGGCAGCCACATTTAGTCCCCGGACTTCAATACAGAGTGGATTGTGTTTTTAGTCTACTTCAAGCAGCGAGGCTGCCATTAGTGCTCACACTAGTAAACGAGGCTTTAACAGATCCTACCAAGCGAAAGTAACAAGGGAATTCACAACCCTGTTTTCGGTAAATTAAGTGAGATGATACTGTGCCTGGCTCACAGTAAGCAGCCAGTAAGTGGTAACTGTCATGACTTTGGACACCACTACCAAGAACTGTTGCAAGTAAATGTCACCAAAGAAAGATAGGGGCTGGTAGGGAAATACATTTTCAAGGGTTAGTAGAAAATAAGGTCTTATAATACTTTGTTTGACGTTAGGAATAAGGAATATAATGGTGAAAAAAGAAGACCTTTTAATAAAAATTAAAGGGATAAAAATAGAGGAGTTAGAAGAATTGGGAGAAAGCTAAATAGCAATGTGCATTTCATAATCTGTGTATAAAAACATGAATTACATGCTTATGCACTCACCCTGGAAAATTTCCCACACTTAATCAGATCACATTGTTTCAAACCATGATTCCGAAAAATTTGAGATACACCAAAACAACATCTCCAGAAATGTTATAAGTGGAAAATTGTGATTATATCCTTACATAATTATTTCAAAGGTTTTTGAGTGGATGCAGAAATCTCCTTTGAAACTTAAAGTTATGAAACATGTACTACTTAGCTCTGTGATTGCATTTTGGCTTTCAAATACTACCTGTGATGTTATCAAGATGCCTAAGTAAGCTCATGGGGCTTGTGTAGGGAAACTTCCATTAACTCTAAGATCTGGACCCTTATGCCAAAATACCTTTTCTCGGCTTCTATATCGCCACTATTTCTTTGCTTTTGTTATTAAATAAGAAAATACTGATTTTGACCTGTTATATAAACTCAGTTATCAGCTTTGGTTTTAGTAAAGCCTTTCCAGAAAAGCACTTTATTCTTACTAATTTTAGATGTACCATCTTTTTAAAAAAAAAAAAAATTATTTATTTATTTGACGGACAGAGATCACAAGTAGGCAGAGAGGCAGGCAGAGAGGGGTTGGGGGAAGCAGGCTCCCCACTGAGCAGAGAGCCCAATGTGGGGCTTGATCCCAGGACCCTGGGATCACGACCCGAGCCGAAGGCAGAGGTTTTAACCCACTGAGCCACCCAGGTGCCCCTTGATGTACCATCTTTTATAACTTGCATTTGTCAGCCTGGAAATAGAATTTTATAGCATGATGCCTCTTAATGTTTATCTTTTATTCCTGGGTGAACAGAATGCTGATTCTTATACAGCCTAGGATCAGTAGTGGTGGTCCTGGAGGAAGAAAAATTTAACGTGATTTTAGCAGCCAGCCATCCTAGGCCATCAACTGAGAGAGAGCCATAGATGGACAAGGTTATTGTTGTTGCTTAATTTTAAAAAAATTTAATTTTTTAAAAACAATTTTATTGAGGTACAACTGGCATGTAAAAAGCTGTGTGTACTTAGTGTGCACAACCCACTGCATTTGGGGAGAAGTGCACACCTGTGAAATCATCTCCACCTTCAAGGACATAGATGTATCCATCACTTCCTTTTTATCCCCGTTGTTGTTGTTGTTGTTAGTTATTTTATGCATATGTGTGTGTGGTAGGAGCACTTACCATAAGATATGCCCTCATCAGAATATTTTTTTTTAAGATTTTATTTATTTATTTGACAGAGATCACAAGTAGGCAGAGAGACAGGCGGGGGGTGGGGGAAGCAGGCTCCCCGCCGAGTGGAGAGCCCGATGTGGGGCTCAATCCCAGGACCCTGGGATCATGACCTGAGCCGAAGGCAGAGGCTTTAACATGCTGAGCCACCCAGGCGCCCCCCTCATCAGAATATTTTAAGTAAACATTGTAACAGCATTGTTAGCTGTGGGCACGATGCTGGAGAGCAGCTCTCCTAGATGAGGTTTTATTAGAACAAGATTGAAGGACAGTACGGATAGAAGAGAAGGTAAGCACAGCCCAGAATTTCCACCAGGGACTGCTTAGGTGGGGGTGGGGACACTGTGCTGGTGACACTGTGGGGAGTAGACCATTATCACATCAGGCTGAAGCAGAGATGAATGAGGGCCACGAGGGACAATGAGTTTGGAGCCAGTTTTGCCCTGGGTGGGAGATAATGGCATGGCTGGATGACACCTCCGCATGTCCATCCAGCAAAATGATGTCAGTATTTTACTCTCACAAAAAGCTAGAAATGAATAATATTTTGCTTTAGAAGTATACCTCTAAGATAGTTTAAGGAATTTTTTAAAAAATACATCTAGAGCACAAGCAGTTGTCATAAAGGAAGATAATTAGTTAACTGTCCTAGCTTATTCCATAGTACGAGGAAAATCCAAATCCTACCCTCCCCCGATTTACTTGCTGGTGAGAACCAATTATATTTACATATTTCACTTGCATTAAAATATCAGTAACTTTTTTTAAACATTTTATTTTTAAGTGATCCCTGCACCCAACATGGGACTTGATTTTATAACCCTGAGATCAAGGGTCCCATGCTCTACCCACTGAGCCAGCCAGGCACCCTGGTAAATTTTTTTTTTTTTTTAATCAGGGAAACAACAGGAGAAATCCAGAAACATTTTTTTCAGAGGTTGGCAAAACAGTATTTTTAAATGACAATCAGAGACTTTTATAGTTTCTCAGTGGATTAAAATTAATGTGAACTTATCTTTTTGACACTTACCCTATCATAGCAACATATTATTTAGCACAAAAAAACTTTCTTGCTTTGGATTTAGAAGAAGTACTTAAACAGAACTGCTAATTGACACTTAGTGAAAAACAATTTATGATACATTTTATTTTCTCATTGCTATAAAACTGGTTTAAAATAATGAGGCTCATGAAAGAATATGATCCAGACCATAAAACGTACTTATTAGAGTTGTTTGATAAATCACGAAGGGTAGATTCTCACCTTTTAATAAGTGTAAGACACTACAATGTGAGAGCAGGGCAGAGATGGAGCATGGAGGGTCTCCAGGCTGTTTGTACTGCTTGCTTGCACTCTCCCCCCTGCAACCCCCCTCCATTCCTATCCCTACTCCCTGACCCCTTCCCTCTCCCTCCTGCCTTTTTGTTCTTCTCTAGGTGTCAGGAAACCGTGTGCTTCTGAATGCCTAGACTCCCTCACGTCTCCTGTTCTTTAGTATCCAGTCTGGTGTCCAGACACAGTGAAGCTTATGTCAGGGTAGGAGCAAGATCCTGTGCACCGATCCCATCTGGGTTCTGACAGACCCAGAAAACAGAAACAACATTCCTTACTAGAAATGGCCCTCAGAGTTCCCACTGGTGCAGCAGCCTCATTCATATTGACATTTCTTCCTTTGGTCTTTTGTTTGCCCATTTCTCAAGTGTGTTTGGAGCATCTGTAATGCCTCTGGCCCCAGGTGGGGTGGGGTGAACTCAGTAGAGAACACAGAAGACAGAGTCTTTATCCTCTGGAGCCTGGAGAGGAGAAGAGGAAGTATGCTGAGTGCTTTGATGGGGGAGTATAGAGTAAGATGGAGACACAGAGCAGACAGACTCTGAGGGGGGACCCTGGACTCCACAAAGGATAGGGAGGCAGGTCCTGGGGTACCTGAACGCTCTAGGGAGTTATAAACCCAACAGGATATTTTTCACTGGTCACAGGCACTACTATCAAGAGGGTTCTAGTCCAAAGAAGTACCAGACACTACAACCTCAAGGAGGTATGGAGGTGCTGAGAGCACCCGTGAAAGAGTAGAGGCTTGGGCAGGTGGAAGAAGCTGCCAGAATGGGGACCTTTGAGATTAGGGTCAATTGGCTGAGAGCACAGCAGGCCTGTACCCTGGATGGGATAACTAGGCAGCTGCTCCAGGCTTACAAAAATCTCTGTCTTTAACAGTACCCTAAAGTTGCAAAGGGAGATGTCAACTGTATAGCCTCCTTTCAGGCGTGTAATCTTGGCCAGCCCTAAGTCTGATGGAGTTGCCTGGGAGCCCCGTATCCTTCTGGAGATGGCCCTGACCGCAGTGGTATATGTGGTGCCAGCAGGGCTGGGTTTTGCTTATCGCCCGAACAAAAAGAAAATGGCCAATTACACCTCAGCAGCCTCAGTTCAGGGAGCAGGTAAGACCTGCTGTACCCTGGAGTCCCAGCTAGAATCCAGACGACCCCAATGAAGATGCATCTGGGAATCCTTCTCCCTTTCCACTGCAATGTCACATGATCTATACTCTCTCCTGCTGTACAGCCAGATGCTTTCTTTGAAAGAAGCCGTGGGAGAGGCGTGGATATGAGCTATTGAGCATTTTGTCACAAAAGAATATTATCCTTCGGGGGCAGTTTACAGTGTGGGATTATTCTAAGAGTTTGGACTGAATCATTTTTTTCTCCACCAGCTGGTGAACGGGGCCACTCATGACCCACAAAGAAGCTGTATTTCTTTGTATGTATCTCTTAAAATAATGATTTAGGTCTATATTTAATAACTCAGAATGTTATCTATGATACTCAAGAGGGAACAAAGTGGGTCCTAAATCTTTAAGTCTGCTTCGATTCTATTTATGTAAAATTGTGTGTGTGTGTGTGTATGTATACTCATAAAAAGAAGTCTCAATAAGTGTTCACCAAAATGTTAACATGGGTCATCTCTGTTTTTTGTTTGTTTGTTTGTTTTTTTAACTTTCTCCTTCGTGCTTTCCTGGATTGCCTTAATATACTTCTACAATGAGAATTATGTACTATAGAAGTTACTTTCATTTTAATGACATGAAATGTGAGAATCAAGCAGTACAAACAGCCTGGAGACCCGCTACTCTCCGTCTCTGCCCTGCTCTCACGTTGTAATGAAATGAAAACTTTTAAGTAACTTTTGGGATTTTGGTCCTTATTTGTTAAATTCCCTCCAAATTTTTCTTTTGTTTGGATAGGAAGCCAAAATCCTTGTGGGAGATGGATTGCCTAGTTGAGCAGGTTCTAGAAGCAGTTTTTATGTCTTGCTGAGAGGCTGCCTGATGACCTCCTATAGCCACCATGCTGCATGACCTATAACTTCCCCACATGAAGAAACGGTCTTCCTCGGACATCACTGTGCCAGACAATCCAGGAGTCCCGAATTCATGGCCTTCCTCATAAACTAGAAACTGAATTCCTCAGAGATACAAAGGGAGAAAAATAAGTCATTGTTGATGTTATTTGAATTTCTTTACAGGTAGGATAAAGACTGAGTAAGTCATCAAAGCAAGAAGTGGGAATTTGAAGACTACGGCTCTTTGGATAAGGAATGATGCCAGGTCGGGTTTAATTTGCTTCCTAGCCCATTCACATTTAATATGGGGAATTTGGAGGTCAGAGTCGTAGCATAACCTTTCCAATGAATATTGCCTACCAGGCTCTCGCTGCCGGTGTATCAGAGAGTTTCAGGGGTTGGTGGTGTAGCACAAAGACCTAATCAGAAGCAGAGTGGAATGAAGTATGTGAGAGCACCATCCTTTCCTCCCTCAGTCTGGGTAGCCGACAGAGCATTTATTCAGTGAGAAGGAAACATTGCGTACCATGTCCAGCTTGCCGTGGAAATCCCGGCATAAAGTTACAGGATATTGGAAGGAAATTGTTTTTTAATCTAAAATGTGTTTAGAGTTCCTAAACTTGGTTTAGCATTTTATGATTGAATTTTCTGGACGAGTAAGGTAGATTCTGGGTCCTGCCTGTATGTTGGGCATTAACAAGAGCTAATTAAGAACAAATGACCTGCCTCAGGCGGTTCAGTCCTAAACCCCGGCTGGTTCTCCAAGTCAGGCCTTCCGTACTCCCTTCTGTTGGCTAATGTCAGCTACCCAAGCCCCAGCCATGCCATTCTCCTTCGCTGTTCTTCAAACACACCAAGCACGCTCTGACTTTAAGGCATTTGCCCTTTTCTTTCCTCTCTCTAGACCTTCCTGGCTCAAACATCATCTAGCAGAGCGGCCTTCCCTGTAAAGATAGTGGAAACCCACTACCCCGTTACTCCAGTGCCCCTTTTACTCGACGTTACTTTTATATAGCACTTACCCCAACCTAGCATACTGCGTATTTGCATGTTGTTTGTCTGCCCTACCATAATGTCAGCTCCATAAAAATCCTGTCATTTGTTTTGTTCATTGCTCTGTCACTAGCACCTAGAACAGTGCCTGCCCATTCAGTAGATATTCAATAAATTCCTGTTGAATGAGTCAACAGAATGCTTGAGCTCAGTTTACCCGACGAACAGTGCATGTTCTTGAGCAATTGCGTATAAATTAATTATTACAGATGGAGATGTCTTTGAGATGCCTCAGGAGAACACTGTTGTTGAAGCCTATCTTTCATCAATCCTGTGAAAGGAATTAGAATTTCCAGTTGGCCTGTAGAGTTTTAGAGTCAGCTCTTCCTTCAAGCAAGATCCACCTGTATATGGCTGTGCGCGTGCTGGAGCACGCTCGGAGGGTCATCTGAGCTTGTCAGGGCTTTCTGTACAGATGATCAGAATGGTCGCTATTCCTAGGTTTGTTTGGCAGTCTGTCGTGAAGACCAACGGAACTGCAGGACCTGGTGGAAAAATACTAGCCAGAAGGAGGGATATATTAAAGTAATCATAGCCAGTGCGGCCACATCCGCTGTGTCACCCCTTTAGCTGATGGATCTTGGGGAGCTGACGCAGCAGGGGAGCATGGGCTGGGGTCTCGAGGCTGGCCATCGGCCAGGCTGAGTAGGTTGTAGGTTGCCCAGACAACGTGTCTGTAGATTTGATTTGTGCCAGTAGCGCACATCTCCGACATGGCTGCAGGATCTTCCCCGCAGGGACAGGGAGGACCTGCTGGTGCCTGTGTTTAGGGGGCGCCTAATAGTATTTGCTCAGGGAATTCATTATCTGAGAGCACTTGGTGAGAAAATCTAACTCTAACTTTTGCATCCATGGAGGTGCTTTATTGAGGGCAAAGTTAGGGATTTCTTCCAAAAGCAGCTCGGGAGGCCCCCAGTTCTTTTTTCTTTTAATCACCAGGAGAGAGTAAGAACAGCATCTGGATAGGGCAGATCCAGGTTTTGTGGAGTCTGAACTGCTTACAATTTGGATGGCCCTCTTTGAGAGAAAAAAGGCACAGTTTGAAGCACGGGGTCTGGGCGGTAGTCTGGAAGCATATGTTTCAACAGTGTGACAACCAGTCTGCTCCCGGGGCTGTGTGCTCTACACGCTTTCCGGGGCTGGCTTTCCCAGGGGACTCCGGGGGTGCGCTCGCTGAGCGCCTGTTTGTAGGCACGACAGGGCACTCGCCGGGAACACCTTGTCTTGAGGCTCAGGCCTGCTAGTAACAACGCCCTGGGACTTCACCTCAGAACTGGTTTCTTTCCGGCTCTATATGATACTGTAGCCTAGAGCAGCACCCAGGTTCCCAGGGGTAACATACAGAACGTGACAGGAGAGGTGGCCTCCCACCTCCATATAAGATGGGTTTCAGTACCCAGAGTGCTGGTGTCACACAAAAGCAGGGACAGCTTAGCACTGACCCAGAGACCACAGTCTGGGCATCTCATCACCTCTTGGACAGAGGTGAATGCTGGCAGACTTTATAATATCAGTTACATTTGCCCTTCATGGGGCACATTTGTGCTGTGTGTCTTTGATATATTCTCTCTCATTCTTCCAGGAACCGTGCAAGGTGGATAGCATTAACTCTGTTTTACAGGTATAATTGGTTGATGACGTGTTTGTTCACATGACACTCACTGCACAAAGACAATGTCAATTATTTTCTTTAGCCAATTTGAACCTCTTTATGAGTTCCAACCCTGTGAGTTTTGGGAGCACAAAACTCAATCCTTCCAATTAACAACACCTCGACCTCTTCTGGTTTGTGACCTCTTTCCTGTTTAAGCAGTCAGGGTTTTCTAAGTTAAGTTCTCTGTCAGAGCTGCTTTAATTAGTCTCTTTCAGATGACTCATTCCTCCTGAAGATCAGGCACTCTTGCCCAGTTCCTCACTCACCCCTTCTCCGCAGAGACAGTCCCACATGTTAGTAGGACTCCTTGGGGTTCCCCAGGCAGGTCATGGGGCATCTGGACACTCACTGCTCTGCTGCATGGGCCAGTGCATCAGGGAGGGTAAATGGATCCGTCTGGTCTTCTAGAATCACACGTGTCTCACACTGTTGGGGTCTGGGCATCTGTGTGGTTGGGGTGTCTTTAGGGGGTGATCACTGCACTTTTCATGCACCCAGGATACTCCTGGATCCTTGACTGCCAGACATGGGTCCACGGGGAGACTAGAGAGCAGTGCTGGCCCACTGGTCTGGGAGAGCAAACACTGCACTGATGTGCACTTTCTTTGGCTCTCTCTCACCCTGATCCCTGGGGCTAGAGAGAGACGTGGTATCCATTGTCTCCGTGTCACTCTGCACGTTCTCTCCCTGTCCGCACATAGGACAACCCTATGATATAGCCCAGTGGTCTTCCAAGTCCTCTTCTGTGTGCCCCCCCCCCCCGCAAAAACATCTGCAGCCATGACCACCTTTTCAAATGGATATCAGGTGTTTTTCACCTAAATTAAGGAGCTGCAAAGGATGTAATTTCTGGCATACTGTAAATACTGACATTTGAGAATACAACTGTTAGAGCACTCTTTTACGTTTACCCAGTGGAGTCTAAATACCAGAGTGATTTAATACCCATGGTTCAAAAAACACATGAACAAGCTCTTTTTTAACAGTTGGAAGTTTTACAGGGTTTCTTTTTCTTCTTGAAATTGTATTTCCATTTCACTTCTCCCGCAGAACTTTATCCTAATGTGATATATTTTTATGCTTGAAAGTCTTTTATTAATCACTCTATTATTCTTCAACAAAATTAAGTATTTACACTGAAAATTTTAAATTGTTCATATTTTTTGGTCACCACAGCACTCTGTTAGAAAATTATCATAGGTTAAATTCTCAATAGAGTTATTATTAGCACACTTATTGACCAAAGCAAAATATATGCATACACATATTAAATATTTTATGGTTAATTATCAAACAAAAATAATTGGGCTAGAAATGTATCTCTTAATGAAATGGATGGGAGGGTTGTTATGGCAATTCCAGCAGGCTTTGCAGACATTGATATTTCTGTGTCCTTTTGTCTGCTCCCTGGAGGTTTCTGTGCCTCAAGGAAATGCATCTTAGTAAGATTTGAGGTAGCTTCTTTTCTTTGAGTTGTCTGTCTTTCTCTGTAGAGTGAGGGAGGAGGGAGATAAGAAAATATAGGGGAGACAACAGTGATTCCCTGCAACTCTCCAGTCCTGGGGTGCCTTGGAAAGTGAGAAGTTTCTGGAAGTTTCCCCAGCTCCAGCTCTCTCCCTGTTTGAAACGAGGGGGAGGTGGCTGCAAAGTCTCTACCTTCTTCTTCTCCAGGACACGGAATCTCATGCAAAGTCCTCAGGCATTCAAAAGGAGAAAGACAGTACAAATACCTAATCACTGCTTTAAAAATGTCAGTAAGTTACCTGTGTCATAGAGATGAAGAAATTAAGGCCTGGAGACGTTAACAATAGCTTGTCAAAATATCTAGTCCGTTGGTGGCAAAGAAGGCATTTGACTTCAGATCTGGGGTCTGTCCTTTTATGGGATTGTGGCTGCATCAGAAACATTGGAGTCTTTTGTTAAAATGATGTAGATTTCCCAGGCTCCACCTCTGGTGGAGGTGGATTTCATATCTGAATGTTTATATCTTTAAGAGCTCCCCAAGTGATTCTGAAGTGGGGTCGGGGTTAAACCACAGAGCGCACCTGAACGGGGCCTGGGTTTGTTTATGAGCACAGATCACCCTCCCTGAATCGGCATGTTAGATCTGAGAGGGAGGGTCTTGTCAGGGAAGACAGAATTGGAAGTTTTCCTAACTGAGTGGATGTGAGCCAGGGAGACAACTTCTTAGTTTGCTGGTTGGTCTGTGGTTACCTCTAAAATGTCAATGCTTTAAAGCCCAGGCTCTGGAGACCTGGGAATCCTGGGTCACAGAGTTATCAGGAAAGAGCTAGAAGCCCCCTTTTCTTCTAGCAGCTTCTGCATGAGGCTGCTTTTAAGGCACCTCCCCAGGACTCTAGGGCTTTTTTGCGAGAATCTCTGAGGCCTTTGAAAGTCAGTCTGGAACAAGTTTGAGGTCTTGGGGAGACTGGTGGTCCTCTGTCTTCAGTATGGAGACTGGAACGTCTGCCATGAACTCATTTCTTTGCTACCATCCTCAGTGCCTGTTGGCAAGGCAGCGTCTTCTCCTGGGCTGCTCTCTGGACCTCTCCCTCACTGGGTTTCATCTGTAGTGTGCTGACTATGATGGTCTTGGAGGTGAGTTACCTTCTTCCTGGGGCAGCCAAGAGGGAGGGTTACACTGTATACTGACAGTCTTTAGGTTTTCTTCTGGGATGGAAAGACCTGGAGGAAAACCTGGTGCTGTCAGTAGTCACCGAGCTTCCAGTCCAGCTCTGTGCCTACTTCCTCATTTGAGTGCAGTTTGGGAGAACAGGTGCATACATGCCTCTTTCTAGCAAGGTGCTACTGGAAACAGTTTTCCTACCCAACAGGGCCAAAGGGTGAGTATTACAACAGAGTGAGAGACAGGAGACCTATTTATCACTGCGTTGTCACTTTGAGGGAAAACAAGCTTTATTCCTGATTGCCACGGGGCCTAGGTGGATGTCACTTGAGTTACTCAGTTTCTATCTGAAAAATTGTGCTCTCCACCAGAGCCTTCAGGGGACATCCGTAATGGGAAACAGCGGCCGAGCAATAAATACCGGGCTGCACTTCTTGCCCAGGCGTGCTCACTCCCGGGCTGATGCCCATGCACGGTTACTCCTCTTTTCCTGGAGATAGTCCCCAGAACTGGGAATCCTAGGGATCCTCCCCACAAGACTTTAAGAATTCCATTAGGTGTGTGCTGCCAGGTGCTAATGAAACTCCTGTCCTACAGCAGAGCCCTCAGGCCCCTCCTCCTCATCAACTCAGTTGCACTCTTTCTCTGCCAGCTCTGGTGATGGACTCAAGAGAATTCCTGTTAGAGGATTTTTTTTTTTCCTCTTAAAACACACACACGCCACACCTCATAAAGGTTGCAGAAAGGTGTGGTAATAGTCTGGCAGACATTGACCCAGTGAGACACATTTTCCATTGCGAAAGCTACTACTCTGTTAGTCCAAATGTAGAGGGCGCAGAATTCCTTACCTGACTTCCTCAAAGTTCTTAGGATGTGACCTAGAAATTGAATATTAGGAGTGCCATGGATTTGGTACTGAGTCTCATTAAGGACATTTAAATTTATGGGATATCAGCATGTTCGTGAAAGATTAAGGAAGATCCATAAGGAAGATTCAAGGTTTGGGCCCTTAAAGCTGTGATTTCCTTTTGTTTTTATTTTTGTTTTTAAAGGTTGTATTTATTTATTTGACAGAGAGAGATCACAAGTAGGCAGAGAGGCAGGCAGAGGGGAGGGCAGGGAAGCAGACTCCCTGCTGAGCAGAGAACGAAATTCGGGGCTTGATCCTAGGACCCTGGGATCACGACCTGAGCCAAATGCAGAGGCTTAACCCACTGAGCCACCCAGGTGCCCCTAAAGCTGTGATTTCCTTAAAAGCACGAGGCAGGGGGTATCATGGATATTTATGTGCATCCAGCCAAAATTCCCCATCTTCAATGGGAAGGGGAGAGTAAATACCTAAGTTTATTCTCAACCTTAAGAAATAGTTTAATTTCAACTCTTCTGCCTGAAGATATGGGAGTGACTCTGGTCACAGAGAGTAATCACTGCCCCTAACATCACAGGGACTGAAGGCATAACCACTGATGCCCTCCTCTACTCCTCACCAGTGCCTTCCAGAATGCCTAATGCAGAGAATACTTTCTTGAATTCTTTGTACCATTGGGCAGTGCCACCTTCATTCCTTCATTCCTTCAATTATCCATTTCTTCAGTAAGCTACTGTTGTGCTATGAGAGCAAAGCAGGTGGGTTCTCTGGGTTCCAGCTAGGCAGGAGGGGGATTAGGGACCTGTGGGGAAGCGATCACATAGTCCAGTGGGAGCAGATGGTGGCTTGAACTGGGATTTCAGATGCTACCAGTACTTTAGTGAGTGGCACACAGGTTTGTAGTACAGTTTGAAGACACCATTAATAGAATTCAGGGAAGAATTGGAAGTGGAAGGATAGTCCACTAGTTTCCAACAAAAGCAACTTGGAGGAGGCAGATTCATGAGATGAGACATGGCACACACAGATTTCTTTTTCTCCTGCAGTTCCAGCCATTCTTTGCCAGTTTTCTTTGTTTCTTTTACTCTGTATATCTTTTAAATATTGAGGTTCTCAGGAAATTTATCTTTGGTGTCCCCTTTACCTGTGTGATTTCTTCCACATCTGTGGCTTGACTATAAAACAGGTAACTCCCAAGGCTATGTAGACAGAACTCCGTCTCCATATTTCCCACCAAACACTGGGATGCTTCTTAGGCATTTGAAACTCAGTATGTTGAAAACTGAACTCATCTTCTCCCCCTGCCATCTCCCACTACCCCTCTCCCTGTCCTTGAACTTGTTCTACTCCTGTATTCCCTACCTTGGTCATGGGATCACTTACCTGCTGGTTCTCAGATCTGTATCCTGGTGATCGTCTTAGATCTTTCTTCTGCTCTCACAGCTCTCCTTTTCTCACTGTATTTTATTGTTTCTTTAGCTTATTTATTTCTCATCCATGTTATTTCTCAGCTGGACGCCCATGTCTTTCAGCGGGTCACTCTGTCATTCTTAATCCCTTCCAGCCCACCCCTTCTCCTCCGTGTGCTCACAGACTGATCTTATTCTGTGGCCTGAAGCTGGGGGCAGGGGGGCAGTGGCTCACTTGCTTCAGAATGAAACCTTTTCCAGAGTGTTGAAATCCTTCCATAACCCACCTCCTGCTGGTAACCATTTCATTGGTTTTGTTCTTCGGGGAAGTCATTTCTGCCTTTCCTTCACACCGGCCCCTTGACCCTCCTGTCTTTGTGCATCAGGGTGAAAGGCCTCCTCTCCCTTTCTTCACTTGACTTGCATGCCCCCTCCTATCCATCTGAAGCCTTGCTTTTTTCAGAACCTTCCCCAAGCCCTCAGGCTGACACAGGTTCCCCTTCTCTGTGTTTTCTTACCCCACCATTAGGCACCTTATACCCTGTGCTGTCACTGCACATTCTCCTGTCTGCCTCCCCCAGTAGGCTACAAGCTCCTTGAGAGCACTGACTCTTGGTTTCTTCTGTGTACTCAGCACAAGCATCAATGTACTGTTAACCATCAATAAATTTAGTTGAATCAGCAAACCAATAGGTTTATATGCATTTTTCAGAGAAGATCTATGAGAAAAGTCTATAAAGTATGGTTCTGACTTTTTTGTTGTAACAAAACCTATTATTTATTAATACCCTTCAAATTGATTACAATGAATATACAGAAAACTTTGAATCTGAGTCATAGGATAAGACTATGGAATTCAAACCTACATATAGAAATTATACACACTCATTAACTAGTGTCCACTCTTAATTTTGGAAGAGCATTCCATTAGATAAATGTTTTATATTCAGTGTTAGAGTGGAGACAATGTTCTGAAGCATGGATATTAAGCAGCATTGGTATGTCATGTAAATAAGGGAATTTCTATCCTGGGAAGTTTGTCATGGGGAAACAAGAACAGTAACAAGAAAAGGAAAGAATTAGGGAGAGCTCAACTGTTTGTCTTACCTTCTACCAGGATATAACCTTCATGGGGGTAGGAACATGGCTGGGTTCCTTTTGCATTCCCCGTGCCTAGCACATTGCTTAGCACATAGATTGTGAAGAAGGAAGGAAAAAAATAGGAATATTGGGACACCTGAGTGACTCAGTTAAGTGACTGTCTTCGGCTCAGGTCACAATCTCAGGGTGTTTGGATTGAGCCCTGCATCAGGCTCCCTGCTAAGCAGGGAGCCTGCTTCCCCCTCTCCCTCTGCAGCATCCCCTGCTTGTGTTCTCTCACTCCCTTTCTGTCAAATAAATAAATAAAATCTGAAAAATAGAGAAATAAAGATGATGAGAATTGGCAGATATGGGAGCAACAAAGGATACATTTTTGAATACATGAGCAACTTGCTCTTACAAAAGACACACAAGCTGAAGCTCTGTTTTCAGTTGGTGGGTGTACCAGATACTGTCTGTGGTCACTCAGCCTGCGCTTGCCCTTCTTTACCCATGTCTCTACTTCTGAGGCAGGAAGCCTATAAACTATATTTCCCAGACATTTTAGCCAGTTGGCTTATTAGATTCCACCAGGGGGAGGTACTAATGGGAGATAGGGAGAAGCTACTTTCTTTTCCAGCTCCAGGCAGCACTAAGAGCAATGAAAGCCATGTCATTGGGCAGTGATCGTCTTTTCTGATTCCTCAGCAGCCAGGTTCAGCACACATGAGCCGTGGCGACATCCTTTCTCTTTAGCTCCTCTAGGGCATCTACGGTTACTTAGCTTTGAATATTTTGTATTTTGAGCCCCCCAATCCCTCTATCACCTTTGTAACCAATTACCTGTATTATTAAATCCTCTCTGAAACATCTGGAATACTTTCCATTTTCCTGGTTAGAAACTGGCTGCTGTGTAGACCCTGACCATTAGACATCACCGAAGGAGCAAGTCAATATATGCACACATCCATTTCTGGTGAAAGGAATACACACAACACCACTTTGAACTATAAAATGCCATTGAAACCAAACAATACAGGAAATAAAGAGGTGACTGACTAGCAACAGGTATATTAAGTATAATTTCCATTCAATAATAGGAGATGGATTTCAAATCAGAAGAATATAATGGTGAGATAATGCAGAGAGGCATAGTAAAGTCAGGAGACCCCAAAACTAGGACATCCACCAGCCAGCTCTCTGCCTTTGGCAGCCCACATCAACTGCTTTGCCTCAGTTTTACTCTCTGTAAAATAAAAGGGTCAAATTAGGTCAAATCTTGGTATGATTTTAAGGCTAGAATTTTAAGGATGTATGCCTTTGAGTCAAATCTTCCATGGATAGCTGGGCAGGAAAAGCCTCCATCTATGTGGAGAGCTGAGGCTTGGCTCGAGCTTCCAGCTGGCCTGACCCTGAAATGCATGTCTGCGTGCAGGCTTCTGTGAGCACATCCTGAGTCCTGTCTGTGGCCAGATGTTTGTCTTCACTCTGTGCACAGGAACCATTTCAAAAGCTGTGGATGCCGTCATTGCCATGGCAGTGACCTCCTAAGACCCTTCACATTATAATCCCAAGTGCAAAAAAGCAGGTTCACGCAAGGTGCATATGATGAAATTAGTAGCCCTATACTGAATAGGAGGATTGTGCCAGGAATCTGTCACATTATTAAATACAAAAGAATAGTTCTAGACATTACAAACCTGTTTTCCACTAGTAAGTTTGCTGTTATATTATCTTTGATTTATGTCCCTTAATGTGCTCCCTCATCACCATATATATTTTGTTAATATTAATGTATTTATGCATCTTGAAATTGCCTAATTAATCCCTCGCTTTCCCAGTGAGTTATGTAAGTTGCTGGATTTATATGATAAATATTATAATGAAGAAAACATAACAATGGAGCATAAAATACTAACTTAATTTACCATACACATAGCAAAGAAGTTTAGGCTATGATTTCCCCTCTGATATTAACTAATATTTCTTATTGCTTTTCCTAATTAAAACTTATCCCTTTCCTGCATCCTAAGGGTACCATTTTTATTCCTACAAATATTTAAGAGCTACTATGTATCAAGTCATTATACTGGGTATTTTGGAGGATACTAAACCAAACAATACACAGATTTCCTTCCCGCCCCCAAGGTGTTTTGTTTTCATTTTTGTTTTTGTTTTGCAGGATCTCGCAACCTCCTCACTATTGACATTTGGGGCCAGATGAGTCTTTGTTGTGGGGACTCTTGTATGTTTTGTAGGTTGTTTCACAGCATCCTTGGCCTCTGCTCACTAGATGCCAATAGCACCTTCTCCCTCCAGTTGCAACAACCAAAAATATCTTTAGACATTGCCAAATGTCCCCAGGGGTATGTGTCAAAATTGTTTTGGTCATCTCTGCATACTCAGTGCTTAGTACAGTGTTTGGTACATAGAAGAACCCAAATAATGCTTGACAAATGTTGAGTGAATATGTAGACAAATAACTAAGCTGAAGGAGAAGTGCAGATAAAACACTGTAAGAATCTGGAAGAGAAATAAATTGCTCCTGGAAGGGCCAGAGTCCAGGAAGAGAGAGCTAGAGGCGCTACCATGGGAAAATGAGGCCAGGAGGGCTTCCTAAGCAGAAATGCTCTGGATGTGCACAAGGGTGAGCTGGGAGAAGAGATTAACTGGATTGTAGGGTAGGCAGAGAACAGGAACAAGGTAGAAGGGACTTGGATCCAGTCACGGAGGGTCTAGAATGATTTAACTCTAGAATGAATTAAATCAGGTTCACAACACCATGGGGAATTAATCATAGCAGTGACTGAGCAGGGATGTGGCATATATCCTACCAGCAGGAATATTAGCCTGGTGATGGCATATAGGGTGGAGAGAACACTGGAGATGAAGAAACCAGTTGGGATATTTTTATACTATTTTAAAACAGGATATGAACTAGGCTTGTAAGAGGCACAGGCGTTCTGAGGGCAATTGAGTTGATTAGGAAGGGCTTGAGGTAGTGTGCCAGCTGCTTCCCTTGTTGATGTAATGTCTAAGCTCCTTTGTAGGACATTTAAGGCCCCTCTTCACTCTCCAGCCTCTTCTTCCATCATACTCTCTATCAGTCACCCTCCTCTTCTTAGACTCAACTGTTGCTTATTTCCTGCAATATTGAACCAGAGTCTTTCAAACAATATCTGTCCTTCACAGTCTTTCTAGAACATTCTCTCCACTTTTATATGTCTGGAAAATGCTTATTTACCCTTCAAAATGCTGTTCAGGTGCCATTACTTTCACAAAACATGTTGGACCACTCTAGAGCGAACACTCTCTTATATCTTGTGCACATTTTAATATTTACACAGATCACATTGTTTTGTGATTAACAGCTTAGTCTTCTACCAAACTGTTAGCTCCTTGAAAGTAGGAACTATGTCCTATTACATTTGTATTTTTTTCTGTGTGTTGGGCACAGTGACTAGAAACTAATGTTTGTAAAATAAGATTCTTCAGGTGTGGTGCTTAGGAAGTCACTAGTAGCTTTCCAGAAGAGTTTCCGGGGAATAGCAAAGGCGGAAGTTGGTCAAGTAAGAATGGAGGGCTAAGGGTGAGATAGGTGAGAGGCCGAGGCACTGGTAGGGTCAACTCTGTAGAGAAATGCAGGGGCGAAGGGCGAGTGTGGAGCTCAGGATTATGAACTCTGGAGTCAGTGTGTTCAGGTCAAACCCCCCGGCTCTATCACTTACTGGTGTGTGACCTTGGGTAAGTCCCTTAACTTCTGTGTGCCATTTTCCTCATTTGTAAAAAAATGGGGATGATAATATAGTTCCTTTCCTTATATCATTGTTGGGAGTTAGTTGAGTTAATCCACATAAAGAGTTTAGAATGGCTCTTGACACATAATGAGTGCTTAACGACTCTTCACTTTAAAAAAAAAAGCAGGTGAGATAACAGTGCCTGGGAAGCCTTGGTTGGGTGGTTGGTTTTCTGCTTGGCAGACTCAGCATATCTGTAGGCTGAGGGGAAGGAATGGATTCAGAGGGAGGGATTGTGCAGCAAGCAAAATGGAAGAGGATCCCTGATGGAAAAGCCATCACTAGTGCAGCAAGGCTTCCTCTGAGACTGGAGAGAGGCAAGAGCTGTGTAAAAAAACTAAGGGAGAGAAGGGGAGATGAGGGAACACACTTGAATATCCTTCCCTTTCTGTGAGATGTGAGAGACCTGCCACATCTACTGAGTTTTGCAGGTAGATTCTGTTATCCTCTATAGCACTTCTCTTAGGACCATTTTTTTTTTTTTACAACCAAAACAATATTTTTATTTTTAGCAGAACTGTGAGGTATAATTCACATATAATAAACAGCACACTTTTGATTAACATATAATGTATTATTTGTTTCAGGGGTATTTTTTCTTTGCACACGTGTGAAATGCAGTTAGTTATTAATCATAGTTTGTAAGTTATTAATTATAGTTTATAATAACAGAACATTCATTTCAGCCTATATGTCCCTCTTTTGGGGACTGGCTTATATATTACTGAACTCAAGAGAATACTATGCAGCTGTAGCAAGGAACAAAGAACTCTTTACGTCCTGATTTGGAATAACCACCAAGAGCTATTGTTGAGCGAGAGAAGCAAAGTGCCTAACAGTGGCATAGCACGCCACCATTGTAAAACCACTGTAATAAAAAGAGGAGGGTAAAAATTTAAGTTGGCCTATTCATTGATGCCTAAAATATCCCTGGAATATACTGATAAAATTAATTGCCCTCAGGGGAAGGACCTGGCTGAGGACCAGCATGGGAGACTTCGCACTATGTGTCTTCTTGAACTCTTTGAATTTAGGACATGAAAATGCACTATATCTGCAAAATTAAACATAGTAAAAGTATCTACAAATGTTCCAGTTCTGTTCCTGATTATTTGGTTTGGTTTCTTGGACCTTAAAGGTTTATCAACAACAGGAAAACCATAATAACAATATTAACCAAACCTGCTATTTCTAATCCCAGATATCTTCTCAGGAAAGACATTGCTATGGAGAACAAGTCACCTTGTTCTGTTGAGTACCAGTCATTTGTACACGTGGGGTTGGGAGTAGGTGTTCTGAAACAGCAAGAGCTCCCCTGCATAAGAAAGAGGCTCCTAGGAGTTCCCGGGTGGCTCAGTCAGTAAAACATCTGCCTTTTGCGTAGGTCCTGATCCCAGGGTCCTGGGATGGAGTCCAGCATCTGGCTCCCTGCTCAGTGGGGAGCCTGCTTCTCCCTCTCCCTCTGCTCCTGCTTGTGTGCTCTCTCTCTCGCTCACGCTTTCTCTCTCAAATACCTAAATAAAATCTTAAAAAAAAAAAAGGAAAAAAAGAAAGAGTTTCCCAGACTAATCTCACACAGAATAACTGAGAAGTTTGGGATAGTTGAGAGGAGAAGCAAGCAAGACGGGGGTGCGGGGATGGGGTTACCTATGAGAAACTGAAGACCAGGGCAGCCATGGTCCCCCATTTTATGTCCCCAACATAAAAACACACACTTTTATGTTGCTTTTCTTTTGTGTAGCGTAGGAGGCCACTTCCTGTGATCCTCCAATCTTCATCTGCTACAGGTAGGAGTTGTGGATATCTTTCAAAGGGTTTGTTGGGAGGATCAAGTGAGATCCTGTGCGTAGGTGCTTTGGATAAAGTCTGCTATCTAATAAGCATTCAGTAAATCCTAGTTGCCAATAATAAGTATAATGACTTGAACTTGTTTTGAAGGCAGTGATTTTGGAGAATGGGTTCCAAGTCTAGGTCAATTCCAGAGCGGAGATCAAGGGTTACAGACTGAAAAAAATCTCAGCAGAAGCAGAGAGCTGGAGACCAAGAACAATATAAAGTGTAAGCCTGTGGGGAGTGGAGAAATTCTGAGGAGAGAGCTTTTGGACTTTGGTCAAAGGGTGTGAATCCATCTCATCTATGTCTTAGGTGGGTATGAAACCCGAGCTAACATATGAATTACAGAGCCAGCTGGTGCCCCAAGTTCATATGGCTCTGGTCACTATACTGGGACAGCAAAACTGTCCCATGTGCCATGACTGGAACCCAGTGCCTGCAGTGACCTGGGGCAGGGGCAGATACTAAGGAGGCTGTCAGGGAAGAGTCTGTCGCTCTTGTTCATTTCACATTTTATAGCTGGCTTTGTAATGTGATCCATCCTAAAGAAAAACAGCAGCCTGTTTACAAACCAGAATTACCCACGTTTTATAGAAATCGTTGCCATGGTTTTACAGCTTGAAAATGAATGTAGTTCCAGGAGGAGCCCACCCAAACATATTCAGCACTTCCGGGTGCCTATTACATATGGAACATGGTGGTCTGATTAGCCTCAAGGTCGTTTCTAATGGCCAGAGTTCATCAGGATTTGATACAGTTATTTAAAATTCTGTCTTCAGAAAGCGGTGCCCCTGGAGAATTACGTGATACTACCAGCAGCTGCTCTGTAGATTTAGGCTAAATTTGGGTTATTGGGA
This sequence comes from Lontra canadensis, assembly GCF_010015895.1. Classification (NCBI taxonomy): domain Eukaryota; kingdom Metazoa; phylum Chordata; class Mammalia; order Carnivora; family Mustelidae; genus Lontra; species Lontra canadensis. The sequence goes on along the minus strand of NW_022631049.1, from coordinate 11,389,066 downwards.
AATGGTTTCAGGAGTCAAAAAATGTGGTGCTACCTCTTGTCTCAATTTTCTGAATGTTGTTGTCATTGCCCCTAAACTATTTAACTCATCTTTGGTTCTACCACAGGTTTTGCATCTTGCAAGCTATTTCTTAGAGCAGTAGTACCTGATTATCCAAATGTATTTCCCTGAGGCTGTCATGCTGTGCATAAGTGAGGCCTGGGATGATGATTTAGAGTAAGAAAAGCTGTGGTTGAGGCCTGGCTGGCAAATTTGGGATATTCCAGGGGTTCCCATATAGAGGCTTTTTCTTTATAAAGGTTTATATTTTATTTTTATTTTTTAAAAATGTATTTATTTATTTATTTGAGAGAGCAAGGCGGTGTGCAGGAGATAGGGGAAGAACAGAGGCTGGGGGAGAGGGAGAGAAGCAGACTCCCTGCTGAGCACAGAGCCAAGATTTTATTTATTTATTTATTTATTTATTTATTCATTCATTCATTTATTTAAGAGAGAGAGAATGTGTGTGAGAGAGTGAAAGAGTGTGTAGGGGGAGTGGAGGGGGTAGGGGCAGACGGGAAAGGAGAGGGAGAGAATCTTAAGTAGATCCTATGCTTAGCCCAGAGCCATGTGAGGGGCTCCATCTCATGTTCCTGAGATCATGACCTGGGCTGAAACCAAGAGTCAGACCCTTAACCAGACGCCCCTGTATTTTATTTTTAAATGTTCATAGCTCTGGGAAAGTGTCATGCTTTAAAAACCTTTCCCTTTCTCTATATATCTATCCATTCTTCCATCCTTCTATCTATTCAGTCTATCCTTAGTGTTTATTAGACCCTTAAAACAAGCAATTTGTAAGTAAGGAGGGCAAGTAGTAGAACGGGCTGAGGTCCAACAACATACTTCACGGTATTTCTGCCCTTGTCCTGGTCTGGTGCTGACCTCCTGGTTTTTACGTGTAGCCTCTGACCCTTCCTTTTAAAACTAGGCATATCCTGGCAGTGGGGACCATGGTAAGGAGATCTCAGGAGCATTGGCTGCTGCCTCCGGGCAAGAACTCATACATTTCAGCCTGGGCAAGCTCCTCCTGGATGGATCCCTGCTCAGTCTTGGAACGTGTCCACCGTGGCAGCCTCATCTCATTACAGTTCAGGCATTTGTCACGATGAACTCGTATGCCCCCAAATGGATCTGTGTCTCTGCCAGAGCTGTGAAATTTGACAATTGGCAGCCTCCTGGCGGAGTGGGTCTCAGGAAGTCTGCTTAAGCTGGGTGATTAAGCTCTGGCTGTTCCGAGCTTTGGGCTAGGCCTGTATGCAATGGGTGGCCGGTGTATCAGAATCGTGCATTTGTACATTCCACACATCTTAAGTACCCTCTGTGAGCCAGGCACTCTGAGCCACTGAATATCGAAAGGCAGCCCAGACCCTCCAACCACCCCCACTCAGTTGCTGGAACTCTATACTCATCTGGAGGTGGGTCTGAAAGCTCCCTAACCGTTCTGGGGCTAACTAGGCACATATATGGTAGGAACAAGCTGGTAGAGGACCCTCAGAGGCTGACCTGGCGTTGGCCAAAGGGTTGTACTTCCTACCCTATGCTGGAGCACGCAGGCCTGCAGAGCTGTATTCTTCCTCTGCTTCAATGGAAAAGACCATGGTACGGTGGGGGAGGGAGTGAATTTCCACCTCTGCTGGGGTTAGAAAAGTCTGACCTGAGCTCCTCCAGGGTCTTTATGGAGCTGTCCTCTGTAGGCTGGATGGGCAACAGAGATTAAGAGCTAGGAGTTTGAGGGGAGGAGGGAACTATGTGGGCAGAGAGATGCATTCTGGGCTAGAGAACGTATCACAGACCAGGGTGTGATGGAAGCAAAGTCAAAGGTGGGATGAGGACCAGCAAGATGGGCAGAAAGTATGGGTGCAGGGCCCAAGACAAGGAGAAATAGATTTGACACTCTTGGCAGGAGAGATTAGATCTTTTCCCCTTAGGTTCCCTGTATCTGGTGCAGCCCTTAATAAAATGTTCATTAATTTGAATTAAATTCCATAGACAGTTCCTTAAAATCCATTGTCTTTATGTCAGAATGTATATTAACTTCAGGCTGACCAACTACCACCACCCAAGATGTGATGGATGTAAGGAGAGGCAGACCTTGTGCACGGCCTTCTGCCATGCAGGGGGCAGAGCTCCCTCTTATCCCCTCGGAACCTTTGAAGGACCCCACAAAGTAGAGAAGACCACCCCCACGTACGTGAAGAAACAGCCTCAGAGAAGTTACTTGACCAAGTTTACATGACCATGACGGGGTGAGGATGGACTACAGTATGAGGGAGTCCAGCATGGTCTGATTTTCAAGGGCCAAATCTCTTCTTCAGACCATCCCTGAGAGCCCCTTGGGGGCAAAGGTCGTGCCTGGATCATATTTGTGCTCCTGGCATTGGGCCTGAACATGGAAAGCAATCATATGTTTTTGATGAATTAATGAATGAATGAATGATGAGTGCGTGGATGGAGTTGCATCTTTGTTCATGAATATGTGGATTGAGGAGTCCTTGGCCATGACATTCACACTCATGAGATAGATGGAGACTCATGTTTTGAAGTCTTATCAATAAAAGGCAGGGATCATATTTTCTATTTCTTTGATGTGCTGTATTACTACCTTATTGACAATAATACTCCTGCAACTTGAACTGTCAGAACATCTGGGGTCTCCAAAAGATAACACCTCATTGATTCAAACCCAGTGGAGGTTTTGAGCATTTGTTCAAATATGGGGGGGGATACTAAAGAAATTTTTTTCCCTTTATCTGAGCCACCTTTTCGGACTTATAGTATTGAAAGATTACTAGGTCATTTCTAACTGTTTCTGGGACTTACTGTTGCTTGAAAGCAATTTAAAATCTGTCTGTGCAGTCGCACATTTTTTACAAACAAAAGTTTATTTGCTATTTATAGAAAAATGCCACCAGAGGACTAATTTGGCAGCTTTGTTGATTACCCATTGTAATGAGCCTTATTACATAATTAAAAGAATTTTTTTCCTAACTGCATTTCACTACTAATTAACATTTTACACATTTTGCAGTGGACACTTTGGGTTGATTCAGAAATATAATTATGTCATTTCTATGCAAGAACAGCTTATGAATTATTAATTAATATTAAATCTGTTGATTAAAGGCTAATTCATAAGTAAACATATTACAGCTCACCATACATTGCTCTCTAGAAGCTTTCATCTGTGATTTTTGTGGTCCCTTGTCCCTTGCTAAAATATCAGGGCAGGGACAAAAGAAAGACAGAAGCTGGCCACACAGATTCCGAGGAACAAAAGTAATCCATTTGAAACTCTTTCTGAATTTTTTAACTACAATTATGCTTTTTTTTTTTTTTTTTTGCATTCCATTTGCTCCTAAAGTCATGAAGCGCATGTAGGGTACAAGCAGGTTATGGAAAGCAAGTCACTCACTTCCTTTATTTTCTTAACCTCCCAAATGGAGAATTGTTCTTTGTTAATGCACAGGCTACTCTGCTGCCCGAGTCCACCAGGGCCTGGAGCGTGCCGAGCAGTCGGGGTCTCTGTGGTGTCTGGGGAAGCCCTTCCCACCAGCCCCAGCTGGAGAGCAGTAAGCTTATGTAGGTGGTCCTGAAGGGAAGTTGTCTTCGTGTCTGTGTCCTGACTGTTGAGGTTCTGACCTGGTCCTGCTCTTACCCACTCAGGTGGAGATGCTGCTCATCTCATCCCACAGCTCTGTCTCTCTCCTTGGTGGTCAGCCAGCGGCAGATGACATTCCTTAATTACCCTTCAAACACACACACACACACACACACACACACACACACACACACACACTCCCATTGTTGGCAACATTAACACAATAATGTTTTGTACGTGTATGTGTTTAGTAGAATTGTCTACATCTATCACCTTATTTGGTCCTCATAATTCCCATGTAAGAGTAGAAAGTATTATTATTCTAATGTTATTCTTAAGTAAAAATGTTGCAGAAAAGCTTGGCCCTTGTCCTACAGGTAGTTAATCTTGAAGGCAGGAAGGCAGGAACAGACTCTTGTTTTTAGCTTCTACTTCATACCTCTTTTCAGTACATATAATCCCATAAGCACTCACTCCATTCCCTCCCTACATATGCCCATTTGGTGAAAGAGGAACACGTGGGAAAGCCTAGTTATTAGACTTACCTTCCTTCTCTTTGAATGCGTCTCTAACCTGATTGATCCATAAGAGTTCTCAGGGCTGGTTAAAGTATAAACCTCCCTAGAATGAACACGATATTATATCACCAAAGTTGCTTACCCTAGAGTGATTAAGGTTAATGATTCCTTTCCCAAGAGCATATTTTTCTAGAAGTGAAGAAAGCGTCATTGACCTGGGTTGTACAAATGTATGTCCAAGGTGTTTCTTCACAGTGGATATAGAGCTTCTAACTTCAGCAGAACCATGACATTCTAACCCAACATACGCTGGTCACAGAGCTGAATGACATGATCTCCCAGGAACATCACTGGCAGGAAAGGCTCCACTTGAGACCCAGTGACAAATGGAGGGAGCTAGATATCCCTTTGTGCTGGCTCTGACCACATGTGATGGTCTCTCTTCACCTCCCCCCTTCTCTTGCAGACAAAATATACCCCTAACTCCTGACTTGGAGGACCAAGGTCTGGTTGTTAAAACTGGAATTTTAGCTTTGATACGAGAACCCAGACGACCCTGGCCATTTGCCCAGGAAATGTTCCTGTCTGTCAGTCCTGTCTTGATTTTGTGTTGTTGATCAAATTGCTGCGGTAGCAAGACTCTTCCTTCAAGAGCAGTCTCAGCTCCCTGATCTGCTGCTCTACCAGCTGCTGTACTAGAGACTCTAAGGCTGTTAAACACCCAGCCCTCTTGGGAGAGCATGCTCCTTACCCACAGATCATGGCTTTTACTTGTGCTTCTCCCTTCCCCCACCTCATTCCTTCCCAGTCATGGACTGCTAAAGATAGGGACCTCAAAATAGCCCAGTCTAAATATTTTGTATAAAATGTCAATAGTTTCAACAAGGGAAGACCTTGTGGTAGAGAGCTACGGTCATATCCCCTGTTCATAGTTTCCATTTGACTTTAATAAAAAATGGGTGTACTACTTTCTTAGATTCTTCTGTAGCATTAAAATTCTACATACATAGTTTCTGAAACCAACTGGGTATTCTCTAAGTGTTTACTCAATGAATGAATGAATGAGCTGGAAGTCTAAAAATTCCAGCTCCTCAGTGCCCTGAAGACCATCCTACCTCCATTACTTTCTCCTCTGCCTCGTCACACTCACTGCCAAAATGTCTCTCCAGTGCACCCCTCAACCAGCCTCTGAGCTCTTCCTGTGCCCACTCTGCACCTGGAAGGGGGTCTAATCTGGAGGTTCAGGACAGACTCTTCAGTCTTCTTCCACTTAACTTGGCTTGAACTCTCCTTGGCAATGGGATGGAGGTTAAGCCATGGTCAAAAGCCTAGCTGTCAGGACTTCAGCCCCAGCCGAGGGCCCAGGAGAGAGAAGCGAGGAGGGTTATTATAGGGGCTCAGAAGACTTGAATTTGACCCAACCTTGCGTTGATCCTGGGTGATGGCACAGATAAGGAAGTAACCAGGAACTGTGGAATTAAGACGCCTGAAGGTTTACCAGGTATGATCGGAAGCCTAAGATTTCTAGAATAGAACCCTGTGTTCCTCACAGACCTACCAACAGAAGTGAAGTCAATGAGAGTAATCACTGGTGCTGTTTTAATCTACTCTCTGAGCTTCTGCCTTACTAGTCTCTACCACTGACCACACATTAATTCTTCTAAAATTTTTTCCTCCGTGTCTGTGATTCAGCCTGCATCCATGCTCATGATGAATCCCACAGCTCAGCTTTGCCCACCTGCCTTTGCACCTTCTGTGGGACTACCTGGTCTTACCCTGAGGCCTGTGTGCAATTTTGATTCACATCCAAGTGCAGGCCTAAGTGCTCACACAGCTGCAGCTGATCAGGGCGCTGGCGATCCAGTTGAGGAATGAATTATTTAGGGAGGCCTGAGCTGCTGTAACAAGATCCAGCAAAATTGCCATGGCCCCAGAAATACAGAAGTTTATTTTCTCTGCGTGTTCCATGTCAGTGGCCAACTCTCTTCATTATTTAAGGACCCAAGCTGGTGGTGATTCCGCCACCTTCAACACTTGGTTCTCAAGGCCGCTTGCTCCTTGCCTTTCCCCACCCCAGGTATGTATCCCCTGGTCTTGAGCCTTTACAGCCTGTTAGTGGCCTGCATCACTTCCACTCATGTTCCTGTCTACTAGTTACACGGCCACATCTAAGGATCTATGAAGGAGCCTGGGAGATGCAGCCCAGTTACCTACAAGAAGAGGAGGAGGATGTGGTGAACTGCTCGAAATTTCTGCCATAAGGAAGGAGAACACACATACGAAACTGCAGATCGTGCATCTGAAACATGAACCTAGGGAATAATAACATCGGTTCTGAGTAGCAGTGAGCGGTGGAGGAGATCATTTTCCAAAGACCGTATAAATGAATGTATTTTGCTCTGATTGTGGTGGTGAGGGACGGAGTGAATAGAAGAGAGTTGAGCTGTGGGTAAAGGCACCTGTCTCGTGTAGCCATCCATCCGCTTGGTTAATTCTTCAGGTGTGCCAGCCATAGGAACAGGCAAGCAGTGTGTTGGAGCCCGAACACAAATGAGCCTGGCTGGAGGACAAGGCCCATGTTAGGGGAACAGCATGCAGAAGAGGCTCATGAGGCGGATGGGGCAGGGAAGACAGATAAAACGTCAAGGCCCTGCTGTGGAAATCAGAGGTTATGTGACCGACAAGAAGAAGGTTCTTTCTGATTGAGCTGGCAGCTGTGTGTAGAAAAGAGTCGACAGAGATCAGAGGAATCAAGACAGGATGGAAGGAAGTCAATTACCAAAAAACAGAGAGATGAGACAATGAGTCCTGAATTAAGAATGAAACTAAAGGAATAAAAAGGAAGGTCTTGATAACAAAGAAAATGAGCGGGCCAGGGGAATGGCTAGACATGGGAGGTGGAGAAGAATGAATTTCTGAGCCTGGAGAACCGGGTACCATTGACAGAGGGAGACCCTGGGAGAAGAGGATGCTGAAAACAGTGCCTGTGTGTTAACCTTGTACACCCAAGTAGAGCTGTCCCCTGGGTAAATGGAGATGGAAAACTCAAGGAAGTAGGAGAAATTAGGGCTAGAACTGTGAGATCTGGGAGAGATGTGCACGTGAGTGCTGCTGGAAGGTGTCCAGTGCCTAAGAATAGGTGCAGAGATGGGGAATGACTGACTCGGGATCCAGCCAGTGTTCTCTGCACATCTGTGATAGTTTCGTGTCTGTTGAGACATTACTAAGATGATTTTGCTCAAATGGAGTCCTGCCCCCAGGAGACCAGCAAGAAGCATAAGAAGCAGTCACACGTTCCATTTTTATTGTCCATTTTCTGTGTGGACACAAATGTTCTCTTAACTGAACGTCCTCATTTTTCTCAACTCTGCTAGAAAGGTTCAAGGGAGATAAGGCACGGGGAGGTGAAGTCATCTGCTTTTAGTTGCACGAATTAATGGCTGTAGCAGTAATATAACGCAAGACTATATCCATTAGGACAGTGTTCCCCAAGTCTGAGAATCGATAGTCTATGGTTTCATTAAAGCAGAAGCGTGGTGCTTTAAGACAAAAGCATGTCACAGTGTTTCCCGGCACCATAAAAGTTACGTTCATACTGAAATTTTACCCCTGTTATTCAGAGTCACACTTTGTATGTATTATTGAGTGCCTGAATCTTGAAAGCTAGTCCTGAGGAACCTTCCATGCAGCTGGATTTGGCTATTTTAGTCTCTGGTCAGGCCTCCATTCATTTCATCTCTGAAATCTAATGATCTAATCTAATAAAATTATAAAAGATTCTTAAACTGCACAGCACTTAATCAGCTTAGTCCGAGAGAATTAAATCAAAGCCCTAGGTGTGCACACTTCATCGCTCAGATGAAATCTCACCCAGGGAGACAATCTTATTATTTGGTTACTTATTATTTGGGATGCCAGAAGGTTGGGAGGGGACTGCATGTATTGTGAAAGATGTGGCAAGAAGCAGACACGTAGAGGCAGCTCTGTGGCCATACTGGTGAAGCGTAGTCTGACCAGCAGGGGTCTGAGCCGTGGACAGTTAGGAGATCTGATCCACGGGCCCTCACTTACCAGTACAGGACGTGCAAGTTCCTGAGCTCCAAATTCCCTAGTTCTATTAACTGAATTAATAGAACTAACATGGTAGAGTTACTTAAGAATTCATTGAGATTTTATGTATATATAAAGATTTTAGCATATACATACACGCATATTCATGCACATATATACTCTAGCAGTGTGTGTGTTATATACCTACATATAGCTCCTACTGTGTGTGTCCTAGCACTCTTCCCCCAAAACGTGAGTTGTCGTTATTATTATTATGAATTATTACATTTTTTAAAATATGTTTTATTAAAAACCATATAGCAGTGGTCTCAAAGTGTGGGGGAGAGGCTGCTGAACACAATGTTGAGATACGTTTGTTCTGCCTGTATCACGCCGGACTTCAGGAAGCCGGAAAGAGACCAGTGCTGGGTGATTGTGTTCCCCTCCTAGAAAGGCGGCTGAAAGAACATAGCCTTGGTGATGGTTCTGAAAGGTGAACTTCACTGAGTGTAGTCCCACAGAGAAGACTTCTGGGGACAGCTCACTTCATGCCTTATTCCAGGTGTGGAGTAGACCATGGCTCCTTGGATTGGGCTGGGACAAACCCAGTATCTCAAGCATCCCAGAGAGTTTCAGGGAATACTTTTCTCTAATGACTGACTGCCTTTGTCTCCCTGTGGTGTGGAGAAACAAAGATTTTTTTAGACTCAATCCTGGGACAGGCTCTGATTCTGTTTTGACAAAAATTCAATTTCTCAACAGAATTTTCTGCAAATGTGGAATTGGTTAATAATGAAAGAGGCTTCCTTAGAAGTTATAAACTCATTTATTCATTGAACATTTATTGATGCCCTGATTTGTGCCAGGTGATAGAAATACAGACACACAGTCCTTCTGGGATCATAGGTTCCTGGAGAGCTGCCAGGAACACAGGTAGACGTGCTCAGCGCTGGAGTGAATGCTATGGTGAGGGGAGCCCTGGACTAGAGTCCCCAAGTGGATAGCCTAGCCAGTCCCAAAGGCTGGAGAATATTGATGACTGGCATGTTACTGTCCCTTAGAAGAAGTCCCTTAAAATCATCTTATCACTCACAACTTTTCTTTTTGCCTCTGAATCCTATTGTAGGATTTTGACTCAGGCACTATTTTAAACTTTTAGCAGTGGATCCTGTTGTGACAAAGCCCTACCAATGTAACAACTCGTATCATGAGGATATTTATAAAAGTGTTTTGTCCTTTCCAAAGGGAGAACTATTTAGCATTACAAAAAGAGGTGGTAGTGGTACTGAGTAGTCTTCCATGTGTTTCTAGAAATCATAGAAAGTTTCCAGTATATCTACATGCATTCCTGACAATATATAGCCTCTGAAATTTAGCTCCTCATTCCCAGTACCCTCTTGTCCCAGTGCATAATAATGGTTCTGAGGCCCATGAGTCAGGTATTCTTAAGATTGCTATCTATGCAAAAGATACTCTTGAGTTGTGCAGTGCACAACTTGCTCAACTGAGTATGATAGCCCTTAATTCTGGTGGTTTCAGATCATAAAGGGGAGACTTCTTGTTCTTCCCCTAACATGGGTCAGGATTGATTATAAATATTGCTGAAATGAGAATACATTTGAGTATCCTTCCAAATACATGCAACTTCTTACTATGTTCTATCTCTGGAACCTTAGGCAAATTACTTCATTTTTATGAGCTTCATTTGTAAAATGGGATAATAATGACTAACACTTAATGAGCCCTCACCATATGTCAGACACCATTCCAAGTGCTTTATATGCATTATCTAATTTAATGCAAACCACTCAGTGAAGTGTGGTTGTAATCACTTTATCTACAGAAGAGATGTCACCTACAGAGGTGACCAAAGCTCAAACCTTGGGATCAAGATCTACCCAAGGTCACCCAGCAATTCAGTGCAGGGGTTAGGACTTGAACCCAGATCTGTCGGGCTCAGATGACCATGCATTTTACTATGCAATGAGCTAGTCACATGGATCAACGTATTACAGTCCCCAAACAAAATGGATTTTTCACTTAAGTTAGCAGATTGTCTTTCTGTCTGTGTTTCAAGGCCGACTTTGCTGATGCTTGGAATTGCCTTGGGATGTCTGGTTCAGTGACCAGGTAGCAACACCAACTCCTAATACTACTTTGACTTAACACACTCTGCAGGATTTAATAGCTCTACTAGAAATTTTAGATCACACTTTGTGTTAATGTTCATAAATAATTTATTTCTCTCTTCAAATGAGATTGGAATCTACTTGATATTTTTTCTCTACTAGTTGACACAGCCAACAATGCATTCTATGAACCTAAAATGCTATACCTCTGTCTGAATAATTAATATATTCTAGCAACAGTGATTACTGTACCTTTTGGCTACCCACTTGGATTGTGTTCATCCAGTTGGACAGAACACCAGTTGTGGCAACTTGAGATTTTCTAAATGAGGGCTTAAAATAATTTAATCAGTTATCTGGGCTGCTTTCCCATGAAGAACAGGTGTGGTAAAGTAATTGAGTCCCTGATGTTGTCCCTGGAATAAAAGAGGAGAAGACAAGTGAGCCTGGGTCTCCATACAGGTGACCAGAAAGCCTCATGTAGGATGCAGAGTGCTCTAAGACTGAACAGAGTCAGGGCTCCAAGTTCAAGGCCAAATCATGTTAGGGCTGTTTCTAATTTTCATCTTTTTTACTTTAATTTTTTGAGTAATTTTCTCTGTTATAGAGGTAATACATATTTTGCAAAGTTTTGAAAATTAAAAGCATAAACAAGAAACACAGAGAGACTCATAATGCCAATCTCTAAAGATAACTGCTATTAACATTTTGGTATATTTTCCAGTAGATACAGAGGTAGATGTAGATATATATAGTTTTAACTATAGCACTTTCTTTTGCTGCTATAAAAAATTATCACAAACAGTGTCTTACAGTCAGACACATTTATGATCCTATAAATCAGAAGGTGTAAAGTGTTACTGGGCTAAAATCAAGGTGTTGGCAGGGTGTTCTTTTTGGAGACTCTAGGGAAGAATCCATTTCTTTGCTCATTCAGGTTGTTAGCAGAATTCAGTTCTTTGTGGTTGTAAAATATAAGGTTCTCATTTCTTGCTGGCTATACATCAAGGGCTGTTCCCAGCTTCTAGGACTACTCACATTTCTTGGCTTGCGGCCCCCATCCCCATCTTCAAAGCCAACAACTGTTGATCAAATCCTTCTTACACTGCATCTCTCTGACTGCAGCTGGGAATGTCTCTCCATTTCAGGGCCCCATGTGATTAGATTGGGCTCACCTGTTTAATCCGGGCTGTGCTCTCCATTTCGAGGTCTGTAACCTTAATCACTTCTGCAAAGCACCTTTTACTACGGAAGGCAACCTAGCCAGAATTGGAATGGTGCATCTTTGAGGGTCGTTCTTTGGACTACCAAAATAACTTTGGGAACATCCATTTATTGAAGGTTTCTCAGATTTCAGTGTGTAAGACTCACCTGCGGAGCAGCAAGTTTGAGGTGTGGCCCAGGGATCTTTATTTACACAAGCTTCTTCTCTGCTTCTGGAACAGTGATCCACAAGTAACACTTAAGGAAGCACAATCATGACATCAGCATCCTTCTAGCACATATATTTTAATGAATGCATAGCATCCGTGTATTACTTTTTTTTATAAGCAAATCTCCATAATTCTATTGGTTGTTATTTATTTGTACCATCCACAGTTATTCCCTCATCACACCTTCTTTTAAATGCAAAAACCTTCCACATTCATGAGCAATTCTATACCTGGGTGTGTAGTGTTTTCTTTTTGGGTGGAGGTGATTGGTTTTGTTCATTTACTAGAGCGCTGAGAAGCCCGGGCCTCTGTCCTTCCAAACGCTAAGGAGAGGCTGACAGCATTATCGCTCATCTGCCTGTCACCGTGGCTGGCCACAGTCGGTTCCTGCAGTGTGTGACCATTGCATTTCTGTCGCTAGAAGCTGCTCTGCTTGCTGCATGGCAGAGGAGGCATTTTGGAAAGTTCATAACTCACCCAAACCTCCTGGGTTCCGTGTTTCACCTGAACTGGAAAATTCTTATATGCAAGTTCATTTACTCTTAAAATGTTTCTGTTTCTAAGAAAAAGGGTTCAGGAAAGCATTCATAATGGCTTCCAAGGCTATCAAAGAGGTGGAGTCACACACATTGAATGACTTAAGTAGAAAGGAATGGTGGCACAAACATTTTCCTTAAATTCCTTAGCTTTAAAACTGGAAAAGAACAGGGCAAGAAAGAAAAGGGGGGGTTTCATTTTCTTATAATTGGGGTTTGGAAAATAATTATAAACTATGCAAGAGATAGAATCTCACCATCCAAACATGTTCAGGAACCTCGAAGTTTAATAGATTCCCTTATTTAAGAAAACGTTTACATATCTTAAAAAAATGATCTTGACACTTTCATCACAAAGAATTGGTTTGTTTAGTTTTATTTTTTAATTTTTTTCCCCCATCCTAGAAAGAACTTGGTTATTTTGAAATCTTGGAAATTTAAAATACAAGAGGTTTTGTTTTTTTTCCCTAAGTCAAAATCTTTGTAATGAAATATTGTATGCTTTCTTTGTTCTGCTATAGATAAAGATTTTCTATTTTTTTTTTTTTAAGATTTTATTTATGGGGTGCCTGGTTGGCTCAGTGGGTTAAGCCTCTGCCTTTGGCTCAGGTCATGGTCTCAGGGTCCTGGGATCGAGCCCCACATCGGGCTCTTTGCTCAGCAGGGAGCCTGCTTCCCCCTTTCTCTCTGCCTGCCTCTCTGCCTACTTGTGATCTCTCTCTCTCTCTGTCTCTGTCTCTCTGTCTTTAAAAAAAATAAAGATCTTATTTATTTATTTGAAAGAAAGAAAGGGGGGAGGGGCAGAGGGAGAGGAAGAAGTAAGGCTCCATCCCAGGACCCCAAGATCATGACCTGAGCTGAAGTCAGACGCTTAATCAACTGAGCCACCCAGGTGCCCCAAGTTTTTATTTTCTAAAACAGGAATTGAGGGCATTAAAAGAAACATGATCTAGACAATTTGCATTTTACTAATCTGTTTATAAGTGCAGCAGTAAGCTACTGTAAAATTAGTGACTGGGCCTGATGGGGCTCAAGAATGACCATGAACAAGCATGGAGGGAAAGACACTACAGCAGGTGAACAGACAATTCTATTTTCTAAGGCGTTTTTGAAAAGAAAGTCCTGGAAACTAATTGTTTAGTGTCTAAAGGAAGCTGTTGCTTTTTTCTTTCCTTTGCTATAAATAAATTATTCCGGAGCCACATTTGCCCAAAGATGAGGAGATTCTAAGTATGTATATTTGCATGTATGGGTTCTGGTGACATAAACAAGAAGAATCCTGTTGTGGAAGGATTTTCTCTGGCAGACGATCTCTGGATGTCTTTTGAACACATTTTATTTTAAATTAAATTAAATTAAATTAAATTAAATTAAATTTTAATTGGGATATCACTGACCTATAACATTGCATAACATTAAGGGGTCCAGCACATTGATTTGATATGATATCACCCAAGCGTTAGCTCACACCTCTGTCATATCACATAAGTACCATTTGCTTTTCTGTGGTAAGAACATTTAAGATCTAATCTCTTAGCAACTTTGAAGTGTATAATACAGTATTGTTACCTATAAATACTGTGCTGTGCATTTGATCCAGAACTTATTTTCTAGTTGCAAGTTGATACCCTTTGACCAGCACCTCCCCAATTCTCCTATCCCCTGTGATCCCTGGTAACCAGCATTCTACTCAGTGTTTCTATGAGTTCTGCTTTTTTAGATTCCACAGATAAGTGAGATCCTATAGTATTTGCCTTTCTCTAACTTCTTTCACTTAAGATAATGCCCTCAAGGGCCACCCATGTCGTAGCAAATGGAAGGATTTTTTCTTTCTCATGACAGAATAATAGCCCAATGTGTGTGTGTGTGTCTGTGTGTCTGTGTATAAGTACATATCACATCTGCTTTATCCATTCATCCACTGATGGACGTTTAGGTTATTTCCATATGAGCTCTTCAGAGACACTAAGTGTAAAGATGGAAGTTCTAGAAATTTGAGAGCGATGGGGAGAGAAGAAATTCTCAAAGGGTCCAAGTAAAATGGAATAGCTCAGTCACAACAACCCCGAGGGCTGGAGAATATATAAAGGAGCAGGAATTCTTCTTGTTGGTGAAGATATAAAATGCATAGCAACTTTGGAACACAGTCTGGCAGTATCTTATAAAGTTGGACGTACACTTCCCGTATGACCCTGGAATACCACTCCTAGGTATTTACCTAACAGAAATGAAAACATGTCAAAAGACTTGTACACGAATAGTCATAGCAGCTTTATTCATAATAGTAAAAAGTTGGAAACAACCCCAGACGTTCATCGGTAGGTGAAAGGATTTTAAAAAAATGTGTCCTGTTCACATAGTGGGATACTGCTTAGCAATAGAAAGGAATGTACTACCTATACACACACACACACACAAAACAGATGGATATCAAAAATTTTCTGTTGATCAGAACTAATACGACATATGGTATAATTTATTTATTTATTTTTGGTATGATTCATTTAAATAAGACTCTAGAGAAGAAAATCCAATCTTCAGTAGATGCAGTAGTGGTTGTCTGGGGCTAAAGGTGGAGATAGGATTGACAGGGAGGAAGTATAAGGGAAAAGCTGATTTGGAAAATTTCCACAACTTGTTCAGGTGATTCATATTTGTCAAAACTCACTAAACTGGCGTGCCTGGGTGGCTCAGTCATTAAGCGTCTGCCTTTGGCTCAGGTCATGATCCTAGGTTCCTGGGATCGAGTCCTGGACTGGGCTCTTTGCTCAGTGGGAAGCCTGCTTCTCCCTCTCCCACTCCTGCTTGTGTTCCATCTCTTGCTGTCTTTCTTTCTGTCAATAAATAAATGAAACCTTTAAAAAAAAAACTCACTAAACTGATTGAATGTGTCTATTTTATTATATGTAAGTTTTGCCATAGTCAAATTGATTTTTAAAACAGAGTTCCAAAAATTAAGAAAATGACGATAGGTGCAGTTCAGAACCGCTTCGCTACTTTGCACATAACTATGGGAAGAAGTGAAAATACTTCAGACTGGTTTTACGAAGTGCTAATGCAAGGCTAATTGTTCTGCCATCTGTCAGTGAGCTGTTAGACACCCAAATTTCCTGAAAGGGAATTCCCAGCATTTTTCAGATAAATCTCTCTCTTTCTCTCTCTCTCTCAAACACACACACATATAGATGTTCGAGAGAGAAATGGAAGTGAGAAACCCCTTGTCCTTCATTTTAGATTTTAGTTCAGCAGTTCATTAAGTCATCCTCAATCGGTGTTGCCAGGTACCAAGTGTCCGAGGATGAATACATGGTTCTCAACTTGTAAAGGACGAACAGTCCGGCAGAGGCCTCAGTGATCTTTTTTTTTTTCTTTTTTAAGATTTTTATATATTTACCTGACAGACAGAGATCACAAGTAGGCAGAGAGGCAGGCAGAGAGAGAGGAGGAAGCAGGCTCCCCGAGGAGCAGAGAGCCCGACGCAGGACCCCGAGATCATGATCTGAGCAGCAGGCAGAGGCTTTAACCCACTGAGCCACCCAGACACCACAAGCCTCAGCGATCTTAACAAGGACTCAGCACAGTAAGACTGGTTAACTATAATGACAACAATAATAACAATCGCTTATTGAGTGTTTTCTGGTGGCAGGCACTGGGGACTGTGAGTAATATATTATCTCATTTAATCTTCATATTGTCGGTGAAACTTTGCAGCATGGGGACTTTTAGCTCCCTCTTTTACAGAAGACACAACAGAGGCTGGGAGATGTTAAGTAACTTACCCAGAGTTATACAGCAAATGAGTAGTAAATGGCAGAGTTGACGTCTATTCATAACCATTATGTTGTAGCCCAGCAGTGGACCATGTGGAATACGAATAAAGGGCATCTGACGTCAAGTATTCAAAAACCATTACAGTTTGTCCAGCCTTGATCAGAACCACCCTCAAATCCCAAGCCTGGCAGGTTTCTTCCCAAAGAGGTACTATTGTTACCTTCATCCAGGTTCTCTTAAGGATTGTCTTTCCGAACAACAGGCTGGGCTCTCCGCAGTTCCTTCACTGACATTCTTCTACCAGGGGAGCCTGCAGAGCTGAATAATGTTCTTGGATTTGTGTCTCTCATCTTGTCACTGATTAGTCCTAACTCTTCCTGGCAAGACTCCTGCCAGGCTATTTCAGGAAACAAAAATTCATTACATACATCCGTATTGATTTTCCCTCTCCTTTGCTTATTACTGAAATGCTTTTCCCTCCCTCTCTTGAAGAAGCAGCATTGCAATTACTGGAAGCTCTGCTTTCCCCAGCAGCCCGCCCCCAGGACCAGGGGGCCTTGGTGATGCTCTCAGAAGGTAGGGACCGAGAAGCCAGAGCAGCCTGTCGCTACTCTGTCCTCCAGGAGTGAGCTTGTTGATGGCTTCATTCAAACGTGGCTCCTGTGTGTGTGGCGTGGTAGTATCTCACTAGCGAACCAGCAGAACTGTTTGTAGTGATCATCTGAGTTTGCTGGTTTCCTCGAGTTCCTGCCCCAGTAATTTCGGGTATAAATGCTGCAGTGAGCTTTTCAGGAAAACCACTCAGCTTTGGGGGAGGCAAAAGAAGAGAAACTGATTTTTACTGAGTGAATGAAAATATTATTGGAAATATTCTTATTGAGTTCCTACCATGTGTGAGTTTTTGGGGACCTGTGTGAGCAAGACGCAGGATTTGGATCTCATGGATTTTACAGTCTGGTGAGAGATACAAACAACAATAGTAACAATAGTAAGAATGAGGTCAAAACACAGAATAATAATTAGAAGTTGCAAGAAAAGCAGTGTTAGAGTAATAGATGGCAGAGAGAAAAAAAATAGCTGGGGATTATTTTAAACACTTTCCCGTGCAATATTACACTTTGACCAAAACACCCATGAAGTCGGTATTCTCTCTCATCTTGGACAGCACGTTAAGTAGTCTGTTCCAGTTGCCAGTGGAAATGGGAGGCAAGGCCAGGTCTGTCTAACTCGAAGGCCTGCGTTCGTTGCACAGGGCTGTGTTCTGAGGCACAGGAGACCCCCTCCCTCCCTCTACTCCCTGTCACTGCAGAATGTGGTTTAGGTCTTAGGCAACTGTTGGCTCTAGGTACAGTTTTGCTCTCTTGCCTGTAAGCTTCCTTTCTGTCAGAAGGAAAGAGAAACCCTAGTCCTCCAAGGCAGTAAATGATGGACTAGATATAATTTGCTTTCTGGAGAAGCCCTCAGATTGTTTGTTAGTGATCCAGGCCAGGCCAGCTCTTGGTTTCCAGTGGATGAGTTCTATACTGGGACACCTAATATCTGGAGATGATCTCTCCGCTCTGGGGCTGCCGTTCTAGACCCCCAGGCATGTGCATGCCAGGCTTTTGCATAGCCTGTTCTTCTTTCTGCCAGGTGCCTCATAGTTATTTACGTTTCTGCTTGGGGCTCCCTGTCAAATCAGTGCCACCTGTCCCTTCCCTCAGGTGGCACTGTGCATGAGGCATCACCCCTGGGAGAGCATAGTTGGGGACCTATAAGCCTGGCTTTACATGATGTCAGGGATTGGGGGTGAGGTGAAGGGATGGGAGCATGGTCCAGCCCTTGGCTGCCTTCTACCTGGTGCAAATCCTCTTGTGTGGCTTTAGTGATTTGGCTTCTTTCCCATCAGTATCTCCTGAGATGCTCATCATCTCTCATGTGGTCCTGACCAACAGGTTCTCACAGGTTACTTGACTATTGCTATTATAGTAGTATAGTATTCATTGTGTGTGTGTGTGTGTGTGTGTATATATATATATATGGTATTATAGTATTTATTATATATATACACATACACACATATATACATACATATTATAGGAATGTATACATTACACACATATATCCAGATTATTTAACTATTATAACCATAATAATAATATTATTATTTTGGAGGTGTGGAAGAGAATAGGGACTCATAGACCTGTTTTCTGCCTAGTCCCTGGTTTTGGAACCCTCTTCCCCATTCTTTGCCTAGCTAACTCTTCCCATTGTTCAGGCTTCAGCTGAAATGTTATGTCTCCCTCAATCTAAATTAGCTGGTTCTCCCTCTGAGAACTATGTACATTGTTTTCATAATGCTTAGTAGTCTAAATACACACACACACACACACACACACACATCATTCTCTGTTTAAGGTCTGTCTGATCCCACACCTCCACCCTACTCCATTATAAACCCCATAGAGCTCAGGGGTTTCATTTGTTTGTTTGTTTGTTTGCTTGTTTCGTTTGCTTCTGAATTCTCAGCACCTTGCCAAATGCTTAGTACTTATGAGTCACACACACAAAAATACAGAAAAAGGAAAAAACCTTGAGGTCCTGGGCTTGCCCAGATCCCATGGCTAATTAGTAGAGCAACAGCACTTGAACCCACATTTCTGGGGGCCCATAACAGGGCTCTTTCCAATATGCCAGGCTGAGTGGGGTTGCCTTTGACAAGGTGTTAAAAATCCAGCTAATTCCTTTCAGATTCTAAAGCCCTGTTTTTAATTAAGAAATGACAGAGTGTAAGATAGTGGTGTGAAAGGGGGTGCCCAATGAAAAGTGGCTTTACATGGAGGACATTAGGAGAAGGAAGGGAAAAATGAAGGGGAAGAAATTAGAAGGGGAGATGAAGCATGAGAGACCATGGACTCCGAGAATCAAACTGAGGTTTTCAGAGGGGAGGGGTTGGGGGGATGGGTTAGCCTGGTGATGGGTATTAAGGAGGGCACATATTGCATGGAGCACTGGGTGTTATAAGCAAACAATGAATCATAGAACACTACATCAAAAACTAATGATGCCCTATATGGTGACTAACAAAAAAAAAAAAATAGAAAATTACTGTTTTGCTTCAGAGACATCTGAAAATAAAGCCTGGAAAGCAAAAGAAAAAAGGAAAGTGGCTTTACCCTGGATTGCTTGGATTCACACTCCTGCCTCACAGCGTTCCCAAGAAATCCTTGATGTGGGACCTGCTGTGTTCATGTCAGGGAGTGAAAAGAAACATAAAGGACAGGCAAAGATGCTCTCCTTTGACCCTGTGGAGAAAACTTGCCTGTCTGTCCAGATCCATACACAAGGGTTCTGAGAGTCTCTGTGGAGGAGGGCCAATGTCAGGGGGACAGGCTCAGGGCTGATTCCAGTGCAGAGGTCTGCCCGGGTCTCTGATTGTGGCAGTTACTGCCTGCAGGCCTGCTTGACCCAATGAAATACGGAGGCTGTGGGGAAAGTATCCCTGGTAAGAGTGCAATTTCTGGCCCATTGTCTGTGTTTATCATCTTGGTGGTGGAATGGCTCTCTCTCTGGGGTTTGGTGGAGACGTGGCATGGACATCTAGATGGGTTGGAAGGGCAGAAGTCACATTTTGTTTTCACTAAATGAAGCTTTTCCTCTTTCAAGCTAGATTCTGGCCGCAAGCAGATTTCTCCCCAGCTTCTGAATAAGGCAAGCGAGAGCATAGTCTTTACGGGGAGGGTAGTTTGCTTGATGCTAACTTGGGTCACATAGCTTATAGCCGATCCCGTCCAGGGCACGCTGTGGAGCCTGAGTGTCCTGGTGTTGAATTTGGACCTGGAGCAAATCAATTAAATAAGACCAAGAGGAAGATGAGCTACCAGGGCATCTGAACTTCATCAGGCCATGCAATTGACCTTCAACCTAACATTCATTTCTTTTGCCCTGCTGATTTTAATCCCATGCGTTTAGCAAGGCCACAATAATGTTGAGAATGGGACGTCTGATGTTTCATCCATTACCACCCTTGCCAAACAGCTGTGGGTCTCTTTCAAGCTTTAACTGTTGGTATTGCTGTTAACTCTTTATTAGATTTTACAACTAACTCCTAATTATTTCATGTGTCTGTAAAGATTAGGTTCTGTTGTAACAGAGTGGCTCAAATTATTTCACTTAAAAGAAGTCTGGAAGAAAGTAGTTGAGGGTATGTATGGCAGGTCGGCAAAGCCATTAGAAAGTCAGTCTCTTCTCCAGGGCACAGTTTTCATCACCAAGGTCTTCTTAGAAGGCTACTGAAGCACTAGCCATCACGTCTGTATCCCAGTTGGTGGGAAGGAGGAAGGAGGGGAAGGACAAAGGGCTCTTTCCCCAGCAGCACCCACTGATTTTACATCTCGTTACACAGCCCTCTGGGAGATTCCACGTGATATTGCCAGTGATGTGTCCCCGACCAGGATTTGGCCGCCTGCTACGGCTAATGGCAGGGCGGGCTGGGAAGGGCCTTCAGCTGTGTGTGCTGCTGGACCAAGTAAGATCAGGGTCCTCTTACTCAGGAAAAGAGGGGAGTGGAGCCAAGTGGTAGTTTCTGCCACATGCCATTTGCATTTCTTGGGGCTCTTTTTTTTTTTTTTTAATCTTTCTAATATTGAGACTTTTCAAGGAGAAAAGGAAATAGAACTGAAAGTCACACTAATCCATTTTGTTACTTGCTGTCAGATTTGATTTCAAAAAAATGCTGGAAAAGAGGTCAGAATCCCCATCTCTTTCTGCGCTAGAGGGTACACTGTTCCTCACATTCTTGTTAGACCTGTTCTTCCCCCCACCCCGCCATGTGTGGAGAGGGTAGATGCAATTTGACTGTGGCAGGTGGACACATAGCTCAAGAACTGGACACTTTGCGGTGTCTCCAGCCATCCGTCCTCATTGGAGAGTTTCTGTGACGGTCATGGGGACAAAGTCTGTAACATGCTTGAACTCTGAGAAATTAGGCATTCAGCCAGCACAAACGCTTGGTAAGAACTTCTGGCCAAACTTCAAGAAGTTCTCAGAGAGCATGCGTTATTTTCCAGGAAATGCCAGCTTCTTCCATGAGTAATTTCATCGCTAATTCCCCGGGGCTCACATATCAGCAGGTTTACGTGATATGGTCCTGAAGGAGGAGGACATTCCTGACTTTCAGGTGAGAGGAGCTAATAAGAACAATGAGTCTTACTTTGGCAAAAACCAAGGTTCTAACATACGTATAGGGATACACGATGAAAGCTTCTCTCAGCACTCCTGCCCTGAAATCCTTTCTTCCACTCCACTGAATCTGCTATTATCTTGCATGAATGGAGGTCACTGGTGGCAGAGCAGCTTTTTAAATAAGCTGCAGTAACTCCCAGTTCCTCCACTGTCCTCCCCCCACTTCCCAACCCTGTGCTCCAACTCTTCCTGTACTAGGACACCAACTTATAATTTGCCCACTCCAATGTCTGTTTCTCCCACTGGGCTGTAAACTCTTGGAAAAGAAGAGCTGATTTTATTTAAATCTGACAGCTTCAGCATCTTGCACAGTGCCTGGCATTTATCTGGTCCTCATTAAATATTTCTGAATGGATGAATGAATGAAAGAATGAATAAAGGACTGCAAATCAAACTGCTGCTGTAGAAACTGAAAACACTTCTATTAATAGGCCAAGACTGGCTGGCATGGACTGAGTTGACATGAGATTCTATTTTATTGGTTTGACCTCTGACACACTCATGTTGTGCAGAATGCCAGGTGTGGGTCCTGAAACGTGATCACGACAAAAGAGAATGGAGGGGAGAAAAGAGGAGGGAGGAGGAGGCTCAGAAAGAGAACAAGGAGGAGGACGAGAAGGAGAAGGAGAAGGAAAAGCTATGGTTTCCTAAATTCTGTACTCATGGAAACATAAGGATGAACTTCATCTCTAATATCTTACAAGGCTCATAGTAGTACCAAAAAGGAAAAACCTAAGGGAATGAAATTAACAACCAAGTAGTTTGAGGAGGAAAAGCTAAATAAAATGTATGTCTTTCTTGGAGGAAAAATGAGACTCCTTTTGTCAGTGGTTAACCAATGTGATCTTTAAGGTGATGAGAAGAGGCAGCGAGTTGCTGGACTTGACTGATTCCGCAGCTCCTGGCCAACCTAATCCCATCGCTTACGTTCACCTCCTATGAAACCTTCTCCTTTGATCTTCGTTTAAGGACCTTGCCAAACAGACCAGCCTCGTCAGCACCAAGCCTCGGCCTCAGAGATAATCTCCGCCATTTGTGCTATTTTAGCGATACTCAGGCCATGTTTCTGGAATCCTTTTGCGACCTTCCATGGCCTTTCTTCAGGCCATTATTACAGGTTCTTCTTCAGACGTCAGTGCATTTGCTTTACCTCCAGTATTAGTCCTTAGTGAGATTAAAAAGTTGAGTCTTGTAAGTGCTGAGGATGGGGGGTGTGATTGAGTGCTTTACGGCTGCCTTGGACTCCCTGAGGATTTGTCCACTGCAGTGACTTTGCTGACCTGAGAAGATTTACAATTTGGGAAGCAGTGCCCAGGCCTCCTTCTCATCTTTGATTGGGCCATTTGATTGCAAGAGCCTGGTGAGCTCTGTGGAGTCTGAGAGAGAGTGGCCTTACTTAGCCCTGTCACAGATGCAGATCTTTCAGACCAGAAATGGGCTGTACTTGGGGTTAGTCTGGGTCCTATACCTTGGAACAGTATTTGTCATGGTAGTTTGGGGACCTGTGGCCTCAGCAGAACCAGGCATAATTATTAAAGTTTTCATTTCTTGAGCTTAACCTCAAACCTAATCAGAATCTCTGGAGGTGGCACCTCTAGAATTTTCATAAAGGAGAGGCGTGGGGTCAGCAGTCTGGTGAAGGGGCTACAAGGCTTTCCTTGAATCTGTTTCCGTAGTCCATACAGTTTGACTTAGAGTCTGTGCAACTGAATACAAGTCCAAACTGAAAACAAACAAATGTCCATCAACAGGTGAATTGGATAAATCGTGGTATAGCTTTACAATGGACAAAGATTCAGCAATGAGGGAATAAACGACTGGTACAGGCAACCGTAAGGATAAATTTCACTGACACTGAGCTGAGCTGAGAGAAGCCAGACACCAAAGAACACACACTGCTCGGCTGTATTCATGCAATAGCTCTAGAGAAGACAACCGAGCCTAGCGATGGGGAAGAGCTCAGGGCTTGCTCATGTCTGGGAGGTGGGTGGGGATTGACTGGGAGAGGGAAGAGAGAGGAATTTGGGGAGTGATGGAAAGGTTTGTTTAGAAATCATTGTGATTGTGGTTACATGTGCTTATGAAATCATCAACGCGAATCAAAGCTTGCACTGAAAATGGGTGCATTTTATTGCATATAAATGATATCTCAACAAAATTGATTTTTACACAGAGCAACAGTTTCTAAAGATTCACACTTTCCAGAAGAATGATGAAGTTTAAGTTGTTCATATCATATAAAATTTGGGGTGGCTTATGGAGTTCATGGGGATTATCAGATATGGGCTAAATCTCTCCAGACACTTCTTGGTAGCCCCTGCTCTTTGGGGATGAAGCCCAGGGTTCTCTACTTGAACATAACCCTAGGTGATTCTTATGCTCGCTGCAGTGTGCCCTTCTGCTAATGCTTCTCAGTGCCCTGAAGATTGTTGAGCTGTTTTGGAATGATAGCCGGCTTGCTGATGTTGGCCAGATTCAGTGAGTCTGGGGCCTGAGAAAACTGTTATTACTTTATTAAGTTCTTAAACTTCAGTGTTAGTTACAAGGCCTTACTGACAAATGACTACACTATATCTGGCTAATTGTCATGCAGTAACCTTATCTCATTACGGAAGGACTGTTGATGGCTTTGTTTGAGCATCTGAAGGTTTCAGAATGCTTGAACAACCAAGTGTCATTCCAGACAGCCAGTCTTGCAGAAACTGCTGTTCTATGTGGCTCACCATCCCTTCCTGCACTATCCCAGAGTTTCTTTTTCAGAGGACAAAGTTGGTTGTATCTTAATGACATCACTTAACACTTTGTGGCCACTTACTACGTGCCAGGATGAGTACTTGGCAGTCATTGTCTCATTTAATTTTCACACTACCCAAATGAAGAGGGATCTGCGGTTCAGAGAGGTTGGGGGACAGAATGTTCACAGCTGCTCCAGCATCAGAGCTAGACTTTGGCCAATGTCCAACGCCAGAGGGGTGGCCCTCAGCCCTGCTTCCACTTTAGAATCACCTGAGGAGCTTATAAAACTCGTAATTCCCAGGCTCCATCCCAGAACAATGAAATCAGAATCTCTGGGGGTGCTCACCAGTATTTTTTAAAAGCTCCTTAGTGATTCTAATGTGCAACAAAGGCTGGGAACCAAACTCCAACTTCTGACCCTTAACCACAACGTTACAATGGAAGGTGGTGAGCACAGCACACCAAGTTCACCTGGAACCGACTGACTGATTTGCTTCTCTTTGGGTCCTCACACTGGTTATGACCACACTCCTGTCATCCTGTGATTTAGCATGGTTACCCGGACAAACTTCCAGGGAGGCCTTGTCCTATTAGCGCATAGAGTGTCCCTGTGTTGAATGGGTATATTCAAAAAATCTTTCCTTCCCTCCTTTGTCTAACATTTACCAACTGTAAATTAGGTAACATGCATTAGGCCGTAGTTATCCAAAAGTAAACAAGTCTGGCTATGCTCCTAGGGAACTGATACTGCCCTGAAAGGGGGAAGGAAGCTCAGGGGGACAAAGGACACACAGAGGAGTCCACACAGTCTCCCCGGAGGAGATGCCAGCTGGGTGAGCTGATGGTTAGAGATTAGCCAGGTGAGGGGACAGGAGCATTGTAGGCTGGGGGACTACGTAAGCAAAGACATGGGGCACACGATGGCAGAAGCATGTAAACTCTCCACACTTCCAGATGGTGGAAACCACATGGGAGGCAAAGAATGAAGAGTGATGAGCCAGAGGAGGAAGATGAATGACCTTGAAAGCGTGTTGGGGAGCTTGCACTTTGTCCTGCAGGAGCCAGTAAGTCACTGAAGTGTTTCAAACAGGAGAGTGATATGATCAAGAGTCAATGTTTAAGGCGGTAATGGAGGAAGAGAAACCCAGGGAGAAAATACGGAGGAGAGAAAAGGCAGCAAATATGCCTTACATTTTTCTACTCTATCTTCTGTTGGAATGGAAATACCCCAATGAGTGTGGCTGAGGGAATAGGGCTGTTAACCTGACCAGCTTATTGAACAGATCAATAAAGACCGACTTGATAGTAGCTAGTAATGACAAGCTCCATTCTTTCTTGGCTAAGCAATCTTCTTATAATTGGAGAAAGAAAATGCTTGCCAGCCTAGGGAGAGGTTTTCATACATGGCTCTAGGGACCCATGAACCCTCTGAAATTGTGTGCAAAGTTCTGTGCATTTTCCTGGGAGAGGGTCTGTAGCTTTCATCATATTTTCAAAAGCATTCAGGACCCACAAACCGAGTAACTGAAGATGAAAATACAAAAGTTTAGATAGAGATGGTCTATTCTTTTGCCTAACCTTGGAGCAAGGCCTTGGGAGAAAGGCCCAAATGGATTCTCCCAAGTATTTTAAAGGTGAAATTTAAGGTACCAGACCTTGCATTGCCTCTAGTAAGTGTATACATAAGCTCAGACATACTCATTTCTGATGTAGAGTATCTGAAGGACATTTTTCTAGGCAAGGTGTCTAAGCCCGATTCTTGACTCTCTAGCTTTAGAACCAAAAAAGGCAAGCTGACTTGAACAAAGGGATGGACATTGCCCAGAGGGGATTCCTGTCCGGGGCAACAGCTGTTGAGATGATTGGTTTGGCATGTGCAGAAGCCACGGTCTGAGTGCTCTGCTGGCTCTGAGGCCCGGATGGCCTGCTGAGAAGAGGCCAAGGTGCCATCCTCGCCTGGGCTTTTATTGTTATAACTGTGTGTACATACAAGCAAATGTGTGCTCCCCACCTTGCCTTGATTCATATTGACAGAGTTACGTGGTAAAGCAGGTGGGTGAGAATGACTCTCCCAGCAGGAGAAGTCTGCCTCTGCCGCTTCATGACCAACTCTTCTGTGATAATGAGCTTCACCCCGGGCCACCTCAAAAGCTGCTGGCCCCTTTGGAAGCAGCCACATTAAAGAGGTTAATGCTCTCTCAGTAAGTGCTGTAGGGGCGGGAGGTGGTGTCCTCTGAGTGTGTGTGTGTCTTTATAACCAAAGACTGGCAGATAGTTTTTAATAGGTGATGGTACCCACTAATTAATCTAATTAATTTTTTTCCGCTCCAACAACCACAAATACATCACCAATGGTTTGAGTTTCATCTGGTTTCATCAAACTCAATGGTTTGAGTTTCAATTGAGTTGTTGTTCCTTCCTTTGCAAAAGGAGGGTGTTGCAAGAATACAAAAATGTTACTCCTGCTTCATATCTTCCTTAGCTCCCCATTTCATAGAGCCGCACAATTCCTGAGGTTTACGTCCAGGCACCACTGGTGTTAACAAAAAGAGCTTAGGTACCCTCCACCTCTGGTCAGGGGGCCTCTGCCTTTATCACTTTTTTTAGTATTGGGTTTCCATAAGATTTCATTTGATAGAAGGGTGCACTGAAAATCAGAAAGTTTTCAAAAAGTAAAGTATGAAAACTCTTGGTCCAGACACATAGTGTGATGATAAAGAGTAGGCTAACCTAGGAGCTCCCTGGGAAGTCTATCTCTGAGTTACTGAAATGGTGCCAACTAACTCAGGTTTCCATACTCAGGTCCTTACGTGACTGAGGAAAAGTAACTTGATTCCATTCCCATTGCGATGGGAGGCAGCCCACATTGGAAAACCTAAATACAAGCCTCCTCAGCTGCCCTTCTCTGATAAGTACTTTGCTCTGTGCACGCAAGGTTTCAGTCAGTGGAAAGTTGTCAAGCAGATGAAATTCAGAAACCAAATATGCACGTCAAGGTGTTGTTTACCACCTAAGAGCGATTTATTTTATCACTGAATCAATTTTAAAACCTTAATATGGTTACCAAGAAGATGTCTGATTTAGAAAAGGCTAGAAGAAAACTGAAGAGAGAAGGAAAAAACTATGGAAAAGTGAGAACCATTTGACTGAGTTCTTTCCAGAATTTAAACTCTGCTTTGGCTGGTAAAAATAGATTAGTATGGGTACTGGTGCTGTTAATAGGTGTTTGGTTCTACTCCCAACCCCATTAAATACCTGGAATGTAGAAAAAATATTTAAAGACTATTGCTTTGAAGAGACATCTAGTTATTAGGCTGCTGAAGGAGCCCATATGTCGAGGCCTGACTCTGCCTAGGATGGAAGGGCTTAAACCTTTGGTCCCGTTCATCAGGCCCTTCACAATTGGGCTTCAGATTCCATTTCAAGTTTTTTCCACCATCATTTCCCCCATGAACAACTATGGATTACTACCTGTTCCCTAAACCCACCAGATACATTCACTCCTTCCCAACTTTCCCATATTCCATTTGCTTTATTGGGAATATCCATATATCTTATCCAAAAAACTCCATGACTCTCTTCAAAATCCAGCTCAATTATCACCAGCTATGTGAAGCCTTTTGTAGTCATGTACTCCTTCATACAGTCCCCATCCACAAAACCCTGATTCTTTAAGTGGTTTTTTTTCTTTCCTGAACCATGAGCTTCCTGATGTTTGTAGTTATGTTTTGTTTATCCTTATATCTCCAGGGTGTATCACAGAGATATACATCTAGTAGGTGTTCAGTAAACAGTTTTTAAAATAAATGAATGACTTGATGACTTTCAAGGCCCCCTATAGCTCTAAAATTGTTTTTCCTATGACTTAGCCGTGGACATAAAAATTTCAGAATTCTGCAAAACCATCAAACAGTTCTGTAGACTGTTGTCTGGGAATCAAAATAAAAGTATCCAGATCAGTCACCATCCCCTGGAGCTAATTCATTTATATTTGGCACTGCCCAAGCAACTCTGTCAGTTTCCTTCTTTAGAATGCAACTATATCCTGTGAAGTCGGAAGCTTTAGCCCTCCCATCCATGGGCATAGAATGGAGGAAGCAAGGTTTGGGACCATCAGCTATCTTTAATTTTGGGAGCACCTGGGAGCTCACTGAGATTCAGCTGATAAAGCTCAATGTGGTGATTTTACCTTGAAGGAATTGGTAAAGAGGAAGAGGAGTAAATGGGTATGTTTGTGCTGCTGTTGCTGTGTACTCCAACTGATACATTGATTTTCTTCTCTTTTTTTTTCTTCTTTCCTCAACCCTTCTCTTCTCATTACTTCTCAGTTTGGCTTCTATCATAATATGTTTATTCCTGAATGCTCTAATGTGTGGGAAAAATAAGTTGGCTTTGAAAAGAGTTCTTCCAAACTAGAGAAGCTACGTTGAGGTGCTGCACTGAGGAGTAGTCCATATTTAAATTCAGTTCCCCAGGTATTCGATTCTAGAGAACCATGCAGATATACAGAATGCCAAGCCTTCATTTTCATAAGTTTTTCTCAAAGAAGAACAACTAGATAATGTAGGTTCTGCAGTCTAATCTTCTCAATAGGCTTCTAGCTAATGTATAGGTGTGGCATTTGTAACAGAAACCCCAAACAATTGTGGCTTCAAGGAGACAGGAATTTCTCTTATCTGACAGTCCAGAGCCGGCTCCGGCAGGTCCTCTGTGCCGGACACTCAGGCTGCTTCTGCCCAGCTGCTCCACCATTCCCATTCCTGGGGCACTCCTCTCCCACCTCGTGCACTTGGGCTCGAGACCATGGCGCCTGCCAGCCGGTGGAGGCAGGCAGGGCAGGTGGAGTAACTGCCCCTTCCCCTTTGCAGCAACGCCTGGCAGTTGCACAAATCCCTCTTGATCATTTGGGCTTGGGCAGAACTCAGCCATATGGCCATGTGCTAGTTAAAAACCAAGGGTTTTATTACTACAGAAGAAGAGAGCAAGGGTCTTAGGAAACAACCATCAGTTTCTGCCATGTTGTCAATTCATGACATTTCCTCGAATTTGGCCTTCACTATTGTCACATCTATTTTGTGCATTCTTTTTCTTATTAAAAGGGAGTGTATATATTGGCATCTGTGGACATATGTGGGCTCCTTACCCATTTCTGAAAGTTTTCCTGATGGATTTCCTTAAATCCCTTAAGAATGACATCATTAGAATACACTCATCCAAGAGCGTGAGTCCACTGGGGTTTTACACCGGAGCATATGAAGAGCAGAAGTGACGTAAGGAACATTGCCATCAGATATAAAATTTTCCTTTGAAAAAAGGGTGAGGAAGTTTTCCTCTCAAGTGCTAAGGGTCTGTAGAAGAATATTCACTGATCATGGAACACTGTGTTCTCATTTTTCAAGGAGAATTGCAGGCAACAATTCCTATAGCAGAGTCACGAATTTTTAGAGATTCTTTCACATCATTTCATCTTAATTATTTTTTTTCTGCAAGTCATTGTCCTTGGCTGCAGCCCTGGGGCATCTTTGACTCTTTCCTGGAAAATAATGTGCTGTCCAGTAAACAACCACTGCCAGGCTTACTTGCGTCTGCCTGTCTATAAACTCTCCTTCTTCACCGCCTCACCACCGTGTGCCTGTAATTTCTACCATTAAAGTGGCTCCTCTGGAGAGGACCATTTTCTCTGCTGTTTCCCTTCTGAGAAGAACAACATTGGAACCACCACTGAAACACCAGAGTGGGTTACATTTTCAGATTAGCTGTGCAGAACATAATTTAAGGACGGGAGAGAGGAGCAGTTCTTAGAAAACTGCAGAAGCATGTCTGGGGCAGGGAGCAAGCAGTGGGTGCCTGAGGCAGGAGTGACTTCGGGGAGGGTCCCATGTAATCTCTATCACGGTCTCTCCCTCAGAACCTCCATGTTCTTTAATGTGGTCAAATGTTATTTTCCCAAATGAATGATGTCCACGTACGGCTTGTACACTTTGGCATCAAGAACTTGGTGCTTCTGTGGTTTACAAAGGTTCTTTTCTCTTGTCTTAGGAGATTAATAACAACATCTAACCTGTGCTGGAGGTTTCCTTGATGCCAGGTGCTGTGCTTCTGTATGCTTTGTCTCTATTAGTCTTCACGACATAGCTTTGAGATATAGATTATTAATTCTGTTTTACAGATGGGAAAACTGAGGCCCCAAGAGGTGAAGTAATATTTTCAAGGTCAGAAAGCTTTTGACTCAGTGACAGAGCGGAGATTCAAATCACAGCTGCCTGATGGGGAAGCTGTTTGCTTAGGGGGGGCGAGGCAGGGTGGGACTTAAACATTAAGTAAGGAACAGTTTGAGCATCTAAAGGCCATAGATCATCTCCCTTAGCATTCTGCTATGGAGAGTTTAAAATTTCTGTTCACAGACAGTTTTGTCACTATCCCCCAACCCTCTCCACCCCCTCGCACTGCTCCTGCAAAGTTAAGGAAGATGTACTCTTCTCCTAAAGGACTCCACACTCTGTGGGAATATTCCTTCTCCTAAAGGACTCCACACTCTGTGGGAATATTCTTGTCCCTATGTCCCTCCTGACTGTGAAATGAGAGAGCCCTATATGCAGGATTCCAAAGTATTTGTCCATTTGAAGAAAAAGGTCAAGGTGGGGAAATGAGGCTGCCTGCCCCAAATTGCACTTAGAATTATTCACGGGCTGTATGAGGTCTCCCTGATGCACGGGGCAGGTGGCCCCACAAGGAGTCATATGAGTAAGACCAGCATTGCTTTGAAGGCTGCCAGTCCAGGGCATGAGGAGGGGCTGTGCCATATCCCCGGAGACCAAAGACAGACAAAGTCTGGCTTCTGACCTGGAAATGCAAAACAGGCCAGAGGGCAAAGGGCACCCTAGGCCAGCAGCTGTTTTCCTGGAAAGACTGAAAAATCTCACCATGGGTCCCAATTAATCCTTCCTAGACGGGACCAGAGGTCTTCTCAGGAGACCCAGCAGTGTCTTTTAAGAATAAATGGGACCTTTGGGAGTCTATCACTGTCCCTACTGTTTATTTACATAGTAGTTTATTTATATTATAAATACATTGTGGTCTCTCCAGCCTCATAGTGATCCCCCCAACACACACACACACTCCTCCTCCCTCCTCTTTTTTTTTTTCCCCCAGAGCTTCCTGAAAATTTTGGTATTTCAAGGACCTGCAGAGTCCCAGATGTCTTATGTTAATGGAAACTCCACGCAGGGCTGTAATAATCAGCCGTCTAGTAGAAACCAAGTGACAGCACTGCGGGCAAGACGCCTGCATAGAAGTAACCCAGGCCAGTCAAGAGAGGCTGCTGCCTGCTGCCCCGGGGAATAGGGGTCACACCAGAAGAAGAGGCTGGCCTGCTTGGGAGGTGCTGGGGAGGTGGAAGTTGGGGGAGGAAGGCCAGGGGGCAGGGCAAGTCCAGCGTGGGTAAGCGGAGAGGTCTGAATTGCCATCCTGAGCCAGCTGCGGGCTCAGCGGACAGCAGACATGATTTTAGCGCTGTTTTTCTTTGTCGACAGGAAAGCAATTGGTGATGTGTACAGGAAGTTTGGCACATTGTTACTTCTGGATCCTTAGGGTGAAGGAATTTCTGGTTCTTCACAGTCTAGTAAGTTGGGAACAGAAACATAAAAGTGTGGGCTTTTTCTGAGTTATAATTTTGATTCTTAGAAAAGAAAGGCTAGACCAAAAGGAGCCTTGTAAGGTGTGATTCTCCAAGTAAAAATACTTTTTGAGGAATTGGATTTAGAAGGGAAAAGAAAGCTTCACATGGAATCATCTCAGGGGAGCGAATACAGGAAGCCTAATTAACATCTCGGGAAGCAGAGGAGTATGGGCAGAGGCGAGGTTGAACGCAAATCATTAGGTTTTGCAACTTGTTAGTCTCCCCAGCCAAAGATCAATGGGAGATGGTGATCGTTGCTACAACCACGGGCTGCCTGCTTGCAAATGTTGCACTCCAGAAATTACTCATTCTTTACCCTGCAATTAGAATAGGCTGCCCACTAATTCTTACTTTTTTCCATGCTCCAAGTGAGAAGGCTCCAGGAGGAACCTCTTCATGACAATATTCCCTCCATTCTTATTTTATGGCAAAAGTCCTTACTAAATCAGTTAAACATTAAACTATAGATAAGTTAGAATTGTTCTAAGCTTTTAAAAGATAAAGATATGAATGCCTAGAATCTGGTAGTCTTCCTACTAATCATCTCTTCTAAGTTCACTTTTTAGTATTGAAATATGTTACATATAAAATGGGGATTATATAATGTATATATATATGTGTGTGTGTGGAATATATGTATACACACACACACACAATTTAAAGATGTATAATAAAATTAACCTGTGTAATCACCTAGAATAGACTGTCACTAGTACATCTGAAGCTCTCTGTAGACCCCCTCCTCGGCTGCATCTGTCCTCTGTCCCATGAAGAAGTATTCAACCTGCTGAATTTTGGATTTATCATTATCTTGCCTTTTTTATAGTTTTTTAAACCACATTTGTGTGCATCTCTTTAAAATACATTATTTAGTGTTTTACTTTTCTGTAACTGGAAGCATACTCTGTATATAATCCTCTACGTTCTGTTAATTTCATTCCACGCTATGTCGACAAGTGTAGCGGCTGCTCATTCATTTTTACCCCAGAATAGTTTCCCATCTTTAGATCTTCCAAATTTACTTACTTCTCTCCCTGTTGATGGATAGTTGAGATGTTAACCTGTTTTAGACTATTGCAAATTGTGTTGCTGTGAACATTCTTGTTTTAATCTCTTTGCACATACTGCCATGCCAAGTGTATTCCAGATAGGAAGGAGGACAGGACAGGGGAAGAACATGCACCCTCTCCTCAGTGCACATAACACTTCTGCTTGTATCTTCTTGGTCAACACGTCATAAGGTGGTCACACCTACTGGGTGTTAGGCACAACAAATGAATCGTTGAACTCCACATCAAAAACCAATGATGTACTATATGTTGGCTAACTGAACATAATAAAAAAATTAAAAAAATTAAAAAAAAAAAACAGCTTCCAAAAATAAAAACAAACAAAAAGCAAAGGATACTGGGAAATGTAGTGCCTTATTTGGAATGGTCATGTACCCAGGTGAAAACTCAAGGAAGAAAGACAACAGTTCCTGGGAGTCTTTTGCCTGTCAGTGCCATGGGGTTTTATGTGTGTTTGGAAAAAAATGTGTGGAAAGAATGTCATAGTTGAGTATCATGTTCTGCTGATGTCTATTAGATCAAGCTTTTAATAGTGCTGTTTAAATCTTGAGGGTTTTTGGTCTATACATCATTGAGAAAGATAGGGCGCCTGGGTGGCTCAGTGGGTTAAAGCCTCTGCCTTCGGCTCAGGTCATGATCCCAGGGTCCTGGGATCGAGGCCCGCATAGGGCTCTCTGCTCCGCGGGGAGCCTGATTTCTCCCCTCTCTCTCTGCCTGCCTCTCTGCCTACCTGTGATCTCTGTCTGTTAAATAAATAAATTAAAAAATCTTAAAAAAAAAAAAAAAAAAGAGAAAGAATATTTCACCATCATGGTGAACTTGTATATTTCTCTTTGTAGTTCCATTAGTTTTTGGTATACATATTTTCAGTCTGTTTGATGAGAAATGCACAAGTTTCCTGTTTTCCTGCCAAACTGAACATTTATTCATAAACAGTGACTCTCTTTGTCTCTAGTAGTTGTTTTTTTGCCTTAAAATCTATTTTGTCGGGGTGCCTGGGTGGCTCAGTGGGTTAAAGCCTCTGCCTTTGGCTCAGGTCATGACCCCAGGGTCCTGGGATCGAGCCCCGCATCGGGCTCTCTGCTCAGCGGGGAGCCTGCTTCCACCTCTCTCTCTCTGCCTGCCTCTCTGCTTACTTGTGATCTCTGTCTGTCAAAATAAATAAATAAAATCTTAAAAAAAAATAAAATGAAACTTATAAAAAAAATCTATTTTGTCTGCTATAAATATATCTGCTATAAATAAGATCTGCTATTCCAGATCATATTACTATTTACCTACTCTATGGTTTTCCATTTTTAAATTGTAAGCATGATTGTATTTAGTTCTGTGTGTCTTTGCATAGGTAGGTTTTACTCCATCTGGTCATCTCTTTCATTAAACCCACACACACATTGAATTTACTGATTGAATTTACTGATGTATTTGGATTAATTTTGACAATATGATTTTATGCTTTGTAATTATTACTGCTTTTTGTGTATCCCTTTTGTTCTCCCTTTAATGTCTTAGTTCAGATTGTTTGAGTCTATAATCCATCCTAAAACTTTCCTTCAAGTTATGTACTCCATTTTGTTTTTTTCAGTGTTTGCTCTAGAAATTTTAATATCCGTATTAACTTAAGAAAGTCTTAATTTAGTCTTAAGTTAGTCTGTTTTTTTCTCTTCTTTAGAAAAATGTGAGAACTTTAATTCCTATCATAGTCTTCTGGCTTAATTGTAGTTTCCCAGTATATTTGTTCTTTTTTAAGTTCTGCAAATTAGACATTATTATTGCTGTTTTAAGAGTAGAAATTAAAATTGATCATTATTTGTTTTCAGATCTTTGAATATAGTATTCCTTCTTCTTCTGTCTTCTTTGTTGCTACTGAGAACTCAGGGTTCAGATCTGCCTAACGAATGTTCTTTTCCAAGGAATCTTATTATTATTATTTTTTTCTTTAGCAGATGAAAATATTTCATGTATAAGATCTTTGACTTTGGTGTTCTGAAGTTTAACAGCAATAAATCTTGTTTTTGTTTTTGTTTTTTTTTTTGTCCTCTTTTAATTTACCCTGTTTGGGATTCACTGGGCTTCCTGAATATGAAGGATTTTTTTTTTTCTTTTAGAGAGAGATAGAGAGTTGGAGGAGAGGGACAGAGGGATAAGAGAAAGAAAGAATCTCAAGCAGGCTCCCCGTGAGCACAGAGCCCAATGTGGGGCATGATAACCTGAGATCATGATCCGAGCCGAAATCAAGAGTTGGATGCTTAACAAACTCAGCTATTTGGATGCCCCTGAACTTTTTATTTTTTATTAGTTTTGGAAAATACTGATTTATTATCCCTTTGAATATTGCCCCTTCCTCATTCTCTCTGTTGTCTCCTTCTGGAACTCTGCTTAGGCTTTCTCACTCTATCTTCCATTTTTCTCAACCTTTTTTTCAGTTTCCCATTTTTTAGCCTCACTAGGCTGATTTTTGTGCAGTTTGTCTCAGATCTATAATCCAATTCATGAATTCTCACTTCAACTATGTTTAATCTGCTTTTTAAATTACTCAGGTTTCTAATTACAGTTATGTTCTTTGTGTTTTTGCAGTTATAGTTTTTCAATTCTGTCTAATCACATATAATAATCTCTTCTTCCTTAGTATCCTTTTTAATTCCTCTTTTCCATCTTTAAACATTTTAGATACATTATTTTATACTCCATATCTTGTAATTTCTGCAGAATGTAGCTCACACTATCTTGTTTCCTTGTGTGTTTTGTGATTTGTTGTGTGTTTATGATTGTTGTAAGCTCATTGGAACTTTTTCTGTGGGAATTATTTGAAGCCTAGATTTAAATGAGTTCCTTTGTTTCTACCAAAGACCTGGAGGAGTATCCCAAGATAATTTTAATCTTAAGAATTTTGGGAAGTGTTAGCACAAATTCTTGCCTTAAATCTTTATGAGCGATGCTAATGGAGGTTAGGAATTCTCAGAGGAGACTTTTTTCCTTATTTTCTTTTTCACTTATAATCAACACCAAAGCAAGTAATAATTTCTGTTTTCTCCCTATGAAAGATGGTCCTTCCCATTCCCCTCACAGTTTACCTCTGGTGGTCTGGTCTTTTCAATGTCCAAGCTTTACTGGGTGTAGAGGCTAGGCTATGTCCAACCTCCTACCATGCTCAGCATCCAGGCTTTTCTCCTTCTATCTGCATCTTTAGCCCATTACAACCTAAGTTTCATGCCACTGGGGATTAACATATGCCAAAGCCAGATGCTTTAATGTTCTCTTCCCTCTTAGATTTGTGTACCATCATTGATTTGAATTTGTGCATATTCCTATTCTTTATTTATTTGCTTTTTACAGGCTCAGTCATGCCTGTAAATGATGCTTCCTTGAATTTTTATCTTATATTTTAAGATGTTCTCTACTAGATAATCTCTCTGCTGTATTGCTGAATATGGGAGTTTTTCCTAATATATATATATTTTTTAGTTTGAATGCCTAGAATTTGATTAGAAGGTGCCTTTATAGCAAAACAAAAATCCATAGAGTCAAATTCTCCCACGAATGGCTTGGCATTACCTTCAAATGCTTTCAAGATGTCTGATTCAGCTATTGAAAGCTTCCCAACATAGGCAATCTGACTGCCTAAATCAAGAACAGCAAAAATATATCATGTCTCCTGCCAACTCTGAAATATTGGTGTGGTGGAGAGAGTCTAAGGTAGTCTTCATGATCCCTACTTTCTGATGTTCAACGCTTTTGAATGTGGGCAGGACATATGACTTGCTTCTTCTAACCAGTAGAGTAGAGCAAGGCTGATAAGTTGTCCCTATGACATAAAACCATAATGTCTTGCTAGCTGACTCTCTTCCTGGTTGAGTATGAAGAAGTAAGCTCCATATTGTGAGTTGCCTGTGAAAGGGTTATATGGCAATGAACTGAGATAAACCTCTTTCAACAACCTACAAGAAACAGAGGCCCTCAGCCTGGTGGCTCATGAAGTACTGGATTCTGCCAACAACCATATGAATGTGGAAGCAGATCCTTCTTTGTCAAGTCCTAAGTGAGAACCTAGCCCTGGCCAACACCTGGATTTCAGCTTTGTGAGAGATCTGGAAGCAGCGAAACCATGCTGGACTCCTGACCCACTGAAACTGTGAGATAATAAATGCATGTTGTTTTAAGGTACTAAATTTGTTGTACTTTGAATGTAGCAAGAGATAACTAATAGAATTGGTGATGGGTATCTTGAAAAATATTCTGAAGCTGAGTTTAGACTCAGCAGTTGAGAGTACAGGGATTAGCTGGTGATGTGTGCTGGGATAAAAGATGGAGGAGGCAGCAGTCGCACCCATGACTTGTCAACCTAGCCTAAGTTACCACAGGTATTTATAGGGTACTTTCAGTATCCCTTCCAAGCAATCCAGGTCACCAGTAGTCTGGGCATCCAGCATGTGGCCCACAGCCCACAATTCATTAGCCAGAATTTTCTTACATTTCTTTAGCCAACACAGATCTAGAAGGGACCTCACTTGGTGACCACCATTTGTAACCAACTTTAACCAGATTCAGAACTATCTGACTTTAAATAATCTGCATTAGGACATCATCATAAAGCATGATAGACAAAAATAAGATAACTTGAAATAAAACTTCTGTGTAGATCTAATTAATATTTGAGGCTCATCCAATACTCACATGAAGTGAGACACCTCTTGACTCACAGTTCTTATTTAAAACTGTTGAAATCCACACACGTGGACTTCTAAGCATGGAGCTTATGAATTGTAAAAAAGGTAGATGTGCCTGACCTAAAGATCTAGGACACTCTCTAACTTTCTTACCACTTCGCTTTCATGCAATAGATGCAGGAGAGAAAGCACACAGGTATCCCTTTGCTAAGAATGTAAAATTTTTAAGAACATATCCTCTCTAATCAGAAGACAGTAGGTTCCCAGTTACTCAGACAGAGTGAGCTGTTGCTCGTTAATAATTTTCAACTTGAGAGTTGGTTCAAGCACATTTGCATGCCAAAACTTCTTTTGGTGACTCATCAATGATTACAGCTCTCTTGCAACTTTTGTAAAATGCCTCTGCTATTTCTAGAAATGTTTTCAAAGTGGAAGTTTCTTCCTATAGGATATTTTAAAATAAAATTTAAACAGAATGCTCACTACTTACCACATAATGGTTCTTAACAATTATTGAGAGGAGCCTAGGTGACTCAATCAGTTAAGAATCTGCCTTCGGCTCAGGTCATGACTGCGAGGTCCTGGGACTGAGCCCCACATGGTAGGGGGATAGGGTCCCTGCTCAGGAGGGAGCCTGCTTCTCCCTCTTCCTCTGCCTGCGGCCCCACCTGTTTGTATTCTCTCTAACAAAGAAATAAAAATAAAATAATAACAATTATTGAGTAAATGAATGAAAAAATTGAAAATAATTTTATGCTAGAAATTGAGTCCTTTTAGCATTCCAGTGTTCACTACTGTGATAGGATACACACTTGTGCGTAGGCGTGCGCATGCATGCGTACAGTTTTTCCCCTTTCATGGTCAAATTATTCCTGCAAGCTATGTACTTTCCCCTTTTTTTACAAATGAGTAAACAAGATTAAGTAACTTATTTACTTACAGCTGGTAAATGGTGAAACAGGGATAGGAACCACATTGATTGGAGCACAAAGTCTGTGCTATTTTCATTCTGGCATATTATCTCCCAGAAATTAACCTAAAAAATAGTTTCATAACTCAAATGCTTCTACTTATCTGCATCCTTGCTGACACATTAACACAGCTAGTGGGAAATCAGCTTTTACCGCCCAGCTCTGGTTTTGTATGACACAGGGGCAGAACTGCTTCTACGTTTCTGTCTCACATCAGCCCCTTTGGTACTGATCCCATCTTAACCCTGCTGGAAATTCTGACTCAGAGCATCAATTCCAGAAGGCCTGATGCTCAGCGGCCAGGCCAGCTTTGCTCTCTCTGCTTTCACATAAGAGCACCAAATGACCTGAAATACCCACTGTGGAGATATGCCCCAGAAGTGGAGACGGATCAGTGGATCACTGTCTGGCTAGGTTGGGGCTTAAACTACAATAATCATGGAAAGAAACCTTGTCCCACAAGGGATGAAAGCAATTCAATTATTCATTTATTGATTTCTTCATTCAGTTGCTGTCTATTGAGTACCTATTAAATGCAAGGGACTGTATTAGGTGCTTAGGAGAATAGAGATGAGTAAAATGAAATGAGTCAGAATGGTGGCCTGGGGTGGGGATGGACCCTGTGTCACTGAAGTCAGTTGTCTTCCAGTAAAGAACCATCTGAAGAATGGTAGGCAAGGAAGGCCTTAAAGACCTTCCATGCCTGAGCCATACTCGTGCAGGGAAGCTTCAGTGGCCCTGCCTCTTGGGATACGGGTAAGAGAAGATGCTTAAGAGCCAAAAGGCAGGATAGTGAAGGAAGAGGAGCTATGTCCCGGTTTGCCACTGTCTTGCCATGTGATGTAGAACAATTCCCCTTACCCATCTGGTCTTTAGTTCTCCTGTGTTCTTAGTGATTATCTGCAGTCCTCCTCCCTTCTCTCTGACAGAGAGCCCAACTCTGGGGCCCACTTCCAGTCCTGATGGCCACTGGCCCAGCCTTTGTGCTACTTCTCCACGTGGGTCTGGACCGAACACATGGGCATGGATGAATGTTTGCTCTAATGATGAGGGTGAGCAGAATGCCGAGGCTTGCTTGTTCCCTTCCGAGTCAAGTCAAGTGAAAAAGCGCATGATCAGAAAAGTTTAGAGTAGTTTAATGGCATACCTAGAAGTGCTTGGAAATGGCTGGAAAGAGCTAGGGACAGCTTAGCAGGTCTGGCTGCCAGGTGCCAGCTGCCAAGACAAGCGTTTCACATCTGAGCTGGGTTGCCCAAGCTTGGCTGTGGGCCCCTTGGTGGAAGACTGTCTTCATGCCTAGGACGAGCTGTGTACAAACAGTGGCTCAGTGTCATGGCAGCTGGCAGGAGGGAGCATGGATTCTTCCAAGGAAAGTGCCAAGAAGTTGGGAAAAATGAGCCTGACCCATAAGCAAGAAAAGCTTTGAAAATCAGAAGGTTCAGAGATCAGGGAAGGAAACTTTAAACCCCATCTCAGTTTCAGCTTTAGTTCAATTCAACAAATAATTTTTGAACACCTACTATATGTCAGACCTCTTATAGGCTGAGGAATATGTCAGTAAACAGACATCCTTGCCCTTTTGAAGCTTACATGCCACAGGAGGAGATAAATGTTAAATAATAAATGTAATAAATAAAGATGGTTTATGGTATATCAGAAGACGAGTGCTTTGAAAATCAAGAGAAGGGTAAGGGGGACATCAGCGTGTGAGGAGGAGGAAGTAGGTTGTAGTATTATCCTTTCTTTACTTTGCTTTTGTCATCAATGGACACCTCAGATCTACAGTCAGTCAGGGAGCTGAAGCAATTTTGAGATAGAACTTGGGATGGGCTCAGTTGTTAAGTGTCTGCCTTCAGGTCAGGTCATGATCCCGGGGTCCTGGGATTGAGCCCCATGTCGGGCTCCCTGCTCAGTGGGGAAGCCTGCTTCTCCGTCTTCCACTCCCCTGCTTGTTTTCCCTCTCTCGCTGTCTCTCTGTCAAATAAATAAATCTTAAAGAAAAAAAAAGAAGAAGAAGAATTTGGGACAGGACAGGGTGCAATGAACAAACTTCTGCAGGACATAACCAGAATATTTGAGAAAGGTCAGCAGGTGAGACCGAAGTAGAGGCTTGTCTGTAGAAATGTCCCAAAACACAATTCCTCAGGCTTGGTCCACTACTGCCTTCAAAACTGGGCCTAATGGAAAGTGGAGGAGCCTGGGAGGGTGCAAGAAACACAATTATCATCTCAACCAGGGCTGTTTTGGAGACAGACACCCACATTTTCTTAACTCACTTTGCCTCTGAGTTAGGGAACCATCTACAAAGGGTTGTGTGAGCTTGTGGGAACTAAACCAGGAACTGTCCTTTTGATTTTCTTCATAGGACAAGAAGAGACAAATGTTTTTAGGCTGATCATTAGGCTAAGACTGGTATTTCAAATACTTGTTTGAGAGGTAAACATAAAACCAAAATCTGAAAAAGAGCCCTAAATTCCAAGATTGAATATATACTTCAAATCTCAGATGAATGGTCCCTGGGGACTCCTCACAAAGAAAAACCTTTCTTTTGAAAGGTTTAGGAAACAAAGATTTTAAATAAAAGGTTGTTGGTTTTACAATGGTGGGATGGTAGGGATAGGGTAGGGTAGATCCTTACTAAACAGAGCTTCAGGCACGGGAAGGTCAGCACCCTGGAGACCCCACCCCAGCCTGTCCAGGTGCATCAAGGCTCCTGCCAAGGTTCTTCCTCCTCCGTTACTGAGTGCAGGTGAATGCTGTGTGATGTGGTGCTTTGTGAGGAAGAGCTGGTTCTCCCAGAAGAAGAAATATGGAGAGCATTAGGGGTGAAGTAGGAAGAGATGGAGGTCCCACAATGGTGGGTGGAAATAAGGACTAGAGAACTATGAACTATATCTTGTTCTTATTAACCTGATTATGTATACATATACATATACATATATATGTATTATATAATATTTATAAATATATGTTCTATATGTAGGATATCTGAAAATTTAGAAGAGAAGGGTCAAGAGCAGCAACATGGATGAGTGGGTGTGGGGACCTGCAGTGGCTGGGTCCTGAGTGGACACTTGTGACCTGTGCTAAGAAGAAGGGCCCTGACTACTGAGGGCAGAAGCCCTGAGTTGGGACAAAAGGTCAGGAAGAGCCAGTGAGGCCTTTTCTGGAATGGAGCGCTCCCTTAGTGAGGGAAGCCCAGCAGGCAAGAGTCTTAGCAGGCCACACCTCAGGCTGTCAGGAGACCAACAAGCAAGCAGAATAGGTTCTATTGGAATCACATCCAGCGTTTCCCTGGGAGAGTTTTCATACCATGTATACAGCCGGAAAAGAATCCGGGCCCCTCAACCTGACTACCACAAGAGATCGGGACTTCAAGCAAAAGGAAGGGGTGACTAGTTAACCAGCCTTGGAGCATAACTCCTTGAGCTTGAGAAGCTTGCTCTAAGCATGTGCCTGCTCTGAGGTTTGCTTAATGGGCACTTATGATTAGCTTTTTCATAGGGTTCTTTATTTCTGATTAATAAAAATGGGAAATTCTTGGTCATGAGTGATCAGGAATTCAAATGCCAAACACCATTTTCCATCTCAGGGGTTCCAAATGACAGGGTGTCATTCTGAGGGGATTGAACCATTGATTAAAACTTTGGCCACAGCCTCCCACAGCAGGAGTGTGTAGAAGCTGGGAGGCACTCTCCATCGTTGGGAGGTGGGGTGGTAGCTGGACAGGTAGTTTTATAGACAGCAGCGTGCTTTGGCCTATGGCATAGCGCAGAGGATTTGGGCAGCGGAGTCAGACCAATGTGGCTGCACCTCCTGACTCTCTCATTCCCTTGTGTTTTTCACATCCGCTTCACTGTTTTCTTGTTCAAAATATTTCAAATAACACCGAGGGGTGGAAAGTTAAGTTCTTCCTGCACACCTGCTCCCGAGGGGGAAACTGTTAAAGTTGGTTATTTATCTTTTTCTATGTCAATGCCAATAACGATGGCTCCAGCTGTCATCATGGATTATGCAGATGCATGGTTTTGAGCTTTTTACACTCACGTGGAATCGTACTATAGAGACTGTCTGGAACTCTCTTTTGCTTACTGTATATATAGATCCTTCCATGCCCATACATAAAGAAATGTCTCCTTTTAAAAGCTCTGTTATGGGGCACCTGGGTGGCTCAGTGGGTTAAGCCTCTGCCTTTGGCTCAGGTCATGATCCCAGAGTCCTGGGATCCAGCCCCGCGTTGGGCTCTCTGCTCGGTGGGAAGCCTACTTCTCCCTCTCTCTCTGCCTACTTATGATCTCTCTTTCTGCCAAATAAATAAATAAAATCTTTAAAAAAAATAAATAAAAGCTCTGTTATGTTCCATGCTGAGTACGGATCATATGTTTGATAAGTTCTACTAATGGATTTTTAATGTGTCATATTTTTTTTGGCTGTGAAAAATCATGCAATAAAAAATATGCTTTTCTATATCTACCCATGTGTACACCTGCTGAGTATCTCTGTGGAGTACGTTCCCAGGAGTGGAACTGCCCTGTTGAGGGGTCTACACACTTAACATGATGATTATAGAGCCAAATCTCTCTAAGAGGAAATTGGGCTGACCTGTATTTCCACTAATAAAGAATGAGTGGCCTTTGTCCCACACTTTGACCTGTATTTTTATTGCAATTGTTCACATAAGGTGATGGATGTATAGCTCAAGAGTTAGCGCCTAGTAGACATGAACATCATCTGTGCTCTTTGCCATTGTCACAGGAGCTTCCGGGAACACCAACTCATGGTAGATAGCCGGAGAGCCACAACCACCCAGAACATTCTATTTCAGTGGCAGCCGTTACATTGGGTCCAAGCCTGAGGCAATGCTTGTTCACATGACAGGTGCCCTTGCGTAATTCTCCACTCTACTTTTATGCCAGCCAACATGTGGGCAGTATATTTTTCTTCCTTATTTACTTTCAAGCCTGATAACTATCATGAAACTTTTTAATTTTCTGTTTGGCTACTAGGCCAAGATGCTTTTTATAAGACTTAGCATTCACATTTGCTTTTTTCCTGGATAAGACTAAAGGCAAATGGTCAGACACAAGAGTTTGTTATCTCTCGGAGCTGCCCTCAGGGATGGAGTAAGGATTGAAAGAAAGGTTGAGTGTCCTTCCAGCCACTATCCCCAGTGGTTAAAGAAGCTCGGAGTGAATTTCTCCTATCCCTGGTGATCAGGAGGAGGCGAACTGGACCCCTCCCATCTCCAGAAAATGAAGTGTAGCCCCAAGTTCCACCCATAATAGATTCCTCTTCAAAGACTGTAGTATTCCTTTATCTGTGATGTACTGGGTTGCAATTAGCATTTAATATTTCTGAAAATCTCATGATTTACATTTTTGGAAAATGATTGGTGGATCAAAGAAAAGAAGCTACTTCCAGCTTTGCTCCCTGGTTTGGCTCTAGTCCTATCTCCAGTCTGGTCCAACGTGACGTTGGGAGCTTCCATCCCACAGGCCACTGGGCTCTGGAAATAGTTGCTCATGATCTACTGTAACTGGCTGTCAGACGGGGCCCCTCCACACCGCCACCCTTTAGTGTCACTCTCAGAGGTACTCTGGAGGAGGCCAGTTGTTCCTCGGTGCCTAGAGGGTCCTCCCTCTCTGCCCGGCGCCTCACTTCTTCATCTAGCCTCCCCCTTTCCTCCCATCATGTCATGTAAGGGGATGACAAACTTAAATTCCACCTCAGCAGTCAACTGTACCAGTAACACTTCCCCTCTTCAGGTCCCCGGTTGTGTCCCCTTGGCTCTGTGTGTCTCTCTGAGCCCTGAACTAGTTCAACCTATCGCCTCCATACCCAGCTCACCTGTACAACCTGATTGACATTGAAGAGTTTTAGTCCCCCTTCGTTCAGACATGACAAGGCTGTCATTTTTACTGAGGTATGGAGGAAAACCACGAAAGCAGAGAAATGAATGAACTTCCAGAGAACACATTTCAGGTCTTGACTTTAATCCAGCCAGAGAATGATTTGGCTAGCATGACTTGAAAGGTATTTATAGATAGTTTCTAGACTCTTTCCCTCAGCTCATTCTTGATTCAAATACAAGCAGCATAAATTCAGGAAGGACCCAGTAGTGTACACATATCAAGAAGTCTGAGGGAT
Source organism: Lontra canadensis (assembly GCF_010015895.1). NCBI lineage: Eukaryota > Metazoa > Chordata > Mammalia > Carnivora > Mustelidae > Lontra > Lontra canadensis. The sequence goes on along the minus strand of NW_022631049.1, from coordinate 11,344,500 downwards.
GCCTGGGGTGTCATGGTGGGTCACCAATAATTGCATCGAGAGTTCCAGATTCTTAAATTCATTGTGAAGGATTTTTGGTTTTGTTTTTTGTTTGTTTGGCAAATTTTGGGTGTGGAAAAGACTGCTGACCAGTCACTTTGTTTTAAACTAATACTCAGTTCGTTAAATTTGTGAAGTTAAAAACAGACTGTCTCCTTAGGTTTTTGTTATTCTACAAATCTTGTTATTCGATTTGTAAACTTGGTTAAGAACAACCATTTTCACTTTTTCTTTCTTTGTTTTCTTTTTCTAATGTTTGAAAATCTCAAATGATACAAATTAAACTGCCTTACACAATTAGTCCCATAGAGTTCAGTTAATTAAATTATTTTAAGTATTTTAAACTCACATATATGTTTATTATATTTGGCCTTATTTTTGAGATCTCTGAAAGTCTACACTAATAAGCAGGAATTTTCCAAGTGTTTGAATAACTCTGGCAAATCTAATTCACCCAAATTCTCTTAAAAGTTCAATACTATTTTTAAGTTTTGTTTAGACTTAAAATCACAAGCCTAAATTATCAGAAACCTTTTAAAAATTGCATGTTAAGTTACATCATAGAGATTGTTTTATCATTTCTCATTTAATTCTGAGCTTTCCTAGAGCATTTTAAAAAATTTCATCAGGTTGAGGTTACCGATGCCTTTATTAATTTTCATAAATTTAGAGCAAGAGGGATTTGGGAGCTACATGTGTCTAGGATGGTTTTATTAGAGCCACGCTGAACAAGTAGGACTTTTTTCCTAGCTGATGCACTGACAGGAGACTCCCAAGTTCACACCCCCTTACCTACGCTGGTTTCATAACCAGCATTTCCTGGATTCAAATTATACACTTAGCTAGTTTACTCATAACCTCTTTCAACTCTACTCACCTAATTTAAATTGATGCTTTCTACATTATTATCCAGACTGCATAAAATTTCCTTGACCACCAAATTGGTTTCTGCATTCTTTCATATTGAATTTACCTTGAATTCCTTTCATACTTTTGTCTGACTCTCTGGCCATAGTAGGTGAATGACACTCGGCATGGCCAGTAGGACCTGGCATCTGTCCGTATCTCTTGTTTCTTTGATGCCTGACTCCCTCAGCAGACTCTGAGCATCAGGAGGGCTGTTTTGCTTATCCCTGACACCCACTACAGTGCTTGCTGGTAGTAACTTCTTGATAAGTCAACAGTTTAATAAATGGAAGGGCTCAAGAATGAATGACTGGATTAATGAATAAGCTTCCTGGGTAAGAAATCAAGGACACTAATATGTGTCAGGCCCAGGGTCATAGGATTACATTCTCAAACAAAAAGGGGACAAAGTGCGCCACAGTGTCTCAGATGTCTCGAGGTGGGTGGGACATTTGTTCCGAGAGAGGGAAAAGGAACAGTGGCAGGAGTTTGTGTGATTACTGTTTACTGGGCTCTGTGCACAGTCTCTACACTGATGAGCTCCCTTTTTATGACAGATTTGTTAAGGTACATACATAGATGGGAAGCAACTTCTAAATGGCTAGGAAATTTGTCCCTGGTCTCATCACTGGTAAAGGAAAGAGGAGAGACTCAGATTAAAGTTTGTTCTGACTCTTTTCTTTCTGTTATACCATAATACCTAACTCTGGGAATTCATTTATTCCTTCAACAAACATTTAATATTTGTTCTATGTTAGGTCAGTGCTAGACACTGAAGTTACTAAAATGAATTAGATACACTTACTTACCTTCTTAGGAACTCACTGTTTTTTAGGGAAGACAGATATAGAAATAATGAATAACTATATCATCACTCATTCACTCATTTATTTATTCAAAAATATTTATCCAATATCTGGTACTAGGACAGGTAATGGAGATGCAACAGGAAACCAGACAGACATGCCACCTGGCCTCATGGAGATTACAGTCTAGTGGGGGAGACTGCTTCATGTAAGTGACTATAAAACCATAATCATGAAAGGGCTCTGAAGTAGGAGTTCATGATATTTCATGTGTGCATGGTAGGGCAGGATTTGCCTTATTCATGTATGTCAGTGAAGAGGAGGGACTCCTGAGGTAACCAGGTGAACAGTTGAGGCAAGAGATTCCAGGAAGGGGCGCCTGGGTGGCTCATTGGGTTAAAGCCTCTGCCTTCAGCTCAGGTTATGATCCCAGGGTCCTGGGATTGAGCCCTGTATCGGGCTCTCTGCTGAGCGGGGAGCCTGCTTCCTCCTCTCTCTCTCTGCCTGCCTCTCTGCCTACTTGTGATCTCTGTCAAATAAATAAAATCTTAAAAAAAAAAAAAGAGTTTCTAGGCAGAATGGCAGTAAGCACTAATATCTAGGGCAGGAGGGAATATGACAAATTCAAGAAACTGAGACAAGTCAATTTGCTTAGAGTGGACCAAGTCTGGTGAGGCTGGATCAGTGGCTGGTGGCTGGACTGTGAAGCCTCAGTGTCTGTCTGTCCTTCCTTCCTTCCTTCTTTCTTTCTTTCTTTCTTTCTTTCTTTCTTTCTTTCTGGGAGAGAGTATATGTGAACGGGATCAGGGCATTGAAGGGGTGGGGAGATGGACAGAGAAAGAGGGAATTTCCAGCAGGTTCCCTTATCCCCGACCCCTCCAGCATAGAGCCTGATGCAGAGCTCCATCCCACAACCCTGAGATCATGACCTGAGCCAAAGTCAACAGTCAAATGCTTAACCTACTGAGCCACCCAGGTGTCCCCAGTATCTTTTTCCTCAGAGTGATGGGAAGCCATTGAAGACATTTAAGCAGAAGGATGACAAGATGTATCTGTGTTTTGAAAAAAAGTACTTCATAAGTAGTATTAAAAGCAAATAGCACTGGGCGTGGTACATAAACAATGAATTCTGGAACACTGAAAAGAAATTTAAAAAAAATTAAATAAAAAAGCAGATAGGGGCCCCTGCATGTCTCAGTTGGTTAAGCATCTGCCTTTGGCTTAGGTCATGATCCCAAGGTCCTGGGATCAAATCCTGCATCAGGCTCACTGCTTAGTGGGTGTCTGCTTCTCCCTCTCCCTCTGCCCCTTGCTCTGCTCACGCTCTCTCTCTTGCTCACACTTTCAAATAAGTAAATAAGTAAAATCTTTTTAAAAAAGCGTATGGGTAAGGGAGTGAGGTAAGAATGGGGCTATAGGAAGAGTTGGAGGAGATAGGAAAGAGGTTTGCTTGAATCAGGATGGTGGTGGTTGTAGTGAGGAGATGACAAGTAGGCAGACTCAAGAGATAGTTAAGGCAGTGCTGTTGATAGGACTTGGTGATGGACTGGGTACAGACCATGGATGAGAGGGAGATGCCAATGATATTTCCCAAGTTTCTGGCTTGAGTAGTTGGAGGAGAGGTGGCATCATTCCCTGAGGTACAGAGTGTTGAACAAGGACCAGGTGTGAGGAAGAAAGATCATGAGTTTACCTTTGGACCTGTAGAGTTTGTGGTGGCTTGGAGACAGTCCAGCTCACATATCAAGCAGGCAATTGATGGATATTCTGGGTCCCAGAGGAGAAGTCTCGATTGGTGGTATAATGTAGAAAGTACAATAAACTAGCTATGTACAGGTGCCATGGGGCTGGGATTTTGCTAGTAGAGGACGTCATGCATACCCAGTATACAGAAGAAGGGATTTTTATCCTTTGTAATAATATTACCTTATAATAATACAATATTTTCTAATTTATCAGCTCTTTCAGGTCAGTTGTATAATTTGAACATCATGACACCTCACCAAGAATGACTGTGTGTGTTTTACAGTTAAGAAAACTGATGCTCAACCTCTCACGTTTGATAGAACACGGTCTGTTCTTTAGCTCCCATTTTCTTCTGTCATCTCATTTCTCTGTCCTGCCCAAATGGCTGTAAAAATTAGAACTTTATCAGAATATATATATTACAATGCTAATGCTAGCCAAAGAATGCCAGGTTATAAAAAAGAGTGTGTTTGCCTTTATGTGTGGGACTGATGAGCTCTCTGAATATTGGGATGGCTGCTCTGTGCTATGAAGACTCCCCCCCACCCCACCCCAGGGACAGCATTATACCCCAAGGAGACAGTACAGGGCAGACATTGCTTAGGTTTATTAGTCCCCAGTTTTTCTAATATTTTGCATTATTTTTCCCTACTGTCTGAGTTTCAGAAGCTCTGAAATTGCTTGTTCTCACCCTCTGCTATATTTTCTGGTCTAGCTAAACCCAGGAAATGGCATATGATCATACCAAAAGCTTTTCATGAGTATAAGAATGTGGGGTGGGGTGTGTGCTTTATTTTGTCAGAAAATCTTTGCCAATCTCTAAGAAGCTGATAGCTCTTAAGTCATACTGACTTTTTAAAAAAGATTTTATTTATTTAAGATTTTATTTATTTATTTGACAGAGGGAGACACAGCAAGAGAGGGAACAGAAGCAGGGGGAGTGAGAAAGGGGGAAGCAGGCTTCCTGCCAAGCAGGGGGTCTGATGTGGGACTTGACCCCAGGACCCTGGGATCATGACCTGAGCAGAAGCCAGATGCTTAACGGCTAAGCCAGCCAGGAGCCCTGACTTTTTTTTTTGTTTGTTTGTTTAAGTAGTTTCTATTTACAAAGTCTCACAGGAAGTATAAGAACCAACAAGAAGCTAGTCTCTTCTCCTTATCCAGAAGCAAAGGAATTAGGACCATGGCTGATGTGCTACATCCTCTTATCGATTATCTTCTCTATAACACCTTTATTGTGAAACTGGTTGTTACTGCTCATGCAGGTAAACTGACTTCCCTGGTCGCAGAGGTTGTTAATACCAGAGTTGAAACCACGTTTCCATGACTCATGACTGAGCCCCCTTGCCACATGGATAGAACCAGAATGTTATGTGGCAACCTGGAGAGTTGTTTTACCATTTTACTCTTGTCTTCAGAGAAGGTCTCATTGTTATTGTTCCTTATGTGTTAGGTTCTATGTAGTGTTACCATAGTTTCTATTAAGATATCTAGAGGAGATTACGTAACATCCCTTAGAAACCTCTGTTTGTATTTAACCTTCCTTATATCCAGGAATTCCTGATATCCCATGAATTGGCAATATCCCTTTCCACTCCTTCAGATAAAGGAAAATGGAAAATAGTCTTTTGGAAGTTAACCTAAAAACTGGTAAAGTACATTGTTAATGTAAAACATCTAAGTCATATTTTCTCCATGCAATGATCTATATTACCATTCATAATCTAGTCAGTTTTTTTCAAAACTCACTAGAATATAAGCTGCACACTTTTGTTATATATCTGTGTCTGTGTCTATTTTTAGGTCTGTGTCCATCTCCATATTTGTCTGTACAGTTATATAGAATGACTTTTTGGAGGATGTATCCAACATACTAACAGCTACTGTTGCTGGCAGGTAGAATTATGAATATTTTATTGTTGCCTATTTTTTATAATTTTCCACAATGCAAAAGTAATAGCTAAAAAAGAAAAAAAAATTTTTTAATCTGTTTTTTTTTTCAATCTACTGATCTAGGATATTAAAATGAATTTTAGGCTCACCTAAGAGATTGTGGGAGCAATAGTAGTCATATTTGTAATAATCTTGCTTAGCTAGGGAACTGGTTAAAAACTAGCAAGTAAGAGAAAACAAGTACAAAATAATGTAGCAGTGACTTAGTAATCTATCTTCCAAAATAGTAAAATCAAGAGGAAGCTGTTGGGGAAGCTACTTAAAGGGGATCAATTTTCAGATGTGGTTTGAAGTGTGTGGCTGGTGTGATGGTAAAAGTGGAAGTGACCAAGCAAAAGGTCAATAGTGAGACCCAATGCACTCTGGTTACAGGACCTCAAGTTGATCAGCTTTGTGGAATAGAAGCTGAGCTGAGAATAAGCACTAAGCATACGTGCATGTTTACTCTTTAGAGAGGGATCCACGTGGACATTCAGTCACAAACACAAGCATTATATATCACATATTAGGGGCTATGATTCTCATGGTTGCAGATGATTGATGGAAGCAGTCCCGGGGTGTGAATATTGTTTGCCTATAAAAAGGTGTATTTCTCTATATGGAAAACTCAGCAGTGAAAATGGCCCATGAAAATGGACTCTAGGTCTGAAGTTAGACCATACTGCTCTCCTAGGACCTGCAGCAAGGTTCATTTTACCAAGTGGTCAATGTAGGAGATGGAGGAAGCCAGCGATACTGCCAAAGATCTTGTGTTCTTACCACAGTTTTTATGTGCACATCAGAACATAGGATACCAGTGATATTGCCAATGTTCTTATGATGCTTAATCAAGGAGGAACTGAATTCTCCCACCCCTTTGAGACACCAAGATTCCACTGACCTTAACCAAACCAACATACAATGTTCCCACCTGCCTTTGGAAATGTATAGAAAAGTCTATTAATGAGCATTGGTTCCAAGCTTCCCACTGGAACCTACTGTTTCTCAGGACACTTATAAAGTATATTTTAGTATAGGAGTTCAACCCTTCCCACCCTCCCCCAAAAAACAACCAACAAACAATGACAAAACCTAGGTATATACCAACAATGTGGTAAGGTAGTTGTGAGGTAGTTGCAAAATATTTATGGGAATCAGAATAAACCAGTTTATGTAGAGTTTGCTTGCCTTAGAGAAAGGAAACAAGAATTATGAAATCTACATGAGAATATTTATTAAATTGATCTGATGGTGATGAGCCACAAGGGTTAGAGCCCTTGCACTACAGATGGTAAGCTATAAGGGATTGGTTTATGTCAATACTTTCAATATTTTTAAAATACAAAAAAATTGCTAAATGTATATTCACAGATATTAAATATTAATATAAATTATATATATTTAACAGACACATGTTATATTTCAGAGGATATAATCAGGACAAACAGAACAAGAGTTATAAAAGCTATATATGTTCACTGAAAATGTATGTATAGGTGATTGATAGAAATACTAGTATATTTGCAACTTCTTGTACTTCTGTAGCCATAATTAAAGAAAAAGTTATGAGTGACATAGTGATTCCTCAAATTAAAATGCCTCTGTGCTCACTTTGAACAAGCACTGTCTATATTTTTATGAGCCTTCTATCCTACCTAACAATTACATGTTCTGAAAGAGTTTTGCTTCCTGGCTGGTAGAGTAAATTTCTAATCTAACAGCCTGACACCCTGACAGATAACTGTAACTTCTGAATAACAACAAAAAAAGTCTCTTTGAGGGCTCTGGAGAGTGTAGAAAAGCCAAAAGGGAGTCAAAACTTGGAAGATGTGACTGCCAGTGACTAGCATCAGTTTTACCCTAAGGGTGATGGTGGGGGCAGGAAGGGTTAAAACTTCAGTAGAAGGCCTGTGTCTCTCTGGCAAGAGGAGTTAGAGAAAGGATCCATGAGCAAGTTGGGCTGTTGGAAGTGATAGAGGGAAACTCCAGAAATGAGAGAACCAGGGAAGGGAATGTCAGATTCTGTGTATAAACTGCCCAAGACTCTGACAGATTGTTGACCCACACGTGCAGAGCCACCCCCAGAGCAGGAAAGTTTGCATTTTGCACTTTGAGTCTAACCAAGTTAATTGCTTTCTAAAGAGTAAAAAAAAAGAGAAAGAGTGAGCGAAAGAGAGAGAGAACATGCAAATACTCTTTGGAGGGATATAAGAGAATTGAGAGTCTTCACAACATAATATTAACATGTCAAAGACCTAGTTGAAAATTACTTGATGTTTGAATAACCAGGAAAATATGACCCATTCCTATGGGAAATAATAGTCAACAGATGCTATCTCCAAGAAAATGTAAAGTTTTTCAAATTGTCAGAAAAGAACATTAAAGTAGCAATTATAACTATGCTTAATCAGGTAAAAGAAAATATGCTTGTAACAAATGAAAAAATAGACAATCTCAGAAGACAAGTAGAAACTCTTGATATGATTTTTTTAAATGTGATAGAAAAAAAGGAGAAGTTATAACAAATATGCAAAAAGTTATACATAACCCTGCATGTGCAATGATGGTATGTCAGGCTTCTGACTGCCATCTGTTATAGATATCCTAAGTGACAAGAAATGAGAACTGCTGTAATAAAGAATAAGGAACTACTGACCTTTGTCATTGTTGGTTGGTTGGTTGGTTTGATTTTAGGAGATTGTCACATTCAGAGCTGTGACTTGAAAAAAATCTTATTAAAAGGTGTTTAGATGATTGAAGAGGAAATAGACTATAGGTGGACTACCACACACACACACACAAAGGACGGCAAGAAATGTTTATAGCAAATATAACAAAATGTTATATAGTTATTGTATCAAGTGCCATTGTATAAAGTACCAAAATTGATAAGAAATATAGTAAGATATCAAAAAAAAGCTGACAAAAGACATAGACTTACAATTCCTAAATGAAAGAACCATAATTTAGTAAACAAATATAAAAAAAAGTCTAGTTTTACTATCAGTCAAAGAATTCCAAACTGAAATAATGATATCACTTTTTGCAAATTAAATTAGCAAAATTTTGATGATAATACTGAGTTTCAATTGAGGGCATAGGAAAACTGCATATTCATATATACAAAAGTGTATGTAAGACAGTTCAACTGGTTTGGAAAGTAATTGACAATGTGTCAAAACTGTAAGAGTATTCATATCATTAAACCCAGTAATACTAATTTTGCATATACAGGCAATAAACTCACACATTAAAAAGCTACATAATGATGTTTTTCATCCATCACGAAGTAGCTTACAATAGCAAAAAAAAAAAAAAAAAAAAAAGTAGTGCTGAGAACAAGATCCAACAATAAAGAAATTGTTAAGTAGATTAGGATACTTTCATAGGATGGAAAGTTGTGCAATCATTAAAATCTTATGGCTATGAAGACTATTGCAAAATTGAAAGATATTATAATATGAATAAAGGAAACAGTCAATAAGATATATAATATAATCATATTCTCTAAAAAATGCATTTGAAAAATGAACCAAATTAAGATTGTAATTATGTGAGAGCACTGGTGTTCTTGGGTTACGACTGATTCTTCCCCTCTAGTTTTAAACCACTTATTGTGCTTAAAATTATAACTTTTAAAACAGTCTAGCTGAAGGTTTCTGAATCTTGGGAATAGAGTGGGAATAATGAGAAAGGCATGGACTGAAAGGTAAAGAGAAGGTCAGATGGAGAGCATCTGGACCTTGATTATGTGTGGGTGGTGGGAGAGGGCAATGTCAAAGGTGTTTAGATTCCTAGATTTTAATCCTGGGTGATTAGGAGGAGCCAATTCCAGAATCAAATATAGGGAAAACAGGAGGTCAGCAAGCACAGAAGGGAAGAATATGGATCCTATCTTGTGTTCAGCCCAAGGGACCAGTTGGACTTCTCAGTGCAGCAGACCATGGGAAATGGGAGAAGTCAAAGAAACAAGGCATGATGTTTATCCTATGGATGTGAACAGCTGAATTCCTGAAATGGAATAAGGTCACCAAAGAAGAATGGGGAAAAACGGGCTGACAGTAGAACTGAATTTAAGGTTGAGAATAACAACAAGGAAGGCAGGCAGTGGAAAAAGAATAAGATTCACCAAAACTTAGACTTAAAGAACTGGGTCCAAGTCCCATCTTCCTCATTCAGGCAAGTGCAGTGGTTGCTCACATTGGTAGTCCTTTTTGAGCCATGCTTCCCTTCCCCTTGAACAAGGTCTGGGTCTGTGACTTGCTCTAGCCAATGGAATATGACAGAAGTGATACTCCGCCTGTTCTGGTTTTAAGACTTAAGAAGGCTTTTGTTCTTTGGGGAGCTCTGAGCCTCCCATGTAAGAAATCCAATAATCTGCTGAAGAAACCATATATAGAGAGAGATGCCCTAAGACTGTGTGGGGAGGGAGAGAGACAGCCGTCTCAGCATCCCAACTGAGCCCAGCCTTTTAGCTGTCCCCAGCCAGGTGCCAGACGTGTCAGTGAGCCATCTAAGACCTTTGAGCCCCAGTCACCATCTGATAAAACTTCATGACAAATCCCAAGTGAGGCCATAAAAGGAACAGTCCAGCTGAGCCTCAGTCTGTCCACACAGTCGTTTGAAATAATAAATTGGTTGTTGTCTTAAACCACTAAGCTTAAAGTAATTTGTTAGGCAGCACTAGATAACTGAAACCACAAGTTAATCAAGGAACTTATCCTATGCACAGCTTTTGTGCATGCAGAAGTGATAACTGGTTTACCATCAGGGTCAAATGAGATCATGTGCTCAATGATTCTGATTTTTTTTTTTTTTTCCATAAAGTACCCTTGGTGGCAGAGGACAGTGAATGACCTACCTCTGGGTCTGGAGAGTGTGTCTATTTCTTGGGAGGCTATGGTTTCATAGCAAACATAGCCAGTTTTGCATTCTTCATAAAGTAGCCCCATTATTATTTTTAAATGTATTTTCTCTGGTTCCACATACCCTGGTTTTCCTGTGTCTTCACATCCTTGTATTGTATCATGGTGAATTTTGGCGGGGGGCATAAATACCAGTTGAAAATGTAGTGACATATAATCTATAAATGTGCAACAAAGGAGAATTACTGGTAAGGGATAGAGGGAGAGTACTCAAGGGAGAGGCAGGACAAGCAACAAATTCCCAGGTCTTGGAAAACTGAGAGGTTCGTTTAACCATCAAATGCTGCAGAGAGGTCACTGGATTTGGTTGGATGGTAAGTCATCAAGATAATGGTTTCTTTGGTGAGAAAGCCCTAGCCAGGGACAGAATGAAAGTGGACAGAGTAGGCTTTTTGAGGGCATTGGGAGAGAGAGGAAGGCAAATGATAGGAGAATGTACATTCAGGAAGAAGTGGGGGTATGAGAGGGATTTTATTCTGGTAAGTTTTGTTTTAGAATAGAAGTCTGCACATGTATTTAATGGTGGGTAAAAAAAGCAATGAAGAGGGAAAGAATTTGACGGATATAAGACAGAGGGATGATAAAATAAAAGACAAGATTCAACAAGAGTCAGGAGGCTTAGCATGGCTAATACAAAGAGAATTAGCCTCAGAAAGAATGAAAGAATCATCTCTGTAATGAGAGGGAAGGAGCAGAAAGCAGGAGAAACTGAGACACACAGAAGTGGAAGGGAGAGGGAGGAAGTTCACGTTGTGCATCTTCAGCCCTTTGGACACCAGGTCACCTGCACAGATGGGATGTGTGGAGCCTTGAAAAATGGGAGATAAAATTTAATATATTGGAGGGATGGCAGAAGGAATAAGCTAGAGGTAAGGTGATATCCAAGCAGCAGTGAGGGTCTGGCCTAGGGTAGAGAACATGAATTTATGGTAGCATCAATCACCGACCTCATTGAATAACTTTATTTCGAGAGAGAGACAGACAGACAGAGACACAGAGAGAAAGAGACACACTGAGAGAGATAACAAGAAAAATGGGGGTTTCGCAACAGCAGGGATTGAAAATTCAGTTACATCAGGAGGATATGTCAGAGAAGGGATGCTTGAGCTGTCAGAGCATGTTTCATTAGGTGGAATGTGATGTAGGCTGAAAGTATGTTGGTGGACGAGGGGCACACGGCAGGGTCTAGGGCTGGACAAGACAGACATGTTGGACATGTTGGATATGATGGACATGAAGGACACCATCAGCTGGTATGAGAGAGGAGGAAATGTTAAATGCAGTCAAAGACATTTCACATTCACAGATCTTAGAGTTTGAATAATTGCCCATAATGATGTGTTGCCAAGTGTAATTATGACTCTGAATGGCTGAAGTGGTGTAAAGAGTAGAGTGAATGGTTTGAGGAAGTCAAGACTAGTGGATTTGAAGTATTGTCTTATGAATGGTGTGATGGTCAGTTTTATATGTGAACTTGGCTTGGTTATAGTCCCCATTCACCCCATCAAACACTAATTTGGTGGTGGTGGGAAGGTATTCTGTAGTTGTGATTAAATTCCATAATCGGTTAACTTGAAATGAGTGAAATTATTGTAGATAATCTGAATGGGCTTGATTCAATCAGTTGAAGGGCCTTAAATTCTCAGATACTGGCTGAGTTTTGTTTTAGAATAGAACTCAGAATAGAACCTCTTTAAAGCAGAGGACAGCAGCTTCAGCCAGTACCTGAGAATTCCAACCTGCCCTTCCTGATGGCCTGCCATGTGGACTTTTGGACTTCCCTACAGTAAATCTCTTAATGCATTATTTCCTGGTGGTTCCGTTTCTTTGATTGAATACAGATGATAAGGGATGAGCTAGGGAGAAAGAATGTAAGCCTCTACCTTCTCCTGCTCATGTGATTTTGGTACTTCTTTGCAATATACAGGTAAAAAGGTGAATGTAATTCAGGTTTGAGCTGGAAGGAATAAAGTGTGGATGGATGGATGGACAGACGGACGGATGGACAAGTGAAAGAGTGAGTGCTTGGGTACATAACTAAATGGTCCCTAGTATCTTGCCTCTAAAACAGGAAGAAAAAAAATGCTATTTACTAACCTCATGGAGGTGAGATAATGCTAGGGGTACTTTTAAAATCTAGACTTATTGGTAAATATAGAACATTTATTTTCCATCTTAATCATTAACGGAAAACATTTTCAGCCAGGGTTTTTTCAAGTCACCTGAAAAGCTGCTCTGCGTGTTCCCCTCCCAGTATTAAGCAGGATGTGAAGAATGGCTCCGCTGGAAATGTTGTTCTTTTGTTGAGTAGATATGAGAATGGTAGATTTGATCTAGTACTTGAAATGGGGCAAAATAAACAAAATTTTTTCTTTCCCTTATCTCTTTTCTTCTTCCACAGTGGGGATGAAATAGAACTTCATTTTGTTAGGGATGACTGGGTGGCTCAGCTGGTGAAGTGTCTGCCTTTGGCTCAGGTAAAGATCCCTGGGTCCTGGGATGGAGCCCAGGCATCGGCATCAGCATCGAGCTCTGCCTAGTGGAGAGGCTGCTTCTCCCTCTGCCTGCTGCTCCCTCTGCTTAAGCTTGCTCTCTCTGACAAGTACATAAATAAAATCTTTTTTTTTTTCTTTTAAAGAACTTCATTTTGTTTAACAAATGTTTCCTGAGTGGCTCCTGGGTACAGGTGAGCCTTAGGGACAACAGAGGACTTGAAATACCTCACAGAAGAGGTGGAAATTTCTCTGCAGCATCCCACCAATCAAATCTCAGTTTGGTCCTTGCTTTTAGAGAAGTTAAGGAAGCTTTTACATTTCTGATTCAAAGCCGTGCACCACCTCCCTGGAATGGGAAATATATCACCTCCATTAGCGCTTCTCTGATGGTGATAGGTGTGGCAGGCCAGATGAAGCAAATAAACATGAGAATGATGATCCTCCTTCGTGTGTTGGCTCCCTGCCCAGAGGCTTGTGCCCTTGTGGGCCATCCTCTGTGACACTGTGAGATAGCTTTCCTATATGGCGATCTGAGGGAGCGCTGCTCCTCTGATGTCTCTGGGCGTGACTGGCTACGCGCAGGATGACATGGCGGAAGCTTCTGTGCAGACGAGCTAAGTCGCCCCCGTGGGGGAACATTATCCAGAGGCAGGAAGGAGCCAGCCACGCCGACCTGACTCAGCACAGAGCCTTGGTCATCAGAGGAGTGTCGTGACGATAAGGGCAGTACACATGTTTTGTGCCATGCTGGATTCTGATACCTGCTGGACCTAAGGAGAGAGAATGGTTGGTAAGGACTGGAAGAGCTGTTCTGCTAAAACCGTAATTACTGGGATAGCGGAAAGTGTGGCTTAAGTGACCGTCAGTGAAATGACGGGAGAGAATTCCACCTCACTTTGCCGTCCACCCCCAGACAGCCGAGGCATCGTGCCGGGCTGGGGGCTGGGGACGGTTCAGTGAATGGCAGCTGCAGAGCCCGCTGGGGTCCCGGCTCTGAGCAGAACATGTGCATGCAGTGCCAGCAGGAGAGGGTTCGGGGGGACCCCATAGCACAGGTTCCCGTGGACTCCCCCTGCGCACTCAGGGGCTCTTGTCAGGGGAGTAGAAAGGAGCCTCTGGAGCTTGAAACATCGCTGTTACCATGATTGTGGCTCTGTCCCTGGGCAGGTTAGGTCCAGGGAGCGTCGGGCCACATGAGGACCCAGACGAGCTCCCACTTTCATCTGGCGAGGGAGCCTCCTGCTAGATACAGTTAGAGGGCCAGCCAGGGCTCTGAAGTGCCTCACAGGCCCTCATAACTCTTTTGTTCAAACAAAAATGTAAAACCGTTTTGTTCAAACATTTTGTTAACTATATCCTATGTATTTGTCGGTATGGCTCCATTAAATGCCAGCCTGCCCTGTATCTGGTTCTTAGTGTAAACTTGCCTTTTTGACCAAGGAAATTGAGTCGCGGCCACTTCTACTTTCTTCAGCTGTGGGTTGACTGTATTCTGATGACCTTTAGTGTCCCTGTAGGTATTGTCTTTTCTATTCCAAGCCACGGCCGCATTGCCTGCTGGTGTATGGACGTCAGGAAACTGGGCTGGGTCGGAGTCAGGAGGTGGCGTATGGCACTGTCAGTTCATAATGGCTGCTGATGAAGTTGTAGAGTTTTTGTTAGAAGCTCTTGAAATTCTGTGTGCATAGCAGTGGAGTTCTTCCCTCTCGGTTGGATCTCAAACTCCTTTATTTTTAACCATGGAAGGGGCTGTGTACCACCTGGGGGCTTATCCCGATGCACAGTGAAAATGTAATGTTTGGTTCATACCTTCCTCAGAGGAGAGGGCCTGAACAGCTTATGGATACTAGAAAACACGCATTTGATTTCTGCTTTCAGTAATTTTTAAGCATTTACGTTCCTGGGTGTGTATCATTAGATAGAAGCCCTGGGGTCAATAACACTTGGAATTGTGTAATGAGGGAGGTCAGTTTCTTATTATATTTATAATAATGGAGCTCATTGGGTATCACTCTGCCTGGTGAAGGCTGGTAAATCAATAGTGCTTTTACAACCTGGATAATAATAAACCTCACATTAAATGGGCAATGCCAACATGTGAGTGGGGAGGGAGGAAAGAGGAGGTACCACCACCATACATGAGAAGGACTCAGGCCTCTCGGGTGATACCTGTGAAGAAGCATCAGTTCCTTTCCCTGTTCTAACATACTCTCCTCTCACGCAGAGGAAATTATTCAAAGATGGCAACAAATTTTTCAAATGACCTTTATGGCTACTGGTTTGGAATAATAAAAAAAAAAGATCTCAGAGATGAATTGTCAGGTTAGGACATGAGCTCCTTCTCCCATCAAGATCAGGCACATTCTGTACTTGATGTAGGTTGAGTGTGTACTACTGAAGAAATACAATGTGAACATGTAGTAAACACAAATGTGCTTTGTTGGTAGCCAAGCTCAAGGCTGCTTTCACTGGTCATAATGATTGGTGCCCAAGCTCCCCAACCCCACAGACTCTAAGAGGTCTCCCTGCAAAGAAAGCACCTGGCACAGATTTTTTTTCTGAGAACGTCTTTCCACAGTAAAGTGTAACATGTTTCCCACCAAGCGCGGGGGTTGAAGAAGCAGTGCTAGTTGGAAGACGTCCTGAAGGAGACTAGCGGCTGCCTTGGTTTCTCTCAGCTTGTGAGAGTTGGGGGGCTCTGGTGTGGAACTTTCTTTCCACCCATTTACTCAGGAACTGTTGTGCTTTGGCTGTAGGAGAGCGGGGCAGCACGGGAAGAACTCAGATGATGCTCGTCGCAAGACAGGAGCTCTTTTGAGGTAAGAGCTTTCAGGTTATTGCAGGTGATGGAGGCAGAGGGCTGGGGTTGGTGCAGGTGTGGTGACCAGAAGCTGCTGAAATACCAAACTGCTCCATGAAGCCAAAACATTCTCTGGACTCTGACAAGCTTAAAATCTAAATAACATTGTGTTTTCTGCACCTGAAAGATTGTGATGACTTTTCTTTAGCTCACACAGGAAAAGGTCTGTCACTAGTGGATCTTTTATAAAAAAGAGATAACTGGCCAGGTTTTGGTATTTCAAAAAAATATAAAAATCCAAAAACCCCAAGCCCGATACTGATCCTGGTTTTCAGAGAAACAAGAAATTCTGGGTTCTTTCAGTGGGAACCAGAAGTTTAACCGCCTCCATGATTTTCTTTTACATGAAAATGTTAAAGTTGAGCAAATAAACCATGATTTCTTGTATTATTATTTATAGAGGAGAATATTGCCGCCAGGAAGCATGTCTGCTAATGTGTTTTGGCCAAGTTCTCCTTAGAGACAGTGATTAATAGAAGGAATGGGTGGAAAATTAGTATACACAAATAACTATTCAGAAATGGGGGTGAAATGCTAATGCAGTGACCTTTAAATCTTCATTTTTCTTTATTTCTCTGAATGCTAATTAATGGATACGTTCAGCACCAGGAGGAATTTGTGTCCAAGTTCCATCTCCCGGCTAAGTGGTATTTTAAGAATTTCTGAGGCTGAGTCTCAGGGAAGAACTGACCTGAGCTTCCTGAGGCTCCCATCCCTGTTGCTGTCTTGTGGCTTTCCCCCAGAGAACAAAAAGTGCTCTGGTCTGGCTGCTTATTAGCGCGGCTGCACAGCCTCTGTGGTTAGCAAGGTAATTAGTTTCAGAGTAAGTGAAGGTAGGGGAGGTTTGGAGCCCAGCATGTTTACTGAGTGCTGTCCCCTGGACAACAGAATCTCTGCCTGCTTTTTAAGGAGACCTGAATTATTGCATGCCCAGAGCTCTAAGACCATAAGAAGAAGCAAAGTGGTATTTGGGGCCTTCCCTGAAGCAAAGGGCAAAGGTAAATTTGTAATTCAGACAATAACCTTTAGAGTGATGCCAAGGGATGCTTTCTGGAAAACACTGCCTTCATCTAGGGAGGGCAGTAGACTGAAAGTGCATGCTGAGTTTGGGGTGGGAATTCCTGTCATCTGGGAGGAAGGAGAAATAGCTCAGACTGAATGAAAATGAGTTGAAGTTGTTTGGGATGAACTCTTATCAGGGGAAATTTTTACAGGCATAGCTCTTCTGTAATGGAACTGAGAGACAGTGAAAGTTCAAGCAGAGTTGGATGGTCATTTATACCTCTGTCTTCAGCTTTCTTCTGTGAAATGGGTTCACTACCTACCTCATAAGGTTATTATTAGGATGAAATAAATTGGTATTATAGGTCACATAACAAATTCCACATAAGGGCTTGACATTACTGTTATCACTGTTATTATTTATCTGTAAAGAATGTGCTAGATTGTTTGGATACAGGTTGGAGTAACTGACCTCAAGATTCTACCCACTTTCCCCCATCAGCCCCACTGTTCTTGGGTACTATTACTCAGTGGAAGTATTTTTCATCCCCATAAACCCTCTTAGGGAAGTTTTTATTTAGGACACACTCATCTACCTGTTCTTTGGAGTCTCAGTATATATCTTTAGAACAGTGATGATATTTCTGTCTGGTTTTCTTGACCCACTTAGAGCAATATATACTGTTTATTGATTGATTGATTGATATAGATCCTAATTTGTTCCTAATTGATTTTAGCTAAGACACTTAAAATTACTTTGAATATACTTTGGAAGATGTACTGAATTAAACTCTCTAGACTTATTTCTTGTTGAAGTGTAGTTTTTAAGAAGGTTGTAAAATATTAACTATATTGGTAATTGTGGAGTCTAAGTCTGGTATTTCTAAAAGCTATGGGTATTCTGGGGCAGACAGTGGTATATGAGGAGAGGGGACTGGAAAGAGGAAAAGGACACTGAAAATATGAGTTACAGTGGCCTAAACTGTAGAAGAAAACAAAGGTCAAAGGCAGTAATTCTCCATTGGAACCATCAGATGCCACTACATGGATGACTTTCAAAAGATGGCAGAACTCATGATAGAGAGGTTGACAAAGAAAAGGCTTGCTGTGTGAAAGATGCTTTAAAAACATCACCTATTTTAGCCTTCACTAGAATCCTGATGAGAAATTGATATTCATAAAGTAACTTGCCCAAAATCTAGTTAGTAAGTGGTGGAGTTGGAACCCTATCCTAGGAATGCCTAGTTCCAAAGCCCATGTTCTTTCTAACATTCTCTTACTCTCTGATGTAAACCTATAAATAATCAACATTCAGTCGTACTGAATGAGGAAACAGAGGGGTCTTCTGTTTGTAATTTATGAAGTGGTGTGTCATCTAAGCTCTAAGCTCCCTCTCAACTTTCACATAACCTGGGACATTTAAGAAAATCTAATCCTGTAACTTTCCATCTCTGGATCCAGAAACTTGTTGCCAAGGG
The DNA here is from genome assembly GCF_010015895.1 of Lontra canadensis. Taxonomy (NCBI): domain Eukaryota; kingdom Metazoa; phylum Chordata; class Mammalia; order Carnivora; family Mustelidae; genus Lontra; species Lontra canadensis. Next base: position 11,326,311 of record NW_022631049.1, on the reverse strand, counting down.
TGATTTACATTTCAGAGGAAATTACTTTAGAAGATACAACTTGCTACCAAAAATTGGGAAAGGGTCTCCTTTTTCTAAGGATGAGTCTACCCCTGCATCTTCAAGTGAAAATTTCATCAGACTTATATCACTAATATAAACCATGTAGAAAAGAATCTTTTCTTCAAAAAGTCTAGAATGGAATCACTTTTTGAAATGAAGTTGCTAGCTAATATTAGTAATACTTTTTTCTACTCTTTGTATTACTAATCTCTAGTGTGACTTATGCCTCTTATTTGGGTTGTCTAACCCACAATTAAGGAAGTGAAAAACCTAAGATGCCAATATACTATTCCAAATGCTCCATGATATTAGACTGTTATAATTCTCCTAGTATCAGGGCATTTTTCCTGAACTCTGCTTGATTCCAGAGGGAGATTTCCTACAACAGTGAGGTGGGGATAGAGAAGGATATAGAAAATTAACAAAGGGCATGTTGCATTAGCCAAATAGAAACCAGGATAACATCTGAAAACACATGGTGTTATTGACAAACTCAAGCCTGCATTCCATAGGAGCTCCACTTACTAGTACTGAAGACTTAACCCTCTTGATAAGCCAGCTCTCTTCCCCATGGATTGCCTTCTCAATGCATCCCATTTATTCACTTCCTGTTCATTCATTAGCTGATGCCACCAGCCCCAAAAACACTAGGGATGGGCCCAGGAAGGTTTATAGGACGGAAGCATTTTGACAGTTTTCCTTCTCAGATACAGAAGGTAAAGAAGGGAGCAGTACTTTGTACCATCTAGCTTTACCACATGGAGTCATCAGCCACTGTCTCTGCCAGTTCTCCCCAGAGATGATGTTATAGATTCCATATAGACCCTACTTTGTTTTGTGTTTTACTCTGGTCTTTTCTAAATACCTGGACCTTTTTGTTCCAAAAGAAATGATCACTTTCTCAATCTCAGTTTATGAAAAAAATCTACAAACCATACTTAAGAGTGAAAGACTGAATGCTTTCCCTTCAGATCAGGAACAAGACAAGGATATCTACTCTGATCACTTCCATTCAATTTTGGAGGTTGTATTGGAGGTTGTAGTCAGTACAATAATAAAAATAAACTAGTGACATATTGGAAGGGAAGAAGTAAAACTGTCTATTCACAAACAATGTAATCTTGTATATAGGAAATCCAAAAAAAATTTACAAAACAACTACTAGAATTAATGCGAAAGTTTAGGAAGTTTGCAAGATATGAGATTAACACAAAAATATCACTTGTATTTTCATATACTCTGCATGAAAAATCTGAAAATGAAATTAAAGAAATAATTCTGTTATAAAATGATATCAAAAGTACTAAGAATAAATTTAACCAAAAGAATATAAAACCTCTACAGCAGAACATTTATAAGTCCCAGAGTACTATACAAAGTGTGACCCAGTCTTAGAAAGAAAGGCAATCAATGGAAATTTACCCCAAAATGATCTAGATGTTGAATTCTTAGACAAGAAGCTGTAAGAGCTATGAACTATGAGGTAATGGAAAATATACTTCTAATAAATTAGAAAAACTGAACAAAGAAATACAAAGAGCAAAGAATTTTTTTTAACTTAAATGATTACCAGTTTTTTATAAAAGGCTATTACACAGAAACAGCAGGATGGAAGAGATACCTAGGGAAAGGAATAGAGAAAGGATGTGGAACTTCCATATTCTCTTCAGGTGTGCCACTCTCCCTAAATACGAACATGAACTGGGAAACTCTGAAACACATCCTCTTGGGTTTTGATGAAGGCTTCATGGCAAAGGCGTAACTGACTAAATTGTTGGTCTTTGGTCCAAAATATTTTTGAACCTCAAATGAAATTTTTAGAATTTAACATAATAGTTAGGAATAAAAAACTTACTCAGTGGATTTAATAGCAGGATAGACATGATGTAGAAGGGTCAATAAACTTGAAGATAGAAGAAGAGAGAAAAGAGATTGAAAGAACGAACAGATGCAGAGCAAAAGCAGAGGGTCTAACATGTGTGCAATCGGAGTCCCAGGAAGAGAACAGAGAGGAAAAATGAGGCGGAAAAAAAGTTTGATGAACTAATAGCCCAAAACTTCTTAAAATTAGTGAAAAGTATAAATGTACAGATTCAAGAAACTCAATGATCCCCAAGCAGGATATAGATGGAAAAACACCATACTTAGACACATCTTGGTCAAACAGTTGAAATTCAAGTATAAATAGAAAATCTTAGAAGCTGCCAGGAAAAGGTAATATATTACATAGAGGAGAACAGTTTCTTCCTTTTTTTTTTAAGATTTATTTATTTATTTATTTATTTGAGACAGAGACACAAAGATAGCAAGAGAGAGAGCATGAGCAAGGAGGGGAGGGAGAAGCAGACTCCCCACCAAGAAGGGAGCCTAGTATAAGGGTCAATCCCAGGACCCTGAGATCAGGACATGAGTCTAAGAGAGACGCTTAAGGGACTAGGCCACCCAGGCATCCGTAGGGAGAAAAAATTCTTTAAATGACTATACACCACAGAGAACACAGTATAACATGCTTTAAAAAATTCTGTCAACACTGAATTTTACATGCAGCAAAAATATTCTTCTAGAATAAATATACACTCAAGATATTTTTGGATGAAAGATTAAGAAAATTTATCATCAGCCATCCTACACTACAAGAAATGCTAAAAGGAGATTCTCCCCAAGATAAGAGGAAAACCCTGGAAGGAAATTTGGATCTTCAGGAAGGAACAAGATCACTTAAGAGAGTAAATATATAGGTAAATACAAAAGACTAATGTACCTCTTAGTTTTTTAAAAATAAAGAGATCTATTTAAAGCAAAACTGACAGTGTTTACTGTAGAGTTTACAACAAATAGTTGGAATTCATATGACAACTCTAGAATAAAGGAAAAGAGTTGGGGGTGAGTAGTTGAATAAATAGAACTACACAGTTGCAGGGCCCCTGTGTTTTACGTAAAGTGGTACAATAATAACTCTAACTAGAACGGAAAGTTAAAGATATGTATTGTAATCACTACAGCAAACTAACAAATAATGCAGAAGAGTATAGCCCAAGTGCCAAGGAATAAATTAAAATGGAATTCTCAAACATGTTAAAATAATTCCAACAAAGTCAGGAAAGATAGAGCAGAGGAGCAAAAATAAACAGAGGGGGCAATCAGAAAACAAAGAATTAAAGTGGTAAGCCTAAGTCAAAACATATGAATTATCTATGTGAAGTATTAATGCATATTAATATTCAAGTTCAAAGGTAGAGGTTATTCATACAGATTTTGAAAAACAAGCCCCAACTACATGCTGTCTATAATAGTTGCACTTTAAAAAATTAGAAGAGGATAGGTTGAGAGTAATGGCTGGAAAAAGATATACCATGATAGTAGGTAATTTAAGTTTGGAGTGGCTATATTCTTATCAGAAAAAAATAGGGGACTTTCCAGATGACAAAAGGGTCAGTTCACTAGGAGGACGTACTAACCATAACTGTATATGCCAAATAACAGAACTTTGAAATATGACATAGTCTCTATCTGCAATGAGCATACACTCCTACCAGGACATGAAATTTGTGTTTCTAATACAATGGAAGAATAGGAAATTTTAGAAGGCTTTGTTTTCCATTCCCTTAGTATTCATATGTGGGACAAAGTAACCACCTTTGTGAAGGTGACAGCAATCACCAGCAGAACACAGGAAGGAAGAGCATGGATAGGACTTGGATCCTAGACCAGGACTAAAAGCAGAGCATAATGGATCTTGTGAGTTGACTTCCTAGTTGCCACTTTCACTTCTAATAGAATTCCACATTTTTTTGTCAGATGGCACTGACACCACCCCTAGATTCCAGATGAGATTTGACCAGTCAGTGAGTTTAATCTCCTCGCCGTTGCCACAGCAGTGGGCTTGGGGTGATTACTGTTTGGTGGTAGCAAGGAGGAATGCTTCTGTTTCCTGCTGTCTGAGGTTAAGGAATTGTGTGCGTCTGATTATTGCCAGTAGCCACTACACTCTAGGATAAAGCCTGGTAAACACAGTGTATGCACTTTAACTAGTTCCTGGAGCAAAGTAAATGCTCAATGGATTATTTATTGTTGTTTTTGTTGTTGCCGCTGGTGATGGTGGGGGTGGGGTGTGTATGTGTGTGTGTGTTCCTTTCTTTGGAAGGCAGAGAAGAGAGACAAAAAGTCAGCAAGTTTTGGTGACATGGTTAAGACTTTGGGTCAAACCAATCTTGAAATCTTTCCAACTTCTGAAACAGAAGTTTAGGTTTCTTGACATTTGTTTCACCTGGAGCATTCCTAACTGGTACTCAGAGTCAGTATGATTTAATTCTATGTTAACATTTTTAAGGGATGATCCCCAGCATCTCCCTAGTGATTGAATGTATGCCTCATATAGTTGTATATACAAAATGAAATTATAGACTCCATAGGGCAGGTGACTCCCCCCAACTTCCACCATCTTTTATCTTTTGCTAATTGGTACTACAGTAGGTTCCTACCCAAACTCTGGCTCCGGGCTTGTCCTGTCCCTTCTAATCCATCCTTCATGCAGCTGCCCAAGTTATCTTTAAAACATAAATCTGATCATCTTCTACAGGAACAGACACACACATCCATGCATTATCTGCTTAAAATTGTTCTGTGGTTCCTGATGGCCTATTGGATTTCATTCAGACTTCTTAGCATAGCTCACATGGTCCTTAGACCTGCCTCTGTGTCCCTTTCCAGTTTCATCTCCTAGGAGCCTCTTCCACAAACTTGATGGTCACTATTCTGAGCATAGGATGTTCTTAAATGTCTTCAAGCCTTTCCATGCGTGATTCTCCATGCCTGCAAGGTCTTTCTCTTGCTTTCTGTATTGAGGAATTCTTCGTCTTTGAAGACCCTCAGCTCAAATATCACCTGGTTAAGGGACATTTCTTGATACTCCCTGTCAGAACCATCAGGATATGACTTATTATAGAGATTTGACTTTACATAATTATGGGAGCTAGTTAGTAGGGGAAACAGCCTATGGAAAGTTGTCATGTCTGCCCTTAGGAAAGGCAGTTGGAAAGGCACAATGGGGAACAAGGATGAAATGGAACCTCAATGGGACCTACAAGGATCAAGTGGAACCTGGGTGAGGCCTCAACCTCTAATGCCATAGGTGTCTGCTACAGGAGAAGCTATTCCATGTTGTATGATGCTCGATATGTACCTGGTCCAGGAGTTAAGGAGACTTAAGGAAGGCAGAGTATGAGCTAGAGTTGCTGTGAGTCTAGCTGCTGCCTGTCCCCAGCCTCAAACAGGTAAACCAGCAGATACTCAGCCACATATGTGAGATGTCACAGAACCCCTTGCCCTGCTCTAACCCTCTAAGTGTAGGAAGAATATGGTTTCTTCCAAATTTCCCATGAAATAGCTCTTGTGCTCCTTGCTAAAGCAGACCTATAAGGGAAGGGAATTCTGAGAAACTTGGATCCAGTGAAACTGAGCTGACACTACAAATCCATTATACCCCCATACCTTCTTTTGATAAGAATAATAGCTCTTTCAGCTATATTTCCACCATCAGGGTATAAATAATTTTGATCAAAGAACATGTCTCGTGTATATTTGTATCTGAAACCTCTAACATGGGGTAGGTACTAACAGTGTTCAACAACTAATAAAAAAAATTCTTACAGCAATTTGACTAAAATGCTTGTTTCATTAATATTATTTCTTATATGCCTTTCTTAATGGCTGAAAAACTAGTATTTGGCATTTGTTTGTGCAATCACCTGAATAGTATCCCGGAAGAGAGATTTCTTAACATACACGCGAGTATTGAATTTCAGAGGCAAATAAGCCTACTTCAGTGGTGAATTTGGTGGGGTCTGCCTCTAAGGATGACAGAGTAAAGCAAAGAAATGTATTGCAGAGCTTTCCAAAGAGGTGGCAAAGGTTGATTATTTTAAGCATTTGGAACTTGGCAACAAGTAGGATGGAACAAACATACTGACTAGACATATGCTATAGAATATTCCATAAAGCTCTCTCTGTCTATAGTGGTTTACACAGAAAGCTGAACATATGGATGGCTTTGTTTGGCTTTTTCTCTGGAATCATCTATCAAGACATGAGCTGCCACCTAATTACTCACTCACATTCTACACTGCATTTTCCATTTTTGGTCTGATTTCTCAAAGCCTTCAAACACTCATTTTTTTTATTTATTTTTTAAAAAATTTATTTTATCTGACTTATCCAAGAGTTGTGGGTGTTCCTGGGAGACACTTTTAAAGGGTAAGGGATATGGATTCTGTATCCTGGCTCTTGGACCCTACGTCCTACCAAGATAACATGTGTCTTAGAGAGGTAATGATTTGTCACCCTACTAAAGAGAAAAGGGAATGTTGGGAACTATAGGATCAAAAGTTTATGTTTTCTTGAGTACCTATTTTTTTTTTTTGAGTGTTTGTTCTTAAGGGTGAGGTGAGGTTCAAAAGTACAACCCTTTCCATTGGATCAGATATACAAATGATTCATAATTTTATATTTTCATTTTTACTAACAGCTGGTGGTCACTGCCTAGTAATCTAAAACATGAATAACTAAGGCTTCTTGAAATGTGATATTTATAAGTTAGCACATTAGGAGAGCTAACTTAAGCATAATAGTTATTCTACTAAAATGTCTTAATTATTTTGAGATGCTTGTATTGGGCATATGACACTGCAGATATTTGGAATTCTTTTTTTTTTAATTTAATTTTTTTCAGTGTTCCAAAATTCATTGTTTATGCACCACACCCGGTGCTCCATTCAATACGTGCCCTTCATAATACCCACCACCAGGCTCATCCTACCCCTCAACCCCCCCCAAAAACCCTCAGTTTGTTTCTCAGAGTCCACAGTCTCTCATGGTTTGTCTCCCCCTCCAACTTCCCCCAAATCACTTCTCTCCATTTCCCAATGTCCTCTGTGTTATTCCTTATGCTCCACAAGCAAGTGAAGCCCTATGATAATTGACTATCTCTGCTTGACTTACTTCCCTCAGCATAATCTCCTCCATGTTGATACAACATTTGGGTATTCATCCTTTCTGATGGAGGTGTAATACTCCATTGTATTTATGGACCACATCTTCTTTATCCATTTGTCCATTGAAGGGCATCTTGGTTCTTTCCACAGTTTGTCAACTGTGGCCATTGCTGCTATGAACATTGGGGTACAGATGGCCCTTCTTTTCACTACATCTATATCTTTGGGGTAAATACCCAGTAGTGCAATTGCAGGGTCATAGGGAAGCTCTATTTTTAATTTCTTAAGGAATCTCCACACTGTTTTCCAAAGTTGCTGCCCAACTTGCATTCCCACCAATAGTGTAAGAGGGTTCCCATTTCCCCACATCCTCTCCAACACTTGTTTATTGTCTTGTTAATTTTGGCCATTCTAACTGGTGTAAGGTGGTATCTCAATGTAGTTTTGATTTGAATCTCCCTGATGGCGAATGATGATGAACATTTTTCCATGTGTCTGATAGCCATTTGTATGTCTTCAGTGGAGAAGTGTCTGTTCATGTCTTCTGCCCATTTTTTAATGTGATTATCTGTTTTGTGAGTGTTGAGTTTAGAATTCTTGAAAGAGTACATCATTATCAGCACAGAATGAGTCTTGCTTTGGGGTGATTGTGGTTTTTCATTGCTGTTCTCCTAGTATTAACCACCTTGTATCTGCAGCTTTTACTTCTTTTGAAATTTTATTTTTGTGTGTGGAATGCTGTATAGTTAGCTTCTTGGTTTCAGTTTAACTCCTCTCCAACTCTTGCAGTCACCTGTTTTTTCTCCACCAAAAAGTAGGGAGTAGGTGGTGTCTGTAGCTCACATGATTTTTTACATGGCTTAAAAAGGCTCCATGCATGGTATGTATATACAATGGAATATTATTCAGCCATAAAAAGAACAATTGCCAGTTGAAATGACATGGATGGAGCTATCAAGTATCATGCTAAGCAAAGTAAGTCAGTCAGAGAAAGACAGATACCAGATGATCGCACAGTTATGCGAAATTTAAGAAATAAAACACATGAGCAAAGTTTTTTTAAAAAAGAGAGAGAAACCAAGAAACAACCTATTAAATATAGAGAATAAACTGATGGTTATCAGAGGGGAGGTGAGTGGGGAATGGGTGGAAGAGGGGGTAGGGATTAAAAAGTACACTTATCATGATTAAAAAAGCAATAAAAATGAAAAAGGAAGGCCCTGCTCAAATAAGTTAGCTGTCCACTGGTATAGACAGATTACAGCATCACAGAATAATCAGAGGATAGACAGCCAGAAACTTGGCACTGTTGGGTGTCAGTTTATTTTCATGGTAATCATCTGTGTGATGTCTTTTCATCTAGTAATTATTTTTAGACTCAACATTGGTAATAAAATCATTTTCCCCGAGAGGCAGCATTCAGTGTCCACACTTATGCTCCGGGGGAAGCAGGGAACTGGCCTTCAGCATCTTGTCTCACACCAGAAGACAGAGCTGAATGAATGGTCCAGAGTAATAAATGCTCCGTCACGCCTTGCTGCTTAAATATTTTATAACTTTTAAGCTCTATTAAAGGAAGTGATGTCAAGAGTATTTAGTGGAGATAGCTCCTAGCGGTGGCTTTTTATTAAGAAATATGACACTAATCATCCATTGATGATAGAGTGAGAGAAGATATTACCCTGCTCAACATGGGCTTATTATCTCGGTCCCTGGAAAGGTTGGCTGTTGTTAGAAACAGATGGACAAAAGAGGACAGGAGAATTGACAGGCGTGACTCAACCAAAATATTCCTGCCTGGGTTTTCTTAGGGAGAGATGCTGATGCAGGGAATAAACTGTGACTAGTACAGTTTTTATTTTAGTAAATGCCAATCTTGCTATGTCTTAAAAAGACTGGCTACTCACAGAACAGAGTGTATTCTGTACCCCCTTTCACGAACTATCTTATATGCTGGTGGAGGGCGGGAATCCATCTTTCTACTCCTTGAGTCTTCAGGACCACATTCCATGCCTTGTATCTGACCCGTCTGGACTAACTTAGCCTCTAGAACAGGGAGGCACAGCACCCAGGGCCGATAAAACTTTCAAAGGTCCATGAAAATGTCTTAATTTCTTTTAAATCAGAAGAAGAATAATGAATTTTGGATCAAAGAGTATGTTTTCATATATAATATGAATATATTCATCTTTGTAACAATGCGGTTGTTAAATACAATTTCTAATAATTTTTTTTTTTAATTTATTTGACAGAGAGAGAGAGAGCTCACAAGTAGGCAGAGAGGCAGGCAGAGAGAGAGAGAGGGGAGAAAGCAGGCTCCCTGCGGAGCAGAGAGCCCGACACGGGGCTCGATCCCAGGACCCCGGGATCATAACCTGAGCCGAAGGCAGAGGCTTTAACCCACTGAGCCACCCAGGTGCCCCTCTAATAATTTTTTTTATGGATGAGTGGACCCACAGAGGTAGAACTGCCGGGGTCCTTACAGAAGTCACATGCAGTCATAAGTGGGCACGCCATACATGCTTACCGAGTAATTGAAAAATAATGATTGAATGCTTCATTGTGTTACTCTGAGGGCTTGATCATGTTCACACTGTCCTTCAAGAAACGTCCTGTAGCAGCCGAGAGTACTGGTGGTGAGCCAGGAGGCCTGAGGGTGAGGTCACCTCTGTCATGTCTACTTTTGTAACACTGGGAAAGTCACTTAGTCTCATAGACTGTTTTCTCACCTCTAGAAAGAAGACATTGAGCTCAATTCCTAGGATCTTTCTGGTTTAGAAATTCTGTTATATTAATCTAGAATAGACAGCAAGAAGCTGAAGTTCCATCTAAAAATGTTTAGACAGATGATAGAAGTAATGTTTCTTATTTTGTGAGCTCAGAGTAGGTGATCAGTAATCACTTGTTGAGTAAAGGACTCTGATGATGCTAGATTCCTGCAAAAACATGTGCTCTCTCAGTCTCTCCCCACAGGGTGGACGTTCGGTTATCTAGGAAGAAAGGGGCAAACAGTCAGGCCATGGAGCCTCTGGTACTCCTTTCCTGACCTGTGATTCATTCTTGTTAAGAAAATTTGAGCTCCTTCTTTAAAAAAAAAAAAAAAAATGGGCACCTTGGTGGCTCAGTGGGTTAAGCTTCTGCCTTTGGCTCAGGTCATGATCTCAGGGTCCTGGGATCGAGTCCCACATCAGGCTCTCTGCTCAGCGGAGAACCTACTTCCCCTCTCTCTCTGCCTGCCTCTCTGCCTACTTGTGATCTCTCTCTGTCAAATAAATAAATAAAATCTTTAAAAAAAATTAAGCACTTATTTCCTAGACAGGCTTAAAGATGTATGTAAACTGATAACCTATCATTGGGTTCAAAATTTATAACAGGATTGGCTGTCCAAGAGCCTGTGGATTCACGTGACCTCCCAGAGTGACAATATCCAAGGTAGAGGTGTTCACCTGCTCAGCTCACTCTTCCTTTGCCCACATAGTGCTTGAAATCTGAGCCCCAGGGAACTTTCTCCTACTGGAAGTTGTGGCCTAGATAGAACCGATCCTCCAGCATCTTTTTTCAGAATTCTGGAAGGAAGACAGACATAATAAGTGAGAGGAGCTCCCCCCTCCCCCAAACAGTTCCCTAAACCACTTTCGCCACCCACTGAGAATATAGAAGATGATTGCTAATAGAAACTCAGATATCCTTTTGTCTGGATTCTTGAAAATTAATCATAACCCTAATGACAGATGTGAGTTTTAAAATTATTATGGTGATAATAACTAGCATTGATAAGTGTGTGGAAGTGAGATGGACATTGACCATGCTAAGACCATAAAAATCCAAAAAAAACACCAACCATGAAAGAGAGCTGATGAGCACCATTTCATTACAACATTGTTCTAAAGTTGCCTTAGAAGAAAGTAACAGGGTTAGACCTTCTTCAGAAAATGTACTGCAAAGAGTGATGACCCATGTGGGCTCAGTCCTAAAGCACGCTGGGAACTGTAAGGAGGGCAGACAGAGGAGTAAACCTTTAATAGGGTGACCTGGGACCAAGGACATGCTAGAGGTTGTTGTTTTTTTTTTTCATGTAGGGTTGCCGGATCATTTCAGCAATTTTGAAGTTATACTCTCTCACTCTATGGAAGCCATCGTTTGTGTGAGAGGAATTCTAGGACATGTACGAATTTACGTAATGCACACAGTGGAGAAGAAACTGTGTTCTGTTTTATACTGTGAGGGTAGAGCTGAGGCTCAGACTTCTGCATAGGACTTCTCTCTGCTTACTTGTAAGAATGCCTATGATCTTGCCTTCTAGTTTGCTATTAGATCTGTTTGACAAGAGCAGATAAAGATGGAAGTTGGTCCACTGGGGAGGGAGCTGCATAGTTCCAAATTCTAAACCTTCATTGCTTACATAGAGGAGATTCAGAAAATGCTGGAAGTAACTTTCTTCTCAATCTCAAGGGTGTTTTACATGGAAAATGAATTATCTCCCTTTTCCAGAGCACACAGAGGGGCAACTCATAAATGATGTGTCTGTTTTTCTTTCATGGCTCTAATTCTTGTTTTTAGTTTGAGCTTTTTTTTTTTTTAACACCTCTTAATGTGGTATAATACTGTAAAGTGTTTTTTTGCTATCATCTATTACCAGATAATGTTTTTAATTATGTGATTGATCCTAAAAAGTATAAAGCCAAATTGGATATTAATGACAGGAAGCTAAACCCTTTTATCCTCAAATGTAAAAATTGTCAAAAATTACTCTTCATCTCTGAGTCTTTACATCTCTAAACTTGTGATTTTAAACATTTTGCTGTTTCTTTTAAGTCCTGATTACATAGGGTGGCATTCTGACTTCTGTGGTTGTGTTCAGTCAGTATTTTTCATGTTTTCTACTTCATTATCTTCTGCTCTTTAAGATTTTTTACACAACCCGAGGTTCAGCTTTTTGTCAGTGATATCTGTCTGACTCTGATCAAAGCAAAGACCCTTGTTTACTGTTTGTGAGTATTATACCGATTTGCAGAAGGAGAATAGTAATAGGAAGCTAGCCATACAATGTGATGGGACCTGAAAACAGATCATGTTTTGAAGCATTACAACGTCAATAACAGCAGAGGGCATACTGGAAAGTTCTATTATAAATGAGAATACCAAATAGATATGATATCTGGGGGCGCCTGGGTGGCTCAGTGGGTTAAAGCCTCTGCCTTCGGCTTGGGTCATGATCCCAGGGTGCTGGGATCGAGCCCCGCATTGGGCTCTCTGCTCAGCGGGGAGCCTGCTTCCTCTTTGTCTCTGCCTGCCTCTTTGCCTACTTGTGATCTCTGCCAAATAAAAAAAAGAAGATATGATATCTGAAAAAAATTGAAATATAAAAATACTACCTTCTAACTATTGTCTGGTCCTCCATTGCTCCTTGATCTCTAGTAAATGCCAAGAGTGGGACTGGGGAGGAGCCAGAATTTATTGATCAAGTGCCAGATTCTATACCAGGATTTAGTCTGTGTTCGTGATTATGTCCAGTGCCAGGTGTTTTGTTTTGTTTTGTTTTTTTAATTACCATTTCCCATAGTAGGAAACTGAAGTTCAGAAATACTAAGTACTTCCTTAAAGTCACATGATTAAGAAGCGAAAGAACTATTTTTTCTAGTCCAATTTATTCAGAAACCTATGTTCTTTTCCCAGTCTCTTGTTGCTGCCTTCAAGAGATAAATGGGCTGGCAAAATGAATACATTCATTTAATATTGAATGCATTGGCTCCCTGAATTATATTAATACTGCTGTAATTTTGTTTTAATATATTATATATCACATACAGTATATTATATAAATAATTATTTTTTACTGGGTACTAATTTGAGAGTCAGAAGTCAATCAGGCATTCATCCTATCACTAATGAAATGTCTGTAGTTGTAGGAACAATGTGATACTCGTATACATAACCACAATTCAAGGTAAAATGTGTGTGTGCTCTGAGGTCAGAGCATGGAAAACCCCTACCTAGGAAGATCAGAAAAGGCTTCAGGAAGAAGGTGACCTTTGAAATAAGCTTTGCAATATGGTTTGGATCTGAACTTGCAGAAATGAAGGAGAGGACATTACAAGCAAAGGGAATGGTCTGAGAAATAAAAAATAAAACTATACTTTAGTAGGTAGCTCCAGTGGGTAGCTCCGGCTAGGGCTATCAGGCTCGGAGAGCTGTAACAAAATATCATTCTCTGGTTGGTTTAAGCAACATTTATTGCTTATAATTCTGAAGGCTGGGAAGCTCAGGGTCATGGTAGTAGCAAATTCTGATCTTGGTGAGACTCTTCCTGGCTTGCCGTGTGCTCATGTAGCATTTCCTTAGTGCAAAGACGCAGAGAGGCAGAGAAAGAGAAAGTGAGAGAGAGAAAACTCAGGTATCTCTTCCTCTTCCTATAAGGGCACTAATCCTGTCATGAGAACACCCCGCTCAGGACCCATTTAAACCTAATCGCACCTCCTGAAGGTGTGATCACCTTCCTGAAGACCCTGCCTCCAAATACCATCATATTAACATACGATTAACATAAATATCATCATATTAATATATGATGATAACATATTAACAAGTTTTCAGAGGACACAAATTTATAATTTATAACAGTGGTATCCACTAGGTAGAAGGAATGGTGCATATGTCATTTCATTTAATTATTTTAAGAACTCTGTTGGATGGTATTGCTGTTTGTTCCATAAGCACATGAGACACAAAATTTTCAGGCTGAGCTCAATACTTTTCTCTCCTCCTATCCTGTTCTTTCTCCTCCTGTGTGTCTATCCAGGCAAGTGGTATCACTCATTATCCATTTCTGTTGCACAGGCTTGACTTTTCCTCATAAATCTTGACTCCTCCCCCTCTACCCTTCAGCCTCATAGAGCCCTATTGATTCTACCCTGTAAACATCTCTGGAATCCACCCACTTTCCCGGGCCCTGGCTGCCCCTGTTTTGGTCCAGGCCACGACCATCTCTCATGCACCATTGCAACCACTTTCTACTAGTAGATCTTGTGGCTTCTGGTCTTGCCCTCCTACCCATCCCCATTCAGTCCATTCTTCATACAGCCACCAGAGAGACTACTGTAGCATGCAGATTTGGTCACATTCTTCCCCTGATTAAAATTCTGTGAATACTTTCGGATTCTTGAACAAAGCTTAAAGAGCCTTCATGATCTGGCTCTGCTTCCTTCCTCAGCCTCATCTTGGGTCATTCTCCTCTCCCACATCCATCCTCCAGTCATGCCAGATTCTTTCAATTCCCTGTTGTGCACCTCCCTTTGACAGCCCCTCCCCACTCACTTGACCAGCACTAAGGTCGAGTCTGCATCTCCCATCCCTCCATTATAACCAGAGGGTTTCAGCTCCTGAACAGCAAAGACCATGTCTGTTTGTTCACCAGTAAATATATTTCAATGAATAAATTGACTTTTTAAAACTGTAGCTCAAAGGGCTTAAATTACTTTATCAAGGTCAAATGGCTGGTTAATGATAGAGCTGGCAATCTGAAAAAAAAAATCAGTCTGTCTCTAAATCTAACATTTTTCTCATAGCATCATGGTGTCTGATAGACGGGTGAGTATGAGGCACAAAATGATTCATTCTTCTGGATCATAGCATGCACATAGAAGTAGGCTAGGAGACAAAATGGGATAAGAAGACTTTAATCATATTGAATATGGCCTGTGCCCTAAATTAAGGAATTGGGATTTTATTCTTTGGGCAATGAGAAGTTAGAGATGGGCAAGAAGGGTCAAGAGCACAATAATTAGGTTTCCTCATACCTTCCAGAAGTGAAAGAGCAGAGGAACATAAGAATTTGGGATATTTTTATCAAGATTTTCATCTATAAAATAATACTGCCTATGTTATAAGACTTTTCTGAAAATGAAAATAGAGACTATGTAGAGATGCTGTGTAGCCATACACCTCTTTATAAAGGTTGTTAAAGGGGTCGTTGAGCTTCATAGCTACTTATAGAAGTCTCTGAGTGGGACCTCTGAGGAGCCATTCCCTAAAGGTGGTGCTGAGACTACAAACAAGGTTTTCAACTACTAGGAAGTTAAAGACCTATTCCAGGAGGAAAGAGAAATCATGGACTGGAGCAGCTGGAAATTGCCCACGTGACAACTGGGATGGGGGACAGAACAAATAGGAGGTTGACAGAAGATTCCCCATGAGGAGCAGCTGCCCAAAGACACTGCCAGCACTCCCTGTGAGGAAGAGTCACCAAAAAGCAGCAACAGGAGCATCGTGGACCCTCGTGAAGATAGAGCCAGATTGCCTTGGCCTATGCTGTCTCCTCAGCTTTGTGTGAAGAAAGAGGAGAGCTGGATTAAGGGTGCCCAGAACAAGAGCTACCTGTGGGAGCAGCTCCTTGGCCCAGAGAGTTGAGTGTTTTGCAGGTGGTCATCTGAGGAAAGCCCCTGAAGGGACTGTTTGCATGTACTTCTCTTTGGACCCACTGTTTGGAAAAAGGAACAGTGGAATGTTCAGGGTGGAAGTTATTCTAGAAGCTCTGGTGGTCTGAGTAGAGCCTTGGACTTGAAAGACAACTGTGACCTTCACTTGTTTTTTATCGGCCTGAAGAACTGTGTGCAAACTTAGAGAAAGTAACTTTCAGGAACAGGAGAGCTGTTTGCTGCTCTTGTGTTCCCTAGCCCAACAGTGTCTTCTGGCGAACTAGCCGGAACCCCCAAATGGCTTTCCCTGTGACCAGGCTCCGGACTCTGGGTCTTCCTAGCCTAGTAGTAAGCAGTGAGGTGGGAAGGACTGGAACATGAGTCAAATGTTCTGAGTTCTATTCCCAGCTCTGCTAAGAATAAACTGACATGAATGATGTCTACAACCGACCGGCTTTCCAGATGGTACTCGGGGTTTGTTCGAGCATCTTGGCAGTGAATCTGACCCGTCATCTAGTCTAACAGGTCCTCTCAAGTAAAAGCGGAACATGTAATTATGACCAAAACGCTTTCACACAGTTTTTCAAAGAATTAAGCTTAAACACATTGTCAAGGAGAAAATGTTGTCTACGGGTGTCACAGGCAAGATTTCCGTCTGCTACCTATGAAAAAAAGATGCAAATGGAGCTGATTAAAGATTACCCCATTAGAGAGGATCCCAAACCAACCCGGGCTTAAAATGATAAAGTCCTTCAGCCAAATTGAACTTCTTTGCAATATGATAGAGAAAAGTGCCCTTTAATTTGGATCTAGTTTAAATTATTTAATGAGTCCCCTCTCTCAGTTAATTGGACATTAGGTTTAAGAATGAATCAAAATGCTTCATGTGGCACATAATAGCTAAACAGTGTCTGTGGCAAGCAGCAAAACCAGCTGGCATTCTTGAAGGGACGGATCAGCGGTCTGGTCTCAACCTCAGGCCTGGGAAAACCATTAACCAAACAACTCGGGTTTTATTTTTAATTCGATACACTGTGTTTAATGCAAAATGTATGGGCATTGAGAGAGGTGGTTTGCTCAATTATGGGGAATGGCTGTAATCCCAGTGGGTTTATCTTGCAGGCTTGGGAGGCTGCTGTTATTTCCTGGTGGGTGTTTAAGGGAGTAGGCAGGAGAATGCAGAGAATCTGGGCAAATGAAGCCTCATGAAGCAGCCCTTTATTAGATTAGAACAGGCCTCTTTATCCCTCAGGCAGGCTGTGAGTGAAATGCCAAATCAGTCCTTGCCTGCTTTGTAACTGTTGGGTAACAGCAGGAATCCAGGAGACAGAATTTAAAAGACCCCCTTTTGGAGCTGGTAAAGTTATGGAAATGCCACCCTTAAAAAGAGGGAGAGCATAGGTGTTCTGCCGAAAATCCACCTTTCACAGGGCCATTTGCCACATTTTCTTGTCTCATCCAATAAAAAGTTCTTGGGTGCCTACTATGTGCCAAGCAAATGGCTAAGAAAAGGTCCCTGATCTGGAAAAAACACTTGTGGTAGGAGTGATTCCCATCCATATAATTAAGGGATAAAATAAAAATTATCATGTTTAAGATGGGAAGAAATTTCAGTGGGAACATGAAGGACAATGCAACTAAATATTTGGGAGCACTGACTTATTGTGGCAAACATACATTTCATGCCTGCAATGTGCCAGGTTCTGTGCTAGGAAACTGTGATAGTCAAGACAAGAGAAGTCTGTGCCCTTATAGAATTTTCAGTCCAGTAGGCCAGGAAGGATTTTGCAACATGGGCTAAGCCCATCAGATGAAGAAATAAGATAGAGAAGGAAAGCAAATGGGCAAAGTCACAGAGACTTGGAAAAGCAAGGAATGCTACGATAATAACAAGAAGGTCTGTGTGTGTGTGTGTGTGTGTGTGTGTGTGTGTGTGTGAGAGAGAGAGAGAGAGGAGGGCTCGGTGGGAGAGGGAAAAACAGAGTGAACAGATAGAGAGTTACCTGAGAGGAAGTTTCAGGAAACAAGACAAGAAAAGTCAGGATGCTTAAGGCCAACTTTGAAGATACTTGTATGCCTTGCTGTCAGTTTGCTTTTTTGTCCTGTAGGAACTAGAAGCCAATGTAAGATTTAAATGGGGGTAACTTTGGAACATCTTCCCATTCTAGAAAAATTACTCCAGCAGTCAGAGAGAAAGGAGGAAGGGTCTTACATAAGATTGTTGGAACCAGTGGATGGGAGCATCCAAGGAAGCAGTGTTTGACCATTTGGATCGCCCCAGAAAGGTCAGGAAGAGCAGTGACTAAAAACAGGTCACGAGATTTGGCCGCAGAATGGTGCCCTGGGTCCCGCTGGGTGGATGGTGCTGGTTTAAAAAAATGATTTACTGGCAGGCGAGTAGAGGCTCTAATCATCCAGAGTGCAGTTGCTTTTTCAAGGTTGTTCTGTCCAGGGAGAGTGGCTTGCTTTGACAGGAAGAAAACCCAAGCCTGACAGGAGTTCTGAGGCCTCCAGGGACTGTGTTGGGCTCTGAGAGTTGTATTCGCAGATACAGTTCTGTGGGCATGAGGTGTGTCCTGTGACTGTGAGACCCAGGCAGACTTCGAGGCAGCCTTTGCTCAACTCAGGATACCTTCCCCCAGTTTTCCAGCTCCCTTGAGCTTGTAGGGAGTGTCCTGGTTTTAGAGTTTCCAGCATGCCATTTACAAATCATTCCCATGTCCCCAGTTAATTTCTCATCTTCTGAGGACAAGCCTAGGAACACCATCCCTGAATTCTCAGGGGGGCGGGGCAGGGGGAGGCGTTCTGAAGTGCTGTACTGGGTCCCTGATAATCCACTGGGAAGTCTGCGAAGGTGGAGTTGGACCCCAGAACCCTATTCTGTGGTTGCCAATTCCCTTTCCCCACCCAGCGATAGAACCAGCCTGTTTTGCTGACATTTGCGACCCGGCCAGCTCTTTGCTATAATCAATGTTTCTGTTCTTTTCCAAAATAAACATGTTGATGGTCATTTGCAAACAGGGAAGTGAAAGTTTTCCATCCCTAGGTGCAGCATATATGTTTTTGAAAACAAAGAATTTAGCAAAGGAATTTAATCTAATCTCTGGTTACTTTTTAATTTGTCTGGGAGCATTAGACTTTAGAAGGCGATTTTTTTTCCCCCTCTTTTAGATTCAGTTCAATTTTCCCCCACCCCACCCCCCTCCCCTTCTGGCTTTGTTCAGAATTATCAAACAGAATGGCTTGAAGAGAATAGGACCTTATTGTATCACATTTCGAGAATGAGCCATGAGGAAACAGAAGCCAAGCCTGGAAATGAAAACGTCCTTGTAAATGACCAACAGAAGATAGTTAAAATACACAACTGTTGTTGTGCCAGAAAATTGTCTGCCCTCCCTGAACGAACTGGGGAGTGCTGGTTTGCATTTATACCAGGTTTTAAGAATAATAAATGCCATGCTCCCTGCGCAAATGCAATGTAATTGCATAACCGCTTTGACAATAACCCTCCTTTCTGTATCCATAGAAATGAACAGCTTAATACCCCTGAAAGTCCTGGGTATCATACCTGTTTAATGTAAACAGAATTTGTTTAGTCTGGGTGATTAATAATTTTATTTCAGAAAGAAATGACTGATGGAGAGTTGTGCAGATGTCATGATCAAAGTTCACTTCCCATTCCCTGGGGGTGACAGAAGTGGCCAGGCTGTTTACGTATCCACTGGGCTACATTCGTACCATTAGCACTTGAGTAAAGCTTAGGTATTACTGTGCTCTCTGCTAAAGAAACCAATTATAGTATCTGCCGGACGGTATATTAAGTGATGCCATTTAATTAAAGCCTAATTTCTCTCTGAATGAACAATATTTTAAATTATTGTACGTTGTTTCATTCAATTACTAAACATCTCTGTCCATTTTTAAATGCAGAAAAAAAATTCATTTGGCACCCTAACTGCCGGGAGGAATAATTGCCATTCTGTGTTGTGTTTGGTGCTCGGTGCCCAGTAACAGTCAATCCAGGACACACATCGGTTCGGGAGCTTTTTTAGTTTTCAAATATTTCAGATTCGTTTCTCAAGCCTCTAGGCAGCAAAGAGCCCTATTCTGCCATTGCCAGTGGGTCCCTCTAAGGACTGCAGGATAATGGAAACCTCTAAAAAGAATATGTTTAGAGGAATAAAGCCATTAAAGAAATACAATTCCCATGCCAGGAGCGGAGCTATGTAACTGACAGGATAGCAATTCATTTTGAATGAATATCTCATAGGGGAATGCAGGAATTAAAATGGACTCGACAATGAACTCCAGAGATAACCTCTAATAGAAAAATCTGCTTGGTAGAAGGAGAGATGAGTTAAGAAGAGGTAACTATTTAAAAACAGGTAGTACAGAGCCAAGAGTGAATGGGTTTTCATTCCTTGTCATTATTTAGCTCTGGAGCAATGTTGGCACGCATTCGGGTGGCGGACAGAAGGAACCACCTGCCAGACATCAGTGATACGCTGCTGCTGCTGCTTTCTAACATCAAGGAATATGATGTGCGGGTATTAGGTGTTCATTGGCTTATTGGGCTATCATTTAAGTCCCAGGGAAGGAAAACAGCAGCAGTGTATCCTAGATATTGTAGGAGTATACTCCAGAACCCACACTGTGGATGGGAAGGTTGGAACTCAACCCTAGACCTAGCACCATGCCCTGATCACAATAAGGTATCTTTGCAGATTCTAGTGTGTTGATATTAATGGTCGGAAGCCAAGCTGATCTATACACCTTTTGGTCAGTTCTCGGTAGTGTGGCCTATTTGAGCTCAGAGGGTTTTTTCTTAAAGGTTTTATTTATTTCTTTGAAAGAGAGAGTGAGAGGGTGAGCATGCATGAACAGGGGGAGGCGCAGAGGGAGAGGGAGAAGCAGACGCCCCGCTGATCAGGGAGCTGGACACCAGGCTTGATCCCAGGACCCAGAGATCACGACCTGAGCCAAAGGCAGTCGCTTAACCAACTGAACCACCCAGGCGCTCCGAGTTCAGATTTTGACTTGAGGAATGGAGTTGGCCAACTGTTTATAATGGTGGTTATAAAGATGAACAGAGCACAGTGTAGGTTTTTGCAACACACAGGTCATATGATCTGTTTGTTCAACTTAGTGGGTTTTGTCCCTCACTGTTACTTTTTTTAAAGGCTTTATTTAAAAAAATTTTAATGGGTGCAGGGGTATAAATTTATTTTTTAAAAATCTGTGTTACAGATGTATGACATCTTTCATTGATGGGAACGGGGGGAAAACTTACCCAAATAATTTAGGAAATGAGTAGAGACTGTGAGACTAAGAACTAAAGGAACTATACAGAAGCACTGTACTATAGTGAATAAAGTTGTTTCCCATGGGAGCACAGGTCAACAATTCTGACATCACTATAAATGTTTACTGGGATTGAGCAAATAAACAAATAGATGATGGATAGTGGTAAAAAATAGAAGAGGTGAAATTTGAAAAAATAGAAGTAATTATAACTTGAGACCTTCCTTTGTGCTGTGCCAAAGACAAAAGAGGAAACGTCTAGCTCTTTCCATATGGTCACATTCTGCTATACTCTTTTTTTGCTTTTGTACTTGATCTTCCCTCCTAATCTGCTGAATTTGTACTCCTCCCAAAGAAAAAAAACCGGAAAGAAAAAGAAACCTACTATCACCCAAAAGCTTGGTTCTTTTAATGGAGAGAGATATATATATATATAAAATTTAGCTGAAAATTTGTCAATTGAATTAGGTAGTAATGTATTTCTTGGTTTTCAGCTATAATCGCCCACCCCATTAAAAAAAAAAAAAAAGCCTTTTTTTTTTTTTTTTAGAGTAATTCTAAGTTCACAGCAAAATTTATCCCTCACCAGATTGGTAGTTTGTTACAACTGATGAACATACATGGACATCATAATCACCCAAAGTATACTGTTTACTTGGGGTTCACTCTTGGTGTTGTACATTCTATGTGTTTGGACACATAAATAATGACATGGCTCTATCATTATAGTATTATACAGAATGTTTTCACTGCCCTAAAAATCTTCTGTGCTTTTCCTGTTCATCCCTTCCTCCTCCTCCACCCTACCCCCCATCATAACCACTGATCTTTTCACCATTTTCACAGTTTGACCTTTACCAAAATGTCATATAGTTGGAATCATACAGTATATAGATTTTTCAGATTGGCTTCTTCCACTTAGTAATGTGCATTTAAGTGCCCTCCTTGTCTTTTCATGGTTTGATAGCTCTTTTTTTTTTAGAACTGAAAATTATTCCATTGTCTGGATATACCACAGTCTATTTATCTATTCTGTGCTGCATTTTTTTGAAGACAATTCTTAATTTTGTATAATTGTCAACTATTTACATTTAGGGAACATACACAATGTCCAAGGTATTGCGCTTATTATTATGACTATAAAATGGTCCAGTATGACATCAAGTTTAAGGGTGTGGGTTTTAAAATCCCTCACTCATTCACTCATTTAGCAAACATTACTGATCCCTAATGAAAATCAGGATAGAAAGAGATCCTGCCTGAGAATACTCAAATTCAAATTCCCACCCCGCCTTTGCTAATTGATAACATTGGGCATATTAGTTAACTCTCCTCACCTATAATGTGAAGTTAATAATACACCCTCATAGAATTATTATGAAAATTAAAAGAGTAATTTCATTGCTGCTATGAACATTGGAGGGCAGGTGCCCCTTCTTTTCACTATATCTGTATCTTTAGAGTAAATATCCAGTAATAAAATTGCTGTGTCGTAGGGTAGTCATAGCAGCAGTGTCCATAATAGCCAAACTGTGGAGGGAGCAGAGATGTCCTTCAACAGATGAATGGATAGAAAAAGATATGGTTTGTATGTATAATGGAATATTACTCAGCCATCAGAAAGGATGAATACCTACCATTTGCATCAACATGGATAGAGATGGAGAATATTATGCTGAGTGAAATAAGTCAGTCAGAGAAAGACAATTATCATATGGTTTCACTCATATGTAGAATATAGGAAACAGTGCAGAGGATCATAGGGGAAGGAGGGAAAATTGAATGGAAAGAAATCAGAGTTGGAGACACACCACAAGAGACTCTTGACTCTGGGAAACAATCTGAGGGTCATAGGAGGACAGGTGTTTGGGGGGATGGGGTAACTGGGTAATGGGCATTAAGCAGGGCATGTGATGTGATGAGCACTGGGTGTTATATGCAACTGATAAATCATTGAACACTGTATCTGCAAGTTATGATGTGCTATATGTGGGCTAATTGAATTAAGATTTTAAAAACTCTCAAAAAAAAGAGTAATTTCAGCAATGTACACAATGGCCAAACTGTGGAAGGAGCTGAGATGCCCTTCAACAGATGAATGGATAAAGGAGATGTGGTGCATATATACAATGGAATATTACTCAGCCATCAGAAAGGATGAATATCCAACTTTTGCATCAACATGGATGGGGCTAGAGGAGATTATGCTGAGTGAAATAAGCCAAGCAGAGAAAGACAGTCATCATATGGCTTCACATATATGTGGAACATAAAGAATAGCACAGAGGACATTGGGAGAAAGAAGGGAAAAATGAAGTGGGGGAGTCAAAGGGAGAGATGAACCATGAGAGACGGTAGACTGCAGGAAGCTACCTGAGGGTTTTAGAGGGGAGGGAGTGGGGGGATGGGTTAGCCCAGTGATGGGTATTAAGGAGGACTCAGATTGCATGGAGCCCTGGGTGTTAATGTGCCAACAATGACTCATGGAACACTATGTTAAAAACTAATAATGTACTGTATGGTGACTAACGTGATATAATTTTTAAAAAGTAATTTCAATATCTGCTATATAATAATATAATACTCAGTGAATAGTAAGTACATAATGAAGTTACTGTTTAAATTTTTTTTTAAATTCAGTTAGCCCACGTATAGTACATCAGTTTCAGATGTCATGTTCAATAATTCATCAGTTGTGCTAACAGCCAGTGCTTGTATAATGATGTTACTTTAGAGAAGTAGGTGTCTCTCATCTTCTAAGAGGTATAGTTTGGCTCAGAGGCTGGACATATATCAATACAGTAATAATGACTTGTTAAAAGCAGTACCTACGAACCAGCAAGAATTAATGCCAGCTTGCGTGGGACACTGCAGCACAACTGAACCTCAGCCTACATACATATACACAAGCATCATTTTTAAAATAAGAGTGTTCTTCCTGTTGAGGATACTTCATAGTTGGAAATGGTGGTAGGAGTGCTCTCTGCTCTGGCAGAGTACAGAACCAGACCTGGCATTAGTAGATGTCCTATCAGGTTGAGTTACTTATACAAAGCCGGTTATTTGCCATCGGCCTTTTGGATATGTGCCCTTAGGCCCTGCTTGGATACTAGCCCATTGCTATTCAGCGGGAAGTGTTTCTGTCTAAAAAACTTATCTCTTGGTTTCAAATTCTCATGTGATAAAGGACTGTCAAATAGATACTCTGTCTTAATGATAAAGGGAACTATAGACATTCATTGTCCTTCTTATGGGTGGGAACAAAAGATAGGGCACACTTGTTGAGGCTTTAAGATAGAGAACTGAAGAATAAAATATTCAGAGAACTAAAATGTGGTTCAAAAATAAATTCAATAGAAATTTGGCCAGGTGGGAGAATAAAGTCTTTTTCAAAGGTTTTTACCCCAAGGTGGGGGTAATAAATAATGAGGACCGTCTGGGGTGGAAAATTATCAAACAATGTTAGGATAATATGAGAAGCATGTTGTGTAAGTCATTTTTACTGTGATCTAACTGAATGAAAAATGGAGGTTCAGTACAGGCTGGGCATGCCCATGGAGATACCGAGGCACACTTGGGGACAGGTAGCTAATGGTACAAAATCATTTCCAGGCACTCATGTAACTGAGAACAATTGATCAGAAAGCCACATCTTGTTATAGGATGTGCGAGAGAAGGGAGCCACCCGTGTGGACTGGATGCCCACCATCAGTGCTGCTTTTATCAATAGCTCCAGGGTACGAATGAGGGGGCTGAGGGCAACGTCGCTCACTGGCCAGTGAAAGACCCACAGTCTGGGCTTTTTCTCCAAAACTCTATTGTTTTTATCAAAACAATAAATGGCATTGATCTCATCTGCTCCTGCCCCTAGGAAGTTGACTCTACTCATTACCTTCTGTTGAACTATTCTTCCAGGACACTGAATGAAGTTTTCAGCTGTTCTTTGAAGATTTCCACCTGCATGTCTCTCTACCAGCACAAACAGGACATCTCAAACAGTTGATTTCCTGCCTCACTTCCCCATCCTGCCCCCAATGTCCCAGGCAGGGGTCCTTCCTCCAACCTTCTTACTTGTAATGGCACCATTCTCCAGTCTTCCAGACTAAATATTCAGAATGACTGTCGACACTTTCTCCCTTAACTCATCCTTCTCTGCCTTCCCCAGCCAGTTCATTTCCAGTGGGCATTTTCTTTTCATGTCCATGGATATCTCAAATCTAGACTTTATAAGCTCGTACTATAAAAACTGTTGCAACAGACTCTAGACGGGCCCTCACCTTCCCATCTTCTCCTGCTTTGACTCATCCATGTACAGTGCAGAATTACTCTTCCTAAACCACTGCTTTGACCCTATCTCTTCCCTGCTTATAAACATTCAGTTGGTTAAGAACTTTTGGAGCATATTTTAGAAGAGTAAATGAAAAGTAGTTGCCTTGTCCCATATTCCCCAGCCAGCTTGAGTCTCCCTGCAGCTGTGGGAGAAGACCAGCAGCTTCCCTCCTCCAGCATCTGCAGCTCACTTCTTTGCATGAGGGGTTTCTCCTGCTAAAACTCCTTACTGTCCACGAGTAGCCTGGAGTAAACTGGAAGTGCAGGGGAGCTCATGCTGTGGGAGCAACCCTCTACCAGTGGGGGATGGGAGTTGGTAGACAATGCCCAGTCTCTCCGTCCTCCAGGGGTGTGGTTCTGATGTGTGTTCCACATGATTTCTCAGATTTCCCAGGGGAATTATACCTCAGGTGCCTACAATAGTAACTTACTCACCAGTGCACAAGTTTTTAGCTTTCTCCCTTCTCCTATTTCACGTCCCCACTCCTTAATTATACTCCCAAGATCACCACCCACATGAACTACTTGTACAGTACTCAGTCAGATCTTTGTCTCAGGACCTCTTTTGGGAGAAATCCAAATGAAGACACTAGTTTAGAGGGGACATACTGAGAACCTCCTCAGAACCAGCCTTGAATGTTCCATTTAGAAGGGGAGCACCATAGGAATTCTGCCTTGACTGTCCTAGAGAGAAGAGGGTAAAAACAGGAAAAAAGATATTTATAAAGATGACTCTCTTGCTGGCAAAAACTCTAAGTAAAAAAGAAGTCTTTAAAATGTCCTTTGCAATACCTTGAGAGCAGCCCCTTTTGGCACTTAGACCCGTCTCCAGAGGTTTAAACCAGATGGGCACACCCTACTGCCCATGGAGAGATGCCCATCCCTCTGGATGAAGGAAGGGGGAAGGGAAGTGCAAGAGGAGGGTTCCTTCTTTGTTCTACGGTGTGATTCAGCCCTTCCTTCATTTTGTGCATTTACCCTATTCAAAGATAAGCTGATGCTCTTTGTTTCACTCAATATTTCAAAAGGCTCTGCTTATAGAAGATAACACGAGCACCTTTCTGTATCCTCAGGGAGCTGATCGTTTGAAGCCTAATCCTTGAGTATTGATTCTAGTAAGTTTCTCCAGGGAATGAATTTAATCAGTTTTTATATTCACTGGCCAGATACACAATTTTGGTGATTTCCTAGATGTTTAAAGGCATTTCTCAGACCATTTGAGGATGTAGGCATCCCATTTTATTTAGGTGGATTTTATCTAATGCCTCTTGTAACTAAAAGTGATGGATGGCATACATTTGTTTCTTTAAAAAAAAATTTTTTTTTTAAATTGAGGCTACTTTGCTTGGACATTTTTCAAGAGAATGTTCTCTGTCTCTTAGGATACCTTGAGATAATAGTGGACCTACTTTTGTGTGTCCCAGTTAAGGTTGAGGGTAGATACTATCGAATCCAGAGAAAGACCCTTGTCTAATTACTTAGAGTTCCAGAGAAGGGACTGCTCTTGGAAGGTTCTTGATTAGCCTTGAACTAATCAGACTATGGGCTCTCCTCTGCCCAATTTCAATGTCAGTGGCATCGGATTCAGAAAACTATTGAGTGGCTTGCCCAGTAGACTGCATGGAGATGATCCCCAACAAATACTTAGTAAAACAGGAAATAGATCATAAAATGTAATATATCATAAACATTTTACAACTAACATTAGGAGCAATTTAAAAAGTTATCAGTGAAATAGAAGAAAGAGGACTGTCCCTCCGACTTGAATTTGCTCCTTGAGAGTATATGTGTGTGTGTGTGTGTGTGTGTGTGTGTGTGTGTGAGTGTGTGGTGGTATGGTACTTGTGAACACAGGATCCAGGACTGAGGGAATATATGTGAATCCCCTATCACCCTACTAGACCCTTGTCTGCTTTGAACAGTACAACTACCTAGTGTCTAGTCAGGTTAACTCCCTCAACACTAGGCTTTCGAGTTTGCTAGAGCTGGGTTTAAATGCTGCTTCTGCCATAGAGTTTGCCTTATCTAGGGCAAGCCACTTCCCTGAAACCCAGTTGTTTTAGATGTGAAATTAGGACAACACTGTTCCTCAGCCCTAGACTTCCAGAAGGTAGAACCCAAGGCAGAGATGAAAGTGCCGAAGCTTTATTTAAGCACAAACCTAGAGCCACGCCAGTAAAAGGAAGAAGGGAAGTGAGGCAGGCAAGGCAAAGGCGAGAAAATGAGTTGCAGTGTGCAGCTCTGCTGGTCATGATCTGACAAGCTGTTCAACAGGGATATTCGCCACAGAGTTTATGATCAGAAACCACATCTCAGAGCCGTTCACGGGGAGGAGAGAGGAGGGGAACCTATTTGCTCAGTGCTTTCCTATTTCATGTCTCCTGTTGGTCAAGGTTTACCTCATTGGCCACAGCTTCTCTCCAGCTTCAGGGCTAGATCACGCAGCCTCTTGGTGAGTACTCAGGAATCCAAATCCAGTGCTCTGCAGTGTTGCAGAAGTACAAGGGAATGATAGAAGACAAGGCTCAGCATACATGGTGTGGACTCCGGGCTACTGGGAGTGCCGAGCCGGGGCACCAGCAAAGTACCAGCAGAGGTACAGTCTGAGAGAGGCCTTTGGCAAGAAGCAGGTGGTCGAGAGATTTGGGAAACTGCACAGAGTTTGTGCCCCATCCCTGCTGCTACTTACCTCAGCAGATTTTCATCAGAACGGAGTTGAAGGAAAGTACGGAGCATCACGTCTGCCGTCACAGTGAGCACACGGACTCGGAATCAGATGACTTAAGTTGATTATCAGCTTTGCCACTTGTTAATCCATAAACATAGGCAGGTTACTTGCTTGAAGCCTCAGGAGCCTCCCTGTAGAATGAAAGATAACAGTTGTGCTTATTTTATAGTTTTGGTAGGACTACATGCGACACACGGCGCTTAAACACAGTTGCCTCGCGTGTGGTCAGTGGTCAGTAAGTGTCAGCTGGGACGATGAGGATAAGTGATGAATAATCAACAGTTCTTTCATGTAGAACAAAAATGTTCTTCCCTGGATTCCTGTGTTTGAAAGCAGTTATTCTATCATGCCAATTGTCTAAATGGTCTAGGAGGAAATCATTGGTATCTGGGAGTTTTCTATTTTAATTCCTGTTCCATTCTTGTTGTGGTTGAATTATACTAAACTTGATTTCAGTTTCTCTCGAAACTTTTGGTTGCTGGAAATGGCCCCGTGCCCAAATACGACAGCAGCACCTGTTAGTAGAATAGCCCTGCGCACCTGAGTGGCTCAGCTGGTTAAGAATCTGACTCTTGATTTCAGCTCAGGTCCTGATCTCAGAGTCTTGAGAGCAAGTCCTATGCTGGGCTCCATGCTCCGTGCTCCGTGGGGAGTCTGCTTCTCCCTCTCCCTATGCCCCTTCCCACACACTCTCTCTCTCAAATAAATAAATAATTTTAAGGGAAAAAAAAAAAAAGAATAGCCCTCTACAGACTATCAGGCAGCAAGATCTCTTAATAAATCTTAAGCCTGGTCTGAAGTTTAATGATTTTGAAGGCAGCCGGAGTTGGCCAGTCAACCAAAGACACATCAACTTTATTAATAAGATTTTCTGCAGTCCTTATCTATTTATGCATCAACAGACACCCTAGCAACAGAACCCATCTCAGTGCTGCCATGCGCATTTTCGGTTTCTGGTTTCTGCAGTACTTTTCCAGCACAGATGTATTTGTGTCCTCAATTGTAGATGAAATAAGTGACTTTCATCACTCAGGTGAAATGTCTTTCCTTACGAAAAGATCACGTTAAATATCATTGACTTCAGACACCTTATGTGTTTTCTTGGGAGAAACTACGCAACAAGTCATTAGAAAACTTGAACATGTGTCCCTAAGATCCCTGGAGCGATGGGACAAATTCTAGCAACATAGATGGCAGTATGTTCTGCATATGGCCTGCATAGTGCATAGTCTGCGTACTGAAAGTGACCTCGATTAAGAACAGGAAGCTCGGGGAAGATGCAGGAACCAGGTCCTTCTGAAAGGTTGTACACGAAGCCATCCCTTAGCCTGACACAGCCCTGCCCTTCCCCCATGCACCTGTCAGCCTGCGAGCTATCTTCAGTCAGCTCAGGTACCCTAACCAGAGATGCAGCAATAAATAAATATAGACCTCTGAGTTGTTTCCAAGATCTTAGTAATTTATCTGGACCAAGGAGAGTAATTCTGTATCGAGGAAATAAGTGCTGGAGACTGGTTAAAACTCCGGATTTAGAGCCATTCAGATGTAAGTTAAGATCCTATTATGATACTTAACTACTTTACGAGCCTGAGCAAGCTGCGGAGTCTCTGTGATCTTCAATTTCATTTTTTCTAAAACAGGGTTGATGGAGGAAAAAGACGCTGGTGGTAATTAACCTTTATTAAGCTCTATGGTGCCCTGAGAGCTGTACCAAGTGCTTCATGTACATTCTTTCAAGCGTCTTCTTAACTCCGAGGCATATGTCACGACAGATAGTGCTCTCTAAGTGGAATTACTGTGATGTCCACTACAAATGCCACGTCACTGTTTTTCCAGGAACAAAACTCATCCCCAGTCCTAGACACAGTTGCTAGGAAGTGATAAATGTTCTCACTTGCTTTCCTGAGGCACCAAAGCCTTTCCTTCTTTGTTCTAATGCTAGATGTATCTGAGATACAGTGATCTAAGGAAATTTGGTTCCATTTCCGTCCTTCTGAGAAGTATATAGTGCACGTAGTTTTGTCTCATGTTATTTAGGAATGTTGATCTGCTCTGTACGCTCCAGGTTTACTTAATGAAAAAAAAAATCTAGAGCAAGACTTTTTGTATAGAATCAGACTGCCTTAAAACTGAACTAAAATTTTGAAGACATTAACAAAAATAACAGCAATAATACCAAAAATAATCTTCCTGAGCATCCTGGGAAAGTCCCTGACTTTTAGGTATTGAATATTCTTTGACATTGTCGGGCGATTCAAGCTGTTCAAGCTGTTCTTTATGCAGCAATCGCTCTGTGACACGGGCTCTAGTTTATCCACTGATTTGTTACATTAATGCAGGTTCCTGAGGAGCAGCAATTGTGATCAAGACAAAGCAGTCAGCTTCCAGGAAGGTAAAATTTCTACCCCTGAAGACAGTATAATATCCATTACTGCCCTTAGCCATAATTTATTAGTAGTATTTGGGTGTTAGTTTAATTTAACCCATAATGCATTGCTCTCCAAATTACAGCATGCTACCCGTGTCCTAAGCTGTCTTACACAATTAGGCAGGTGGCAGCAACCCTGGGGTGCTAGTTACTGACATGGAGAGGTGTTTTATCACAGGTAGTGTCATGGATTGCATTACACCTAAACTCCCAAACCCATCCTGAGAAACCTCAGAGACACAAAATTACTCATCCTTTCCTGAAGTGGCATATGTATTTTAGGTAAAAACTGTAACTTTCTACAATCTAACTGTCCGACTCTTAAAATCTAAACTTTAAAACTGTTGAGACTTTTTAAAAATCAGCCACGGTTGCATGTAAGCATGTCTAATGCCTGACTATCTCAATTTGCATGAATGAGTAGATGAGTAAGTAACTTCAGAAACTCTGCGCTGCTTCCGGAATACAGACTGGACGGCACTATTACTTGTCTCCTGTAGGAGCTTTGGGGGAGGAGGAGCTCCTTTGCTCCCTGTGGGTAGATTTGACCTTGGGTTGTTGTTTGGAGGTGTTCCCTATTGAGGACTCCCGAGTGTGAAGCCCGTTCCAGAGCACATTTCAAGGAGACTCTGGAATCTTCTCCTGCATGCAGTTAGGCTAGATAGAAACCAAGGAGCAGATTTGTAGCTAGAATTCCCCAGAGGCAGGGGATTCGGTTGTGTGAACTTAAAAGATTTCTTCTAGTTTAGTGAAGTCTCTTTGGAGTGTGATGCCACAACTCTCCAAAAGCCAAGGTTGATAGCTGGAGAGAGCTATGGCTGTGGTGTTTTCAGCCAGCCCAGTAAAATGGCAACCCGACAGTTGGCAAACTTAGAGCATATTGGAATCACCTGCTGGGCCTGTTGAACACACTGATGCCCTGGGCCCAGCTTGCAGAGAATTTAAGTCAGGAGTTTTCACAGGACCTGAATCATTTATTTGTTGTCACTTTTATTGAAGTATAATTTATAACCAATAAAATAGACTCATTTGAAGTACAAAGGCAATCAGTTTTGATGAAAGCATACTCTCTGTAGTCACCTGCACAATCAAGGTATAGAACAGTTCCATCACCAAAACACATTTTCTCGTGTCCTTTGAACTCAGTACCCCTTCCCACAAACTCCTGGCTCCAGGCGTTCATTGATCTGCTATCTGTTACCATTATTAGTGCCTTTTCTAGAATTTTGTAAAAAATAGAATCATAAGTTACCATGAATAATACATTATTTTGTATGTGGCTTATGTTTTGAGATTCTCCCTTTTTGTTGCATATATCATTGATTCATTCCTTTTAATTGGGAATTAGTGTTCCTTTGTGTGGTATACCATGATTATTTATCCACTATTTAGTGGTCATTGTGTTGTTATAGAGTTTTGGCTTATTAAGAATAAGCTGCTATAATCATCATGTAATAGTTTTTGTGCAGAACTTCTGGGTCATATGATAAGTATATGTTTAAATTTATAAGAAACTGGTAGATCATTCTCCAAAATGGTTGCACCATTTTAAGATTTCCACAAGCACTGTTTGAGAGCTCCCCAGTTCTTCCACATCCTCACCAACAATTGGTTTTGTCAGTATTTTTCATTTTAGCCACTCTGGTTGGTTACCTGGGACTTTTTAATGATCTCCTATATAATTTTGATGCACGCCCACGTTTAAGAAGCCCACCTCTCGGAGGAGTCAAGATGTTGGAGGAGTAGCAGGCTGAGACTACTTCAGGTAGCGGGAGATCAGCTAGATAGCTTACCTAAAGATTGCAAACACCTACAAATCCAACGAGAGATGGAAGAGAAGAAGAACAGCAATTCTGGAAACAGAAAATCAACCACTTTCTGAAAGGTAGGACTGGCAGAGAAGTGAATCCAAAGTGACGGGAAGATAGACCGCGGGGGGAGGGGCTGGCTCCCAGCAAGCGGCAGAGCAACGGAGCACAAAATCAGGACTTTTAAAAGTCTGTTCCGCTGAGGGACATCGCTCCAGAGGCTTAACCGGGGTGAAGCCCACGTGGAGTCAGCATGGCCTCAGGTCCCGCAGGGTCACAGAAGGATCGGGGGTGGCTGAGTGTCGCAGAGCTTACAGGTATTAGAACGGGGAAGCCGGCTACAGAGACAGAGCCGAGGAGTGAGCTCTAAACTCGGGTTACCTTGAACCGGTCGCAGGCTCGGTGAGCTCGGAGCGTGGCCGGAGGCCAGGTGACGGGAATAATTGGGCGCTGTTCTCTGAGGGTGCACCGAGGAGTGGGGCCCCAGGCTCTCGGCTTTTCCGGGCCAAGAGACTGGGAGGCCGCCATCTTCATTCCCGTCCTCCGGAACTCTACGGAAAGCGCTCAGGGAACAAAAGCTCCCGAAAGCAAACCCGAGCGGATTACTCAGCCCGGCCCCTGGTAAGGGCGGTGCAACTCCGCCTGGGGCAAAGACACTTGAGAATCACTACAACAGGCCCGTCCCCCAGAAGATCAACAAGAAATCCAGCCAGGACCAAGTTCACCTACCAAGGAGTGCAGTTTCAATACCAAGGAGAGCAGCAGAATCCCAGAGGAGGAGAAAGCAAAGCACGGAACTCATGGCTTCCTCCCCATGATTCTTTAGCCTTGTAGTTAATTTAATTGTTTTTCTTTTTCAATTTTTTTTCTCTTCTTCTGCTAAATTTTTTTAAACTTTTACCCTTTTCTTTTTTAACGTTTTTTAACTAGTTTAATATATATATATATATTTTTCCTTTTTATATTTTTTCTTTATTCGTTTTCTTCTTTTAATTGTTTATTTATTTTTCTTTCTGAACCTCTTTTTATCCCCTTTCTCCCCCCTCATGATTTGGGAACTCTTCTGATTTGGTTAAAGCATATTTTCCTGAGGTTGTTAGTATTTTACTTGCTCCTTCATATACTCTTATCTGGACAAAATGACACAGAGAAAAAATTCACCACAAAAAAAAAGAACAAGAGGCAGTACCAAAGGCTAGGGACCTAATCAATACAGACATTGGTAATATGTCAGATCTAGAGTTCAGAATGATGATTCTCAAGGTTCTAGCTGGGCTCAAAAAAGGCATGGAAGATATTAGAGAAGCCCTCTCAGGAGGTATAAAAGCCCTTTCTGGAGAAATAAAAGAACTAAAATCTAACCAAGTTGAAATAAAAAAAGCTATTAATGAGGTACAATAAAAAATGGAGGCTCTCACTGCTAGGATAAATGAGGCAGAAGAGAGAATTAGCGATATAGAAGACCAAATGACAGAGAATAAAGAAGCTGAGCAAAAGAGGGACAAACAGCTACTGGACCACAGGGGAGAATTCGAGAGATAAGTGACACCATAAGACGAAACAACAATAGAATAATTGGGATTCCAGAAGAAGAAGAAAGAGAGAGGGGAGCAGAAGGTATATTGGAGAGAATTATTGGAGAGAATTTCCCCAATATGGCAAAGGGAACAAGCATCAAAATCCAGGAGGTTCAGAGAACCCCCCTCAAAATCAATAAGAATAGGTCCACACCCCATCACCTAATAGTAAAATTTACAAGTCTTAGTGACAAAGAGAAAATCCTGAAAGCAGCCCGGGAAAAGAAGTCTGTAACATACAATGGTAAAAACATTAGATTGGCAGCAGACTTATCCACAGAGACCTGGCAGGCCAGAAAGAGCTGGCATGATATATTCAGAGCACTAAACGAGAAAAACATGCAGCCAAGAATACTATATCCAGCTAGGCTATCACTGAAAATAGAAGGAGAGATTAAAAGCTTCCAGGACAAACAAAAACTGAAAGAATTTGCAAACAGCAAACCAGCTCTACAGGAAATATTGAAAGGGGTCCTCTAAGCAAAGAGAGACCCTAAAGTGAGTAGATCAGAAAGGAACAGAGACAATATACAATAACAGTCACCTTACAGGCAATACAATGGCACTAAATTCATATCTCTCAGTAGTTACCCTGAATGTTAATGGGCTAAATACCCCAATCAAAAGACACAGGGTATCAGAATGGATAAAAAAACAAAACCCATCTATATGTTGCCTACAAGAAACTCATTTTAGACCTGAAGACACCTCCAGATTTAAAGTGAGGGGGTGGAAAAGACTTTACCATGCTAATGGACATCAGAAGAAAGCAGGAGTGGCAATCCTTATATCAGATCAATTAGATTTTAAGCCAAAGACTATAAGAAGAGATGAGGAAGGACACTATATCATACTCAAAGGATCTGTCCAACAAGAAGATCTAACAATTGTAAATATCTATGCCCCTAACGTGGGAGCAGCCAACTATATAAACCAATTAATAACAAAATCAAAGAAACACATCAACAATAATACAGTAATGGTAGGGGACTTTAACACTCCCCTCACTGAAATGGACAGATCATCCAAGCAAAAGATCGACAAGGAAATAAAGGCCTTAAATGACACATTGGACCAGATGGACATCACAGATCTATTCAGAACATTTCATCCCAAAGCAACAGAATACACATTCTTCTCTAGTGCACATGGAACATTCTCCAGAATAGATCACATCCTCAGTCCTAAATCAGGTCTCAACCATTATCAAAAGATGGGAATCATTCCCTGCCTATTTTCAGACCACAATGCTCTGAAGCTAGAACTCAATCACAAGAGGAAATGTGGAAAGAACCCAAATACATGGAGACTAAACAGCATCCTTCTAAAGAATGAATGGGTCAACCAGGAAATTAAAGAAGAATTGAAAAAATTCATGGAAACAAATGATCATGAAAACACAACAGTTCAAAATCTGTGGGACACAACAAAGGCAGTCCTGAGAGGAAAATATATAGCGGTCCAAGCCTTTCTCAAGAAACAAGAAAGGTCTCAGGTACACAACCTAACCCTACACCTAAAGGAGCTGGAGAAAGAACAAGAAAGAAACCCTAAACCCAGCAGGAGAAGAGAAATCATAAAGATCAGAGCAGAAATCAATGAAATAGAAACCAAAAAAACAATAGAACAAATCAACAAAACTAGGAGCTGGTTCTTTGAAAGAATTAATAAGATTGATAAACCTCTGGCCAGACTTATCAAAAAGAAAAGAGAAAGGACCCAAATAAATAAAATCATGAATGAAAGAGGAGAGATCACAACTAACACCCAAGAAACACAGACAATTATAAGAACATACTATGAGCAACTCTACGCCAACAAATTTGACAATCTGGAAGAAATGGATGCATTCCTAGAGACATATAAACTACCACAACTGAACCAGGAAGAAATAGAAAGCCTGAACAGACCCATAACCAGTAAGGAGATTGAAACAGTCATCAAAAATCTCAAAACAAATAAAAGCCCAGGGCCAGACGGCTTCCTGGGGGAATTCTACCAAACACTTAAGAACTAATTCCTATCCTCCTGAAACTGTTCCAAAAAATAGAAATGGAAGGAAGACTTCCAAACTCATTTTATGAGGCCAGCATCACCTTGATCCCAAAACCAGACAAGGATCCCATCAAAAAAGAGAACTACAGACCAATATCCTTGATGAACACAGATGCAAAAATTCTCACCAAAATACTAGCCAATAGGATTCAACAGTACATTAAAAGGATTATTCACCACGACCAAGTGGGATTTATTCCAGGGCTGCAAGGTTGGTTCAACATCCGCAAATCAATCAATGTGATACAACACATTAATAAAAGAAATAACCAGAACCATATGATACTCTCAATAGATGTTGAAAAAGCATTTGACAAAGTACAGCATCCCTTCCTGATCAAAACTCTTCAAAGTGTAGGGATAGAGGGCACATACCTCAATATTATCAAAGCCATCTATGAAAAACCCACCGCAAATATCATTCTCAATGGAGAAAAACTGAAAGCTTTTCCGCTAAGGTCAGGAACACGGCAGGGATGTCCATTATCACCACTGCTATTCAACATAGTACTAGAAGTCCTAGCCTCAGCAATCAGACAACAAAAGGAAATTAAAGGCATCCAAATCGGCAAAGAAGAAGTCAAACTATCACTCTTTGTAGATGATATGATACTATATGTGGAAAACCCGAAAGACTCCACTCCAAAACTGCTTGAACTTGTACAGGAATTCAGTAAAGTATCAGGTTATAAAATCAATGCACAAAAATCAGTTGCATTTCTCTACACCAACAACAAGACAGAAGAAAGAGAAATTAAGGAGTCCATCCCATTTACAATTTCACCCAAAACTATAAGATACCTAGGAATAAACCTAACCAAAGAGGCTAAGAATCTATACTCAGAAAACTATAAAGTACTCATGAAAGAAATTGAGGAAGACACAAAGAAATGGAAAAATGTTCCATGCTCCTGGATTGGAAGAATAAATATTGTGAAAATGTCTATGCTACCTAAAGCAATCTACACATTTAATGCAATTCCTATCAAAGTACCATCCATTTTTTTCAAAGAAATGGAACAAACAATCCTAAAATTTATATGGAACCAGAAAAGACCTCGAATAGCCAAAGGAATATTGAAAAAGAAAGCCAAAGTCGGTGTCATCACAATTCCGGACTTCAAGCTCTATTACAAAGCTGTCATCATCAAGACAGCATGGTACTGGCACAAAAACAGACACATAGATCAATGGAACAGAATAGAGAGCCCAGAAATAGACCCTCAACTCTATGGTCAACTAATCTTCGACAAAGCAGGAAAGAATGTCCAATGGAAAATGATATTGGATCATTTCCTTACACCACACACGAAAATAGACTCAAAATGGATGAAGGACCTCAAATGTGAGAAAGGAATCCATCCAAATCCTTGAGGAGAACACAGGCAGCAACCTCTTCGACCTCAGCTGCAGCAACATTTTCCTAGGAACATCACCAAAGGCAAGGGAAGCAAGGGCAAAAATGAACTATTGGGATTTTATCAAGATCAAAAGCTTTTGCACAGCAAAGGAAACAGTAAACAAAACCAAAAGACAACTGACAGAATGGGAGAAGATATTTCCAAACGACATATCAGATAAAGGGCTAGTGTCCAAAATCTATAAAGAACTTAGCAAACTCAACACCCAAAGAACAAATAATCTAATCAAGAAATGGGCAGAGGACATGAACAGACATTTCTGCAAAGAAGACATCCAGATGGCCAACAGACACATGAAAAAGTGCTCCATATCACTCGGCATCAGGGAAATACAAATCAAAACCACAATGAGATACCACCTCACACCAGTCAGAATGGCTAAAATTAACAAGTCAGGAAATGACAGATGCTGGCGAGGATGCGGAGAAAGGGGAACCCTCCTACACTGTTGGCGGGAATGTGAGCTGGTGCAACCACTCTGGAAAACAGCATGGAGGTTCCTCAAAATGTTGAAAATAGAACTACCCTATGACCCCCCAATTGCACTACTGGGTATTTACCCTAAAGATACAAAAGTAGTGATCTGAAGGGGCACATGCACCCGAATGTTTATAGCAGCAATGTCTACAATAGCCAAACTATGGAAAGAACCTAGATGTCCATCAACAGACGAATGGATAAAGAAGAAGTGGTATATATACACAATGGAATACTATGCAGCCATCAAAAGAAATGAAATCTTGCCATTTGCGACACCGTGGATGGAACTAGAGGGTATCATGCTTAGCGAAGTAAGTCAATCAGAGAAAGACAATTATCGTATGATCTCCCTCATATGAGGGAGAGGAGATGCAACATGGGGGGTTAATGGGGTAGGAGAAGAGTAAATGAAACAAGTTGGGATTGGGAGGGAGACAAACCATAAGTGACTCTTAATCTCACAAAACAAACTGAGGGTTGATGGGGGAGGGGGGTTGGGAGAGGGGGGATGGGGTTATGGACATTGGGGAGGGTATGTGCTATGGTGAGTGCTGTGAAATGTGTAAACCTGGCGATTCACAGACCTGTACCCCTGTGGATAAAAATATATTATATGTTTAAAAAATAATAATAAAATTTATTAAAAAACAAAAAAAGAAGCCCACCTCTCATAAAATCAATAACCTCTGACAACCTAAAAACAGCCTGATCCCTGAGTCCCAACCTCCCCTCTGAGCCTGCCACTGCTGTCTTAATCCTGTGGTCTTCCCTAATAAATAGGATCTCTGCGATTCAGAAGGCAGGTTTCCTACCTCTCTGCCACTGTTATCCACTACACACTGTTGCCATGCGCTGTCCTCACACCTGCCAGCTCCATGCCTAGTGACTCTGGAGCTGGACTGTAAGGAATGCGAAAACACTGTGGGGAGGGGGGTTCACATGGCAGGCAGTGGGACCAGCAGAATAAAGACCCAAAATAGCTTGGCCCGTTTAGGAAACTAGGTAGTTAGGTGTCCTTGGAGGGTGGCCCTGAGAGGAGAACTTGGTGAGCAATGGCTATGGAAGGACCAGACCTCAGAGGGTCTTCAGGGTGTGGTCAAGGGCTTGGACTTTTTTTGTAGGAGAGGCTGAAATATAGGGCATTAAGTGCTGTCTTCCATGTTTCAGAAAAATTACCCTCAGTTTGCCTGCAAAATGAATTGGGGGGGCAGGAACAGATACAGGAACACTCGTTAGGAGACCAGTGCTGTGCTGTGTCCTAGCACCTATCTAGTTCTCACTCCTTGTAGGTGCCTTAGGATTATTTTTAAATAAAGGAATGAAAATAATGAGTCTTTCTGTGTCACTCACATCTTGCTTTCGGGGAGTCTTTCCCTCTTCTCCTGCCCCACCAGAGGTGGTAGAATATCTTGAGGGATGTGGGGTTCTGGGTCCTTCCTAGATACAAAGATCGTCCTGCCAAGATAAACACCAACTTAGCCACTCAGTGGGGCATAATAATGTCATCATTATAGTTTTATGACTGTTGCCTTCTGGTCCTCACTCATTTCTCCATCAGCAAGCTGAGGATTTAGTATGAGCTAGACATGAGCTGGGCATTCAGAGATGAGATAACACCATCCGTGCCCTCAAGGACCCTATACTCTCTCCTCTCATCTTCAAGCCTTAGGCTAGGGGTTCACAAAAGATTTCTATAAAAAGGCCAGATAGTAAATATTTTTGGCTGTGGAAGCCATTCATTATGTTGCAACCATTAAATAGCCATAAATAATATTGAACAAATGAGCTTGGCTGTGCTTTAATAAAATTTGAATTATGGACACAGAAATTAGAATTTCATGAAATTTTTGTGTACCATGAAATAGTATTCTTCTTTTGATTTTTTTTCAATCATTTAAAGATATAAAAATTATTCTTAGCTTAGGGTCACACAAAAAAAAAACAGGTAAGGGGCAGGATTTGGCCCACTGGCCACGGCTTGCCCACCCACACTTCAGGCTATCTTCTCATAATGTATGGCCAAAATCCTCTTTATTTTAATACCAGTTATAGTCACCACTATTTTGTCCTGCTTACCTCCCCAATGTCCTGTCCTTGCTCTCACACACTTGCCTCAGTCCTCCACCCTTGCTATCAGAATAATCTTCCTACAAGGTAAACATGATGGACTGTGTTGTTCCCTGTTCAGAACCGCTCTCCAGCTGCTTCCCGAGCTGTGCTGTGGGGTAGACCTCAGCCTCTGGGGCCTGGATGCGTCTCTCCCCAAGGAACCTCTCCTTTCTCCTCACCAACCTCCTTCTTGCCCCTTTCCACCTCCAACAACTCATGCTCCTATCGCTACAGAGTCCCTGCTGCTCTCGCCAGCTGTGTTCCTTGGTCTATTGTATTGGTCCAAGTTTGGATTCTTTTTTTTTTTTTTTTAAGATCTTATTTATTTGACAGAAATCAGAAGTAGGCAGAACAGCAGGCAGAGAGAGAGGGGGAAGCAGGCTCCCCGCTGAGCAGAGAGCCCAATGCGGAGCTCGATCCCAGGACCCTGAGATGGTGACCTGAGCCGAAGGCAGAGGCTTAACCACTGAGCCACCCAGGCGCCCCCCAAGTTTGGATTCTTAATCTCCCGTTTGGTTAACTCCTGCTTGCTTGTAAGGTTCAGTCCGATCACCTTCTTTGACCACACGCCCCTAGGCAGCGTTCGGCATGCCTTCTGGCACTCGGTGACCTCTGGCAAACTTGGAGCCCCTGAGGGTTATGTCTTGTCCTTTCTCAAGCACGCACTACAGTGTGGAGGGTGTGGCAGACGCTGTGGAGACGTTTTAATGAATTCTCCAATATCAAGACCCATTTGACATACTTCATACAAACGCTGCACGTTGTATGTACGCTCCCTTATGTGTGCTTCCTTTTCTTAACCTCAGGAGTGGTTGCCGCTATGAAGGTTCAAGTCTGTAAGCGCAGACACAGAGTCTGTGCTCTAAGTACAGACGTTCCCCATGCTTCTACATCAAATCGCTCACGGATTCTCCCCCAGGCCTGTGGGTGATTGCAGTGAGCTTTCATTAGGGTGCCTCAAACCAGCTTGTCTCAGAGGAATACAGGATGCCACTGAGGTCCTGGTAGGGCACTTTTTTTTTTTTTTAAAGATTTTATTTATTTATTTGACAGATCGAGATCACAAGTAGACAGAGAGGCAGAGAGAGAGAGATAGAGAGAGAGAGGAGGAAGCAGGCTCCCTGCTGAGCAGAGAGCCCAATGTGGGGCTCAATCCCAGGTCCTGGGATCTTGACCTGAGCTGAAGGCAGAGGCTTAACCCACTGAGCCACCCAGGTGCCCCATGGTAGGGCGCCTTTTGACAGGTGAGGAGACTTCTGAGACAGGAGGCTGCTTGCCCAAGGGTTCAACTGGTAAATGCCAAAACCAAAACAAGGGCTGAGAAATGGGCCTCGATATTACTAGCATTTGAACTTTTGGTGCAGTTTGCAAGTGTAGCGTTCGGTTCTGAATGAGGATTTGCAATTTATGAGCCTGTAGGTGTGGGGCGGGTGGGGGTATGGGGTGCACCCAGGAGGCTGGGCAGGGGTGACCTTTAGTGCCTCCCATCTTCTAAATAGGATTCCTTATTTGCTGGTCCTCCCGGCCCCTTTCTTGCTTTTTTAGCGTAGCAGTCATTCCCTTAAAACAGTGACACTCATTATAGCTGGCAAACAAATGGTCGGGAACTAGGCAACTCCAATTACTGAGCTCAGCATGTGGGATCATTTAATCAGAGCTCACAGGACTGAGGGGCAGTATTAAAAAAGAAATAGGCACCCTGTCTGGTCCCCAGAATGAACTCTTTTCAGGAAAGAAGAGAGCTTATATTATTTATGGTGGCAGGAGGAAGATAGAGGGTAGTATTTCGATGCAGAGAGGGCGTAGACGGAAGAGCTTGGAACTGAGGATTCTATTTGAACTCTTGTTCCTGATTTCTTTTTTTCAGTTTCATTTTGGAACAATTAAGTAATTACCATGTAACTCGATTTCCCCACCATAAAACAGAAGCACTGCTTTTTTTGTGTGTTTTTTGTTTTTGTTTTTGGTTTTTTTGTAGCATTAAGATCTCTTATGATACCGCCCTGGAACCCGGGGCAGTGCCATCCGCATCATCGTGCATTCATCTGAATTGTTGTAGTTCCTGTAAGACCCAAAGAACC
This sequence comes from Lontra canadensis, assembly GCF_010015895.1. NCBI lineage: Eukaryota > Metazoa > Chordata > Mammalia > Carnivora > Mustelidae > Lontra > Lontra canadensis. The sequence continues at coordinate 11,284,549 of NW_022631049.1, read as the reverse complement.
TCGTTTTAAGGTACTTTTCGGGGCAGTGTGTTTGCCATTGTGGCGGTTCCACTGGGTACACACATACATTTTTTTAGTGCTTAGAAGCCATAAGCACACATTTAAAAAGTAATTCTGTGTTCACCACTATTTGCCTTTTTTTTTTTTTTTAATGGTGTAGGTGGCCTTTTGTTAAATGTGAGATTATGGAGGATGGAGCATCGTGCTAGGTAATAGTTGAAAAATGCATCAAACACTAAGCTGGACAGACGCTGGTGGTGGCAGCAGCCCTTCCTTCATATCATTTCTGACTTCTTTTGGTCACCTGTGGAGGAGGAGTCTTGCAGAGCTAAGTGTGCCTGGGGCAGGAGGCTGCAAGGGGACAGCCAGCCTCCTCCAGCCACCAGCACGGGGCCCAAGCTCGCACGTGGTTGCCACACATTCCCTTTCAGTCTCTCCAGAGGTGTTGCTACAACACCACGTTATTTGGAAAACACACTATTTGTCTTTGCGACTCTTTCATATTCTTTCCTGAGGAAAGCAAATGGACATTCTTCTCCTGACTGACAGATTTAAAGAAAGAAAAGCATAGTCATGGCAAATAGGATGCAGCTTCCAAGTGACCACATAAAATATGCTTTCCTCAAAACATACAGAGGCATGGGCTGAAACCCAGTACCTCCATTTAATAAAGTTAATTTCACTTAGATGCTACCCAGAAAGCTGTATTTCTATATTTCATTTATTTGTTTGCAGTTTTCTCTTTTAGTCCTTATTGGCCTTCCGAGTTGTGTTCTTGTGTCAGACAGCTTTGAGAGCCTAGGCACTAGAAGCCACATGTGACCCAGCCCGCCGAGGTGGGTGGTATGCCGTGGGAAGAGTACAGGAATTATTGGGGATTCCACACACTTCCATGGTTTATGCAGCCTTCGTGAAGCCTAGACCCTGTATCAGGCCTTTTAGGTGGTGAGGATTTTAATATGCACCGTCTCTCCCATTTCATTTGAATTGAGCTCTCTGGGGTCCAATGTCAGTGGAAGAAACTGGAGTCGTTTGCCCTGGGCAAAACCTTATATCCTGACTGCTGGGCTAGTGGGACCTAGAGGGAGAAGAGGGGTAACAGGAGGCCAAGGGTAAGTGGTGAGCAGGCCCATGCTAATCAGAGTATGTTAGCCAAACAGAATCACAGAACCATTATGTCATTTTTTTTTTTAATCCCCATACAGGCTCATTTTTTTTCCTGATTTTTTTCTGTCATTCTGTCTCTAGTTTCTTAATCTCTCTTTCTTTTTTTCCCTTTTCCTCTTTCTTTTGTTTCCCCTCAGAAACAAACAAACGAACAAACATATTCAGAAGATGGGTTTTAAGAACTCTAACCAAGAATAGAGAAACCATACTGAACCACAACTTGGCTTTGGGCCTCACAGAGTCAAGAAACGATCTTTTTGAATATTCTGATCAGGGGCTTTGAAAACAAGATTTAAAACTTGGGCTTAGAAGAGTATGATTAACTTGGAGCGGATGTAGTTCTAGCCACGTAATTTTAGACCTTCTAATTGGCAGTTTAAAAATAGCAGAGTTGCTGCCTCCTCTCCTGCGTTTTCCCTTTGTTTGCCCCTCGCCTGTGTATTGCATTTAAGGAGTCTCCTGTTACCGGCAGCCTCGGAGCCGAGTCCCTGAGTCCTCATCGCCTGCCTCTGGGGTCTGCCTGCCTCTGCCTTGAAATACCACAGGGGTCATAAAAACTTGTGTTTTCTTAGGAATGCTCTCAGCCTCGGACTCACAGGCATAGTCCCCTTCCTTCTCTAATAACCAGGTGCATGAGGGGTCTACTTCGAAGATTAAATCCATTTCTGGGCACCTTAAGCTTCCAGCTGAACTGCAACCTTTGCCTGTCTGGTAATAAGTACCTTTAGGATGTCACCGAGAAAAGGAAAACCACTGGTTTCAAATAACCCAATTATTTACCAAATTCTTTCCGTATCCGTGTGAGACAGTGTCCAGAAGCTGAAACACAGGTCTGAGCCACTTAGCTACTGTTTCAGTTGACAGCAAGATAACATATCAGTGTAAGGCAACCCTTGATGCAGCGACCCCTTTCCCTGCTCATTTCCAGGGAGCCCAGAGTCCTGTCCCGTCAGGGACGATGTTGCGAAGTTGCTCCTCTTTACCTCATTTCAGTGTCTGAGTTTCCCTTCTCGGAGACACTTGCTGTATCACTGAGGAAGGGGTGGTAGGGGTGAGGGTGAAAAAGTGCCCAGAGCAGCAGAGCTGCCTGGGGCAACCCCAGGCCCTTTGTCCCATCTGGAGGGTTTGGTGGGCCCCGTGCTGGGGGATTCCCAGTGGCAACCACATTCCCTGTGGGATGTGGTTTATCAGCCCTGCTTTGAATTTTATTAACACGGAATCTTGCAGTTTCCTAACCAACGAGGCCACAAAAGCATAAACTATATTAAGTCTATAAATCCCAGAGCGCCAAATCCCTGGAACATCCGGGGTCTGTTCTCTAATCCTTGGTGAGGAGTCATCTCCCTGTCTGTCTGCGCGGCGGGCCTTCAGGGTGCAGACAGCACTACTTTTCTCAGGGCACGCTTTTCTGCCTGCTCCTTTCCCCAAGGGGTCTCGCAGCCACCTCTCTTTTTCATCTTAAACCCTCTTAGAATGTACCATTTTTAAAAAACAGAAACACAAGGGGTTTTCTGTTGTTTTCCTGACTGGGTGCTTGCAACAGGGGACGCCTGCCGACATGAGGTTTGTCTTCTGTTCCAAGCTCTCAGAAGCCGTTAGGAATAGTGACTGAGGTGCGTGTCCCTCTCCCCACCACTCAGTCTTCTCCAGGCTTCCTCCCGTGGTGCCAGTGAGGGGAGTAACTAACTGTTCACCCAAAACTGGAGGCCAGTCCCTCATTCACTTTTCCCAGAAGTCATGCTAAGTATGAGAACCTCTTTGCCCCAGGGAGGGGTGAAGAACAAGGCTACCCCCTCCTTTCACATCCCAGCCCTTACGAATGTCAGCACCGACCATCATCCAAGGGCCTTGACAAACACCTCTGGAGGAATGAGGTGACCTGTGCTCTGGGAAGTGGGGAATGCCTTTTCTGAACATGAAGGATGGTGAAAAACACACTTAGATGTTTAATTCAGGTGGAGAAGAAGGAACCCTTATGCACTGTTGGTGGGAATGTAAATTAGTACATTTTAAAGTAGTAGTGCATTCTAACTACATTAGTAGTTCTAAAAATAGAACTACCATATGATCCAGTAATTCTACAACTGGGTATTTTCCCAAAGAAAATGAAAACGTTAATTCAAAAGGATAATATACACCCCTGTGTTTACTGCAGCATTATTTACAATGGCCAACATATGCAAGCAGCCCAAGGGTCCATTTACAGATGAATGGATAAAGAAGATGTGGTATAGCTGCACAATGAAATATTACTTGGCCATAAAAAAGGTTGAGATCTTGCCACTTGCACAACATGGATGGATCTCGAGGGTATAATGCTAAGTAAGAAAAACAAATACCACATGATTTCACTCTTAAGTAGAACTTAGGAAACAAAACAAAGAAAAAAAAGAGACAAGATACCAGACTCTTAAATACAGAGAATAGAGAGGAGCTGAAATAAAGAGGACTGAGAGGACACGTATCGGGAAGAGCTCTGAGTAACATGTAGAACTCTTGAATCACTACAATGATACCTGAAACTAATAGGACACTACATGTTAACTATGCTTCAGTTTTTTAAAAAAAGGAAAAAAATAAAGAACACACTCAAATGGCTCCTAGTGGGGAGAGGCTAGGTGTTCACGTAGGTGTCACTCTGGGTCTAATAATAGTACTACCTCACAGCTGTCCACATTATGGGGATTATTAGTTAATGTATTCACACATATTTGCATATACATGTACACACATATTACACATATGTATATAATGCATATTATATATGCACAACATGTATGCATGTCTGAAGGCCTGTAGGACTGGTGAAAAGGCTTAGGATAGGAGCAGTGTGTCCTGAGAACTATAAAAGTATTTGCTAAATAAATTAACAATGCTTTGAGGTAGGTGCCGCTTGTCTGTCCATCTCAAAGATGCCAAGAGTGGCATAGAGAGGTTGAACAACTCGCCCACACTCATGCGGCTTGTCAGAGATGGGATTGGAGCCTAGGCCCCCATACCCTGTAGATACCGTGCTGTGCTGGTACTTGGTAAATACTGGAATGAATGAGTAAAAATACAGGTGAATTGATGACAGCTCCACAGAGGGACTTATGCCACACTCCACAGCTGGTTGGAAGAAGAGTTGGTCTAAAACTCTTAACTCCTAAAACTGAAGGTTTATGGGAATGGCAAGGAGCCCATAGATTATACGCCCCTTAATGAGAATCAGTCTGAGGAGACTATTATGTCTCTGACACTTCCTGACATGAGCTGTGCTGAGGGAGAGAATAAGAATACCAGAAAGGAGAGAAAAGGAGAATGTGGGCGTGCAAGGCTGTGTGTGATTAAGGCAGGCGGGGACTGAGAAGCAAAAGTAGGGAGGGTTTGGCCTGCAGGGACAGCTGGGGATAGGTTTGACTTCAGGGAAAACTTCAAAGTTGGAATTTTCTTTTGCTTGAAGTCAGACCTACTCGGAGAACAGACAGCAGTTGGCCATGACTGAGGGTGGTAAAGTCCTGCCCAGCACGTTCTGAGCCTCCTGGAAGAGGCTGCAGGAGAAGGGGAGAAGGGGAGAAGGGCCGTAGGAATCCCAGCCACTTAGAAGCACCCCACAGTCCCTTTGCTGTCTCTCACATGATAACTGGTTCTAAAGAAGCAGAGGTAGACAGGGGGACCCACGGACCCACCCAGGGTCTCCTGCACACAACCCACCAAGGGCCTATACAAAACTTTCCCTGTGGCTCTGACATAGTTAATTAAAGCAACACGTATATGTTAAAAATCATGAGTTAGAAAAGGATAACTCATTTGAGACCGTGACTCCAAATGCAGTAGTCAATACAGTCATCTAAAAAAGAGTTTATCAGAGCCGTCTGTAAACAGTTCGCTTCAAGCATAGGGTATTTGGGTCTCATCTAGACACAGCTGAATCTGTCCCAGAGACCTACGGCCCCCGGCATATCCTCCCTCGCTGTCTCTCTGGTTCCATCTCAGACAATTAAGAAGTCGAGGTCACTCTGCAAGGCAGGGCCTGTCAATTTCAAACTCCCAGCCGAACTACAAGCGAGGCGGTATGTGGATGTCTCCAGCCAGATTTCACTGCCACAGGAGGTGAGGGAATCAAAGGCAGGGGGATGGTTTTTAAAAAGCCTGGAGAAATTTATGACTCAATTTAAAACCACTTGTAGTTTATCAAAGCAAAGGAAATGGAATCTCAAGCTCCGGGTCAGGAACAGATTTTCTGTAAGCGAGAAAGAGGAGCCTGTCCTTCTACCCAGTCTTCCATGACAGCAAAATCTTTCCCCAGATCCCACACATCTGCCAACAAAGCAGTCTCTTCTTGACATGACCAATGATTGTACAGAATTTATAAATGTCAAGACTACCTTTAGAAACCTTGGCTAATTGGAGCGGCTGCAAGCTTCTTGCGATGACTCTGTCTCTTCTCAGACTTACTTCACTTAGCATTATGTCCTCAAGTTCCATCGATGTTGCACAAATGGCAAGATTTACTTTTTTTTTTAAAGATTTTATTTACTTATTTGAGAGAGAGAGAAAGAGAGAGCATGAGAGGGGAGAAGGTCAGAGGAAGAAGCAGACTCCCCACTGAGTTGGGATCCCAACGCAGAACTCCATCCCAGGACTCTGGGATCATGACCCGAGCCAAAGGCAGTGGCTTAACCAACTGAACACCCAATTTCCTTCTTTTTTATGGCTGAATTACATTCCACTGATATGTATACCACATTTACCCTGTCCACTCATCTACAAAAGGACACAGGACATTCAGGTTGTTTCTACATCTTGGCCTCTGTGAATAATACTGCGGTGAACATAGGTGCTCAGATTACACTTGCATATGCTGATTTCATTTCCTTCAGAGGGATTTCCTTCATTTCCTTCAGAGTGGGATTGCTGGATCTTATCGTCATTCGAATTTTAATTTTTTGAGGGTCTTCAATACTGTTTCCCATAATGGCGGTACCAGATAGGCCTTCTTTAACACATCCGCAAGATATGTTATCCGTAGGATGATACGTGAATAAAGGAATAAAACCTGAGATTCATAAGCATCCTTCCACACCCATCTTAAGTGTCTCTTACCCCATAAAATTTCTCCTTTCCTCTCTTATCTAAAGAGAGATTACCCTGTCAGTTAGCAATAGCTACTTCCAGGTACCATGCAAAACCTGGTGATTCCTTATCCTGGCTACAAATCATTGTCACATGTGCAACTATATAGAAAACACAGATTCCCAAGGCTCTGTCCCAGAACTTCTAATTCAGTAAGTCTGGGATGGTGTTACTAAGCCCTCCAGATAAATCTCACGTGCCACCAGAGGCAGAGTCCTCTTTTCTTTGTGGCCCTACGTGGCTCCCCGAAGAGCAGTTAAGGAAGCTCCAGGAGCTTGCTCACACACCTCGCCCTGCCAAACCCTGGAGGGTGGGAACTGTCTTTTCTCTTGGCATTTTGTCTGAGGGCCCAGAGCATAGTAGGTGTCGTTATTTATTTTCGACATTGTTGAAATAAATAAAATGTCTAATGCACCTCTATGGAGTGCTTCTGAGAACTCTAGTAGAAAGAAGTTTGTCTTCTCTACTGGGCAACCCGTCTTAACTTCGAACTCAGGGACTGTGTGCTATGAAGTGACCAATAAAGGATTTCTAATGCACTTGGTGGTGAGTCACCTTGATAGCCCTGAGATTCTTGAACAGGACTTCTTTGTTTTTTTCTTTTTTTAACAAAATAATATATATACAAATAATTGTGATGCCAGTTATTAATGGTGATCATAGAGTTTATTTGGAATAACGCATGTTAAACGCTTAGTGCAGTGCCAGGAACAAAATGACGTAGCAAGAAATGTTAGGCGGTGCTGCTAATGATATGACAAGTATAATTATAAGAGAAAATCCTCCTTATTAAAAGCAACTTAGAACATATAGAAAAATACACCCTTAGTCTTGCCAGTAGAATCAATAACCTTACAGTTTAATTTCTTCTGTTTTTTCCCTAGCATCTATGTAACATGTGCTCTTAAAATGTGTAAGTATATATTGATTAAAGTATGTATTATATGTCTTTGAATGGCCAGTAAATACATTAATAGATGCTCAAAGTCACTAATCATTAAGGAAACACAAATCAAAATCCCAATGAGATACCATTTCATACCCATTAGGATGGCTAGTCTCAAAAAACCAGGAAATCACTAGTGTCGGTGAGGATGTGGAGAAATTGGGACCAAAGTACTGCTGGTGGGAATATAAAATGGTATAGCTCTATGGAAAAAAGTAGCCTAGTTCCTCAAAAACTTAAAATGCTCCAGCAATTCCATTTCTGGGTATATACCCAAAAGAATTGAAAGCAGGGTCTTGAAGAGACGTTTGTATACTGGTATGGGCTGAATCGTGTCCCATCAAAATTCATATGTTGACACTTGAATCCCCAATATTATGAGTGTTTGGAGATGGGCCCTTTGGGAGATAATAAGATTTAGATTAGGTCATGAAGGAAGTCTCATAATGAGATTAGTGCCCTTATAAGGGACATTAGAGAGTTTGCCCTCTTTCACTCTCTCTTCCTCTCTTCTTCTCCCTGTCATTCTCCCTTTCTCTCTCTCCTGTTTCCTGTATGAGGACACAGTGAGAAGATGGTCATCTGCAAGCCAGAAGGGCACTTTTATTAGAACGTGTGGGGCATCTGGGTGGCACAGTTGGTTAAAACGTCCAACTCTTGCTTTGGACTCAGGTCATGATCTCAGGGTCATGAGATTGAGCCCTGCGTTGGGCTCCAGGTTCAGTGAGGGGTCTGCTTGAGATTCTCTCTCCCTCTCCCTCTGTCCCTATCCCTATCACACATTCTCACTCTCCCTCTCTCTCTCTCTCTCTCTAAATATATAAATAAAATCTTTAAGAACCTGACCAGGTTGGTACCCTGATCTGGGGCTTCCAACATCCAGAACTGTAAGAAAATAAATTTCTCTTGTGTAAGCCACCTACTCTATGATATTTTGTTAAGGCAACCCAAGCTAATTAAGACATAAATCCATGTTCTTAGCAGCATAAGCAACCCAAGTGCCCGTCGACAGATGAAAGTGGTATATACATACAATGGAATATTATTAAGTCTTTAAAAGGAAAGAAATTCTGACATATGCTATGACATGGCTGAACTTTGAGAACCTTATGCTAAATGAAATAAGCCAGCCACAAAAAGACAAATACTATGTGATTTCATGTATATGAGGTAATTAGAGTAGTCAAAATCATAGGACAGAAAATAAAATGATAGCTGTCAGGGGCTGAGGGAATGGGGAATGGACAGTTATTGTTTAATGGATACAAAATTGCTTTGGCTATTCAGGGTCTTTTGTGGTTCCATATGAATTTTAGGATTGTTTGTTCCAGCTCTGTGAAAAATGCTGATGGAATTTTGATAGGAATTGCATTAAATGTGTAGAATGCCTTGGGTAGTATAGACATTTTAACAGTATTTGTTCTTCCAATCCATGAGTATGGAATGTTATTCCATTTCTTTGTGTGATCTTCAGTTTCTTTCATAAGTGTTCTGTAGTTTTCAGAATATAGATCTTTTAGTTCTTCATTTAGATTTATTCCTAAGTATCTTCTTTTTGGTGCAATTGCAAATGGGATTGATTCCTTGATTTCTTTTTTGAAGCTTCAACCCAAATAGCCAAAGCAATTCTGAAAAATTAAAACAAAACATGATGCCAAATTTCAAATTATGTGAAAAAGCTGTAGTCATTAAGACAGTATGGTACTGGCCCAAAAACAGACACATAGATCAACAGCACAGAATAGAGAGCCCAGAAATGGACCCTCAATTCTATGGTCCACTAATCTTTGACAAAGCAGGAAAGAATGTCCAAGAGAAAAAAGACAGTCTCTTCAACAAATGGTGTTGGGAAATCAGACAGCCACATGCAGAAGAATGAAACTGGACCGCTTGTTTCACTATACTAAAACATAAATTGTAAGTGGATAAAAAACCTTAATGTGAGTGAGACAGGAAACCATCAAAATCATAGAGAACACAGGTAGCAATCTCTTTGACCTTGGCCATAGCAACTTCTTATTAGACACATTACCACAGGCAATGGAAACAAAAGCAAAAATGAACTATTGGGACATCATCAAGATAAAAATCTTCTGCATAGCAAAGGAAACAATCAACAAAACTAAATGGAAACCTATGTAATGGGAGAAGGTATATGTAAATGACATAGCAGATAAAGGGTTAGTATCCCAAAATCTACAAAGAACTTATCGAACTCAACACCTGCAAAACAAATAACCTAGTTAAGAAATGAGCAGATGATGTGAATAGACACTTTTCCAAAAAAGACATTCAGATAGCTAACAGACACATGAAAAGATGCTCAACATGACTTATCATCAGGGAAAGACAAATCAAAACCATGATGAGATACCACCTCACACCTGTCAGGCTGGTTAAAATTAATGATACAAGAAACAATAGGCGTTGGTGAGGAAGCAGAGAAAGGGGAACCCTCTTGCATTGTTGGTGGGAATGCAAACTGGTGTAGCCATTCTGAAAAACAGTATGGAGGTTCCTGAAAAAGTTAAAGACAGAACTACCCTATGGTCAAGCAATTGCATTTGTAGGTATTTATGGAAAGTATACAAAAATGTAGATTCAAAGGGATACATGCACCCCGAGGTTGATAACAGCATTATCAATCATTACCATAGACTGATGAATGGACAAAGAAGATGTGGTGTATGCATGGGCATGCACTCGCGTGCACTCACACACACACACACACACACACACACACACACACACACAGGAATATTACTTGGCCATCAAAAAGAATGAAATCTTGCCATTTGCAATGATGTGGATGGAGCTAGAGTGTATTATGCTAAGTGAAAAAGAGAAAGACAAATACCATATATGTGGAGCTAAGAAAGAAAACAGATGAACTTGTGGGAAGGGAGGAAAGCAGAAGGAGAAAAGGAAACAAGTTATAAGAGACTCTTAACCACAGAGAACAAACTGAGGACTGATGGAGGGAGGTGGGTTGGGGATGAGCTAGATGGTTGATGGGAAGTAAATAGGACACTTGTGATGAGCCCTGAGTGTTGTATATAAGTGATGAATCACCAAATTCTATTCCAGAAACCAATATTGCACTGTATGTTAACTACCTAAAATTTAAATAAATAATAATAATAATAATAAAATGAAAAATATGAATACGGAAGTTTAGTTTTACAAGGTGAAAAGAGTTCTGGGAGATGAATGGTGGTGATGGCTATGAAGCAATTTGGATGCAGTTAATACCACTAAAAATACTCACTTAAAAATGGTTGGGACCACATGGTTGGCTCAATCATTTAAGCGTCTGCCTTCAGTTCAGTTCATGATCCTGGGGTCCTGCGATCGAGCCCTGGGTCGGGCTCCTTTCCCAGTGCAAAATCTGCTTCTCTTTCTCCCTGTTCCCCTGCTCACGCTCTCTATCTCTCTCTCAAATAAATAAATAAAATCTTAAAAAGCTTGAGATGGTAAATATTATTTGTATTTTATCACCATCAAAAAATTTAAAAGGTATATATGTTTTTAAACATTTTAAGCTTCTAGTTTCAACACATTAAATATTTTAAACATATATAAATAATGTCACATATTGTTATATACAATCTTATACATAATATAAATAAAAATATATATTTAGAAATAAGTGTATCTAGCTTTGTATCAAGCAGCCCTGTTCCCTGAGATGGTTCCTTATGCCTCATGCCATTTTACTAGCTTCACTGGTTTGGGGTCCATTGGCCACAGCTCCCCTCCCTCGGTGTAGAGAATCTGCCCCCCATGCTGCCAGGCCAGCCTGAAATGGCAAGTCTGAACTGTTTTCACAGTGATGATAATTGATATGACCAGGAGCTCGAACAGTCTGGTCCTGTCGTGGGGCTCTGCTGAGCTGTGGGTCACTATATTGCCAACGAAGGGGACTTTTTTCCCCTCAAGCTGGGACCGTGTTCCTTACTGGCCCTCCCTTCTGCTGCCACTTGGAAAAACGACATGTGGCCGTGGCTTTGTTGCCACACGTTAAGCCTCATCTCACAATGGGCACTTGGTCTGGCGCTATCCTGGACATTTGAAAGTGACATTGCCATTTTGTATAAGCTGAGACCCATGAATCATGTTCAGCCAAAGGTAAAAATTTACATTTCAATGATCAGCAAGTTTTATTACATATAAGAAACTGGCTAGAGATGTTCAGCCCGCATACACAGGTTTTGTTAATGAATCTGGCAGAAGGAGCTGCATTCTTAGGCTTAGTATTAGAACAGAAAGGACCTGTTTTCCTATGTAATGAATTGCTGAGAAATTATTCAAAATGTGACTTAAAAAGCCACTTGCCAGAGAGCTCAATTCTCTGAGTCATGAATTAGATAATGGGCTTTTATAAACCCACAGAGGGAAACCCTCTGAGGATTTATGTGGGTGAGGAGAGAATGTCTGTCCAGAGCTGCCACCTTCTCCCAAATGCCCCTGCACAAGGCAGAAGCTCAGAGATCTTGCCCGCAAATGTCAAGGCCAACTGTACCAGCAGCAAGAGTGGGATCGGCCGTGCTCGCCCTGAGCACTTGCCTTGGCTTGCAGCCACAGCAGATCTCAGCAGACTGTAGCAGGCCCCCCGCCACACTGGCTCCACCAGCAGGGCAGAACGAATGGTCAGGAGCACCGGGAAAGCCACCTCCCCGGCACCATCCCCTTCCCAAGTATGCGGTCCCTGCCCCCAACCCCAACCCTAATTCAGATGATAAGACCTGAGCTTCCCATGAGACTAAGGCTCTAGCTCTTAAGTACATATGGAGGGGTGTTTGAAGATGAGCCCACAGAGCCAAAGTCTGGTCACACAACAGGGACACAGTCCCCTTCAAAAGCAGAGCTCTGAGAGTGAAGGAGGCAGTGACCAGCGAAGAAGGTCTCAGACCGACAGTAGAGCTCCACGATGTCCTCTCATCAAGCCTTCCCTAAAGTCGAGGACACTTGGGACAACACAGCGCTATACAAAGCATTTTTTTCTTTTTTTTTTTCCTTCACCTAAATGTTCTCTGGTACAAGGGATACAAACTCTGTTTCTATCCCCCCAGGGAACCTTGCCTTGCTTAACTTTGATTACGTACATCTTAGGCGAGTAGCCTGTTTTGACCTGAGTAGAGCAGATTTGACTCTGCCTTGTGTCCGCTACCCGCTCTGACTGTGTGTGCCCTTGGACCACCAGCTTGGAGGTCTGGCCTGGCTCCCGATAATCACTTGGGCATGAGAACAACCTGGGTGTGACATCTGTCAGCCCAATGATGGCCAAGATATCTGGCAACACCTACCCTTTCTGATTCCCAAGAGGTTCCAAAACTGATTTTGCCGTCTCATATATGATGAGTGGTCACAGAAGCCACAAAGGGTTTCCTCTATAACCTAAGTTTAAATGCCTTTTGAGAGGGAAATAAACACATAAGGTGCAAGAGGGTTTTCCTTAGATCAGAGCCAGAAAGATACAGTGAGTGAGAATGTCCTCAATTAGTACATCAGACCACCCCAGCACACAAATTAAAAAAAGAACAAAATCCCTTCTAGATAGTACTGGGCCTGGAAATGTCATTATTCTGGGGGTGAAAAGCCCCATGTTTCTAATTCCAAAAGCTTTCTTTCTCTCCAATAACTCCAAAGTTCAATAAAATGTAGACCTCACGTCACTCCTGGGAGCTAGAAAGGCAGATGGATATTAATAAGAGTTTTTGTGGCTCCCGGAGGTGTAGGCAGGAGCTGGTTGGATGGTTTGGTTAGAACACTGCAGCAAGCCAACAAAGTTCACACAATCAGATGGCCCCAGCCTGCATTCTTCCCATTTGTGGCATGGTACTTGGTATGGTACTTGTTTGGTGTATGGACTCAATGATAGATGAGTGTATGTTTGTCATTCCTCTTTTTTTTTTTTTTTAAGACTTATTTATTTACTTTAGAGAGAGAGAGCATAGTAGGGAGGAGCAGACGGAAGTGGAGAGAGAGTCTTAAGCAGAGTTCATGCTGAGCAAAGAGCCCGACTAGAGGCTTGATCCCAGGATCCTGATATCACCACTTGAGCCAAAACCAAGTCAGACGCTTAACCCATTGCACCAGCCAGGTGCCCCATGTCATTCCTCCTTTAATTCAGTAAGTCTGTACTGAATACAATGCCTAGCACTATAGTAGGTGGTTCAAGATGCAAAAAATTAAGAGCAAGTTTATAAACTAGTTGAGAATTGCCTCAAATTTATCTTTTTCCTCCTCATTGGAAGGCTCTGGCAGCTAACTTTAACCAGAAAACTCAGCGCCAGGTTTCTCAGCCATTGTAATTCAAGTCCCAAGGTAGAAGCACTTCCACACCCTCCAGTCATTGTAATCTGGGGAGCACCTGGCAGTTGCACGCCCCAGATCAAAGCCACGTCCCCCGTGCGCCGCCCCCCACAACCAGCTCTGTCTCCATAATTGTGCTGTTATTGCATTTGTTTCTTAATGTATACCTGAGGTTCCCTGCTGGGGGTGAAGGGTTTTGTTATTGTTGTTGCTGCTGTTGTTGTTGTTGTAATGTTATACCACTTGTCCGAGTCCACCTAACTTTTGCCAGTACCTATTCTTGCGGGAAGAACACCCATCTCTCAGTAACCACTGTTGCTCCACACTGTTGTGTGGAGCCCTGTCCCACACCTGAGACTTGGACATGGTCATCTCTTGACCTGCATACTGTTGGTTGTCTTATGCAGCTTACCACATCAGGAGTACATGGCTATTGATGCTATTTGGTCAAGGCTAAGGGCATCATTTCCCTTTGGATGACTGGCCAGCAATCCTTGATCCATCCTTGCTTCTACCATGTCCTGGCCTCCTCTATCTGCCTGGCTCCCATTGAAGTCCCTGTTTGAACTGGAGCTGAAACTCCAGAGACAGGAAAACCTGTGATAGACAAACTCTACTGGGTGGTAGAGTTTCTATGCTAGTTGCCTGTACCATTCCTTTCACATGGAGATAGCATCCAGGGTCATGATCTCTCAAAGCACTTCCTAAATCCGCGCAGTTTCACTCTCTACCTCATTATCCCCAAATCATTTAAACCCAACTCTTTTGTATTGGGTTTAAGTAAAGAATTATGAAGTCCCCATTGCTACACAGCCTCAGTCCTCTCAATCATGCCTCTGTAGGTTGAAAAGCCTGAAGTCTGGAAAAGACATTAGAAGGCGAGAAACCTGTATAAAAAATAAGTATTAGGGGCACCTGGGTGGCTCAGATGGTTAAGCGTCTGCCTTCAGCTCAGGTTGTGATGCCAGGGTCCTGGGATCGAGTCCCACATTCAGTTCCCTGCTCAACGGGGAGGCTGCTTCTCCCTCTCTCCCTGACCCTTCCCCTGCTTGTGCGCGCTCTCTCTCTCTCTCTCTCTCTCTCTTGCTCTCAAATTAATAAATAAAATCTTTTTAAAAAGGTAAGTATTTAGCTGTACTACAGGTTAGTGGTAGAATAGAATCAGCTGTAAAATATAGTAAGATGAGAAGTCTGAGACCTGGACAACATCCAAAGATGTTGAAGGTAACACATTATTTGTCCTTATTCTCAGGGTTGTTGTATTGCTGTGTAGTAATATCTGATACATTTCCTTTCGAAGTATGCTCTTTTCTGGTGATAAAATCCATCCTCTTTCTTTCTCTTTCTTCTCTTATGCTCTGCTCATGCAGTACCCCTGGCTAAAAGACATTGCTAATCAGAACACTTTGTCCCCTAGCTATGGATTCATGCACAGGTGAGCACATGTCTTAAGCCAGAAAAATTAGAGGCAGCCCATTTTGGGATCATAATGCTAACATGAAAGGCTGTGGGAGCTTTTAACTGCCAGGAGCTGTTTTGTCCACCATACAGAGAAATCTTGCCACCGCAGAGGAGAGCAGGCCTTAAAATGTCAAGAAAGAGATTTCTGATGACTACTTGACCCAAGCCATGTCAGAAGCCGGCAGACCTATGTCCCATGGACTATTTGGTGGCATGAACAAAGAAAGGATTCTTTTGTTAAGTTAGCTTGAATGAAATTTCTCTCATTTTAAATCAAAACATTCCTGACAAGTATCCACCTTATTTGTAGGATGATGAGGCTGGAGTCTGGACACAGTGGACGTTATGGGGAAGCAAGTGGTGGGTTCTGTGTATCCAGCAACCAGAGAACACATTTGCAGTAAGTAACACAGAAGACGTTTCACAGCAACTAATGGGGTCTAGCTTTAAAAGTATTTCTTCTTTTTCATCAGGAATTTGATATTTGAAAATAAAAGATCTGTTATACTGTAGAGGTCCACATAGTTATGACATTTAAACCAGAGTTTTCAAACAGGCTGGCCGAAGTCATTGGAAATCGCTGCATGATCAAGCAAACTTGAGGGAAACCCAACAGCTTTTCAAGCATGGAACTAGAGTGGAATGAATCAAATGACAAATCTCTCTGCCCTTCCACTTTGTCATGAAAATACTAAGTGCTAAACCTTATCATGAAAATGAGCATGTCATGATACGTAATTTATATTAGGGATGGAATACTTTTCAGGAACCATGAATTGATTCTCTAGAACAGAAAAAGCTAAAGTAACAGTGGTTTGAACAGGACAGGAGCTCATGTCTATCTCAAGTGAAAGATTCCTGAAAGCAAAAAGGCCAGACCTCTGGGGGCTCTCCTAAGTCATCAGAGACCCAGGCACCTCCCAGCTCTCTGCTTGCCCTCCCTCATGCTCTGAGATGGCTTCTTAATCTCCAGCCATCATATCCTTGCTGCAGGCAGCTACATGGATATATGGACAAAGAACATACCCGTCCTTTAAAGAGACTGTTCAGAAGTCCCATGGACCTCCCTGGCCAAAACTCAGTCACATGGTCTCTCTTCTTTCAATTGGGTGGCAATATGCCCAGCTAAAGATCAGGATTCTATTACTTAGGAAAGGGAGAGAGTGGATCTGGGGAGAGAAGGGGTGCAACAGAGTGGGGTGGGAATTCAGGGGTCTTACATCTTTCAAGACTCACAGATGACCTGTGCTGTTTAAACTTGGTATGTCTGAAAGGAAGCTATTGAATTGTTCGTGATGAAGGATACTTGGGCTCTTAACTTTTTGGAAAACCTTTGTGTCCCAGCTTTCTCTGCTTTGCCTTTTATAAAATTAAGGTCCCCAAAATGCACACACAAAAACTAGATGTTTCCATCACTCATGGGTTTTTATTTATTGCATGAGCTAGGTTACTCATATGTCTGCGGATGATAGGTTTAAGTCAAGATTTTTATGATAAACATTAAGTATGAGTATATTATTTTCTCTCTTACTATGCATATTTTCTAGTTCTTCCCTCTCTGCTCCACCCCCCAAAAGACTTCAAAGATTCTTCATTTGTTTTAAACATTTGGATGATGGCAGAAAAAGGACTAATACCATTTGGAAGAGGTAGACATAAAATTTTTTCTCAGCTATTCATTGTTTACCAACCACGGCCATCACCTCTTTACCCCTCTCCAGCCTTCTAAAATTTACAAGGCACTCTGCAGGGAAAAAAGTCTCTTCATGGAACTGTGTGTGAATTCTGGTAGGTGACTGTTTGCCTGGCTGCTGATTGGTGAGAGAAGGATCAAAGCGTTTATGCAGAGATCTCCAGTCAAGATGTCATGATAGGTTTTTGTATGTTAATCATACCTTAGTAAAGTGGCTTTAAAAAATCCAAAGGAATCTAAACAACATGGTAGTCTGATACTCAACATTATCCGCTCAAACAAATACACGGATGTGTTATGTATACGAAAAATTCTAATATCTCAAATGTATAACAAAGATAAATACAAGAATGAGAAAAACACATAAGCCCAGTTTCAAAAATTGGTAATTTTTTCAGTGCCCCCCACCAAAATTTACCTTAATGTGGTGTTTTTGTTTAAAAGTCTTATACTTAGGGATGCCTGGGTGGCTCAGTGAGTTAAGCGGCTGCTTTTGGCTCGGGTCATGAGCTCAGGGTCCTGAGATGAAGTCCCTCCTGGGGCGGGGGAGGAACCTGCTTCTCCCTCTGCCTCCTGCTCTCCCTGCTTGTGCGTTCTTTCTCCCTCTGACAGATAAAATTTTTTAAAATAAATAAAATAAAAAACTTGTATTTATTCCTCCATTATACTTTGTAACCAAAAGTTGCATATACATAGAAATTTAACTTTTTAAATGCCCTGTGACCCAGTCCATAAATGACAAAATAGCTTCCAGATTCAAGTTAGTAAGAAATAACAAACATGTGTTACGAAGTTTGGTAATCAAATTAAAAAGTCAAATTTCATTGGAAGTTTATCTCAGTATGGATAAGGATTTTTAAATTTTTCATTTCATTCAAGTATCAGTGAATAGATATGTTTATTGCTAAAATAGGTGAGTGTTCCGCATCAATTCCGTTGCTATTACTGCTCTTGCCGCTGGGAGCTGAGGAATAATATTAGCATGATACAGCCATTATCCACACAGCCTGTGGGGTGAGTCTACTCGAGTTTGCATACCAACTCTGTGACTTACTGCTCTGTGAACTTGGATGAATAGTCAACCTTTCTGGGATTCCTTTTTCATTGATAAATTGGCTGTCATAGTAAAACCTACCTTACAGGGTTGTTGTGAGTATGGATTGAGTGTGTGTAAAGCGCATAAACCCATCCCCGACATTTAACAAATATCTGAAAGTATTTAAGCAAAATGCTAAGTAAACAGATGAAATAGAAAGTTTTGCTATAGTGTAGTTCCACTATAGTGTAGTATAGTGTAGTGTAGTGTAGTTTGCTATAGTGTAGTGTTCATTCCTCTGAGCTATTTGAAAAAAAAAATCACATGATCTATTCTCCAAAATTATTTCTGATAATATATCCGGTGACAATTCCTCCTTCATTTCTGTAAATGGAAAGAATTAGAAGTTATCTGACTTGAGGAAGGAGTTGTTACTCAGTCATCTGAATCATTTACATTTTCAGTGTCTACACTAATGTCTCTAACGTTCCTTTGCTTGGTGACCTCAAGGTTTTTATTCCCCTGGGCATCATAGTAGAGCTCTACATGGAAAATCAATAGGGCCTCTTTTTCTTTCAGCAGCAAAGGCAGACTATGAAATGAATTATCTGTCTGAAGGCAAGATCCCGAGATTGGTCTCAGATAGGGGCACACAGAAACTCAGTGGTCTTCACGTTGGTAGTGTGTTGGGAATGTCCTGGGACTTCTAGCAGCTACGGCCCTTTTGAAGGTCTCTGATGAGTTGCAGGCCTGGGAGTGATGGCAGCAGCCTGGGGTCCAGTTCCTTCTACCCCCAGGGAAGCAGTAGGACTCACCTAGTTTCTCAGTGGCCTGGAGAGTTTAGGTGCCAACAGTTAGCCTACAGTTTGGAGTAGGAGGAGCCAAAATGAGAAGCCAGTTTTTGCAGAACTGGTAAGATAAGTGTACAAAGGGATTCAGAAGCAGGAATTGCTGAGACTTACCCCTCAGCTGATCTAGTCAAAGGCCCTCAATGCTTTCTCATGAGAGGATTTTTTTCTCATGCTCTTCCTCTTAGCTGTAGGAAACTGGCTTTTGTTTGCTAGCAGAAATGCTGCTTGCTCTAGGCTTGGGGGCTCTGCAAACGTCTTGACTCACAAGGTGGAGCAGCCTGGCAGTAGGTGAATATGAGAACTTGGGGAAAATGGTCAGGTGGGCCCGACATTGGACGGTGCCCTCTCAGTGAGGCACCTTGTGAGGCACTTGGGTTTCCACTGTTAGTGCGCACAGAGGCACCAAGACCAGAAGAAAAATCCTGGCTGTGGCCGAGGATTCTTTAGCCTGAACTGAGCGTTGGGTTCGCATCAGAGACATGACTTTCCCTCCTTTACCTATAATATAAATTATGAACCTCCCCTATGTATTGCTTGGAAATAGGATTTGTACTGTTTTCCTTCACGTGATTTTTACCCCTATAAGTGAATGCAGTACAATAGCTGGTGATTTTTTAAATTACCAGTTACTAAAAAATATTCCAGATCACAGCTGGCTAGGAAATGCTCCTGTGCTTTCCCGAGGTGTGGGTGGGTGTGGTAGCGTGCACGCATACTCAGCCTGGGTGGCGAGGGCCCAGCAACACACTACCAGCCGCACCAAACATTAGCGGTGTATCTCGTGATCCGAGCTGCTCGTGGGTTATTCCATTTTGCTGCCCTCTTTTTTTTTGTGGGGGGGAGCTCTGGGAGGGAAGAAGTACATGGAGAACCAAGACATTTGTTGAAATTCCATGTGGTTGTGAGAGGCTTTGCGAAGCCCTAGATGCTTTATACAATTTAATAAAGGCATTCTGTACGCAACAGCCAGGGTGTAGAGAACCGGTAGAACCCTCCCATAGAAAGAAAACATGGGAAATGATAAAAGGAAAAAAAAAAAAAGTTGGGCTTCAAAAGACCCTTGGAATTATTTATAGAAACAGCCTCAGACAATGGGAACTGACAAAATTATTTTCCAGTGTTAGATAGTCTGGTATCACTGAGGGAACTTTCCCTCTGATTAAAAATAATTATTGCTGGCATTAAATCCAGTTGGAATCACCCCGCACGATTTATCTTCTATGTCATGCTGCTACCATATGCCCGACATTGTGGAGCAGAAACATTCTCTTTCATTCTGATAAATAGTACTTTGCAAATATTTAGAGACGAAAGCACTGGATCTCTGAGCCGTTCTGACAGGGAACATGTGCAAACGAGCCGGTTACTCATGTTCCTGACAGAGACTCCGTTTGAGGGGTAGGGCCCCGAAGCGTTGCTGGAGCTATGTACGCCTTTCCCAGAAGTCTTGTTCACAAATGACGGCTACTGGAGCCGCGTGGCGGGGCTCTTCGGCATGAGCAGTGCTTTCCAACAGTGCACACAACACTTCAGAGTAAGACATCTTGCTGTCTGGCTGGTGCCGTATCCGTTGATAAACAGCCCTAGTTATTAAACTGGCCTTTTCTGGATCACTTGATTCAAAGAGGAAATCATACTTAGTGTGACCTTATTTGGAGAAAGGGACCTTATAGAGGTGATCAGGTGAAAATGAGGTCGGTAGGGTGGGTCCCTAATCCACCCCAGTCCTTACAAAAGGGGGAAATTCGGACACAGAGACAAACATAGAAGGAAGACAATGTGAAGATACATAGAAGACTGTCACCTGCGAGCCCAGAAGAAAGGCCTAGAACAGCTTTTCCCCTCACAGCCCTTAGAAGCAACCAACCCAGCCAATGTCTTGATCTGGGATTTCTGGTTTCCGAAACTGTGAGATAATGAATTTCTGTTGCTGGAGCCACACAGTCTATGATTCTTTGTTACAGCAGCCTTAGCAAATGCATATAGAAAGAAACCATACCTATTGCTCTTTGGGGTGGGGAGGAGGGTTCTGTTTGGGGAATTTGAGTTCCCTAAAAGAGAGGGACTTCTACTTTACTCTCCAGGTAGGAGCTGTTTGGAGGAATCCCTGTTCCTCTCTCCCCTCCTGTGAGAAGGAGTAGCTCATGGGATCACCGACATTGGGATGCAGGTCCCTAACTGTGGGCCCAGTATATTGCACCTTGCTCTCTCCGGGACTGTCACGCCTTCAGACTCTGCCTTCTTTCCATCTACTCTGCTTCCTTGCAGCAAACTGTCCAAGCCAAGCTGCACACTCCCGGTGGTTGGGTGACTCCCTTCCTCCTGGGCCTTACTTGGGCTCCATTTGAATGGAAAGCGTCAGAAGTTCATCAGTCTCAGGCCTAAGCTGTCTCTCTGTCTTGCATCTGCAGTGACAATGCTGGTGGTCTGACATCTGTTGTCTTCGTCCCTTGTGAGGATACTCTGTTGTCCAGGACTGTAGCACCTGGGATAGACTCCTTAGAGTTTACTTGATATAATTAGTTTGTGGGGGTCCTTGACACTTATAAGGAGTAGAATTGGACCACGATACTCAGCCTCATAGTTTGTGTATGGGTGTGCCTTCCTCAGAATTGGAACTGTTAGAAAAACATAAATAGTAGTGATTTCAGCATTTAGTTACCATTGGATTTGAGTTGGAAATTTCTGTTCATGCCATTTATGAACATCTGACACGCGCCCCAAAATGAGGAAATTTGCCAGATCAGCATTTCTCTGTAATTGTTGATGTTTCAATTAGCCTATAGAAAACCATTCTCTAACTATGTCTAGACCATTTCCAATGCACTTTTTAAAAAAGGAATATCTCGGGGAGCCTGGGTGGCTCAGTGGGTTAAGCCTCTGCCTTCGGCTCAGGTCATGATCTCAGAGTCCTGGGACCAAGCCCCTCATCGGGCTCTCTGCTCAGTGGGGAGCCTGCTTTCCCTCTCTCTCTGCCTGCTTCTCTGCCTACTTGTGATCTTTCTCTCTGTGTCAAATAAATAAATAAAATCTTAAAAAAAAGAAGGAATATCTCAGCTGCCCCATTCTGCCCCCATTTTGAAATCTGTAGCTTTAAATTTAGCATCTATCAGGAGCAAGGGTGAATATCTTAGGACACATGTCCTACCTTACATTGTTAAAAATCATTTATCCATCTTGAATACATCTCCCCAAATATTAACCATGTGTTATTTATCAGGGTGAAAGAGGTTTTTCTACTCAGCAAAGTCAGGGTCTAGTAGCTCTCTCATACAGAAAATGAATTGTGCAGAAAATAATGTCAATTGTCATTAGAAACAAAGAGCAAGAGGAAGAAAAAGAAGGAAAATGTAAGACAAAGGAGCAAATTCACTGTTGTTCAAGTGCCCAGAAAAGATGCTATAAGGAGTTAGAGAGCCTCCTTTTCTTGTCCTGGAGTGGATGGACCAGAGCCCAGCCATGCAGTCAGACGGGGGTGGGGTGCGGTGGGAAGAAGGAGTGTGGGGAGAGGAAGAAGGAGATAAGGAGTGGATGCTAGCAAAGTGTGGAGACACAGAGATAAAGAAGTAGAGGAAAGTTTGTGTCTGCATATATTTTCTCCTGATTGAACGTACACAGTTAAATTAAACACCAGGGCTTTTCTAAAGACTCACCAATTCCTATGATTAAATACTAGACAATGGTATTTTAAAATAGCATTTATGTAGAATATAGCTCTATAGTTTTTTATCCTTCTTTAAGTAAGAACCACTTTACATAGAAGAATTCAGGTTTTGCAAGTGATGCACGCAGATGGTCCAGGTTGACATGCCTCTAATGGAAACAACAGATGATTTGGAAAAGAGCAGATTCGGCATTTTTCACTAACTGGTGAGGAGGAAAAGGTGTTTAACTCTGAGTAGCAAAAACAGTACGTGCCCAAGGACTACAGCCCACCGTTGTTACTAAAGGATGGGTGTGCAATTCATTTCCTATCCATGGGATGCATTTTCTGGTTTTGACTGTGATGGACTATGACAGGAGCAGAAGAATACTGGAGGAACCCATGTTCACCCTGACTCCCAGGGAATATGGCATGGCAAGAAGTGGAAATGGAGTGTCCCATCCATGACACTCCAGAGTGCAGCTCAAGGGGGTGAGGGGTTGATGTGTAATGATAATGATAAATTAAATGTGCAGCTCCAGCTTAAATGAGTCTAATACGCATTGACAAATGTTGGAGACTCTTTAGAAACAGATATGGACAGTTCTTGCTTAGAGCTTAGGTGCCATCCCAGAGATAGGGTTATTAACCTGTGGCTTTCATGCTTTTTGGAGAAGTGCCAAAGTATCCTGTCTCCAAGGAATGGTGTGTCTCATCTTCATGTTTTTGTACATACCATCAGAATGCTGCCCACTGCCTGCTTTGACTTTCTCAATTTTATGTGATCTTCAAGGATTCTATAAAATCTCATCTTTTCCCATGAAATTTCTTGGCATGCCCAGGCAGTGATGATTTTAATGTAATCCCATAAAGTTTAATATATATGTTGTCCATAGCTGGTATGAATTTTGCTTCACTACCACACTGAGTTGATAAAAAAAAAAAATCCTAATAATGAGTTCATCCCAAGCATTAAATTAGATGACTTGGAATTCCACTGGCCAGGATGACAAAAAAATCAATCTCAGTTCTTATTGAGATTTGCCACCCCACCCCATTACTCAAAAGCCCCATGGGTCTTACAGAATCTAGCATAGTCTGCCTTTTGTCCTTATTTGGTACTTCTGAGATGTTCCTTGTCCTACTCAGTTCTGCCTTCCATGCTACTTGGGGCATGGAGTCCTCTGAAAAGCCTGGGAGATCTAGAACACAGGGCGTAGCCTTCCCTTAAAAACAGAACTCTACCATTCTCCTCTTAGTTTTGTCCACCTCCATACAATGCTAAAAAGGTTAAGCCTTGAAAACCCTGGGATTAACAAACCTCAATCCATTCTACTCTCAAGGAATCCTGTACCCTGGTTCCCTGGCTCATTTCCACCTCTACCCCTCCAAATATTTCCTAGTAATCTCTGCCCCACCCCCTGGCAAAGCCCATGTACCTGTCTTTCAGTGAGCCTTTAGAAATACATCTTGAGGAGGGGGTTTGGGGGGCAGGGTTGCTGATACCCGTCATTTCTCTTTTACTTACTCACCCAATTATGCTCTCATTTGGCATTCACCATATAGGGCTTTGTAGTTACTACTTGTTAAGCTTTTTTCAAGTCAGTGTCTCACCTATGCAACTAGATTATAAATTTCTGCCCACACTGACCATACATCAGAAGTCTTTATAATCCTTCGGGTGCCAGGGATATAATGGTTTATTTTTATTAATAGATGAAGAAACACAGTTTGTGGGGGTGTTTTTTTGTTTTTTGTTGTTTTGTTTGTTTGTTTGTTTTTCCTATCCATTTTCTCTTTACTGAATCTGGTAGGTTTTCTTATAGGGCCTTTTGAAAGGTGAAAGAAATTCACTATAACCACTAAATGTGATTTATATTTTAGGACCTTGTTCAAACACTATCCCTTCAATGTAACCTTTCCTGAATTCTCTAAATAAGAGTAATTCTTTTTTCTCTAAGTCTATAAAATATTTTAACCCATTCTCTCCTTTTCTTGGTCTAGATTTCTAGATATTGAGAAAATTGTGTGTGTGGGGTGGCTCAGGGCTCCAATTCTGGAACCAAATCACTTGGGTCCAAAATCTAGGTATGTTGCTTCCTAGGTTTGTGACTTTGAACAGGTTTTCTCATTTGGAAAACAATGATAATAACAGTAGCAATCTCCTGTTAAGTATTAGGTGAATTTATACACAGAAAGCACTTGCGCCAGAGCGAGTATTCGGTATGCCTTGGCCATTAATATATGCTGATTTGGCTCACAGTGGTTCAGCATTAATTTAGAAATCTCTAATCATAGTAGTAATGTGATAATAACGTGAAGTGAATGGAAGGAAAAGAGATATATACTAATAAAAATGGATTTTTAAAAGAAATCACTGATTGAACATACACAGTAATCAAAACGAACTGATAAAATGTTTCCTCAATGAGCACCTTTGATGATCTGCTTCAGAGAAGGAAATTATCTGTAGTTAGCATATCTGTTTTTGCAAAGAGTGCTTCTAAAGTGTCTGAGTGTTGAAAACAATTTGCTCTGCCCAGCGCTCGAGAGACTTAACAGCTTTATATAATCATGGATGCTAGATACATGTACATTTCACGAACCAAATAAAGGTGTGGTTCTACATGGAAAAAAAGAAGTTACCATATTATTTTAAATGAGCCAAGTTAGGTAATGTCTGATGGATGACAAACACTAATTTGTCTCAACTCAATGAGGCTTTCCCGCTTGGTGATTGTTTATCTAAGGGTACCAAATACAAATGACCTGGAATGCTTTTAGGAACTGAATCAGACCCAGTTTTTCTAAAGATGATAGAGATGTAGTTTAGGTTGAGGCTCTTTGAAAAAAAAAAAAAAAAAAAAAAGAAGGTTGAGATGGAGATTTGTTTGAAGGAGGTTTATTGGGGAGTGCTCTGAGGAACAATATCTGGAAGGAAGTGAGGGGAGCTGAACTGGGGTCGGGTGGGGGGGGCGGGGGTGAATTTTGATGAAGTTGCCACAGAGATCTGTTTTGATCCCATAGGAGCTCTGGAGCTAAGTGTGGCCCTTCATAATTACCCAAAATTGAGGCAAGGGTCTAGGCTTCTGTATGACCAACACACACACACACACTGACCAGCTTGGGAAAGGAAGGGACAGTTAACACTGTGCAGTGTAGCTCCTGTCAACTGTTGGCAAATCGCAGAGGGTAACTTAACTGTGAGGCTTCATCATCCACTCCAGAGAACTGAGGGAAGGAACGTCTAGATGCTGAAATCAGGATCTGGGTGTAACATCTTAGCATCTAATACACCACATCAGTGAGACAACAAATCATATGATGTGGTTTTAAAGTTTATGAAGGAAATGATGTACTGGCAGACCCTAATTTTAGTGCTGAACAAGTTACCCATGTCTTCCTTACCCAGGGTTCTCATGTGGAAATTGGAGGTGCCCTATGAGGAGTGGCCTAGATGGATCTTAGAAGAAAAGAGTCAACTAAATCTGCCTTAGAACATTCATTGACAGCCCATTATCAAGGTTTATACTACTTTAATTAAACATGCTCCCAACACCTGGTGATTTTAGCCCTAGGACCAAAAGAACCGCTCATCCCTCCCTCGCCTATCGAATTTACTTTGATTCTTTGTGGTGCAAAAGTAGGAGTGGGGGTTGGGAAGGTCAGTCTGGCCATTATGTGGATGATGAAATTCATAGAATATTCTTCATCACCATCAGATCTATACTGAAAATGAGGAAAACAGAGGATTCTGCCTCTGTGCTGGGAACTTGTACACATCTTACTCTCTCATGGTGTCATAATACAGTGCATTTATTTTAAATTTGATTAAAACCCAGGAGTGAACAATGCATATTAGTTGATCCATGTGAACAATAAATTTGAGTCCCTGGATTGATTTCTCTTTGCAAACCAATAAAGTAAGTAGACCTTGCATTATTTATCATTGGTCATCCAATGTAATGTTTAAGTCAACAGAACTGCTCTGCTTCCTATGTTTCCTCAGGGAGAGTAATAGGCTTATTTAGGGGAGATCAGGATACAGCATCAGAGCTTTACTCTGAATCTTTCAAAACTCAACAAAAGGGCCATCCAGAACTTTCTTTTTTCTTTCTTGAGCGCACATGTGGATAAGGACAGACAGTTCATCTGTAGCCTTAGAAAGAAGATAATAGACCAAAATGAAACCCAAGTATATTTTTACCCATGAGATGAGTCATTTTTCCTGTGAGGTTAATAATCATTAATGACTTTAATTAGGGAGTCAGCCAAAGTATTTATCTTGGAAAACGTGTATCCATGTGGTTTGCACTATTGGATTTTAGCTCTCTGCTGTGATGGCGCCCTTTCAAAACACCCTATTAATGTGAAATCTCGTTGGTGCTGTCTGCTTAGGTTGTGGTACTGGGGGCATATTTTACAGCGACAGTGGTGAGGTTTAGCCTGGCATTTAACTAACTGTGGGGCTAGAATTATTCTTGTTCATCTGAGTTTCCAGCTTGGAATTTGTAAGATAAATGAGCCAGTTGCATCTATTCTCTAGCAATTAACTGGTAATTGGGGCATTTAATCAGAATACTGACTTGAAGGACTTGAGCCTGATTAGATGCTATTGGCATGAACAAAAGATCCAAATCCTAGTTTATCTCATTCATGTGCTATATTCACACCTTACGTCCAGATCAAACCCAGATCCAAATGAATGAATACTGACGAAAATGCTTTATGAGGTGAAATAGATTTAGAAGCCAAGCTTCTTCAAAATACCTAGGTTAATAATATCCTTTCTAGGGGTGCCTGGGTGGCTCAGTGGGTTAAGCCTCTGCCTTCAGCTCAGGTCATGATCTCAGAGTCCTGGGATTGAATCCCCACATTGGGCTCTCTGCTCAGCGGGGAGCCTGCTTCCCCTTCTCTCTCTACCTGCCTCTCTGCCTACTAGTGATCTTTCTTTCTGTCAAATAAATAAATAAAATATTTTATAAAAAAATAATAAGGTCCTTGAAACCAGGGCGGCTGCCTCACTCTCTACGTGGCTGGCCCTTCAGCCAGGGACCAGGACCCTGCGTGCTTTCTGTACCTCTGTGTCTCTGGCCACCCACTCCACGATACCAAGCCCACATACAGCAGACAGAACACCCAGATATAAAAGACTGCTGAGAAGAAAGGCACTACATCCTAGGGTGGAGAAAATGACTATTGACCAAGATTGGCCTAGTGTTTATCCTGTTGCAGCACCATTTAAATCCTCTGCTGTACCTCTTCCCATTCGAATGGGCTATCCAGTAAAAAGGGGGGTGCACATGGCAAAGGAGGGAAATCTAGAACTATTAAAGATCCCCAATTTTCTGCATTTAACTTCTGTAGCAATTAAAAAGCACCGTGAAACTCTTAAAGATTTCTACACTGAGTGGCCAGCTGCACTGGACAGTGATGAGAAATGTGAGAAGCATTTTCCCATTGAAATGGACACAACTGATTAAGTTTCAGCAGGACCATCTATTTGAAACCCCAGAGCATGAGTAGTAACCTTAAGGGTTAAACTTTCCAGAATGAATTTAGATGATCATGCAAAGAAGAAACTCATTAAACTTGTGGGAGAGCGATACTGCAAGACTACAGATGTACTTACCAGCAAAACAAACAGGTGCCCTTTAAAGAGACGGAATTACGATTATGCACTATATCTGCTAACAGTTTTATACCATGAGTCTTGGAAAACTGAAGAATGGGAGAAAGATAAGACTGAAGCAGACATGGAAGAATATGTATGGAACAGTAGCTCCTCTGAAAAAAATATTCTGGAAACACTTCTCCAAATGAAAGCTGCTGAGAAAAATCTGGAAGTAAATAAAGAAGAGCTCCTTGCTACAAAAGAAGTTGAAGAGTACAAAAAGTCTGTTGTTAATCTTAAGAATGAAGGGGACAATGAAAATACCCTTTCTCAGCACAAAGAATCAGTAAAGAAACTATTAAATCTAATGTGATTTATTTAGAAAAAAATAATAAAAAATATTCTTTCTATAATTATTTGTTATTCATCTACTTGGTGCAAGAAATTCCTCCCAGGTATATAAGCATGAATAATATGGCTGTTGAATTCAGGAAGACTTGGTTAGCCTAAGTTTCACTTAAATAAATCAAGATAAATAACTATCCCTCTGTGTCTTCTGTGAAAACCAGATAACCACCATACTTCATGGTCAACACAGTGAAGATTAACAGACAAGTTTTTGTGGTTTATGCCAAAATTACCAAGATTAACATATGTACCGTTAAAGTCACTAGTTCAAGTCTCACTGTATATTAGAATCACCAGAATGTTGGTGCACCTGGGTGGCTCAGTCGGTTAAGTGTCTGACTCTTAGTTTCAGCTCAGGTCATGAACCGTGTCTGGCTCCATGCTCAGTAGGGAGTCTGCTTGGGATTCTCTCTCTCCCTCTACCCCTCCTGACCTAAAATTTAAAAAATAAAAAAGAATCACCTGGAATGTTTTCAAAAACAAAGATTCCACACCCTGAACCTGTTAAATCAGAATATTGGGGGTTGGGACCTTTGCATCAATTTCTCAAGTAGCTTAGGTGATTTTTAATGTGCTAATTAATAACTGTTGACATAACAAAAAAATTTAATTTAACTTTCAGATTATGGACACATAGAGCAAGAAGATAGAAGATCCTAAGAGTGTGTGGGGCCATAGGAGAAACAGGTGTGGATATGAAAGGATGGAATAGAGCCAGGGAACTATCCTCTGGCCCATCTGCGTCTAGCCTTGCAATTACCTCTCCACTCATGAACGCATGACCTTACTTGTCAGCAGAGAGCTGCAAGAGGATGGCCTCTGCTTTATATCTGCCTTCCAAAGCTCAGACAAGTGTCATTTGAGGCCTCTTCATCTTTGGAGAATAGGAAGAAACCATAAAAAGAGGGTGGAATGGGGTTGAGCTAAACAATGGAAGTATCGTCCACAGGCATCCCTCAGAGATGGAACTCATCCATTCTTTTGGTTTCAGCTGCTGTCTAAACGATGATGCCACTAAAATCAATATCTGTGGCTAATACCTCTTCTCTGCCATTCAAATTTATGTACCCAGATGCCTTGCAGACAGCCCCACTTGGGTATTCTATGTAACACAGAGTCAACATATCCCCAGATGAACTCATCTTGCTTGCTACTCTTATTCCTCTTCTCGTGCACCAATTCCCAGTTGCTGGGAGTGTCACCATCATCCACCCAGGCACCTAGGCTATATTCTTTTTTTTTTCTTAAATTAACATATAATGTATTATTTGTTTCAGGGGTACAGGTCTGTGAATCTCCAGGTTTACACACTTCACAGCACTCCCCATAGCACATACCCTGCCCAGTGTCCATAACCCAGCCACCCCATCCTTCCCAATCCCCTCTCTTCCAGCAATCCTCAGTTTGTTTCCTGAGATTAAGAGTCTCTTAATGGTTTATCTCCCTCTCTGGTTACAGCTTGTTTCATTTTTCCCTCCCTTCCCCTATGATCCTCTATCGTGTTTCTTACATTCCTCATATCAGTGAGATCATATGATAATTATCTTTCTCTGATTGACTTATTTCTCTTCACATAATACCCTCTAGTTCCAACCATGTTGTTGCAAATGGCAAGGTTTTGGGGTTTTTTGATGGCTGCATAATATTCCTATACATATCACATCTTCTGTATGCATTCATCTGTTGGTGGACATCTGGGTTCTTTCATAGTTTGGCTATTGTGAGCATTGCTGCTATAAACACTGGCATGCATGTGCCCCTTCGGATCACTACATTTATATCTTTAGGGTAAATACCCAGTAGTGCATTTGCTGGGTCGTAGGGTAGCTGTATTTTCAACTTTTTGAGCAACCTCCATACTGTTTTCCAGAGTGGCTGTACCAGCTTGCATTCCCACCAACAGTGTAGGAGGGTTCTCCTTTCTCCACATACTCGTCAACATCTGTCATTTCCTGACTTGTTAATTTTAGCCATTCTGACTGGTGTGAGGTGGTACCTAACTGTGGTTTTGATTTGTATTTCCCTGATGCCGAGTGATGTGGAGCACTTTTTCATGTGTGCATTGGCCATTTGGATGTCTTCTTTGCAGAAATGTCTGTTCATGTCCTCTGCCCATTTCTTGATTGGATTATTTGTTCTTTGGGTGTTGAGTTCAATAACTGCTTTATAGATTTTGGATACTGGCCCTTTATCTGATATGTCGTTTTCAAATATCTTCTCCCATTCTCTCAGTTGTCTTTTGATTTTATTGACTATTTCCTTTGCTGTGCAAAAGCTCTTTATCTTGATGAAGTCCCAATAGTTCATTTTTGCCCTTGCTTCCTTTGCCTTTGGTGATGTTTCTAGGAAGAAGTTGCTGAGGCTGAGGTCAAAAAGGTTGCTGACCCAGGCTGTATTCTTAAACTCTGTGCTGAGCTCCCGCCTTTGCCTCCTCTCCCAGATCTAGTCTCCTAGGACTGTCTGTCCTCTGAGTCTTTCTCATTCATCCTGTCCTCCCAGGCCTGTTACCATTGCTCTAGCTTAAACTGCCATCATTTCTGACCTGGATTTCTGCAACAACCTCCTAGTGCCGATCTTCAACCCCTCAAATCTATATCCTCCATAATGTTGGCATGACTGCATTAAACACAGATATGCCACATCGGCTCCCTGATTGATGGTTCTTCATCACCTGTTGAAATAGCCTTAAAATGTGCCTGCACATTAAAATTTATATAGAATATATTATAAGAGATATCTTGGGGCTTTTAAAGCTTTTAATGCCTGAACCCCACTTAAGACCAACTGGATCAGAATCTCTGGGGCTAGAGCTCAGGAATCAATATTTTTTTAAAAGCCCCCTAAGTTGGTTCTAATATGAACCTAGAACGTGTTAGACCAAATTCTTTTCTGGCTATCTATTGCTACACAACAAAACTTTGTTGGCTTGAACAACCACCATTTTATTACATCTCACAATTTCATGGATTGCAAATCCAGAGAGAATTTACCTGGGCAGTCTCCTGCTTTACATCAACTGGGATCATTTGTTGGTATTTAAATGACAGATGGGCTGGTCTGGAGGGCCCAAGATGGTGTCACTGAAGTCAGAAACGGTGAGCTCCATGGGCACATCGACCAGAGTGCCTACATATGGCTTTTCAGTCTGACAATCTTAGATGAGTTGATCTTGTTACATGGGGGACTGCTTTCATGACCTTGCTACCCAGAATATGGTCCACAGGCCAAGCAGTCCCGGCATCATCACCTGGAAGCTTGTTAGAGAACGAAGAATCTCTGCCGCGCCCCCTGACCCCAGTCCTTCTGAGTCAGAATCCCCTGCTTACCCATACTCATGGTGATTTGTGCACACTCTCATGTTTGAGAAGCACTGACCTGTAGGGCAAACTCTGATATCCTTAATGCATTTGAGGTCTTCTTTCACCTGACACTTGTACTTGCAGTGTTAAAATTCTCCATTCTTTCCTGCACTTTCAGATGCAGGATCACCGAGCGACTTTCATCCCTCTGCACTTTATTTTCCATGTTTCTGTGTATTGCTCTCCCTGCCTGTAATATCTTTCCTCCTTCTTCCTTCCACCAGACACTCAACACTCTTCCTTTCTGCTAAGCGCCAGTATCGCTTCCAGCAGGATGCCTTGCCTGACCCCCTCCCACGTGTGACTTAAGGTGCAGTGCTTTCCACTGTGCAGGTATAGCTCCTGGGTAGATCACTGTCACTGCACTTGTGATATTGGTGTTTAGATTTATACCAAATTTTCTGTTTCAGGTCAGCATTCTCCATGAGACTGTGAGCTCCTCATGGGCCAGACTTATGCCGTAATTATATCTCTTTCCCACCACTTAATAAATAAGAATAATAGCTGCTCAGTTAATGGTTACTAAATGAAAAGTAGTATTTATGAGTATATAATTATGACTAAAATTGTTCTCAGCAAGTTGTTTGGGCAGAAGCACCCATGGAGCTTTTGAAACCTATCTTCCTGAGCTAGCCTCATTGCTAGAAATTCTGACTGAAGATACTTGAGTGGCAGCCAGACATTAGTATGTGGAAGAAAGGTCACGGGTGATTCTGAGCCACAATCAGGGTATGAAACTATGGTTCTGGATATTATGATGAATAAGATATATGTTTTCCTTGCTATTTTGTATTAACTAATCTCACTATTTAGTACTTTTGTCCAAATGAGCGAGCAAAAATTTTTAAGACAGTTACAATGCCAAATTATAGGAGACTGTGATAATACTATGAATATATTTATAATTCAAGTAGCTCTAGGTTACCAATCAGTGAGTACAGATGTAATCTCATTAGAGCCGACCCTGAATATTTATTCCAGACATTGGATGTAAGGCAGAGTAATCCCTGAGACAAAGGAGTTAGCCCTATGATCCATCTGTTCCTTCTTTGAGGGTCTGTAGGGTTCTGGAGGGAGAATCCAGGTCTCCCTGAGTTGAGGGGATAGAATTCAGAGTCTGGGGGATGCTAAGGAAGTTAATGTCTGCAGGGAGAACCCCAGGAGGAGAAAGTTCCAGAGAAAGAGAGCTCTGAAGATCTGAAGAGGGACCTCTCAAGCCTTCGCCTGATTGCTGATTAACATGCGAGGAAAGGACCCAAGGCTGGAGAAAGAATCTCCAAAAAGGATGAGAACAAAACAGTTTTCAGGGCTCATGTGGTGCTGGAAATAGTTTAGGGTTTTGCCAGCCAGAGTGGAAAAACGTCATCATTCACATAACTCATCAAACATTAGGTAGAGTCCTCTTAACAGTGTTGCCTCAATAGTGAGGAAAATTATCCCTAGACAAAAGACTGCTCGGAGCCTGCACTAACAAAGCTTAAAAGCCAAGTCTTGAGAGGATCAAACTGTTTCTGGTTAACTTAACTGTGTCCCAGAACAAGCTCAGAACTCGTTACAGGAATACAAAAATATTGGCACTCAATAAAGTAAAACTCACAATGTTTTAGGACCCAGTAAAAAATTACCAGGCATACAAAGGGCCACAAAAATATGACCCATAATGAGAAGAAAAATCAGCCAACCAAAACCAACCTAGAAACGACACAGATAATAGAAGCAGTAGGTAAGGACCTTAAAATAGTTATTTTAATTACATACAAATGTTAAGAATATAAAGATAGAGCCTGTTAAGTAGAGACATGGCAGATATTAAATAAAAAAGAAAGAAAAGAAAAGCACCCAAATAGAACTCCCAAAGATGAAAATATGATGTCTGGGATGAAAGCTATGCAGAATGAGATTAACTGTGGGTATCTGGGGTAGCCTCATAATACGTGTTGAGTCCATGATGGAGGAGTAACTAAAACATATGTATACATGTGTAGACAGTGACCAGAGTTTTTCCAAATTTGGTGCAAATTAAATCCTATAGTTTCAAGAAGCTCAATAAGCCTGAACACAAATATTTGAAAAAAAAAAAAAAAGAAAAGAAAATGACACAGAGGACAACATAATCAAATTGCTTAAAATCAGTGATCATGCAAAAATCTTAAAAGCAGGTAGAGCAGGGGCACCTGGATGGAAAAGTCAGTTAAGTGTCAGCTCTTGATTTCAGCTCAGGTTGTGAGTTTAGGGGTGCTGAGATCAGCCCGTGTGGGGTGCAGAGCCTGCTTAAGTTTCTTCCCCTCCCTCTGCCCCTTCCCCCACTTGCTCTTTCTCTCTCTCTCAAATAAACAAATAAAATATTTTAATAAAAAGCAATTAGAACAAAAAAGATACATTATTTTCGGAAAAGCAAAGACTAAAAGTTACAGTAGATTTAATCACCAGAAGCAGTACAGCCCAGGGGATGGTGGGGAAACATCACTGAAGTACTAATGTAAAAACACAGAGTCTAGAATTCTCTGGTCAGCAAAAAATATGTTTTGAAAACAAAGGTAAAAGTGAGACTTTCAAGCATTCAAAATCTGAGAACCCCCCCCCCCCAGCAAGCCAGCATTTCTGGAGATGTTAAAGGAAGTCCTTCAGGCAGAAGGAAACGAATACCAGATGGGAATCTGGGTCTACATGGGTATGAGGCACACCTATAAATACAGCCTTTTTTTCTTATTTCTAATTATTTTAAAAGATAACTGGCAGTCTAAAAATCATAACAACGTGTTGTGAGGGTTAGAACATAAGTAGAAGTCAAATGTCTGAGCACAATCTGCACACAAAGACCAGGAAGAAGGAAATGGAAGAATGTTGGTATCAGGTTCTTGGGCTCTATGTGATGTGTGAATAATGTCAGTTGAGGTTAGATTGGGCGAGGAGAGAAGCAGGAGGGAGAGATTATGGAAAAACATGAGAAAATGTGGGTGCAACATACACGTTCATTATCTTGACTATAGCGATAGTTTCATACAAGTATACATGTATCAAAACATTGGATTTTTTTTTGTGTGAAATTTTTTTTTAAAGATTTTATTTATTTATTTGACAGAGAGAGATTACAAGTAGACAGAGAGGCAGGCAGAGAGAGAGGGGGAAGCAGGCTCCCTGCTGAGCAGATAGCCCGATGCGGGACTCGATCCCAGGACCCCGAGATCATGACCTGAGCCGAAGGCAGCGGCCTAACCCACTGAGCCACCCAGGCGCCCCTTTTTGTGCAATTTGATGTATAGTGATTATACTTCAACAAAGCTGTAAAAAGAAGAAAAAAATACCTGAGACAATTTCACACTCATTAGGCTTGCAGAATTCAAAAAAGTCATCCACCAATGTCAGGTGTTGTCAAGGATAGGACTGTATACTGGAAAAGGAAGTAGAAATTTTGCATGACCTCTTTGGGAAGCAGATTGGCAATACGAAGCTGAAGATGGACAGATGAGTGTCCTTTCCACATTGCATTTCTACTTCCAGGCCATGATGATAAGAAAAATTACATATGTGCACCCCAAGACATGTCTAAGTATATTCAATGAAGCATTATTTCTAATAGCAAAAAATTGGAAACAACTCCCACATCCATCAGTAGGGGAGCAATAAATATAAGCATATTTGTACATATATTAAAACATATTTGTATATCATAAAGCATAAGTAAACTGTGGTGTTGGCATTTGATGAGATGGGATACAGAAATTTTTTTCTGACTTTTATGTGCAAAGAAACCACCTGGGGATCTTTAGGTCTGGGGTGGGGCTTGGGGATCTACCTCTTTGAAGAAGCCTCCTGGTGGTGTGCTGCTTCCAGTCTGTGGTATTCTGTGTAGTAAGACGAAACTACTTGCATGAACTCAATGTCTTTGTATCGACATGGATCAGTCAAAAGAAAGGAAGAAGGAAGGAAAGAAGGAAGGACAAGTTACCAAAAGATTTGTGCAGTATGATGGCTTTGATGTAAAAGTTTAAGAATACAAAGCAGTACTATACATTCTCCATAGATATGAATAGATGTAAAATTTTTTAAAGAGATTGAAAACACAGACATGAGCAGGAGAAGTTGATTGTAGGAAGGAAGAAAAAGAAACACATAGTGCTGAAGAGGGAAACATGACAGTCCACCTTAATCCCGGTAGACGGTTGTGTTTATATTTTTGAAAAGCCCTGGGGTAACCGCTAAAACAGAACCATTTGTTCCTTGTTGGATGTGTACCTAATGTTTTATAGGATTCTGAGAACTATAACATATTTTAAGCTTATAGAAAACAAACACAAAAGGAAGTTAATACCCAAATACAACCTATTACACAGTTCAATTTTCATGAAAACAGTGCTAGAAATCAACATAATCAAGGCCAAAATGGTGTTGTTGTCACTGGGTCTTGAAGCCAGAGTGCCTCACTAATGCTTCACAAAATGAAGTAGCATTTCCTTTTGGTTGCACACCACATCTTGGTAGATAGAGACCCTAGTGCCCTCCCCTTCGTGTGACCTTAGTCTCCCTAGGCAGAGGCCACCTTGTAATGAGATTTTCTTTCTTTGGTCATCAGGTTGTATCCCAGTATAGTTGAAGTTTATGGGACAGATATGTTTATGTCTGATGCAATTTGGTTATAATACAATATTTTGAATGTGGTGACCATTCTACATTAGAAAGCTAAGTGTAGGAATAGATGTAGCCATGATTTTAAAGGGTGAGCTAGTTTTCTCTGATTTCCTTTGACATGACAAGACAGCCCAACCTTCATGTCTGACTAGCCTCTTGCAGAAACAGGGCCACATGAGCTAGGCCCCGTAGCAAGGATCCCAGAGCAGTCAGTCTGAGTAATTGGGACAGTCACCTCATCTGCACTACTGCCTATGCAGCTTTTGAGACCTAACATGCAGACTGTTTCTTCCCCCAAGAGAATGAAGAATGGACCCAAATTCCCAAGAACTCATAAGCCATCAGAACAACTCCCTCTTCATCAGAACAACAAAGATTACACTCAGCCCATATGAATGGTTGAGAAACTTTAGCCTTTTTTTTTTTATATGGAATCCTCACTTTTCCCCCCAATTCAGTCATAGAACAGCAGGTGGAATTCAAGTGTGCTTGGTTTGGGTGTGGAATCGAGTCTTTCCTTCTGTGCAGTGGAAAAAGATTGCACTTCGTTTCCAGGCCTAGAACATGATATCAGCCAGCCTGCTAGATTGCACTGGGTGCAGGGGGTCCCCGCCACAGTGACCAGTGAGGTTGAAAGCATGATGGCCACTGTAATCAATGTCAAGCCAAGCCAGGATTCTGAAGCCTGGAGCCCTGGCAGGTCCACAGAGGTGCCCCTTGAGGGGTGGAACTTGGCTCTTATCCCTCTCACCACCTGTGGAGATGGGAATCCACTGCACCCATTGTTTGAGAAATTGGAATAATGCCACTGTACCTTGGGGCCAGAGATGTTGTCACTATCTTGGCAAAGAGAGAAAAATGCTTTACTGTATTCAGCTCAGGAAGGGGGGCGGGGAAAGAGAAGGAAGTGTTGTCAGTAAAGTTTATTGAGCCCCAAAGGGCTACGGTGCTTAATATACAGCTCATTCCATTTCATACAACTAAGCCCTTTTTCTACAATGACAAGTTCTGGCACTAGGACTAGGTCAGGAAGTTTCTGGTATCAACTCTTGGACCATTCTTAAAATCACCTCTCCATTCTGGCTCACTGATCCATACTCCCCCTTCTCTGTGATAACTTCTCTCTAAAGACTGTTGTCCTTCTGGCTCCCACTGGGGCCAGTCCATCAGATGTGGCTGTGTGTGATTCCCAATAGTGGATAGCATTCAAGTCTTTTGTTTTCTCCAGGAGGCTTTAGTCCTGTATAAATTAGTGGCTATAAAAGGAAATGTCAGAGGGAGGCGTAGAGTCCAAATCTACTTCCTCAGGGCCTCAGGGGCTCAGTTCCTGTCTAATGGGGGCTCCTATTGTAAGCATATTGACTTCTTCTTTTTTTTTTTTTTTCCATGTATTTCCATTTGATTATCACATGAACTCTGTGAGCCAGATGATGTTTTCCAGGTATTTCAGACTAGGCTCAGTGAATTATAAGTGAAGCAAGAGTTTAGGGAAGAGAGAAAGTAGTTGGAGAAGGTGAGATGAACCAAGGTTTGAAAGAGAAGGATTTAGAAAGTGACTCTGAGGAGTAGCCTTTTATGTTGTGAGTCTCTGGGGGAGATTTGGTAGCCCAAAGTGAAGAAATAAAACAGCATAAGTTTGGTATACAGGGGGAGAGAGTGAAGAGACTGGCCTCCTAAGAACAGAGCTCATGTTGGGAAATAACTCCAGGAGCCGTCAGGCTCAGGCAGGTGTGGTAGGCCAGAGGGATGCCATGTATGCTATTGGGCAAACACAGAAAGAACTACCTAGTTTAAAAATGATA
This sequence comes from Lontra canadensis, assembly GCF_010015895.1. Lineage (NCBI taxonomy): Eukaryota > Metazoa > Chordata > Mammalia > Carnivora > Mustelidae > Lontra > Lontra canadensis. The sequence goes on along the minus strand of NW_022631049.1, from coordinate 11,246,510 downwards.
TGGGGTGATGACAGGGTCAGAGAGTGAGAGCAGAGAAAGAATTGAGGGAAAATAAATTAGAAGTTACTGTAGTAACTTAAGAAAAATCAGTTCTAAGGTGGGAATGGAGAAAAAAGGACAAGTTTTACGCATTTCAAAAGAGTAACCCATAACAAACACAGGACAATGAGGTTGTAAGAATCCAAAATGCCTAGGAGTTGAGCCCTGCTTTGGATGGGTGGTGTGGAAAACGAACACCATTTTGGAGGAAAAGACAAATTCTCTTTGGGACATGATGGACTTGAGGTGGTAGAACAGTTTGAAATCCAACAAAAGATAATATTTTTAAAAATCTATTATTTCAAAGTTGGAGTTCAACTCTTGAGAAGAACAATTTAAGATTGAGTCCCTGTATTATAAAGTAACCTTGCATTGCCTAGGATTTTCCACATGTAGACATGAGTGACATAGTCTCAGAAATTCAAAGTAAGAGGAAAGGTTGAGATAACATGCTGGACTGTGGGATGAATGTCATTAAGACTAGAAGAGGAAGATGTAACCACAGAGAAAAATAGCTTATTCATTTCTTATTTAGCTATATCACATCATAGTCAGAAATATGGACACAACAGATAAAAAGGGAACAAGTGTCTGAGTTCTCTGGATGTTGAAGGCTCTGTGTGTATTTCAGTAAAAGAGTTTAGCTAGAATCCCAAAATTTTGATGGGAAACTTGCACCAAATTTTGAGTTGATTCAATAATGTGAAGAAGAGGAAAATTTCTATTACAACTACTGTTTCCTTGAAAAATTTTTTTTTTTTAATTTGCAGGATAGCTTGTAGGTTTTACTAATACAAACTGAGCCCTGGAACTTTTTTTTTTGTTTAAGATTTTATTTATTTGAGAGAGAGAGAGTGAGAGTGGAGGAGCAGGAGTGGGGGCAGAGACAGAGGGAGAAGCAGACTCATCACTGAGCAGGGAGTCCAATGGAGACTTGATCCCAGGACCCCAGAATCATGACTTGAGCTGAAGGCAGATGCTTAACTGACTTAGCCACCCAGGTGCCCCATGAAGCTTAGAACTTGAGAAGTTCAAATGGCTCTGTACTGGAGGGAGAACTTGGAGTTTAGGGCTTGCCCTAGGGGATCATCCAGAGTGTGTCGAAGTGAGGGACCAGGGGATGGTGTTAGCCTTTAAGCATCTCTGCACAGAGTGGCTAGCCTGAAATCTTGGTGAAGGGGAAGACACCAGAGATGTCTAATTTCAATTTAAAACCGCTTGAAATCCCATGTTAAAAATAATTTCTCTTTGGAATAAACAAAGATTTATAAGCTAGGACTTAAAATATATGAACCACCAAAGAAAAACTGGTATGTTTGACTTCATCAAAACTAACTTGTTCATCAAAAGGCCACAGTAAGAAAATGAAGAGACAAGCCACAGAGGGGGTGCAGAGATTTGGACCTCTGTGAGACCCAGAACAAGAGTTCAAGCCAAACTTGTCTGGATCTCAAGGGGATAGAGAGACTCCTGTTACCATGTGGGTTGCATTAAGAGGAGCCCCCACAGGCCATATGGCTTGCTGGGTTTGGATAAGTATTTGTAAACTTTGTATCAGAACTTGAAGGATCTTTTGGCTAAACTCAGTATCTGTTAGGTTACATTCACCAGTAATATCCAGGGTAACACAAGTCCAGTCATTAAATTCCTTTTTTCTTGCTCATTGGAAAGGCTCACACAAGAATATCCTCTCTCTCCCCACCACCTCTTCTTATCCCTGTTCTTGCTTTCTATTCTATCTCCTCTCTACTTCCTTCCTCTTATGTCCTATTTCTTTATAACTTTTCTATTTTTACTGACTTAAGTATTATTTTGTGTAAAGCATTTCACTGTTGATGAAAGAGTCACTAATTATGCAAGAATAAAAAACTAAGATTGGTTTTATACTATTTAGCTTTCTAATTTTTATCCTCCACTCCAAAAAGTAAAATTCAGTGTTCAAACAATTTGTTTCTATAGCAGCACTAATCGGAGTGGATTGGATCCAGATTTTACTTGAGTTATCACCTGAGAGGGGAAAAAAACCTCAACCTAACTAACCAAAAAGTCTAGCTAATTTATGAATGAGAGCCTTGAATCAATTCACACAAAGAACACAAGCTGTCCTCATAGTGTTCTCCTGTTGCTGCTTTTAAGCTTGTAGGGTTTTATAGTAAATACCAACATATAATGTTACCCCAGGCATGCACACGTGCAGAGCCAACTCACTGCCATGTGCAGAAGAGAATGATAAGTGTTATTTTTGTGTTTCTTTTGTTGGGTTTTTTTTTTTTTAAGTTTGAACTTGGTAAAAACTAAAAACCCATAATCAATTTTGAGACAGACATAAAAATCTTCTGCAACTCTCTCTCTAGGGAGAGCAAAAATAGGCAACTTCCAATGCAAGAAATAGCTGTGGTTACATGGAAACCTTAGACTCTCGGTTTCTCTTTCCATCACTTCCAAGGCTCCCAAGAGCAGCTTACAATCATGGAGAGAAGGTCTTTGAGAACTTGTTTTAAAGAGCGTTATTTTGGGGAAAGGGTAATAAAAAAAAAGTCATGCTGGTTGGTTTAGAATTTGCTCATGCAAAATACATGTGTATTTGCCTTCCACAATGCACAAAGGATTCCTGTTATAAACCTCCTTCATACCAGTGAAAAGAATTGGTCTACTGGCAAATTTATCAAGGGATTTCTCAGCTTAAGTACTATTTGTCTGTGAAATCTTTTGCAGATGGGGAAATTATTTGAGTCCACTCTGATGTCCTCCAGATTTGTTTAAAAAAAAGGGGGAGGGGGGAGGAGAAGGAGGAGGAGGAGAAGAAATTGGACCTAAGAGTTGCTAATGTGACAAGATCTAATTAGACACACTCTCTAGATATTTTGCAAGAAGCTGTGGTATCCTTTTGATGTCAACCACCCTTATAGTAAAATAAAAATAAAGGTCTTCCAAATAATCTAATGATTTTGGGCAGCAAACAGGCAAAAGAAAGAAAAAGAAGAAAGGGAGGGAGGGAGAAAGGAAGGAGAAAAGGAAGGAAGAAAGGAGGGAAGGAAGGAAAAAAGAAAGAAGAAAGAGAAAGAAGTGAAGACTGGATGAAGAGAAGGAGCTCTCTCACACTTAGGAAGCAGAAATTGTGCTAGAGAATGGAATCCACTCATCTGCCACCAGAAACATCAACTTTCAGCACATGGGTCACTGCTTCTGAATAGGGTGGCAGCTGTGGGCCATACATGTTGTTGACAAGGAAAGATTCTGCTTTGAAACCTCAGGTTGGCATGCTATCACTAGGAAATCAACCAACCTGGAAGGCCCAGGTGTCATTTGTCTTAAAAGACTAGGGGCGCCTGGGTGGTTCAGTAGGTTAAGGCCTCTGCCTTCGTCTCAGGTCATGGTCCCAGGGTCCTGGGATCAGCCCCACATCCGGCTCTCTGCTCCTCGGAGAGCCAGCTTTCTCCCCTCTCTCTGCCTGCTTGTGATCTCTGTCTGTCAAATAAATAAATAAAATCTTTAAAAAAAAAAAAAAAAAAAAAGACTAGATGCACCACAGAAGGAAAGGTGAGCTCCCTGTCCTGCAGCACTGTTATGTTAAGAAAAGCACTTGACCCACATTCCCACATTCTCACCAGTGACTTGATGGCCATGGCAGGTTCCACAGTTGGTGCGACATAGGAATGGCAGTAATGGAGAACATGGCGCTTGAGTCCTCTTTCTGTTTCAGTGCAGGCTCCTAGAGGGTATGCCCTCCTAGAGAGCATAATAATAACCAGAGTGTCAAGAAGGAAATCAAGGCCTTGGGGAGTTAAGTAAGGTGTCAAGGTCAGATAAGGAGATAAAGAGAGGAAAATCAGGATTTAAATCCAAATCATCTGACTACAGGTTCTTAACTTTTATTCTGCATTACCTCCCACTCTGGGGGGAGGAGGGGAAAGTAGTAGGAGCATTAGGAATACTTGTTATTGATTGTTTCCAATTTCAAGAGTTCCTTTCCATGATCCATTAGTCGCCTTCTCTTATTTTACTGCCACCCTCAAGTGGTATTGCAGAGAAAGGCAAAGATGTCCCTGTGGATCAGACAAAGAAAGAATAAGTAAATGCCGGTCTCCCTAATACCAGCAGCTTCTCACTGTAATACATGCCTGAAGTCCTGAAAAGGAATACGAGGATGGACTGGGAGGGGTGGGTAGAAGGAGCAGAAATGGGACCATAAGGATACAGGATACAGGATGCATTTTTCTGTTTACCAAGGAATTTCTTGTGTAGTTTTACCTTGGCAGCTCTCCTGTGTGTCTTTTAATGTAGAGAAAAGAAGATGGGAAGCAGAGCTGCTGAAAACTCCAGTGCCTGGAAATAGCCAGGGGTCTAAGAGATTTCAGCCAATAGGACGAAGGGAGAGAGGGTCATTATTTATACGCTCCCAAGCTCTTGGGGGGAGAGTCGGCTCTGCATCTCTGGTTCCAGATGGCTAGCTTTCCAGCCCACAAAGATGGATAGATACAATGATGTGTTGGAATATGAACCATTGTGGAATTAACCAAAAGAAACATTTTTTCTTTCTTACTTCAGTATGTATTCTGATCTCAAGGGAGTACATAGACTACCTATTAGATATTCACAGAGGTGAAGAGATTGTTATGATGGGTTGCAAAACACAAAGGTTACAGGCCACCAAACGTAAGGCTTAAATACACTGATATCAGAAACCTCGTGGAAGGGAGTGCTAAGCTGTGAAAGGACAGCAGCTGGGGAGAGTGTCCCCAGGGCAGCAATCACATGTGCCTCTGGCAGCCCTGAGTTGTCATCTTTTCAGTCTGCACCTGTCTCTTCTTCTGGACTCCAACCCCCACCGCCCATTCTCAGTCCCATTTTCATCTCCCAAATCAACTTTTGGATTTCAATAAAGAGCTATGGGAAGTTTTAATAGCTCATTGAAACTTGTCATGCCCAGCCTTAGAGACTTGACTTTTTCTCATCATTTTCAAGAAATCTTTTACTAATCTATTTCTACCTCATTCATTTGAAAAATGTCAGCAATGATTTGTTACACACGTCTTTGGTTAGAGTTTCTGTAGAGAAACATTCTGGGTCAAATCACAGTAGTCAGTGCCCAAACCCTTGAACCAAAGCAGGACTTCCTCCAAGAGATTAACTGCCCCCCCACCCGGCAAAAAAAAAAAAAAAAAAAAAAAAAAAAGTCTTTGTGAGTGTGGAATCAAATTGTTCTTCCAAAGTAATATGCAAAACCAAATTGAAGTTTAGAAAGCAATTTTTTTCGTGATTGATTTAATTATGTATTCAAGCATTATTCAGTAGTCCTAAGAATGATGTTTTTCATAGGCCTTCTTTGTCATGATGCCAATTTTGTATTTTTTTCTGCAACGTTTGTGTAAATATAAGAAACCCTAATAGGAAAAGTGAGATTAACTGAAGGTTTTGAGTTAATTCCTTTATGTACTTCCTGCCCATGTCATAAACTAGTAAGAGTATGGGTGGTCTGAAAACCATGAGTATAAGCTGAACCTGTGTTTAACAAATCAATCTGATGAGTGTCTACAAGCATTTTTTTTTTAAGATTTTATTTATTTGACAGAGATCACAAGTAGGCAGAGAGGCAGGCAGAGAGAGAGAAGGAAGCAGGCTTCCCGCTGAGCAGAGACCCGGATACGGGGCTTGATCCTGGGACCCTGGGACATAACCTGAGCCAAAGGCAGAGGCTTTAACCCACTGAGCCACACAGGCACCCCAACAAGCATTTTTAAAAAGGTGAAAAAAAAAAAAGAATGGAAGAGAAAATATCAGAGTTTATCACCTATAATTTAAATATTTTTCAGGAAGTGTTTGCTTTAGTTGAGTGTGTGTGTGTTGGCTTTTAATTTGTTTATTGCTTTGGGTCTCATAAAAACTTTTTTGGCAGGGGAGAAACTACTGGCCAGAAAGACAGCAGAGAAAATAGAAGCTCCTTGAGAGAGGCTGATTATTCAGACTGCTGAAAAGCAAGCTAAGGAACTTGACTTTATGTAGAATCCATTCCACCTCCTTAAGCATATAGTAAAAAATGGTATGGTAAAGGTGAAGTTTCTGTAATAGTTTGCAGGGGTATCAGTGATTGCTTGGGATCAGGGACAGATGCGGTGAACTATCACTGACATTTCTGAGAACAGACCCTGATCCTTGCTGTCTTAAGCATGAAAGGAATTTTTCAAATGGATATTGGCTAGCTCGCAGAAAGGCTGGGAAGTTTAGAAAACCAGGCTGAGGAAATGAGCAGAACTGAAGGGGATGACAGAGGGATGACAGAGCTAGAGCCACAGTTGAAATCTACCCCATAGAGCTGGTCTGCTGAGGACCCCGTCTGCCCAGCAGCTGGGGACCGGGCACGGAGGCTGGAGCTGACCTGGTCGGCAAAGTTCTCCTAGGTGGCCCTGAAGACATCCAGCAGTGGTACAGTTGCCCCTGTGACCACAGCAAAACATTCTCAACTGTTCCATCCCCCATGCATTGGCCAAACTCGGGGACAGACACATGAGCTCTGGCTTCAGGAGGGGTTGGGAGACATGATCTGCCCTTTCTGGTTTCTGCAGAAGGAAGCTGGGTCTACCTCTAATGATCCTGCCCCCAGTTCCAGTGTGTGGAGGCAGCTCCCACACACTACCAGGTAGTTCTCAGACACCAGCTGGGCGTCCTACAGTTGAACTCAAGGCTGACACTGGCTGTTTGGAGACAGCAGTGGATTCCACAGGCTAAGGACTCAGTCCTGCCAAGACTGGCCCTCTGCCTCAGGTGCCAGCTTCTCACTGACTGGTTATAAATCACAAATTCTCACAACAGCCTCCTTGGGTTCAATTAATTTGCCAGAGGGGCTCACAGAACTCAAAGAAAGATTTTACATATTAGGTTATTGGTTTATTTAAAGAGGATGTAACTCAGAAATAGCCAGATAGAACCGGTATATAGAACAAGATAGCGAGAAAATACACAGAACTCTCCCTGAATCTACCTTCTCAACCAGGAAGCTCCCATGCTTGTGGAGTTTTTAAGGAGGCTCCATGACACAGGGATGATTGGATAATCATTAGCCTTTGGTGATTGATTCAACCTGCAGCCCTTCTCCCTTTCCTGGAGCTTGGGATGGGACTGAAAGTTCCAACTCCCTAATCACGAGGTTGAGTTCCCTGGCAACCATCCCCCATCCTTTCATTACATAAGGGCTTTCCAAAAATCGCCTCATTAACATAACAAAAGATACCTTTATATTCTCACCACTTAGGAAATCCTGATGGTTTTAGAAGCTCTGCCAAAGAATGAGACAAAGACCTATATATCTTATCATAAGTCACAATATCACAGCCTCCCATCAAGATTCACACAATGGAGGACTCTCTAAACATAGAAGAGGAGTTGGTTCATCATGGACCAGCTAGATGATTGCAGTACTCCAGCTGAGGTGATGAGGGCTTTGGAGTAGGGTGCTGACAAAATAAAAAAAGCCCAAAGAACGAACTAACCCAAGAGATCAGTGAAAGAAGAAACAAACAGACTTGGTGACATTATGTACAGATGATTAACAATGGGGAATGGAGAAAGCTAATACCAGGCTTTTGTCTTGGAGGAAGTGAAGAGAGGTTGGTACAGCTGGCAGATACAAGAACTGAGAAAAGACGAAACTGAGGAATGGTTGTGTAGCCATATTAATGACCACAGGACTTAATCCTTCTTGGAGACAGTGGCCATGATGAAGGTAACTCCTTCAGCTAGTCCCATTCTTTGAGATCATTTCTAAGACTACTTACATTACACCATTGTCTTTTGTGGCTCTCCTATATATTGTCACTGGTCGTCTGATACTCTCATGGGCTCAGAATTTCCTAAACCAGTATTCTCATTTAGCCTTGTAGCCTGCATGCTACACTCTTTCAGTATTCAATTTTACGTGCATTTTGAAAACTCACACTAGAAAGAACCTTAAAGAATGCTTTATTTCTTTAAAATTGTAACATGTAGCATTTACAGGAATCACAATTTCCCATTCAGATTCAGTGTGTTAAAAGACTCAAGAGCATATTTATAATGCAAACATAGAAGCACAGATAAACCCTGGATAATAAATCTATATGGCAATGACTACCCATGCTTTCCCCTCCCAAGATGAGAAAGGGTCGACCATCAGTCACAGCTCCAGTGCCCTTCATTCTGCCCATTTGGAACAGGACCCGAATTCCATGCATATCCATACATCAGGTTGATGTGTGTACTTGCTCACATGCATCTTGTGTCTCCTACAACTTCTAACTATGCTAGACCTTGCAGTTTAGAAAGTGCAGTAGGCTAGGTTATTAAGAGAATATGAAAAGACCAAACGAGAGAGGTGCTCAAATCAGTTTGTAGCAGTTCACAGCTAGAAGACTGGACTGAAAACCACTGCAAGTCCTCCAGCATTACTTCCCTGGTCCTTTCCTGATTACTCTTTTCCACCTCCTTTTATGCACAGAGCTTACTTACGTGTTTCAAATTTCCTTGCTTTTAAGATGAAAGCCAGATATTGAAGTCTCCCTAGTAATTCTGAAGCTCTTATATCCTGTCTGGCATCGTGGTGTCTAGATGCTTCCAAATTTACGCTCTTTTCCTTGTATTTCAGACAAAGAAACTAGGAAAGTGTAAATGAATTGCATTTAATGAAAGGTGAAAATCAAGAGACGTGGGGTGAGGCAAATCTTTTCCAGTTCTGGAATACTATGAAAGAAGACCGAAAAATCAATGCTTTGAATGAGTTTAGAATGAGTGTCAACTCATTCTTCATCATCATGATTTTTAAAGTCATACCAAACAAGTCACTCCAGACTCCTCCTAAACTAGTGCTTGCTGATTCTTGTCATCAACAGGGATTGGTGCCTGGAGATTATATTCTTAAATTATACCTACCTAAATCAAAGGAAAGATACAATAGGGTGCCTGAAAAACAAAACAAAACACAACCACAGCTGCATTCTGTGTGATTCAATGGTCAAGAAATTGTGATATATACTGGAAGAGACTTAGGAACTTTTCCTCGAATCTTCTCTTTCTCTTCGCCCAGGCCATGTCCCTTCATTGAGTTCATTCCTCTTCACCTGGGTCTTAGATTTTCGCTCAAAGGCCATTTCATCAGGGAAGTTATGCCTGGCACCCTAGACAAGGTGAAATCCCCTGTTACCTTCTCTTTATGACTCAAGTTTGTAGAGATCTGCTTTCCCACTCCACATGAAGGCAAGAGTGTATCTTTTTGGTTTGTTTATTTGTTCTAGTATCTTGCACAGTTTGGGCACATAGTAATCATTCAGTACCTAATCAACAAATCAGGAGTCCTGAATTCTAATCCTAACCTTGCTTCTAACCTTGGAGGAATTTTCTTGTGACCTTGGAAAAATTGTCTTGATCTTGATTTCTTCACTCTATAAAGTGAAGATTTAGGGCTGGCTAATATCTTAGGAACTACTCCATATTTCATGATCCAGAAAAGTTCTTTAAGAAAAATTCGATGGTAAATTCTTAATGAGAGGCAGGGTGAGATGCCATTTCACCAGCGCAAGCATCTTATCAGGATAGGCAAGCTGGTTATTCTGAGCTGCAAGAGAATGCTTATTTTGAGATACTGGTAGATTTCCTTAATTCCTTAGATTTTCAGTTTTGGGGAGATTCAAACTTGGATAAATTGCTGAGAACAGGGCTGGAAAGGAGTTGGGGGTCAGAATATCTATTAAGGAAAACTGAAAAGACAGTTATAGGGAAAAGTGGTGGGAATCATAAGAAAATATTTATACATACTTATATACGTATGTGTTCTGCCCTACTTGAATGGATGGCGGTGAATCCTTTTGAAAAGTGACTATTAGTATGCTAAAGTATTTTGTAAATTCAGTTTTTCATCTAATGAGATTCTGAAAGCCCTGCCCAACCACATTTTGACCCATCTGCATGCTTCTTTGCCTCAGATTCCTCCTTCTACAACCTTAGAGCCAGTTTTTTAGAAAGATACCCTGGTTGAGGGGGGAGGCTGAGTTCCCCACGAGGCCCTACCTGGGAACAAATTTCTGCATCTAATAATAACCAGAAGGAAATATCCTGTGCAAATATTTGAAACCAAGACAGGCGGCTTTTGACACTTTTGCCAATGTCTTTCATTAAATGTTTGTCTAAAAAAGCAACTGCAACCCAACCGTCTCTGAACTGTATCTCATTTTGCTTTAGGACATTTATCATTCTGTTCCTTCCTCTGCTCTGCTTTAATCTCATGGGAGTTTTCATTAAAAAAAAAAAAAACTGATCTGAAGAGCAGAAGCCATGTCAGTGTTATGAATGGGGGCAGGGTCCTGATACCATCTCCTATCGGTCTGGGAGGAGATGTCTGCTGAATTTGGATGCTGGGTGAGGAGCAAGTTTGAGCTGCGAAATGACGTGGGAGGAGCAGGAGGTGGTAAGTGGCCACTGACCAGCCATTGTACCAGCACTCAGGTCTGGCCGCTCAGGCCTGGAGGCCAGTGCACAGCTGGAGGGACAAGAGAGAACAGGAGGACCACTAGGGCTGCTGCCCTTGAGAATCAATGCTTAATGTACAGCACAGTGACTAGAGTTAATAATACTGGATTGTATATTTGAGGATGCTGAGAGAATAGAAGTTCTCATTACAAGGGAAATATTGGTGACTATGCGTGGTGACAGATGTTAACTAGATTTATTTTGGTGATCATTTTGCAATATATACAGATACTGAATCATTACATTGTACACCTGAAACTAATATAATATATCAATTATATCTCAATAAAAAATTTTTGTAGCAGTAATACAGGTACTACTATTGTCCCTTAAAAGTTTTCTATAGATCACATTTTCATAAGCTAATAGATTTTTTAATGATTACATGAGAATCATGTACTTTAAAAAAAAAGTAATTCAGTGCTAATAAAATAGCCTTTCTACAATAAGAATTTAAAAAGGAATCAGTGCCATTCACTGAGAGACGAAGGAGAGGGGACAGCCCAGAATCTACCATTCCAGGTTTCCTCTTGTGTCTTGCCTTTCATGATACAATGTAGCTTCATCCTGGCTACCAGCAACCCTCAAGGCCAAGGCAGATTTCAGTTCAAGATTGCTCAAAAGCTGCTGTTTCTGGCCTCTCCTCATCACTATTATATTTCTCTTCTCCTCTCCCAGCAGCGAGGTAGAGATAGGATGATACAACCAAACAAAACGTAATAAGCAGTGTTTATCAAAGTTCTCAACCAGGCACTGTGCTGAGTGCTGTCCATACACTGCCTCTTTAATCTTTAATTCTTTTAAACTGAAGCACAGGGACAGTGGCTCAGTCAGTTAAGCATCCGCCTTTGATTCAGGTGGTGTTCCTAAGGTCCTGGGATCAAACCCATGTAGGGCTCCCTGCCCAGGAGGGAACTTGTTTCTCCTTCTGCCTGCTGCTCCCCCTGCTTGTGTATGCTCTCTCTCTCTCTCTCCCTCTGACAAATAAATAAATAAAATCTTTAAAATTAAAAAAAATAAAATAAAATAAACTGAAGCACCAAGTGGTTAAATAACTTAGTCAAAGTCTCTGGTTGGCCAATAGTAGACCAGGATTCGAACCCAGGATATAGGACTTCAAAGTCTACGTCTTAAAACCACATTATCAAATGACTCCAAACATCTAGCTGAGGCCCTTAACAAATCAAGTACAAATGACCCTTGAACAACAAAGGGGTGAAGGGCACCAACCCCCAAATAATCGAAAATCCATGTATAACTTTGAACTCCAAAACTTGACTACTATAGCCTACTGTTGACCTGAAGGCTTACTGATAACATAAACAGTCTATTAACACCTATTTTGCATGTTATAAATATTATATACTGTATTCTTAAAGTAAGCTAAAGAAAAGAAAATGTTATTAAGAAAATCATAAGGAAGAGAAAATACATTTAAAGTGTTGTAATTACTGAAAAAATATCTGTGTGTAAGTGGACCCTCACAGTTCCAACCTGTGGTGTTCAAGTGTCATTTACTTTATAGATAGATTTAACAGGCATGTGGCCCTTGATCAGACCTTATGTTTGACATAGTAAAGATTAGACTCAGTAGTCCCTGTCTTTATGGAATTTACATAATTTATATTACCATAGCTTAGTACCAAGATTCTCCATTTAATTTTAGAAATACTGAAAAAAAAATTGGGAAAATGGGAAAAGATTCACTCAAGATCAAGGATCAATTAGACTTATGAATGAAATCAGGTCTTATGAGATTCCTGCCAAACAAAAACCCTTGTTGTTTTTATGACTCATGTTCAGGGACTTAGGAAGCAGGGATGAGGAAGTCCTGAGGTTTGGAGCATGACTGTGGAAGATCCGTGGTCTGGGAGTCAAGCAATCAGAGTCATGGGCCAGCTCTGCATTCACTCAGCCACTCTGGGGCTTTGAGCAAGGTTCTTGGAACTAGTGCTCAGGGTTCTCATCTGGAAATTGAGGTGTGATTAGATCAGTGGTTCTCTTTGGTGACACCTTCAAATCACCTGGGGAGGTATGCAAACTAGGAATGCCCCATCCCAACTTTGGAGATACTGATTGAATTTGTCTAGAGTGAGGCCGAGACCGTCATAATTTTTTCTAAGTTTTTCGGGTGATGTGGCCATGCAGCCAGGTTGAGGGAACTACCCTGGATCAGAGAGTATCCTGCTTTCCTGGCAGACTGAAATTTCTAAAAGTCAGTGCTTCTGTCACTAAGCTATGACACAGGTCATTTCCCATGGCCTCAGAAGCCAGCCGTGCCGAAGGATGAAACTAGACCAAGAAGCGCAACCGAGTCTGGTCCAGTTTGGGGAGGATGTCTGCCTGAGATAGTCATTGCATTCCTTCTAAACTTTATAAAAAAGTTACATAGAAATCCCTAAAATACTGGAGTTTTTAGCCTGTTTTGACGAGCCAGTGCATTGTCAAGAGCAGAGCTAAGGGTTGGATGTACTCAAGCGTGGAAGCTATGCAAGAGCCCGAGCAGGAGAGTAGGGAAAAGTATTTGCTTTATACATATACGGCCTCAGAGTCTTTCTTGATGAGTCATTCTTTGAATTAAGCCTGGTCAAGAATTTTCTTAGAAAAAGGAGGGAGAGGGACAGGTCGGGAACAATGTGAATGCCTGAAGTCAGTGGTATAGTCAGTGGTAGGTGTTTAACAACTGGCTCATAATAATAATAATAACAATAATAATAGTAATAGTAATAATAATAAATAATAATACTGCTTTGATTTGAGCATTTGCCAATATCTCTGGTGTAACTATTCCTATCACTGCTGATTTCAAGCTACCAGCCTGATGTCACTGAATATAGAGCTGGAAAGAGATACACACAGTTGGCTCTTGTAAACAATTATAAGGAGCTCTGACACACCACGGCTTATGTGCATGGAACAGCAGACTGTGAATGGATTGATCAGATCGACTTTCTCTGTGATTGAAACCTCTGAGCAGCCTAAAAGCTCAGGATTGACAAGAGGGTTAACCAAGGGGGTGGGGAGGTCAGGAAGAAAGCAGGAAGGATATTGCCTCATCAGTTGTCTCTCATTCAGTAAGTGTTTGTAAGTGCTACTTGTGAGCTTCTCAGGCATGTGAGTGGCTAGGGGTAGGACAGCGGAGAAGAGAGTATGTACTTCCCTTCCATTGGCTTACAGTCTGGTTTTTCCCAGAGCCAATTACAGAATCTTGGACAGTGCTGATGGTGCTGGAAAGGGGATCCTTTTTTATGCTTTTTACACTGAGAAAACACTAAATGGATCATTTATAGCAGTGGGGAGACTTGGTGGATGGGGCTACTGTCTTTGTCTGATGATTAGAAAAGCATTAGCAGCAAGTGATTGTCTTGCTGTTAATGTTTACGGACAAGGAACAGCAGTCAATAGTCTTCAGAGGAGCAGAGGAGGAGAGAAAGGAGAATTGGCATGGCACCATCCATATGGAAGCATTCTGCCACCCGACTGCAGGAGATTATTCTGTTCAAACTTCTCTGGCTTTTGGGGGGCAGGGAGGGGCATGGAAAACACTTCAGGCCAGCTGTTAAAATGATGTGAAGAGAAGCTTGATCCAAAACTTCTGTCTTGAATCAGTAGAATAGCTAGGTGGTTTAAATGACAGTGCACAATTGGAGCAAAATCCACTGCTCAAATAGGCAAGAAGTCTTACTTCCAGGCCAAACTGACCACCGATCTGTGTGTTCATTCATTCGCTTGTTCATTCATTAATTCATCAAATGTTTATTGAGGATCTTCATGGTGCCAGGCTCTGTAGTAAGGAACAAGAGCTACAACAGAGAACAAGTGGGCTTTATTCACGCCCCTTGTTATGCTTAAAACCAACTGGAGAGAATAAGTTAATAAACCAATGATTACTGGTGAGAGGTGTTGAGAAGAAAACAAAGGGCTAAACAAGGAAATAAAACATTGGGAACCTAGTCTTTCATGGGGCATTCAGGAAAGTTGTGGGTAGGTCACATTTCAATATACAATTGGGACAGAGGAACCGGCCATGCGAGATGTGGGGTGAAGGTCACGTGAAACCCTGAAGAGGAGGTTGAGAGGGATGTCTAGGCAGAGGAAATCATATGAGCAAGGACTTAATGCAGGGAAAAGCTTGGTGTGTTCAAAAGCTAAAAATAAGTACATATAAATCTGGAAAGACAGAGTAGATTTGTGATTGCCTTAGAGTAGAGAAATTGGGGGGAAATGGGGAGTGATTGCTAGTGGGTGCTAGACTTTGGGGGAATGTTCCAAACTTGATTATGGTGATGATTACACAATTCTTTAATTACATTTAAAAAAACATTAAACTGTATACTTTAAATTGATGGGCGGCATGATATATGAATTATAACTCAAGCTGGGTTTTTTTTTTTTTTTAACTTGAATATTTGCAGTCTCATGAGCAAGTGTGGTGAAGTGAGTGAGATCAAGTAAAAAATTCTCAGGCAGGCTCACCTCGGTTGGGACCTGAGGACCCTGGTAACGAAGTTGGATTTTATTCCAGGCACAAGAGAAGTCATCACATTGGTTGTCGTGCGAGTGAAAAGAGAAGCCAAGGGTGGAAGGAGAGAGAACTTCAAAAAATATTGCAGTAAACTAGATGGGAAGTGATGGTTAAGATGTATAAGTGGGTGTGCAGAGAAGTGGGGATTCCGAATACATTTTGGAGGCTACCGCTGACAGGAATTGGTGAAGCAATGAGTGTGGGGCATGAGGGAAGTGGTACAGCAAGGAGAACACCTTCTAGTTTGTATTCTTTCCCACCTGCTGCTTCTTGATTCTAAGGTGGAAGATACAAGGAAGAGAACGTATGGCCATCCAGCCCAGGCCTTCCTTTAAATATCTTCTCTGGTAGGACACCTGGGTAGCTCAGTTGGTTAAGCATCAGCCTTTGGCTCAGGTCATGATCCCAGGCTCCTGGGATCGAATCCCACTTCGGGCTCCTTGCTCAGGAGGGAGCCTGCTCCTCTTCTTGCTTGTGTGTGCCATCTCTGTCTTTCTCTTTCTCTCTCTCTCCCTCTCCCACTCTCTGAAAAATAAATAAACAAAATCTTATAAAGAAAAAAATCTTTTCTGGGGCAGAGACAAACGGTGACTACTGCAGCTGTCTCTACTGAATGCTCCTCCCATAGCTCACGTGAATCCCTTCCGTCTCCTTCTGTCGCAGTGGTGTAGGAAGGAACGCTGCTCGGGGGCAAGAGTCCACTCTCAGAACTGGCAGTCACGTGGCCTTGGGGCTGCAAGGGACCCCAAAATCCCAACAGCCCTTGCTGAGTCTTGCAAACCATAGACGATCTCTTTATTTTACTTAAGTTGTGTTAGAAAAAGAAACTGGGCAAAGGGAGAAGGAAGGAGAGCCCAGTAAACAGATACCTGAATTCTTCTCACTCGCTCAGAACCTGTCTGCTTTTTCATCATCAGGACTACAATCCTATTCAGCACAAAGTGAAATGTGGGCTAGTCTGGCCTCCACTAGAATGATCAGTGTGTTTCATTTCCAATGCTGCGGTAGTAAGCTCGGTGTCCAGCAAAGATTCCCCCACTGTGTGTTTACGGTGCTCACGGCCACTGTCGCAGACCTTAGGATCAGAGAACTCTCACAGGACAGACTGAGTCCGATAGCAGCCCCTTGGAATCTGGAAATTCACCCTTTCCTTTCCTTCTTGCCTTCTCTATTACCCATATAGCTCTTAGACCAAGAACATGGTCTTCCGCTTCCCTGGTCATTCCTCCATTCCCATAGTTGTCACCTGTCTCTTCACGAAGCAGAGCATGAAGCAGTAGGACAGCGGTTTAAGAGTCCAGGCCTGGGAAGCTTCCTAGCTGGCTTATTTTGAGCAAGGTACTTAACATCTCTGAGCCTCGGTACTCCCATACCCCTCCTTCACGTAACTCCACCAAGAGATACAAACAGAACACGGACAGAAATCCATATGGTTACAGAGGATGCAAGTCCACACATCATGCCTCTACTCGTTTAATGAGTATCTACTGAGAACCTACTCTAGATCAGGTCTGACCTAAAACCCTGCCTAATGGAGCATATGTTCTTTCTCCTAGTTTTTAGAAAATTATAGTAGAGCACGTGTCCCAAAGGCTGCAGGCGTATCCAGCGTACAGCATGAACTGTTTCGTGTGTGCTCACCCGGGTAACAACCCCCCACACAAATAGAACATTCCTCAAATCCCAAAAGACTTTTTATGCCTCTACCCAATCAGAAACCACTCCCACCCAGAGGTAACCACTGTTCTGACTTCAATTACTGTGGACAGTTTTGTCTCTTGAATTCATATAGATGAACTTATACAGTATATACTCTTCTGTGTTGTTCTCTTGTAGTTGGCTTCTTTTACTGAAAACTGTCTGTGAGAATCACCCATGCTGTCACATGCATCACTGCTTTGTCCTTTTTGCTGCTATTTGATATTTCACTGAAGGAATATGCCAATATTTATTTTATCCATTCTGCTGGTGACAGATATTTGGTTTGTTTCCATCTTCATCTTTTATAAATAGAGCTGATTAGAAAGTTCTTAAATCTGTCTTTTGTTTGACTTATGCACTCACTTCCCACGTATATGTATTTAGGAGTGGAATTATTAGTTAAATGTGAGCTGTAGTAACCATGGCAAGTACTGCCTAACAGTTCTTCAAAGTGGCTGTTACAATTTACACACCCACCAGCAATGTATGAGGCTCTAGTTTCCAGTGGGAAGGTGGACAGACTCAAAATATACTGAGTTAAATTATATAATGTATTAGAGGGTGGCAGGTGCTCAGGAAAAGTAAAACAGGAAAGGAAGACTTCACTTCAAAGTTCATTTATGTGTCCCTATTTATCTTTTTCTAACCATATTTATGTTTAATGCATCAAGAGATGATTTATCGATTATTTTTAAAAATTTTATTTTTTCAGTTTTCCAAGATTCATTGTTTATGTACCACACCCAGTGCTTCATGCAATACATGCCCTCCTTAGTACCCACCACTAGGCTTACCTAACCCCCTACTCTCCTCCCCTCCAAAACCCTCAGTTTGTTTCTCAGAGTCCACAGTCTCTCATGGTTTGTCTCCCCCTCCAATTTCCCCCAACTCACTTCTCCTCTCCATCTCCCAATGTCCTCCATGTTATTCCTTATGCTCCCCAAACAAGTGAAGCCCTGTGATAATTGACTCTCTCTGCTTGACTTATTTCCCTCAGCATAATCTCCTCCAGTCCCATCCATGTTGATACAAAAGTTGGGTATCCATCCTTCTGATGGAGGTGTAATACTCCATTGTATTTATGGACCATACCTTCTTTATCCATTCATCTGTTGAAGGGCATCTTGGTTCTTTCCACAGTTTGGCGATTGTGGCCACCGCTGCTATGAACACTGGGGTACAGATGGCCCTTCTTTTCACTACATCTGTATCTTTACAGTAGTGCAATTGCAGGGTCATAGAGAAGCTCTATTTTTAATTTCTTAAGGAATCTCCACACTGTTTTCCAAAATGGCTGCACCAACTTGCATTCCCACCAACAGTGTAAGAGGGTTCCCCTTTCTCCACATCCTCTCCAAAACTTGTTGTGCACTGTCTTGTTAATTTTGGCCATTCTAACTGGTGTAAGGTGGTATCTCAATGTGGTTTTGATTTGAATCTCCCTGATGGCTAATGATGATGAACATTTTTTCCTGTGTCTGTTAGCCATTGTATATCTCCTTTGGAGAAGTGTCTGTTCATGTCTTCTGCCCATTTTTTGACATGATTATCTGTTCTTTGAGTGTTGAGTTTGAGGAGTTCTTTATAGATCTTGGATATCAGCCCTTTGTCTGTAGTGTCATTTGCAAATATCTTCTCCCATTCTGTTGGTTGCCTCTGTGTTTTGTCTGCTTCCTTTGCTGTGCAGAAGCTTTTGATCTTGATGAAGTCCCAAAAGTTCCTTTATGATTTCATTTCCTTTGCCTTTGCAGACATGTCTTGAAAAAAGTTGTGGTGGCCAATGTTGAAGAGGTTACTGCCTATGTTCTCCTCTAAGATTTTGATAGATTCCTGCCTCACATTTAGGTCTTTTATCCATTTTGAGTTTATCTTTGTGTATGGTATAAGAGATTGGTCAAGTTTCATTCTTCTATACACAGCTGAGCAATCTTCCCAGCACCGTTTATTGAAGAGACTGTCTTTTTTCCACTGGATAGTTTTTCCTGCTTTGTCAAAGATTATTTTGATTATCAATTAAAGGAAAATTTATTTATTGAGCATCTACTATGTACCCCAGCACTATGGAAGGAGATACAGAAGTATAAGGCAGGGTCCACAACTCTAAAGAATTTGCAAGATGGTTGGAAGTCAGTGTAAACCTGGCAATTCACAGACCTGTACCCCTGGAGCTAATAATACATTATAAGTTAATTAAAAAATAAAAAAATTTTGGGGGGCGCCTGGGTGGCTCAGTGGGTTAAGCCTCTGCCTTCAGCTTAGGTCATGATCCCAGGGTCCTGGGATCGAACCCTGCATCGAGCTCTCTGCTCCACAGGGAGCCTGCCTCCACCTCTCTCTCTGCCTGCCTCTCTGCCTACTTGTGATCTCTGTCTGTCAAATAAATAAATAAAATCTTTAAAAATAATAATAATAAAATAAAAAAATAAAAAAAATTTTTTAAAAGATGGTTGGAAGTCACACTGATCCAATCAGAAAATCTGTACTGCGGCCCTGGGACAGACCATCAGTGTAATAGGAGCTTAAGAAAGGAAGAGAAAGATCTCAATTCTAGTAATGAAGGGAGACTCCAGGGGACAGCTGGAAGCATGTGCCAGGATATGACCTTATTTCCTCCTGTTAAAACTCTCTTCCCCCCTTTTTTTTTTTTTTTTGGTATTCAAAAAGGCATCACAATATCTCTGTGCAGCCATAACCTGCCTTTTGAAGAGAGGTTAGCCACCCACGCATTACTTTAGATTCCGTGAAGCTTGTTGCACTGATTCTCTCAGCTCTGCCCTTGTGTCAGGCTCTTTCCTAGATGCCAAAGATACACAGATGCATCAAAATAGTCTCCACCTTCAAGAAGTTTATAGTCCACAAGGAGAATTGAAATAGGTGTACAAAGAACTATGACAAAAGAGAAAGTAAAATCTAGTAACTCCACTTCTGAGTATATATCCAAGGAGGGAAAATTACCCTCTCAAAGAGGTATCTGCACCCCGATGTTCACTGCAGCATTATTCCTAATAGCCAAGACATGGAAACAATCTAAGTGTCCACTGATGGATGAATGGATAAAGAAAATATGTGTGTGTGTGTGTGTGTGCATGTGCGTGTGTGTTTGATAGAATATTATTCAACCATAAAAAAGAAGGAAATCCTTCATTGGCAACAACATGAGCAAACGAGGAGGGCATTATGCTAAGTGAAATTAAGGCAGACAGAGAAAGATATATACTGTATGATCTCACCTATATGTGGAATATAAAATCAGCTGAATTCATAAATACAGACAACAAACTGATGATGGCCAGTGGCAGCAGGTGGAGGACCCGGGGTAGGGGAGTGGATGTAATGTACAGCATGGTGACTCCAGTTAATGTTTATTATCGATTTATAAATATGAGTATTATTTTTTATCATGTAAGTTCTCATCGCAAGAAAAAATTGCGACTGTGCAAAGTGATAGACGTTAATTAAACTCATTGTGGTAATCATCTTGCGGCACATCCGTATATCAAGTAGTCACGTGGTAAACCTGAAACTAACACAATGTCATATATCAGTTCTATCTCAATTAAAAAAAGAGAAAAGAGAGAAAGTAAAATATCCTTAGGGAGGTGTTGGTAACAAAACATTTCAGGGGTTTGGCTGAGAGAGAGACGTCGAGAGATGAAGTAGCTAACACTTCACCTAAACAACATGGGCAAGCACACGCGCACACCCCAGATCAGCTATTTCTGCCCCAAGGAGTAGAACCCATACATGACCAAATGGCTGCGAATTTCCTGTTTTGTATCTTTCTGTCTTGCTCTCTGAGATTCTCCCAATGCTGCTCAGACAAGAAGCCTTCATCTGTGACCCCTGCCCTTGGATTAGGGGATCTAGCAGCACCCAAAGCAACCTCAGCACTAGCAAACTCTTGGGTTGTGAGAGTGGGGCCTGTTTGCTAACAGAAGTGAGGCAAGCAGGCAGAGAGACGAAGAAAGGGAGCGCAGAAGGACGGGGGAGATGAAGTGAAGGAAGAAAAGGAGGGAGCCCCTGAGAAGAGGGCTTCAAGGACTCCTGCCTGTCTGGAGTCAGCAGCAGGGGCATCTCAAAGTGTCCTGTGTGTGTCACGGTCTCCTAATAGATGATATGCTCTCTTAGAATATAGAGGCAAATGATTTAGGAAAACACAGCAGAGAGTGGATCTGAGCCTGCCCCACAGGACCCCTTTCTTTGTCCTTTCCTGCACTCTCTTTCTGGGAACAAGGGCGAGTTTGTTCTCCCCCAGGTCCTATCTGAGACCATGAGGATAAGACCACATACTCAAGAGGGAGGAGTTGCTGAGCAGAGCTGCCGAATTAGCCCTGGGTCATCTACCTCCGAAGAACTAGATTCCTTGCTTGTCTAGGACACTGTTATTTAGGGTACTGTTATTCACAGTTAAACCAAATCCTGAGATCAATTTTTTTTTCCTGGTACAGCATGGTTTTCTTAACAAATTAAAATTTGCAATCTGATTACCAGATGATTACCATTACACATGATGAGAGCTGATGCAGTCTTCCTTTCAGTTATATTTTAAATCTCACAAGCAATCTGGAGATAACTATATTGAAGAGTAAAAATTTATCTCTGAAATTCTCATCTTCTTCCCTCCTTTACCACCAAATTCCACTCTCAGCCTTCAAAATAAGCACTAAGTTCGGGGATCATCTTTTAGGTCCTTATCTGGACCCTGACAAACATAGGTGAGGATCTCACAAATGCTTTAAAAAGAAGTGTGGTCCCACTGTGTGCCTTACCCCGCAATTCTTCTTTCCCTGCAAAGAAATGTGGTATGAATCTCTGTCTGTACTGGTGAATTCTTTTCAATCACTTGGACCTGCTCCTTAAGTGTGGATGAATCATAATTAATTAACCAACTGCCTCTTGATAGACTTTTAGGTTGTTTCCATTTCCGTTGTCATAAGCAACGTTCCATGGAAAGTCTTGTGCACGGGGGTGACATTTGGGTAGGATAGATTTCTAGAAGTGAATTTGCAAAACGTTGACATTCTGAAGTAGACTCTTAATTTTTTAAGGATGGTCAGTCACAGAGTAGTTTTCGTTCTTTGCCTCCCAAGAACAGCTACAAGATGTGAAACTAAAGAATGAAAGAGGGTGGGCATGAAGGCTGAACGTCCTTTTCAGCCCCAGGAGGCTGAAGAAAGAGATGCTCCATGAACAGAGAGAGGCCATGTGACCCCAGAGAAAGGACAAACCTGTGGTCACATCTGGATCCAGAATCTAGATTCAGGAAAGGACAAGACCTTCCCAGAGACCATTCTGCCGTTCATCCATTTACTTTACCTTCCCCTCATTAGAACTGATTTTCACCAGCAGCTTAAACTCCGCTGAGTGATGTTCATCGGAAGAGTGCCCTACTCTGGGATCCGTCTACACTATCTTCACCATTGTTCCCGCTTCTCATCTGCACAGTTTCCCCAAGACCAATAAACCAGACTGGTCCAGAGCATGTTTTGAGTGAGAGAGTGCATCTATAAAAGGCCAACTATTTTGGGAAGGAGGCCAGAGGCTTCCTAACCAAAGAAGCAGAAACGAGGCTTTTTTTGCAGTCGACCATTTCCTTTAGGTCCCAGCCTATTTATGGAGTCCCTGGAATAGGTCACATCCTTCTCAGCACATCTAGCTCAGCAGAAGCCCATGAATTATTGACCAGTCCCGAAGCCTTCAAACTCTGGACCAGAGATTCTTGACCTTTCTTTGGTCCACGGATATATTTGGCAGCCTGCTGAAACCCATAAACTCCTTCCTTAGTGTTTTTAAATAAACATAAAATGAAATAAGTCATATTGCAATGCAGGCATTAAAATGGCAAAAACAAATCTGTTATATAATGTGTATGCTTATTTTGCTGGTATTAAGTAATGATATTCAGTGATAGATCTAAGAACTACTATCATTCTGAAGAAGCGGTAAGTGTAAACAATATTTCGTGACATCAGCAGTAACTAAAAAATGTTAGGAATTTGCCTGTGATTTCTATTGGTGACAAAGTCTGAGGTACCTTTAATACCATTGTGGCTTACTGCCTCCATGCTTAAAGAAAATACAAAATTAGTTAGAGTTACTGAGAACAAAAATGCAGTTCTTTTAGGGCTGGTACCATGTTTTTGTTTTATTTGTTTCGTTTTTGATTTTTTAGCATCTAGCACAGTATTTAGCATGTAGGATGTACTTAATACATTTATGGGGTCACGGGATGGAGGAAGCCCGTATGCTGCTTTGTTCCTGAAGTCTGGTGGGAGAATCCAGGGCTCCATCTTTGATATAGCTACTGAAATGTGTTCTGAGAAATATAGGCATTGCTGCTCCTGGAAACGTGTTTTCTTGCCAGCGAGTGGTAATTCCAGTTCCTATTTGATATAAATTCTAGGTTTGGAGGTCTTTAAAGTCTCGTGATGTTTAATAGAACAAAACCATCATTTTGGCTTTCGACTTTATTAGGTCTGGGTTTTCTATCTTCTTGGGACTCAATGCCTGACATTCTTCCTTAGTAACAATGTTCCTTACCCACAAAATCTATATTTCTTTTCTTTTTAAAAATGTGCTGTCAAACTACCTTAATTTGTAAATAGCCACTAGATAGTACTAACCTACCCCTACAACTATCTAGCTACTGGTGCTGTAGAACTTTCCCCCCAAATGATGTGTAGTTGGGGTGGGGTGCTAATGACTCCAGTTTTCCAGAATTCTTCCAGACAAGGAGGTAGATTTGACCTTTCTGCTTTGTTCAGCTCTGTACTCACTAGAGTGTTATTCTGTGGGTTAATAAAGAAACGAAGATGTTTGTGAGTTTTTAATGGTCGTTATTCAGGGATTGCTATCTTTAGAAACACTATTGCATCAAATCCTATTACTGTGTGCTTCTGGCCAGCAGCACTCCCCTCTGGCTGCAAACTCTATGTGAACGAGGCAGGCAGAGGCCAGGGCCTTCAACCAATTCACTAGAGCGTTTGACTTCCTGGTTAGGAAGACCCTCATTATCACTAACTTGAGAATTGCTGCCAGCTAGAAGACAAATGTGCTGGGGCCATGGTCATTCATCAGACGGAGGGAGAGAGCAACTTTTGCCATCCATTAGGATGAGATGAACAGCTTCGGGGTTAGCTCAGTTAAAAATGGCATAGACACCCATGCCTACCCTATTAAATTCAGAGTCGAGGCATTGCCAGGACTCCTGGCAAAGTCATCTGACTGAGCCTCTGTCTCTGCACAGAGGACTATTTTATGCAATCCAGCCTCTGGTTCTAAAAGTCCGGCGCCTTTCTTTGTCACCTGCTCTGGGAGAGAGACTTCTCTTGCCATGCTGCGCATCTCTGGAAGACAGGAGACAGCTTTTGCAAAATGTCGTTGGGATACACGCACATTTAGTTGCAGCTTCTCGCCAGAGCTAGCTATTTTTAAAGAGGTCTCCCCCTCTTCTTTTTTTGGAAACACAAAGCACATATTTCTCTGGCTAATTAGTATTTCCAAACCAAACTCAGAGACAAGGCAAGGGATCCAGAATGTATTTAATTTGTAGAAATGTTTTATTTTTGATGTAGCCAACACAGATTAAACACACACTTGTTATGAGAGGCAGGAGGGGCGCCTGGGTGGCTCCGTCAGGCTGAGTGTCCGACTCTTGATTTTGTTTCAGGTCATCATCTCAGGGTAGCAAGATTTCGAGGCCTGCATCAGGCTCCATGCTCAGTGGGGAGTCTGCTTGAGATTCCCTCCCTCGCCCTCTGCCACTCCCGCCTGCTTGCACATGCTCTCATTCTAAAATAAATAAGTAAACCTTAAAAAAAGAAAGAAAGAAGAAAGAGAGAGAAGCAGGAAAGAGGTTGGGAAATGGATCTGAGGTCTCAAGAATTCTTTGTCAAGCAGCCTAGAAATCTCAGTATGGACCTGATCTCCTGGGCTGAGGATCCAGATTCAGCAAGGCTGTCCCAGGATTGGACGTCATGAACCTGACTTCCTGGACCTCCACCTTCACATTCATTGACTTTGCTCTACTCTTGCCAAACCCTCCACCAAACCACACCTCAGGGTCATGTTAGAGACAGAACTAGAAGAATAGAAAGTACGAATGCCAACTGGGCCAGGGTGTTATATGCTTCAAAGGAAGCAGAGGGGGTGGGAGGCCACAGGCTGAGGCTTCGTGAGCAAAGCCACTGGCAGAGACCTGTGCCAGAGAGAACGCCAAGGAGTGCCAGGTTCCAGGAGCCAGAGCCAAGCACAGGGAGCTGGGGCCAGAGAAGCCAAGGCAAAGGAAAAAGGGAGAGGAGATCCAGGCCACTAATTTCAAAGCTCAGGGCTGCAAAGCCTTATCTGAGAGAGGCTTATATCACAGCATAGGGGCCAGCTGACTCTAGTTTTTCCCTTTCTCCTTTCCTCTTCTCATTCGGTGTCTTTTCTCTGTGTGCTCTCATGCATCCCCATGCTATCAGTGTTGATGAAATATGATTTCCAAAATCTGCACCTTCAACCCTGACTTGGGTTTCTGAGCTCACACCTCATCTTTCCTCTGTCACCTGTCTGTCTCTATCTGGATGGCCCCTGTAGCCACCAACTGCATACTTATGACTCCATGCCTGTCCTCTCCCCACTAGCCTATCCTTCTGGTTCCCTAGATAGAAACTGCAAAACCATCTCAGACCCCTTGCGTTCTCCCTCACTACCCCCACGCCTTCACACGCGTAACTGGCCAGGGCGCCCGGTTCTATACTGACTCGTGTCTCTAGGGCACAGTTCAGATACATTTCTTCTCCCTCCTTTCCAGGACTGGTTCCCTAATTCAGACCCACCCTGTCTCTTACCCTGACATTTACAATGACCTCCTCTCTGGTTCCAAGCCTCCTCCCATTCATTCCGATTTCAATCAGCGTCACCTTCCCAAAACACAAATGTGATTATGCCCTTTCCCTGTGTCACTCTTTTAAAGGCTCCCCATTGTCTCTAGGACTGGGTCCAGGCTCCTCAGCAGGGCACACAGAACTTTCTGACCACCTGGCCCAATCTCTAACCCCTGACCACTTCAGGTAGTTCTCCCGCTCCTCGGCCTTCACGTGCACTCTTCTTGCTGCTGAGAATTCGTTCCTCGCCCATGTGTCTAACCGGCAAACTCTTGCTCATCTTCCAATGTCTAATATGGGTGTGAGTCTCCCTTTATTACTGAACTCCAGCACTAAAACTAACTGCTGCATGTATCCAAACCTTAATAATACAACCGACACCGTATTATAGTTAAATGTCTGTTAACAGATGTTTTTGAATGAGTGAACTCTAGAGGTATGGTGAAGGGGAAAGCGTATGGATCATATCCACCCAGCTCTGCCGTACTGATCTTCATCATGATCCAAACCCTCGTTCTGCCTTAGAAATTGTAAAAGTTTTGTTTCAGTGTTAAAAATAATCATAATAAATCATCTGGGCAGAGTCTTGACAGGGCCATAAGCTCATCAAACAATTGGCTGAAAGACACTGACAGTTCAAGAACAGTTTCCCTTTAAAAAAAAAAATCTGTATTTACATCTCATCTCCAGATGAATACATTTCCTTTTACTTCATTTACAATCAAATATATTTTAATATTAATTACTTTTAACGCTACCTCCTGCTGCTGTTAGAAGGCACAATGCCACATGATATGTAACAATGAAATCTTTTTGTAGTAAATCTGGGATCACTGTGAACCCAGGGGCATCGTCAGCTCTCTGTGTGACTTGGTCTATTAAACTGTAGAGGTGTTAACTCTCATTATCTCTCACTTTGCCAGCAGACAAACTTAGGCACATCAAAAAAGTCGAGTTTGACTTTAAGGAAAAGAATTTGATCAGAGTGCTCCTGTTCCTTGCTCTAGTTTCTAGGACACACTTGCCTTCTTAAGGAGGATTAAATAACTTCAAGTGAGAAATTAAGAGAACTAAAGAAATTAGGATCTTGTTATATAAATGGGAAGACTTCTGGAGAAGAACTAAAACAGAGAACCAAGGATAGACCATAGAACAAAAAAGGTGACTCAAACTGGATTTTTTTAAAAATCCCATCTGCTGGTTGTTTGTTATTAGTTCTATAGGACAATATAGTTTTAAAGTTTTAAATATAGCCCTGGTTATAATAATTCCCTTTCTTGACATCAGCATTAACAGTTGAGTACCTGCAACATGAAAATGAAGACCGTCAATAAGCCTTGACTAAATTATAAGATCAAAGACTTGACTCTAGGATGAAGTTACTTCTGGCCCCTTCATGGTCCACTGTGATAAAGACCTAAAGATAGGAAATAGGAAATTTGCTGGCTTATCTCTTCCTGTCACACCCAAGGTCAATGACAACATTCTTATGATCCACATGCAAATCTTGAAAGCATCCATACAGCACTCCTGGGAGCAGCCACCAATAATCCATCACTGTTGGCCCACCTTTCAGTAGGGGACCCAGCAGTTGTGACACTCAAACTGGACACTTCAGGGGTGTTGGATACAGGGACCCTTGCTCATCCTTGCCATTCCTGGATCTGAAGGTCCAAGTGGCTTGGAGAATCCAGGAGTGGCTGGATGGAGAGCTATGGCCCTTAGCTGGGAAGCAGCCAAGCATTGCATTCTGGCAGGGAGGGCGCTGGGACAATCCATACCCAGGTCTCACTCTTCTCCCACTGTCCAGTGCCCTGCCAGTGTGTTCCAGTGATCAGGCCTAGCTGGTGCAGCCTGTCTGGTTAGCCCCTGTGGCGCAGAGCAGAGCCGAGCAGAGTAGATCTGGATGGGACAATGAAACAGATGGAAAACACGTTGTCCTTCATAAGGACGCAATTGTACTGCTTTCTGCATGCGGGTGCAAAACCCAAACAAAACAGAATGGGCTGCTGCTGTTAGGATGTCTTCATTTTCCCACTAGCTAGGCAGGAGGGAGCCGTGGACCTCTGAGATGGATGAGGCCGTTCTCCAAGTTTAACATTCTAAACCAATTGAATTGTTGGCAAGAGAGTCCCAGTCGATGTTGGTAGAAAGATGTGACAGACTATTTTGTTTCTAACACTTCCCAGGCAAAGCATCCAAGGAAAATTTCGTCCTTCTTTTCATCTGTCTACCAATGGGAGCCCTTGTATCTCTGGAGTCATCTGCAGATATTACTGATCTCCCTTCTGAATCCCTAGCCAGTGGAGGGGCGTGCACTTTCAGTGGAGTTTATTCATATCCAGTCTATATATTTTTGATTGAAACCTGATATCTTGACTCTGGAGCCAAGTGTCTTGTGATCTGCCCTCACCCAATGTGTTACTGAGGCGTCATCCCGAGGGTGTTTTCTCCTGCTGCAAATAAGATGTTGTTGGTTTCTTTTCTGTTGTGGATAGTGTCTTGTATGCCAGTTTTCAAAAATAAAAATTCTATAACTGTCCATGGAACATTCTAGGAGGGCTCTTGAGGGTGGAGATGGTCTTGTCCAAGTAGGCTTTGTGTTAGCATCTGGCCTGTGTTTAAATGATCACATTAGGGAAGCAGCCTGTGGGATTTCAGCTAAATTACCTATAACATACTGTGAATGCAAAGAGAAAGGGGGGAGAGAGAGGAAAACTGGTATAAAAAGCAAATTTAAAGTATTGTTTCCCCTCCCCCCTTTGGTACCAGGGTAAGTAAAGCAAAGAGGTGCAAATGTGAATTCTATATATAACTTATCACTGTGTCTCACATGGTCATTTACAACTTTTTTCAATAGATCTTTAGAGCGAGTATGATTCAGTGTTTCTTACATACACTGCTTCATCAGGAAAACAGAAGGAGCCTCTTATGGTACATTTTCTAATTGTATTTAAAGACATTTGTCTCA
The DNA here is from genome assembly GCF_010015895.1 of Lontra canadensis. Lineage (NCBI taxonomy): Eukaryota > Metazoa > Chordata > Mammalia > Carnivora > Mustelidae > Lontra > Lontra canadensis. The sequence continues at coordinate 11,217,913 of NW_022631049.1, read as the reverse complement.
CTTTACTATTTAAAGACCACAGGCAAAACAAGAAACCCTCTCTGTCTCCTTGTCTCCATTCTCTCCCAGATGCTATAGTCATCGGGTAGTCCCCGTGCTCCCTCTACTTAGCACATCTCTATGCCTTGCTCCTTTGAATTCTCTTTAATACTGATGTTTCCTACCTTTCCTGAGCCTTCTCGTAACTTGGAGACAAGTTTGGGAGGTGCTTGGGTATCTGAATACTCACCAGACCCCACTGGCCCTGCCTATCTGTTCTGATGATTTCAGCCTACTGTGGGGAACACAGCCCACTCAGCAAGCAGGGGTAAAAGGGCGATTCAAATATGGTTCCCACCCAACAGAGCTTGCAGTGAGGGAGTCAGAAGCACACACACTCTACTATATTTCAAAGTGGTAAAACATAGACTAAGAGCAGAAATGGGAGTCGTTATAAAGAGAGGGCTCCCAAGGAAGAGCTGAATGCTGGCCAGACATGGGTGAGAATGGAAGGCTTCGAGAAGGAAGTGTCACTGAGGACGAGCCTCCATCAGAAGAGAGAAAGCCGGGAGACCTCCAGCCAATCAGAACAATCACTCTTGGGGTCTGGCCATATACGGCTCACCCAGGAGAGAGGCCAGGCTATGGGAGTGAGTCAGATTCCTGTGGGCAAGAACACAGTGGGGAAAGGAAAAGAGGAAGGACAGAAGCTTGGCCACAGCTTATACTGAAGGAAGAAAAGCCAGTGAGGGAGTGAGGGGGCTTTGAGAAAACCTTCAGAGTTTGACAGACAACCAATAGGTCAGTGGCAGGAAGCTAAGGGATGAAGCCATTTCCAAAGGAAAGACAGCTAATAATAGTCAGGAGGAGAATAACAACTCACATTTGTGGACTATTTGCTGCATGCCAGGCATTATACTGAAGCTCCTAACAGCTAAACAGGGACAGAGTTAGAACTTGTACCAGGCTTGATGGATGCCAACACTCTTAGCTTTACGGATGCTCATGAGAATGAAGACCTAGAACGTGCCCTTTGCCTTGTCGGAGCTCACTAGTGACAGCCCAAATGAGAGGCTTTGGCAAAATGGTCAGGAGGGGTTGTAATAAAAGGAAGTAAAGGTATTGAGTTTGGCATCTCTTCCAAAAAGTTTGGTGGTAAAACTTAAGAAATGGGGTGGTAGCTTAAAAGACTAGGAAGGCTTTTTTTGAAAGGGGAGCTACTTGGACATTAGGTTGCCTATGAGCTTGACAATACGAGAGATTCCCAAAGAGGTGGGAGGAAGTGGGATCAAGGACACCCATAAAAAGATCATGGTGGAAAGGGTGAGGGACACTGCTTCCTGCCTCTGAGATAAGAGAAAAGAGAACAGAACGAGCATTAGGCATATCTGCCGCAGGGGATAGAGGAGTTGAGGAAGTTTGCCCAGGAGGGCCTGGCCCTCCATCTTCTCACTAATGATTGCTAATGAAAGGAGAGGGGAACTCAGAAAATAGAATGAGGAGTGGCCCCTGTCGATCACGTGCTGGGCCAAGCTGATCTGCAGCAAGTAGTGTGTGCGTGGAATGCGGACGAAGTCTATTTGGGACAGAGAATGCAGAGCAGGAAAACACCACCACCGTGGGGTAGGATGGAAGTTGTTTTTGGAAGTGAGGAATCCCTAAAACCAAAACGGATTCACATTCCGACTGAGGGCCTAGACTTCTTCCCTCACTCATTTTTTTTTTGGCTAAGAAAGCAGTAACTGAAGAGTCTGGGCATTTATATACCAGAAAGACCTCTAACAAATTAAAAGTCATCCTGGCAGCAAGCAGAGTTCTGAATACCCCTGGTAAAACAAAAGGTTCGTTGTGGGATAAGCCCTAGAGAACAAGGGCTTGAAGTAAGGGTTTCTGCATTACCTGAAGAGTCAGTTTAGGGGCAAGGTGAGAAGAATTTTCATCACTTACTGATACAGCTTTTGCCTTGCCTGGCTCATCATAGAACAAAGTATGGTGAAAAGAAGGGCACCTGGGTGGCTCAGTTGGTGAAGCATCTGCCTTCGGCTTAGGTCATGATCTCAGGGTCCTGGGATCAAGTCTTGTATCAGGCTCCCTGCTCCATGGGGAGTCTGCTTCTCCCTCTATCTCTGCCATTACCCCTGCTTGTGCTCTCTCTCTCTATCTCTGTCAAATAAATAAATAAAATCTTAAAAAAGAAAGTATAGTGAAAAGAACACAACCCTGAACTCTGAGAGCCCGGAGTTCAAGTGTGGATCCCCTACTTATTAGCACATGGCTTGGGCAAGTTACGTACTCCCTGTGAACCTCATCTACAGAATGAAGGTCATGATACCTACCACATAGAGCTTCCAAATTGGACGAGATAACAGATCTTCTTCTCTTTCCCTACGTGCCCTGGACACTGAAAATCTCAAATTCGAAGTTGAGGAGAGAGTGGCGTATATATGATGTCTGTCACAGTACTATGGAGTTTTCTCTCAGAGACTTAAGTAGGTCTTTAAAAACAACAACAAAATGACAGGAATTATTTTACTTTTGTTGAGCAGAGAAAGAAATGGTCAAGAGCAAGTCTAGTGCAAACTGGGAAAACCACTAAGATGCAGGCACCTGCCTGGAATTCCCTAGGATCTCTGTGTGGTCTGCCAGCCACTACTACTGCCCCCAGCCATGTTCTCCAGAATGTCGGAAAAGATGTGTGACAGAGCCGGGGAGCCTTGTGGAAGAGAGAAAAGGCAGGCACTTGTACAAATCAAGATAATGGAAGGTTTGGTATCTCTTGCCCCAGGAGTGACAGAATCAGGTACAAGAGATTTCCTCAGAACCACTTAATCTGGATGTCAGAAAGTTGTTTCTAGAAAGACAGGCCTAGTGTTAGTGTAGGAAAGCCCTCCACTCTTCAGAGTATGATAAGTGAGGCACCAAACTAATGATAGCAGCATAGCTCCTGTTACGTTCTCAGTCACAGAATTCTTGACATCGACATTAAGGAATTTTGTTTTGCAAAAATGTGGAATACTAACCTCTTTTCATGAAGCGCACACGACTTCAGTACGAAAACGGGTGATCAGAGAACTATGGCAACGTTCTACCTTATATCTACCAATCCACCTGCCTCTGACTGGGTTTCTGCCTTCTCTCCGGTCACTGTGATGACCTGGCCTTGCTCCTGCCTGTGACCAATGTCTCCACCAGGGCACTCTGCTGTCCCTCAGTCCTGCCCAAGGATGTTTGCTTTAACAATTCTCCCTTTTTTCTCCTCATCTTCAAGTTTTCCCACTCTGTAGGATCGTTCCCATCAATATGTAAACATACTGTAATGTCCGTCCTCTTAAAAACATCCCTTTCTTGGAGCATCTGGGTGGCTCAGTTGTTTAAGCACCTGCCTTCAGCTTAGGTCATGATCCCAGGGTCCTGGGATTGAGACCAACGTCAGTTTCCCTGCTCAGCAGGGAGCCTGCCTCTCCCTTTGCCCCTTCCCACATATTATCTCCCTCAAATAAATAAAATCGGTTTTGTTTTTTTTTTAAATCCTCTCTGACCTCTCTTCCTCTTCACCCCATTTTTCTCCTTTCCTTCATGGCAAAGCCTCTTGAAAGAAGCATCTGTTCTTGTAATTTCCAGTTGCTTCTCTCTCCCTCTCCCTTGAGCCCACTCCAGGCAGGTTTGAGACCCTGGTCCTCTAATGACATTGCTCAGGGTCACCAGTGAGTTACAGTCTTGCTAAATCTAATGTAACTTTTCAGACCTCATCCTAATTGACGTCTGAGCACCCTTCAATCAAGTCAATGCCCTTTCTTCCTTGCAAAGCTTTCTTCTCTCAGCTTCCAGGTTCTCTTGCTGACCCTCACTGGTCAGGGTTTTCTTCTTCTCTCCAAACCCTAAATCATGGACCCTGTCAGGGCTCAGCCATGGCATGTTTCACTTTTCTAATTATGTTTGCTTTCTTGGTGATGGTTTCCAGTCTTATGGCTTTAAGTGTATCTCTGTGCTGATGACTCCCCATATTGTATCTTCACTCTAGATCTTTCCCTTAAATTCATCAGAGCCCACTCAACATCTCTAGTTGGATGTTGAATTCGCCCCTTCAACTTAACCATGTCATTGTCCCTGAAATCAGCTTCTCCTGTAGTCAATTTAGGGCCCCTATGTTTTAGCCATTTTTTCAGCCAAAGGATCTTGAGGGCATCCTTGACTCTTTCCTCTCTTACACACTCTGTACGTGACCTTGCAGTAACTGCTGTTGGCTCTACCTTCAAAATACATACAGCAGTCATTCTTCACCCGCCTACTACTGTCCTGGTCCAACTCCACACCATCTCTCACTACTGCCATAGTTGCCCTCCTTTTACCCGTGCCCCTCTGCGGATTCTTCTTTCTCCATTAGCCAGAGATATCCTGTTAGAACCTGAAGTTTAATCATGACACTCCTTGCTTAAAACCTTCTAAGGGCTTCCCATCTCATCCAGAATAAAAGCCAAGTCTGCACAATGACGCCGTGTTAACCTCTTGACCCCATTTGCTACCGATCTCGCCTTCAGTGACCCCAGTGAATCCACACCTGAGACATGCTTCTTCCCCAGGGCCTTTGCATTTGCTGTTCTTCCACCTGAATTGCTCCTCTCCCAGAGAGTCTTATGGTCAGATCCCTCACTTTCTTATTTATTCAAATGTAACAAATGTAACAATTTCAGGTTGTCCTTTTCTGCCTCATTTCCCCCTTCTCAGCAGAATAACTATATAGTTTATTTACTTTGTTTATTGTCTCCCCCACTAGGATGAATGTCTCCCTGGATCAGAGATTTTTCTGTTTGGTTAACAACTGTATTCCAGCACCTGGAACTGTGCTCAACCCTGTTGAAAGATTGAATGAAAGGATTTTAATCATTACATATGTTTGAAAAGCCAAAGAGATTATAATCAAATTTTTAAGAAGGTATTTTGGGGGGAAAAGTGGCAGAGATCTAGTGACCCAGAGTATTTAAATTCATGCCAGAGATGCCACCTAATAATAATTTTACCCATGGTCATCAAGAATGAGACTAGCAGAGGTAGTAGTTTTCTTAGTTGCGTGCTGATGGTAGGCCTCCAGCCAGAGAGTTTCCTGATGCCAGTAAAGAACCAATCTTGTAGTTCTAACATTATGAATAAAACTGTGGTCACATTTACCAAGCAAGAAATCTTGGGGAGAGTGGCATTACTCCTTAAGGATTTATAATATCAAAGTGATAGGATGAGGTCTCGGGGCAGTGAGGAAAGGCACCGCGTTATGATCTTGGTTATGGTTATGGCTATGGATGGGAAAATCTGTTCTGTCAAGTTTGTGACCTGGTCCCATTTCCAGGGCTCAGAAACATGAACTGAATCAGATTTAATGTTTCTTTGTGTGAGTGAGACATGGTTTCTCTTTTAGAGCAAAAAAGGGATACTTCAAGCACTGTGTATAAGAGATTTATGGGTAATAAATACATTGTGGCAGCTGAATTTACAAAGGAATCTGAAATTTTTTTCCCCAAAATGTGAATTAAATGACTGGCTGTGTGATATTAGGGAAGGTTTTTGGAGCTACCGTGTCTATATGTGTAATATGGGAGGGCATGCCATATGATCGCTAAGGTCAGTTTCTACTCTTATATTCTTTGGACATGACACCATCTAAACCTTTTTTCTGTAAAATAATGCAATAAAATTTGTCCTATCTAGCTCGTATTTTGCTCAGGATCAAGTGATACAATGGCTCTGAAAGCTTTTAGTAAATTAAAACACTTTGCCAGTGCAAAGCATTTATTACTATTCTCTAATGTGTTTAGAATGTTATGGTCCCCACAATATTTTTTTAATTTAAATTCCAGGTAGTGAACATACAATGTAATATCAGTTTCAGGTGTACTATATAGTTGTGCTCTTGATGACAGGTGGACTCTTTAATCCTTATCACCTGTTTTACCCACACACCCCCAACTTCCCTCTGGTCACCATCAGTTTGTTCTCTATAGCTAAGAGTCTGTTTCTCAGTTGCCTCTCTTCTTTTCCCCTATGATCATTTGTTTTGTTTCTTAAATTCCACATATGGGTGAAATCCTATGGCATTTGTCTTTCTCTGACTGGTTTAGTTAGTTCACTTAGTATTATATTCCCTAGCTCCATCCATGTTAGTGCAAATGGCAAGATTACATTCTTTTTATGGCTGAGTAACATTCCTGTGTGTGTGTGTGCATGTGTGTGTGTACTACACCTTCTTTGGGTCCCCAAAATATTTTTAGAAAAAGATAAAAATCTAACAAAGAGCAAATTTGACCATGTTTATACATAAAGTACTTGGATAAATATTCTTTGAATTTCGTTGAAGTAAATTAATTTCTAAGGCTCTATTAGTTATGATTGTTTTAGTTCTATATGATAGATAACATAACCCAAATTAGCCCATGTAAAAACTTGCATTAAAACTGAAGAGTCCAAGGGAAAACCAGCTTTAGATGGGACATTTTCAGCCTTAAATGATGTCACCACAAGCTGATTACTCTCTTCACATCAGCCTCTTCTTTACCAGCTCTAACCACAGGCCTTCTCTGGTCATCAGATGTCTTCCAGAAGTCCTCAGGGTGACAGCCTTCCATGTTTGAGTACAACAGAGGATAGCAAAGCTTCTGTACATAGAGTATTAGCAAACATCCAGTGAGTCACATACAATCTCCTGTACCAGTTTCTGTGACCAGGAAAATTACAGTATGTTGATTGGTTTGGGCCTCTCTATAAGCTCTGTTGAAGGAGGCTGAAGCCCTGCCCACCCTTTCTGGAGTAGGAATGAGTAGAAGTGGATCCCCTCCCCAGATTGATGCATTGACCCAAGAAGAAAGAGTCATTACTAAGGAGGCGGTCCACATGTGTACATCTCATAAGAAAAATATAGATGTCCAATCTTGCCATTGCTAGTGTACACTCTCCAGTTCCCAAGAAAGTAGCACATCTTTTTACTGCGCCAACGAGCAGGTTGTTGGGAGACTATATTATCTTTTGTTAATAGAAAGCTCTGAGTTTGCAGGGTGAAGCCAAATCTCCCCCAAGAGCCCATACAGTCAGCTGTGTTTATCTAGTCCTTGCTCTCAGGTAAAACTCTGGGAGCAGATCAGCCGTACTGTTAACCAGCCATGAAAAGGACTTATGGCTAACAAGCTTTGCTACAGACCTGTCCTGGGCCCCCACGGTTAGGCATTGCTCTCACACAGTTCAAGGGGGGAGAACTGTCTATCCTCCAGGAGCAAATTAAACACAACTTTGTGGGTTTCGTGGTTAGCTGCCAACAAGAAGACAAATCTCTGAATTAATAGTTCATGACAGGATGACTTGGGAGTTCTTGGCAGAAAGCAGTGTTTCCAGTACTAACGCTCCGTATGGCAAGAAACGGCATCTAAGCTAAGTAGCCTGTATTCACTGGTAGCATTTGCATAAAGGATCAGCTCTATTATTATATTCAATGCCAAGACTTCCCAAGGTGAAGGAGATGGTAGAGACTCGGCATGAATATGGTAACATAGTTGGGCCATTACAAACCCTGTGAACGGTGTAACTGCGGGGGCTGCCCCATCCACGTGACACGTTTTCACAGGAGATTCCTCTCTCCTCTGAATATGAATTTCCCTCCGTGACCTATGAGAACGGAATCTTATAGTGAAAGCCCTGCTAAAAGGAGGTTTGGTTAAGCTGTCAGACGGTTAAACAAATGGCCTCTTACAATTTGTTTAGACCAATTTGTTTAGCACATTTCAATAAAGAAGGACAATTTTAACAGCCTGAGGGGAGATGGGGCCTCAGGAGATTACAAGTCTATGTTGGTGGCTGACCTTTATCTCATTTCAGGGACTTTATTTTTCTGACCACTGAGGAGAAAACAGTAGGAAATTTGCTTCTGAAGATTCTTGTGGAAATGCCACATCTGTTACAAGAACTAACCAAATCAGGGTCTTTCTCACAAATAATTTGTATCAGAAATAGAAATCAAAGTCTGTAGTGTCAAAACAGTCTTGTCTTTTTCCCACCTTCATCGCGATGCCTCTTGATTGAGTATGACACTAAACCATCCCTTGTGTGAAGACAAGAGTAAAGAACAGGGAAGAATAAAAAACCTAAGGTTCACATAATTTTTTTTAATAAAGATTTTTATTTATTTATTTGACAGAGAGAGAGATCGCAAGTAGGCAGAGAGGCAGGCAGAGAGAGAGGAAGGGAAACAGGCTCCCTGCTGAGCAGAGAGCCCCATGCAGGGCTCGATCCCAGGACCCCAGAATCATGACCCGAGCCGAAGGCAGAGGCTTAATCCACTGAGCCACCCAGGCGCCCCGGTTCACATAATTTTCATGGCAAAATATTTGCCTGCCTCAATTTTTTTTTCAGTGTGTGTGATTCATAAATTTTCTCCCAGGGTATTTGTCACCAAAACTATTACGGGAAAGGTTCGCTAACTGAAGTCTCAGAAGCACCTGCCTGGGCTGATTTTAGCATTTCCAACAGGCAGAACCAACTGCCCTCCATGAGAGACTCATCTCTGGCCATGGCTATATTCCCACATAAAAAACACGTAGAAAGGGATTGGCTGAAGGATGCCAGGACAGCCCTTTCTTTATTTAGAATGGGCTTGGCAAATACATCCAAAATAAGCTTTTTCTCGAAAAGTTCCAGGGAGACAGTCATTTGCCATTTACTAAAGGCAGGCAAGGCAAGAGCCATGCTAAGTGTTCAGATGCTGGGATCAGATGGCCCTACACTGTGTGACTTTGTGCAAGTCATGAAATCTCTCTGATGTCAGTTTTATCATCTCTAACATGAGGACAAAGCTAGTATTTAAAGCAGTATTGTCTTGAGAAATACATAAGGTCATGGGCATAAAGTTTTTAGCATAGTTTCAGGAAAAAAACTTCTAAAAATGCTGGACACAGCTATGAAGATAAAGTGTAAGTGTAAAATTTTCCAGTTGTCACACACATGAGCGTGTGTGCGCGCACGCATACACACACACACTCTGAAGGAGAATTGAACTTTCTTTCTGACCAGAACAGCTACCTACGTCATTGTGCAGCTTCTGAATTTGCTGAAATGTGTCTCTTAAAGACAATGCATCTGATAAGAGGAATTAAAAATGCAAGTTTTGTGTTCATGGACTAGACAGAGCCAGCCATATCCGTGGGATACAGGGAGAGGCTGGAGGCTCTGTGGCTGAGAGGAAACCCCCACGGTGCCCGATCTCCATGGACCCTAGGTCGGCACCAGCAGCCAGTGCAGAAGGCCCGGACAGAGGCACTGCCAGGCAGCTGCTGCGGGCCCTGCACGTTCATTTTGCCTGGCAGAAGGGTTGACCAGATAGCCTCTCCCTCAGATGCTGCAAAAACCAATTACAAAGACATGCATGCGCTCTTAGAAGGGATCCTGTGGGCCGGAGAAATAAATAAATAAAAGCCTCCCTTGTCCTTATTAAGAGAAAAAATATCCTTCCCATTTCCTTCCTGTGAGAAAGAGCTGTACGAAAGATAAAGTAGGGAAGACAAGACCTATCTTTATTTCCTCGGACAATGATCTCGGAGAAATCAGAATTTCCTTTGGTGGAGTTAAGATGGAAAAGTAAGGGAAAGCCAGAGTCTCCACGGGCTTCCTTTGTGGCCGGGGCATTGGCAGGGACTGGAGGCTGGGGGCCGGCATCCGGGGAGGTGGGAGGTGGCTGGCCCGTGGTCTCAGGTGGCGTGGGGCAGGTCACCATGGCTTTGGCTGCAAATGGAAGGCCGGGGCCATTTAGCAGTGTGGTGCGTTGCTAATTAGTGGCAGATCTGGCTGGTGTCTGCCAGCAAGGAACCTTGGGCCAACTCTGGCCCCATCTGCTGTGAAAATAACGATCAAATTTTACAAAAAGACTTTCCTTTCACAGGGCGCCCCTATCTGCTCTTTCACGGGTAAACTAATGGGGAAGATTTTTATTCTCATCACAGCAGCGTTGTTTGTTTGGTTTGTCTTGGTTTGGTTTAAGGCACTGGGGAGTTTCCTCCCTGACATTTTTTATCTTGGGGCTGGTTAAAGAGTCCCCCACATCTGAGGAGTTCTCTGTTTCCTTTGTTACTCTGATTCTCCCTCAAGCCCTGAGCTCTGCAGAAAATCATTGAGAAAACTAGATCTACACTTAGCTCTTCAGGGATAAGTAGCTTCCCTTTATTCCACCTGTCCTGTTTTATCTTTGGCTGCTGTAGGGGACCCAGGCCTCCCGACAGCTCATTTACTGGAACCTGACTTGTCTCAGAGAAAATGTCAGGAGACCCTCCCTGTTCTTCTTCTTTTTTTTTTTTAATGGCATTGGAATTTTAATAGGGATTGCATTACATTTCTAAATTGTTTTGAGTAGCATTAACATCTTAGCACAATTCTTCCAATCTTGAACCGGGAATGGTTTTCCATTTATTTAGGACTCCCTTAGTTTCTCTCAGTAATGTTTATATTTTTCATTGAACAAATATTTTACCTCCTTGGATAAATTCCTAGGTATCTTATTCATTTGCATACTATCATATCAGGAATTGATTTTTAAATTTCCTTTTATTATTGTAGATTTGTGTATTTCTCTCTTCAAGTCTATTTTTCTTTCTTTCTTTTTTTTTTTTTAAGATTTTATTTATTTATTTGACAGAGAGAGAGGGATCACAAGAAGTAGGCGGAGCAGGCAGAGAGAGAGGGGGAAGCAGGCTCCCCGCCAGAGCAGAGAGCCTGATGCAGGGCTCAATCCCAGGATCCTGAGATCATGACCTGAGCTGAAGGCAGAGGCTTAAACCACTGAGCCACCCAGGCGCCCCAAGTCTATGTTTCTTCACATATTTTGAACTCTATGGTATGATGCATTCAGATTTAAAATTGTTTTTGTCTTCTTGATGAGTTGACACTTCTATCAATATATAATTTCCTCCTTTGTCCCTTGTAACAGTTTTTAACTTAAGTTTAGCTTAATTTTTTTTTCTTTTTTTTTATTTTATTTTTTATAAACATATATTTTTATCCCCAGGGGTACAGGTCTGTGAATCGCCAGGTTTACACACTTCACAGCACTCACCATAGCACATACCCTCCCCAGTGTCCATAACCTCAAACCCCCCAACCCGCTCCCCCCATCAACCCTCAGCTTGATTTGTGAGATTAAGAGTCACTTATGGTTTGTCTCCCTCCCAATCACATCTTGTTTCATTTACTCTTCTCCTACCCCCTTAACCCCCCATGTTGCATCTCCTCTCCCTCATATCAGGGAGATCATATGATAGTTGTCTTTCTCTGATTGACTTATTTCGCTAAGCATGATACCCTCTAGTTCCATCCACGTCATCGCAAATGGCAAGATTTCATTTCTTTTGATGGCTGCATAGTATTCCATTGTATATATATATCACTTCTTCTTTATCCATTCATCTGTTGATGGACATCTAGGTTCTTTCCATAGTTTGGCTATTGTAGACATTGCTGCTATAAACATTCAGGTGCACGTGCCCCTTCGGATCACTATGTTTGTATCTTTAGGGTAAATACCCAGTAGTGCAATTGCTGGGTCATAGGGTAGTTCTATTTTGAACATTTTGCGGAACCTCCACGCTGTTTTCCAGAGTGGTTGCACCAGCTCGCATTCCCGCCAACAGTGTAGGAGGGTTCCCCTTTCTCCGCATCCTCGCCAGCATCTGTCATTTCCTGACTTGTTAATTTTAGCCATTCTGACTGGTGTGAGGTGGTATCTCATTGTGGTTTTGATTTGTATTTCCCTGATGCCGAGTGATATGGAGCACTTTTCCATGTGTCTGTTGGCCATCTGGATGTCTTCTTTGCAGAAATGTCTGTTCATGTCCTCTGCCCATTTCTTGATTGGATTATTTGTTCTTTGGGCGTTGAGTTTGCTAAGTTCTTTATAGATTTTGGACACTAGCCCTTTATCTGATATGTCGATTGCAATATCTTCTCCCATTCTGTCAATTGTCTTTTGGTTTTGTTAACTGTTTCCTTTGCTGTGCAAAGTTTTTGATCTTGATGAAATCCCAATAGTTCATTTTTGCCCTTGCTTCCCTTGCCTTTGGTGATGTTCCTAGGAAGATGTTGCGGCTGAGGTCGAAGAGGTTGCGGCCTGTGTTCTCCTCAAGGATTTTGATGGATTCCTTTCTCACATTGAGGTCCTTCATCCATTTTGAGTCTATTTTCGTGTTGGTGTAAGGAAATGATCCAATTTCATTTTTCTGCATGTGGCTATCCAATTTTCCCAACACCATTTATTGAAGAGGCTGTCTTTTTTCCATTGGACATTCTTTCCTGCTTTGTTGAAGATAGTTGACCTTAGAGTTGAGGGTCTATTTCTGGGCTCTCTATTCTGTTCCATTGATCTATGTGTCTGTTTTTGTGCCAGTACCATGCTGTCTTGATGATGACAGCTTTGTAATAGAGCTTGAAGTCCGGAATTGTGATGCCACCAACATTGGCTTTCTTTTTCAATATTCCTTTGTCTATTCAAGGTCTTTTCTGGTTCCATATAAATTTTAGGATTATTTGTTCCTTTTCTTTGAAAAAAATGGATGGTACTTTGATAGGAATTGCATTAAATGTGTAGATTGCTTTAGGTAGCATAGACATTTTCACAATATTTATTCTTCCAATCCAGGAGCATGGAACATTTTTCCATTTCTTTGTGTCTTCCTCAATTTCTTTCATGAGTACTTTATAGTTTTCTGTGTATAGATTCTTAGTCTCTTTGGTTAGGTTTATTCCTAGGTATCTTATAGTTTTGGGTACAATTGTAAATGTGATGGACTCCTTAATTTCTCTTTCTTCTGTCTTGTTGTTGGTGTAGAGAAATGCAACTGATTTCTGTGCATTGATTTTATATCCTGACACTTTACTGAATTCCTGTACCAGTTCTAGCAGTTTTGGAGTGGAGTCTTTTGGGTTTTCCACATATAGTATCATATCATCTGTGAAAAGTGATAGTTTGACTTCTTCTTTGCTGATTTGGATGCCTTTAATTTCCTTTTGTTGTCTGATTGCTGAGGCTAGGACTTCTAGCACTATGTTGAATAGCAGTGGTGATAACGGACATCCCTGCCGTGTTCCTGACCTTAGCGGAAAAGCTTTCAGTTTTTCTCCATTGAGAATGATATTTGTGGTGGGTTTTTCATAGATGGCTTTGATAATATTGAGGTATGTGCCCTCTATCCCTACACTTTGAAGAGTTTTGATCAGGAAGGGATGCTGTACTTTGTCAAATGCTTTTTCAACATCTATTGAGAGTATCATATGGTTCTGGTTATTTCTTTTATTAATGTGTTGTATCACATTGATTGATTTGCGGATGTTGAACCAACCTTGCAGCCCTGGAATAAATCCCACTTGGTCGTGGTGAATAATCCTTTTAATATACTGTTGAATCCTACTGGCTAGTATTTTGGTGAGAATTTTTGCATCTGTGTTCATCAAGGATATTGGTCTGTAGTTCTCTTTTTTGATGGGATCCTTGTCTGGTTTTGGGATCAAGGTGATGCTGGCCTCATAAAATGAGTTTGGAAGTCTTCCTTCCATTTCTATTTTTTGGAACAGTTTGAGGAGAATAGGAAGTAGTTCTTCTTTAAATGTTTAGTAGAATTCCCCCGGGAAGCCGTCTGGCCCCGGGCTTTTGTTTGTTTGGAGATTTTTGATGACTGTTTCAATCTCCTTACTGGTTATGGGTCTGTTCAGGCTTTCTATTTCTTCCTGGTTCAGTTGTGGTAGTTTATATGTCTCTAGGAATGCATCCATTTCTTCCAGATTGTCAAATTTGTTGGCGTAGAGTTGCTCATAGTATGTTCTTATAATTGTCTGTATTTCTTTGGTGTTAGTTGTGATCTCTCCTCTTTCATTCATGATTTTATTTATTTGGGTCCTTTCTCTTTTCTTTTTGATAAGTCTGGCCAGGGGTTTATCAATCTTATTAATTCTTTCAAAGAACCAGCTCCTAGTTTCGTTGATTTGTTCTATTGTTTTTTTGGTTTCTATTTCATTGATTTCTGCTCTGATCTTTATGATTTCTCTTCTCCTGCTGGGTTTAGGGTTTCTTTCTTGTTCTTTCTCCAGCTCCTTTAGGTGTAGGGTTAGGTTGTGTACCTGAGACCTTTCTTGTTTCTTGAGAAAGGCTTGGACCGCTATATATTTTCCTCTCAGGACTGCCTTTGTTGTGTCCCACAGATTTTGAACCGTTGTGTTTTCATGATCATTTGTTTCCATGAATTTTTTCAATTCTTCTTTAATTTCCTGGTTGACCCATTCATTCTTTAGAAGGATGCTGTTTAGTCTCCATGTATTTGGGTTCTTTCCAAATTTCCTCTTGTGATTGAGTTCTAGCTTCAGAGCATTGTGGTCTGAAAATATGCAGGGAATGATTCCCATCTTTTGATAATGGTTGAGACCTGATTTAGGACGGAGGATGTGATCTATTCTGGAGAATGTTCCATGTGCACTAGAGAAGAATGTGTATTCTGTTGCTTTGGGATGAAATGTTCTGAATAGATCTGTGATCTCCATCTGGTCCAATATGTCATTTAAGGCCTTTATTTCCTCGTCGATCTTTTGTTTGGATGATCTGTCCATTTCAGTGAGGGGAGTGTTAAAGTCCCCTACTATTATTGTATTATTGTATTATTGTGGATGTGTTTCTTTGATTTTGTTATTAATTGGTTTATATAGTTGGCTGCTCCCACGTTAGGGGCATAGATATTTACAATTGTTAGATCTTCTTGTTGGACAGATCCTTAGAGTATGATATAGTGTCCTTCCTCATCTCTTATTATAGTCTTTGGCTTAAAATCTAATTGATCTGGTATAAGGATTGCCACTCCTGCTTTCTTCTGATGTCCATTAGCATGGTAAATTGTTTTCCACCCCCTCACTTTAAATCTGGAGGTGTCTTCGGGTTTAAGATGAGTTTCTTGCAGGCAACATATAGATGGGTTTTGTTTTTTTATCCATTCTGATACCCTGTGTCTTTTGATTGGGGCATTTAGCCCATTAACATTCAGGGTAACTATTGAGAGATATGAATTTAGTGCCATTGTATTGCCTGTAAGGTGACTGTTACTGTATATTGTCTCTGTTCCTTTCTGATCTACTCACTTTAGGGTCTCTCTTTGCTTAGAGGACCCCTTTCAATATTTCCTGTAGAGCTGGTTTGCTGTTTGCAAATTCTTTCAGTTTTTGTTTGTCCTGGAAGCTTTTAATCTCTCCTTCTATTTTCAATGATAGCCTAGCTGGATATAGTATTCTTGGCTGCATGTTTTTCTCGTTTAGTGCTCTGAATATATCATGCCAGCTCTTTCTGGCCTGCCAGGTCTCTGTGGATAAGTCTGCTGCCAATCTAATGTTTTTACCATTGTATGTTACAGACTTCTTTTCCCGGGCTGCTTTCAGGATTTTCTCTTTGTCACTAAGACTTGTAAATTTTACTATTAGGTGATGGGGTGTGGACCTATTCTTATTGATTTTGAGGGGGGTTCTCTGAACCTCCTGGATTTTGATGCTTGTTGCCTTTGCCATATTGGGGAAATTCTCTCCAATAATTCTCTCCAATATACCTTCTGCTCCCCTCTGTCTTTCTTCTTCTTCTGGAATCCCAATTATTCTAATGTTGTTTCGTCTTATGGTGTCACTTATCTCTCAAATTCTCCCCTGTGGTCCAGTAGCTGTTTGTCCCTCTTTTGCTCAGCTTCTTTATTCTCTGTCATTTGGTCTTCTATATTGCTAATTCTTTCTTCTGCCTCATTTATCCTAGCAGTGAGAGCCTCCATTTTTGATTGCACCTCATTAATAGCTTTTTTGATTTCAACTTGGTTAGATTTTAGTTCTTTTATTTCTCCAGAAAGGGCTTTTATATCTCCCAAGAGGGTTTCTCTAATATCTTCCATGCCTTTTTCGAGCCCGGCTAGAACCTTGAGAATCGTCATTCTGAACTCTAGATCTGACATATTACCAATGTCTGTATTGATTAGGTCCCTAGCCTTTGGTACTGCCTCTTGTTCTTTTTTTTTCTGTGAATTTTTCCACCTTGTCATTTTGTCCAGATAAGAGTATATGAAGGAGCAAGTAAAATACTAAAAGGGTGGCAACAACCCCAGGAAAATATGCTTTAGCCAAATCAGAAGAGATCCCAAATTGTGAGAGGGGAGAAAGGGGATAAAAAGAGGATCAGAAAGAAAAAAAAAATTAAAAAAAGAAAACCAATAAAGAAAAAATATAAAAAGGAAAAAAAATATATATATATATATATTAGATAAACTAGTTAAAAAACGTTAAAAAAGAAAAGGGTAAAAGTTAAAAAAATTTAGCAGAAGAAGAGAAAAAAAATTGAAAAAGAAAAAAAAAATTAAATTAACTGCAAGGCTAAAGAATCATGGGGAGAAAGCCATGAGCTCTGTGCTTTGCTTTTTCCTCCTCTGGAATTCCGCTGCTCTCCTTGGTATTGAAACTGCACTCCTTGGTAGGTGAACTTGGTCCTGGCTGGGTTTCTTGTTGATGTTCTGGGGGAGTGGCCTGTTGTAGTGACTCTCAAGTGTCTTTGCTCCAGGCGGAGTTGCACCGCCCTTATCAGGGGCCGGGCTGAGTAATCCGCTCGGGTTTGCTTTCGGGAGCTTTTGTTCCCTGAGCGCTTTCCGTAGAGTTCCGGAGGACGGGAATGAAGATGGCAGCCTCCCAGTCTCCGGCCCGGAGGAACCGAGAGCCCGGAGCCCCACTCCTCAGTGCGCCCTCAGAGAACAGCGCCCAATTACTTCCGTCACCCTGGCCTCCGGCTGCGCTCCGAGCTGACCGAGCCTGCGACCGGTTCAAGGTAACCCTGAGCTTAGAGCTCACTCCTCGTCTCTGTCTCTGTAGCCGGCTTCCCCGTTCTAATACCTGCAAGCTCTGCGACACTCAGACACCCCCGATCCTTCTGTGACCCTGCGGGACCTGAGGCCACGCTGACCCCGCGTGGGCTTCACCCCGGTTAAGCCTCTGGAGCGATGTCCCTCAGCGGAACAGACTTTTAAAAGTCCTGATTTTGTGCTCCGTTGCTCCGCCGCTTGCCGGGAGCCGGCCCCTCCCCCCGCGGTCTATCTTCCCGTCGCTTTGGATTCACTTCTCCGCCAGTCCTACCTTTCAGCAAGTGGTTGATTTTCTGTTTCTAGAATTGCTGTTCTTCTTCTCTTCGATCTCCCGTTGGATTTGTAGGTGTTTGCAATCTTTAGATAAGCTATCTAGCTGATCTCCTGCTACCTGAAGTAGTCTCAGCCTGCTACTTCTCCGCCATCTTGACTCCTCCCCACTTAGCTTAATTTTTATTAGTATGGTCCTCTCAGCCCTCTTTTGGTTAAAATTTGCATGGGATATCTTTTTCCAGGCTTTCACTTTCTTTTTCTTTTTTTTTTTTTCAAATTTTTATTTAAATTCTAGTTAGCTAATATAGTGTAGTATTAGTTTTGGAATTATAATTTAGTGATTAACCATTTACATATAACACCCAGTGCTCCTCACAAGTGCCTTCCTTAATACACATCACTCATTTAGCCCATCCTTGGCCCACCTCCCCTCCAGCATCCCTCGGTTTGTCCTCTGTAGTTAAAAGAGTCTTTTGTGGTTTGCTTCCCTCCCTTTTTTTTCCCTTCTCCTATGTTCATCTGTTTTGTTTCTTACATTCCACATATGAATGATATCATATTGTGTTTGTCTTTCTCTGACTGGCTTCTTTTGCTTAGCATAACACACTCTAGCCCCATCTACCCTGTTGCACATACCACATCTTTTTTATCCATTCATCAGGTGATGGACATTTGGGCTCTTTCCATAATTTGGCTATTGCTGATAATGCTGCTATAAACACCAGTGCATTTGTCCCTTCAAATCAGTATTTTTGTATGCTTTGGGTAAACACCTGGTAGTGCAGTTGCTGGGTGTAGGGTAGCTCTATTTTTAACTTTCTGAGGAACCTCCATACTGTTTTCCAGAGTGGCTGCACCAGTTTGCATTCCCACCAACAAGGTGAGAGGGTTCCCCTTTCTCTGCATCCTTGACATATTGTTTCCTGCACTGTTAATTTTAGTCATTCTGATAGGTGTGAGGTGATATCTCATGTAATTTTGATTTGTATTTCCTGGATGATGAGTGATGTTGAGCATTCTTTCATGTGTCTATTAGTCATTGATATGTCTTCTTTGGAGAAATGTCTCTTCGTCTTCTGTCCATTTCTTAGCTGGATTGTTGATGTTTTAGGTATAAGGTTTTTATGTTCTTTACATATTTTGGATACTAACCCTTTATCAAATATGTCACTTTCAAACATCTGCCATTCTATAGGTTGCCTTTTTTATTGTTTCCTTCTGCTGTGCAGAAGCTTTTTATCTTGATGAAGTCCAATAGATCATTTTTGCTTTTTTCTTTTAAAGATTTTGAACTGCAGTTTGTTTATTCTATGTTTCTCTGTGTGTTTACTTGTTGTTTTTGTGTTTGTTTGTTTTTTGGCAGTAATTGCTCACGTTTTCTTGTTGAATCATATTTACTTGGGATTAGAAACCAGGACAAAGTAAATAAACAGAAAAACAAACACAAGAAAACAAAAACAGTGTGGTTTTTCTCCTCTCCTATGTATGGATTCCAAAAAGAAGGCAGTAAGGAAAAGTACGGCATTTTTATTTTTCCTCCCTTTTCCTAAAGGACTGGGCAAACATGTCTCCACTCCCCACTTACCTGCCCCTTTTTTTCTATTGTTCTGTGTCACCTAATCTCTTCCTGGCTTTTCTTGGAGCTTTTCTGCATAGCATTCATTAGCTGGATGCCTCTAATAACTCCCAGCAACTCATTTTCAGCATCTTAAAAAAAATCCGATAAGAATGCAAGAGTTGTATATCACTTGCAGCAGAGAACTATTTCTCTGTTAATTAAGCCATTATGATCTTAGTGCTCTGAGAAGGATTTTACCCGTGTATCCATCCACTCTGTGGCCCAGAATAATGACAACTCTGCAAGAACCTTTGCTGATGGGCGGCACCCTTGAGTTTACAAAGATTAATGATTTTAAAATTGACTCTACAGCCCACTAGTAATGAAATTGACCATATCCAATTTTTTTATAATCATTTTTTTAAATTTATTTTCAGCATAACAGTATTCATTGTTTTTGTACCACACCCAGTGCTCCATGCAGTCCGTGCCCTCTCTAATACCCACCACCTGGTTCCCCCAACCTCCCACCCCCCCACCTCTTCAAACCCTTCAGATTGTTTTTCAGAGTCCATAGTCTCTCATTGTTCACCTCCCCTTCCAATTTCCCCCAAATGCCTTCTCCTAACTCCCCATGTCCTCCATGCTATTTGTTATGCTCCACAAATAAGTGAAACCATATGATAATTGACTCTCTCTGCTTGACTTATTTCACTCAGCATCATCTCTTCCAGTCCCGTCCGTGTTGCTACAAAAGTTGGGTATTCATCCTTTCTGATGGAGGCATAATACTCCATAGTGTATATGGACTACATCTTCCTTATCCATTCGTCCGTTGAAGGGCATCTTGGTTCTTTCCATGGTTTGGCAACCGTGGCCATTGCTGCTATAAACATTGGGGTACAGATGGCCCTTCTTTTCATTACATCTGTATCTTTGGGGTAAATACCCAGTAGTGCAATTGCAGGGTCATAGGGAAGCTCTATTTTTAATTTCTTGAGGAATCTCCACACTGTTCTCCAAAGAGGCTGCACCAACTTGCATTCCCACCAACAGTGTAAGAGGGTGTCCCTTTCTCCACATCCCCTCCAACACATGTTGTTTCCTGTCTTGCTAATTTTGGCCATTCTAACTGGTGTAAGGTGATATCTCAATGTGGTTTTAATTTGAATCTCCCTGATGGCTAGTGATGATGAACATTTTTTCATGTGTCTGATAGCCATATGTATGTCTTCATTGGAGAGGTGTCTGTTCATATCTTCTGCCCATTTTTTGATATGATTATCTGTTTTGTGTGTGTTGAGTTTGAGGAGTTCTTTATAGATCCTGGATATCAATCTTTTGTCTGTAGTGTCATTTGCAAATATCTTCTCCCATTCCGTGGGTTGCCTCTTTGTTTTCTTGACTGTTTCCTTTGCTGTGCAGAAGTTTTTGATTTTGATGAAGTCCCAAAAGTTTATTTTCGCTTTTGTTTCCTTTGCCTTTGGAGACATATCTTGAAAGAAGTTGCTGTGGCTGATATCGAAGAGATTACTGCCTATGTTCTCCTCTAGGATTCTGATGGATTCCTGTCTCACGTTGAGGTCTTTTATCCATTTTGAGTTTATCTTTGTGTACAGTGTAAAAGAATGGTCGAGTTTCATTCTTCTACATATAGCTACCCAGTTTTCCCAGCACCATTTATTGAAGAGACTGTCTTTTTCCCACTGTATATTTTTTCTAAACCTACAACAACCATCAAAAGTGGTCAAGGTGAGACCATATCCAATTTTGAAAGCCCTAAGACCAGAGAGAAATTGCAAATTAGCAATGAAAAGGTAGTGTGTTCCTGGTGATGTGAAGCCCAAGCTGATGTTGGCTTACTGAGGTGTCGTGGAATGTGGCAGGGTAGCTTAATATGGTAGCGCTGGGTTAATGGTCAGCCTGGACAGGAAACATTGGACATGTGTGGGCAGCTTCAGGAGACATTCATTTGCAATTCCTGGAGTAGTTGAAGTAGTGGCAGGAAGGACAGTGACCATATGATTATACTACTTATAGTTATTAATTATTATATCCCACTGGCACGGTATATAAATGAAAAGAAGGAAGTAGTTTGGGCTGTTATCTTGCTTCTGTTGAAGTCATAATAATAGTAGCAACAATACTAGCTACTGTTGCTTAAATATCTGCTATGTTCCAGACACAAGGCTCAGTACTGATTCCACATTGCTTCATTAGTTCTCACCAGAAACCTATGTGGTATACACTTTTATTATTTCCAGCCTTTTACAAGTGAAGAAACTAAAAATAACAAGGCTAAATAACTTGCTTAGCTTAATCAGCTATCAAGTAGTAGATAGGGGAGTTGAACCTTCGTCTATGTGATTCCAAAGTGTAAGCGTATAGTCACTATCTTTCCCTGCCTCAGTATAGAGCCCTGCTGCTCTGTTTTATAGAATCACGTGACTGGGAAGGGAAAGCTAACATGGCTGCCATGGGCAAGGCTTCAGTCAGTCATTTGAAGGTCTTTTAAATAACATCCCTAGATTCTTATAAGAAATTTTCTCTTTGACAACCAATTTAAATTCCTCATACTGTCCTTTTAGACTTTTAGCTGTCATGTCCCTTCCCTTGCCCAATTAGAAGCTCAATGTGACCCTCTTGCTTCTTCAAAGAAAATAGAAGTAAAGGTACATGTTACCGTCTTTGAACCTCCTTAGTTAACATCCCCAAGCTCCCATCCAACTGTCAATGAACACCTTCACATTGTAACTCTGGACCATCTTCCTGTGGTGGTATATAACCTGAGGTACTCAAAGGCCTGGACCCAACAACCAGGTGGCTTTAAATGCTATGGTGCAAATCATTGAGAAGAAGTATGTGTAAGTCCTCTCTCAGTGTCCTCACATAAATCAATTTTCTTTTCAAATATTGCAGCATGGGATTTATAATTCAAGTGCTTTGTCAAGTACAGATTTTCCTAATCCTGTTGGGTTAAAGAGAAAATGCTATTTTTTTAAATGCTATTTTATTTTACAGATTTATTTATTTGGGGGAGAGAGAGGGGGGAGTGGGGAGGGGCAGAGGGAGAAAGGGAGAGAGAAACTTTAGCAGACTGCTCTCAGCACAGAGCCTGACATGAGGGTCAATCTTAGGACCCTGAGATCCCGACCTGAACCAAAACCAAGAGTCAGATGCTCAATTGACTGTGCCACCCAGGTGCCCCAAAAAAGCTATTTTAAAGACTTACTTTAATGAGATCTATAACTTTCTACACTCTTCTTTTTCTCTTCTCATCTCTCCTGACACCCCATCCCATTTAGAGTTTCTTTTTTTTTTTTTTAAGATTTTATTTATTTATTTGAGACAGAGATAGCAACTGAGCCAGAAAGAGATAGCAACAGAGCTAGCGAGAGAGAGAAGGAGCTGGGAGGAGAGGGGGAAGCGGGGTCCCCACAGACAGGGAGCCCAACAGGGTCTTGATCCCCAGACCCTGATATCATGACCTGAACTGAAGAGATGCTCCACTGCTCAACCAGCTGAACCACCCAGGCATCCCCCCCCCCAATTTAGCATTTCTTAATGGCTTTATTCTCAGCGATACTACTTTTACATTGAATGCACCCTTTGTAGTAACAAGAGCTGAAGAGTGGTGTGTGCGCTGGATTGATTTTCAACTTCTTTTCGAGAAAAACTAAGAAAGCTTGGCTCAAAAGAAGGGCAATCAGAAGTAGAGCATTTTAACTATTTCTCTCTCAACACCCAGTGCTTGGTTTTTGTTCCTTATTTTTTTCATCTTTGACTCTTAGTACAAATGTTGGATGTGTCCTAAACTTGTACTATGCCTCCTTGGGCTTGGCTGGTCAGTCTTGGCCAATGTCCAGTGAATTCTATTTCTGTGACATACTATTAGAAAAATGAAAGTAGTTTGTCATCTCAAACACTAGCAAAGTGTACCGTTTCCCTCTCGTGTAGCCCTCTCTTTCTCTCCTGTCTTTCTTTCCTATTCTATTAAGTTTCAGAGCAGCTAGAATATCCAAAACTAAGTTTTTACTATAAATGAATTTCCCTCAAGTCCAGAGAAAATAAAATAGACCAAATGATTTCTGTCTCTCCCTGCTGGCTTTATCAGTTTAAAGAGGCACATGAAACTGCAGATTTGCATTTCCATCTCAAGGAAGATGGCATAATTATTTTTTGTAGCCACATTCATCTAAATTTGAATATGTGAGACATGGAGAATCCAGAGTTTGATTTTCTGGCTTATTTCTACAGCAGCTGGAACACAATGCTAGATCCAGGGGAACCACTCAATAAATATGTGTCAATTTCAGCACCTCTCAGCCTTACAAAGATGTGGGAACATTTAAGCAGTTCCGGAGGTAGGTGAAAACAACGAGTACAAGAAGGCAAAAGTGATGGGTTGTTGCTGATACCTCAGGTGCCTGGAGCCTCCGTGAGTTATGAGTGTGTGAGCTCATGTCATCTCCAGATTGCCGTGGAAAATTTAAAGGAGATCTAGTGAATCCCCCTGGAAGAAAATGTTTCTGAAACCTATTGAAAGATATAACTGGAAACATAATTACTATTGAAAATTCGAGGATGGGGAACTGTGACCACAATTTGATATCATTTAATTAAAAAATATGTGTACAAAGCACAGCCGATGATGTTGAAATTAACAGCACTGCTAAAGTCTTCCTTCATAAATTAGAGATGGGCCAACATCTGGTATTGGTTGAGCTGGGACAAAGGAGCATGTGTGCAAAGGGAAGTCCATAAAAATTGTGTATCTACGTCTTATGGTACTTCGGGCAGCCTTGCTTCCTTCCCTATTCTCTCTGAGTCAGCCACCGTGTGAAAGCCAGGACTCGGGCCCTGTGCTCTGTAGACACAGTGGCAGAGTGAGGAAAAGAGAAGGAACCAGCAAAACATTTTTGTCCATCAAAAGTGCATTGGAACCCTAGGCTTCTCTTTTAAAATGAAACCAACAGCAATCTGGAAACTGAAGGCATAGAAAAGCACAGAAGCAACTGTTTGCGTCCTCTCTCTTTGGTCAGGGCAAGTTACTGACCCTTTCTTCACTTCAGGTTCTTCTCCCCTCAAGGCAAGATCAGGTATCTACTTTTGCTTTCCTGGGGAACGTTCATTAAAATAATGCACAGGGAAGCATTCTAGGCTCAGTGGGCCTCAGGATGATGGTAGTGGGCTGGGGTGACCAGGTGTACAAAGGTCACAAACTGAGTGACTTTGAATAACAGCAGTGTACTGTCACACTGTTCTAGAGGACCGAAGTGAAAAATCAAGGTGTCAGCAGGCCACACTCCCTCTGAAGGCTCTAGGGAAAGCCCTAACTTACTTCTTCCAGCTTCTGGTAGATCCTGGTGTGTTTTAGCTGTGACTGCCTGACTCTAATCTCTGACTCTGTCTTCCCTATCTTCTTCTCTTCTTATAAGGATACTTATCATTTGATTTATAGCCCATTCAGCTGATCCAGGGGGATCTCATCTCAAGATCCCTCACTTACTGTTGCTACAAAGACTCTTCCTCCACATAAGGTCACACGTATAGGCAGTGGGGGTTAGGACTTGGATATATTTTGAGGGGGCAGACCACAATCCAACCTACTGCACTAAATTTCTAAGTCCCAGGGCTGGTTGGTCATTCATAGCTTACTGTGAATTCATCTAACTAGTGAACAAATCTATATAAAGAATAATGAGTGTTGCTCTGCTGACAACCAAGGGAGAGTCTCCTGGAGCTTGGGATGTTTTGGGGGAGGGAAGGTGAGAGTGGGATACTGCTGGGGGGTGCTGAGGATCCTGGCACTGAGGGAAGGGGCGCAGGGGAAGAAAAGCATACTGTGAAGTGAAAGACGACAGTCACCTTCCTCATGTTCATTCCTAGGGTCCTGGTGGTTACTGCTGCGTGTGATAACAAAATCACTTGGGTGCCACTTTGGCACACTTGTGTCACCCGCGTCTTCCGTCTGGCCTGTTATGTGAATATGAGATGAAATACATTGCTCTTCCTAAAGAACATACCTTGGAATTGGGGGCCTAACCCCTGGGGCAGGTGGTGATGTATGTGCACCCAATTCATAGGCTGTTAGGAGAGTTTCTCACAATGGAGAACAGAGGTACGAGTGCATCTGCTCTCTTGAGCCTGTAGGAGGATGCTTTCTGTTGGTCCATCCACTCTCACTGCCTAATTCTGCTGCACCTAACACATAGCACCTCTTAAACTAGTAATACATGACCCAGGTAGGGGCCTGACCTTGGCAAAACCCATCAACCAGAACAAGTTTCATGGACTTCGACAGCTTTGCCTATTCCTAGCACTCCTGGAAATAATTGAAATCCAGAGGATGTCTTAGAACGCGGGGTCTGGAGTCTGAAGTTCTTCTTTGTTCTAATATCTCTGATATGCTTTCCTTTATTCTAAATAACAGCTAATATGGTGTTAACATTCAGTTATACTCTAAGCACTGTTCTGTATGCTTATGATGCATTATTTCTTTAACTCTCATAAGATTCTTGCATAGTGGGTATATTAGTGTCTCCACTTTTAAGGTTCCAAGATGGATGACCAGAGACTTTAAGTAACTTGCCCAAAGTTACACAGCTAGTAGGTGGAGGAGCCAGAAATCAAATACCAATGTCTCTAAGAGCAAAGCTCTTGCCATAAACCACAGCCCCAGGGGGTGACAGGGGCAAGCCACTTACACAGGAGGAAGTAGGGAGGGGTCCATGCAAAAATAAGCTTCTTAAGAGGAAGAAAGGCTCAGAGACCTCGGAAATGAAACTGGAGAATTTTCAGGGCACGTGGCAGGTACATATCTGTCGCTTCTCAGCGCCTCAGCCTCCTGTGTCCTTCGCTATCAGCCCACAGCCTCTCTCAAACACCAAAGGGACAGAAGGCAGTCACTGTCAGCAGAAGCTGACAGTATGGAAATATTTCAGGTCAGCTCTTACTAGTCTGTCTGGTTTGAAATCGGGATAGCTCAGGAAAAAAAAACACACACACACACACACACACGCACACACAACAGGACAGATGGCTGTTCCTCGGAAAGCTTCCTCTAAGAAATGGGATTCTGTGTCCTTACTTCACACAGCGCAAACCCTATCTTGGAGTGTCCATGTCGCTCTCCAGCTGCAAGTGACATACCTTGTAAAATAGGGGCTTGGGTTCTGCATGGCGACGCCACACTGCCGGAGCTGGTGGGCAGGGATGCAGACGCACAGTCGATGGAGACCCTTTTGCCACATTCACAAGGTGCCGTGGGTCACTTTTAGAATGATTCCGGGACCGCTGGCTTTTTTAAATGCTCAGCAATAATTGAATACAGCTGCTTGAGCATTTCTAAGTGATTTCTATTTCAGAGTGAGGAAACACCAGAAAGATTTTGTTGCTCCAGTTGCAAAAAAAGGAATTTCTTCTCGGGAACTTTCGTTCTAGAAAAATAATCGCACACGTGTTGGGGGGAGGAAAACCACACAAAGCTTTTTGACATGTGATGCATAAACACCAGTTCCAGGCCTTGCCCATCAACTCATACAAACATATATGATTTGAAACATCTATTTTTCAAGTTACTCCCGTGAATTATTCTGAAGGCCGTATTTTGTGTTCATCAACAAAGAATTTTTCTCACATGTTAACCCCAGAAAAGTTTTAAAATAATGGAACTTTCTCCTTGAAAGAAAATGTTCCAGTTAACTGTGTAAGAAACTATCTGGAAGTATAGCAACTTAAAACAACATTTTTAATATGGTCATGGATTGTGCAGATTGGGAATTTGGATAGGGCACATAAGCGTTGTGTTGATTCTGCTCCGGGGTGTCTGAGATCTCAGCGCAGAAGGCTTAAAACTTGAGGGTGCAAGGAAGGCTGGAGGCTGGACTCCTCTGGGGCTCCCGTGTCAGGCACCTGGGCTAAGCTGATGAGCGCCTACAGAAGCCCCTCTGTGTGGTTTGGCTTCCTCACAGTGTGGCAGCCTCAGGGATCCAAATGCAAGTGACCCGGTGAACGAAGCAGAAGCTGGATCCCCTGTTGTGACCCATACCATCAACCCCCACCACACTTGCTTGGCCAAAGGGGCGAGAAGCCCACCCAGATTCATGGGGAGGGGGACACCACCTGCTGATGGAGAAGTGACAGGTCACATCACAGAAGAGCCCGCGAAATGGGACTTATTATTGCAGTTGTCTTTGGAAAAATACAATCTGCCATGAGAATGAAAAAATGCCACAGTGTTTCAAAACACACATTATCCCTGAGTTGACAGCCGGAGAGACCAACTTCACCGGAATGAGCACCTTGAAGGAATATGTATTTTATCCAGGACACGGTTAACAACGAGGCTAATAACGACAGTAACTGAATCTTCTCTGTGTACCGGACATTCTCCCAAGCATCTATCTGAATTCCGCTCATCCTCAGTGGAAACTGGGTTACAAAAAGGTTAAGTAAGTAGCCCAAAGTTACACAGTTAGAGATCAATAAACCCAGGACTTGTGCCCCGACGGTTCAGACCCACTTCGCTGAGCTGCCTCCTCAACCCAATGGGGAAAGAAGTAAAATGAAAAATGAACTGTACATTGACATTTGTTTCTAGGCCATGCTAGGGAATGGGGACCCAGATTTATTGATTGTCCACCCCATGCCAGGGAATATGCACCCCATGACCCCTCTCTCGATTCTCACGGTGGCCCTGTAAGGCCGGCATTACTACCTCCATCTTACAGAAGAGCGAATGGAGGTTTGGAGATGTGAAGTCACATGCCTAAAGTCACAGAGCTGGCAAATGGTGACCCTGGAATTCAGATTTATTACTTAATTTACTCAGTTTATCTGCTCTTCCCATCTTTGTGTAGCTCCAATCTACCTACTCCCAAAGTCCCGGGTCCATTTGAATCCTAGCTAAAATATTCACCTTGGAGTGTTTTGCTTCTCAGTAGAATGGCATTTGGAGGACATAGCCGAATGATTCGGAGCAGCTGAAAATCTCTTAGTTTGATTATGGAGCTTTGGGGACCAATACCGCCACATTTGTGTTTATCTTTATAAATTCCTGCTGGACATGAACCATGACTTTAACCTTAGATAATAAGCCTGAATTCTGAAAGGATTTTTTTTTTCCTCTAAGAATATGCCTTATCGAATACCTGACAATTTCAATAATTTATCCTTTGCCCTATCAGACCATTAAGTGAACAGTAACTGCTCTGAAAAGGCCTGTGTTTGACTTGGTCTTCAGCTATAATTTGATAGGCACTCAACCATAACATCATGATTAGGAAGCGCTTAGGTAGGACAGTGCGTCTGCAAGATGCTTCCTAAATATTTTCTCGTCTTGTGCTTCTCCCCTCTTTGTCTCCAGCCCCAACAGTGCTGGGGTTCTAGGAGAGCTTCCTGAGCGGCTGTGGAAGAAAGAGGCAGTTTGATGTTTGAATCCGTAGATATTTGTTTATCTCCTTTATTCTATTAATGGGCCTGACAGTTCCAGCTCTTGTGCCAGATGGCTCTCTTTTGACTTGCTCCCTGGGCTGACAACTGATGTTTTAACTTGCTCTCGATCTGTGGAGAGGGCTATGCCATTTGCCCTTTTCTTCAACAACAAAAATGGCATGAAATAGATCATGACTTGAAGACTGACACTATGTTTTCCAGGGCCGGGACTTAGCAGACTTTCCTGGGCTTTATCCACAAGGCAAGTTGAGGGGTTTCAGTTATAATGCTCTTATCAAGTTATAATGATATGATTTGGAACCGCATCTGTTCCTAATGGGATAGAATTTAAACTAATGAGAAGAGATCAAGGAGAAGTCACAAAGTTTTTAAACAGTTACAGAATTCACCAACATTAACACTCAGGCATCCACACAAACAGGAAGCTAATGAGTGAAGGATATCTCTCATGTATATAAAAGGATTTAAAAGTCACTGGGATGTATTTATTTTCATTCACTTTCTAGTACAAAAGCTCTTTGACAAGGAGCCAAGCCTTTTTCATCTTAGTGTTTTGTTAGTGCCTAGCACATCGTACCTTTTTAATTGATGTCTATTGACTTGTTCAGAATTATCTCAGAAACTTGCTCACAAGACTTTGTTTAAACTTGGAAGGCCTTATCAAAGAAATTCAAGGAAGAAAGAGCTGGGTTTTTCACATGTGGCTCAACCCCACCCCTCAAATCTCCAGCCCAGTGCTCTCCATTTGAAATCCTCCTTAGCATTCAATGGACTAAGGTATGTTATATAATAACTGTGACTTACTCATAGTCCTACTGGAAACCTTATTTATAACTCACCTAATCTCTTTGAGGGCTTCAGAACCATTCACAGTACTTTGCACATATAGTGGCCACTCAATATAATTTGCTGAATGACTGCAATGACTGAATCATCCATCTTATTAGGAAAAGCTTTTCTATTAAGTTCCATCTCAGTCACAGAAGTTACTCATCAAATCCCATTTTGGATGAAACTGCTGTTCTGTGCAAATACTTAAGATATGCATGCTTTGGTGTTTGCTTTCAGTTTTTTTCTAGGGAGCACTGGAAGAGGCGGAGGCCATCCCCTTTTGTCTTTTGAGGCACATTAAACGTGGTCTTCATCCAGATCGAAAGGATACACACAAGAAACAAGTATCTTTACTTCATTACAAGAAAAAGAATTGCACTTGAGCTAGTAGAAGTAAAGAGGAATTTATTGTAAGGGTCTGAAGAAATTCTATGACTCTAATGATACGCCTGGGGGGCTTATGGGAACTCAAATATTGCAGGCAGATTGGTTTTCTTGGTCTTTCTCAGAATCTTGTCTTTACTTCTCTTTCCAGGTCAGCTCCATCTTCCCTGTGGAAATCAGCCTCTCCTCTAGGCCTTTCGGAATCTGCTTTCCCATAACTTCAGCTGCATTTAACTTTGACGTTAGCCATGTTTTTAATTTGGCCAAGAAGCCAATTCTGTTACGAAGTCTGTATGACCTTATGGCTCTAGAGCCTAAAATGTAGATGATTCGGTCTGTTTCAATTTCCAGAATTTCTAGGAGAGATCATTTGAACAGCCTAGCTTGAGTCACATGACCATTCTTGGTACAATTGCCAAGGGGACAAGGCATACCCCTTTAGGGCTGTTAGCAGGGAAATTCTCCAGAAAGGGGTATGGGCAGGAGAAAATGATTGATATATCTAGATCAAGAACCTTCCAAATTTTCCCTGAAAATCTGTCTTTGGAAGAAGGAGATGCTTTTGTTTGGATTAATTGTCATGACAACATTTAAATGAAAAATGATGAAAATTCATTCTCATTCTTTATACCTAATACTACTTCACTTTTTATTGCTAAAATACATCTTCATCTTTGAATCTGCTATTTTTCTCCCACAAATTATCTTTAGAGGATAATTTTGTGAACCCTGGCCTTGTAGGTCCTAAGTTAGAAGCCAAATAACAAAGATAAATCCTTCGAACATTTTTTGTTGCTTCTGGCAGGTTCATTTGTAATGATCATTTGGCCTAAATTAAAGTGAGGTTGGAGATAGTGGAAATCAAACTCCAGGGAAAGGATTGAAAAAGCTGGGGACACTTTTGAAGCTTAAGCAGATAAAAGAGATTGTAAGTAGCCTTGAAGTTTTCTCTGATAATTTACTCATTTAAAAATCTGCTTTCTTCAAAACTAATACATGAATTTACTGAAGAACTAACTTCATCAAATATGGATACTCTTACGGCTCAAAAAATGAAAATAAAGACTGACTAGAAATGACTATAAATTTGAACATTAAAAAATCGTTTCAATGATGCCATTTTAATTGTGTAAAATTTACAGTGTTAATGCCCTGTTACCACGAGCTTGCTTCAGTTTAGCCCCAAATATCCCACCTACATTAGACATGTATATATATGGTACCTGCCAACCCATAGCAGCTTCTAGTGAGGCAAACTCTATTTGAAAGAGACCAAGAGCCATTGGCAAGTCAAACTTTCTATCATTTGACTCTTCCTCATCACCACAGCTGACTGGACCAGGAGAGACCACCCCCCTGGCCTGCAATTGTATTCTCTCTCAGGAATGTGAACTAAGGAATGCCAAGGAAAGGAATTCAGGAAGTATTATTAGGAGCAGAAGCTGAATCATTATAACATGGAGAGACTTGATTTCCAGTGGTCTGCAAAAGTCCAAGTGGGAAGGAATAGGAGCAGGGAGAGGAAACCCGCCCAGAGAGAGAATGAGAAAAGTAGGAACACGTTAGAAAGCAAGCATCTTCCAAAGGATCTATCCTACAGCTGCCCCGGTTCTGCTTTTAATCCATGAGGAGATTTGTAGCAAAATCTCTTTTTTGTTGTTTTTTTCTTAGAGTATCATGAGTGGCTCTCTGTTTCTTATAACTCAAAAGGCCACACTTCAACCCCATCTTATCCCGGGTTTATGTAATAAGGCCAAGGGCTGCCAACTTACATTAGCTCATGAAACTTGATAATTTGGTATTTATTACACTGACATTGATCCCCTCAATAATGAAATTTGAGAAAATTGGGGGGTTAGCAGCCATGCAAAGCATTTTAATGTTGACTTGCTTTCCCAGAGCAACAAGCTTGGACTTCTCTGCCTCCCATGCTGATGTGGGCAGACTTACCGGCTGGCTGCAGTTGTTCTTCTGGTGAGGGTAGAAGTGATCTGGGAGAAAGCTGGATATTCCAATCCCTCTGTAACAATGAGGAGAGCAAATGGCTTGCTCACCCTGAGTGGAGTGTGTGTGTCTGCATGTGTGTGTGTGCATACACACACACGAACATTCACACACATACATGAGGTGCCTGGCCAGTACAACAGTAAGCAAAGATGGGCAGGTTGTGATGCCCCCGCCCCCGTGGTACATTGTGACTAGGTGTCTTTGGCCCTGTGCTGTTGGTCGCTTGAGGACAGGGAAGCATATCCAGTTAGTTAAATGGTCCTGTATGCTGGAAGTGGATGTACGACACAGACTGCTGACAATTGTAGACATATGAAAGGATATTCAGGCAATAATTCCAAGAGGTATGAATGAAAACATTTTAAATTTAAAAAGTAAGTACAGGGCACCATAGCATATTACATGGTTTCTGGAGCCAGATATTTTGGGTCTAAAACACAGTTCTGCTGCTTATGACTTGGATAACCCTGGTCAAGACACTTAAATTCTCTCTATCTTAATTTCTCCATCTATATGATGGGGATAATGACCTATCTCATCTAGTTATTGCAAGGATTGAGTATGTTAATTTGTATGAAGCTTGTACAGAAGCGCCTGGCACATAATACTCCATCCATGTTATTGATTATGAGCCCCTACGACACTTCAAGACTGAGGCTTAGAGAGAGACTCACTGAAGCCCATAAGATGATCAGCCACAAAGTTCTGTTTGACACTGCTGTTTTTTTTAACACTCTAAAATAAAACCAAACTTTGCATTTCTCATGATTCTGTGAAAGAAGGATGACATTGCCCATATTTATCTTTAATTACACATGGGGAAGACTAAAGACTGAAAAGTGAAATTTTATGCTAACGGTGATGTCCCTCCTAATTTGCCCCACCCACCCTTTTTTTTGTCATTGAGCTGTTCAGACTTCACTGTCATTCTCTCTGCAGTAACACACAAGAGTAGAATCCCTTGGCAGCCCTCCAGGCAGCGTGTGCCCTTCAGATGCTCTAGAACCACACCACTCAAACAGTCCCAGGGCCCAGTACGAGGTCTGGCACACGGTACATACTCACCGTCTACTCAATTATTTTCAGTGATTGAATGTCAGTATCTCTCCCGCCACGTTGACCCCATCACCTCTTGTCTCAGAATCTTCAATGAGATTTTTCTCAAGTTTGAATTATTCATCCTGCATTTTGTGTCTTTCAGAGATCTCACCTGGGATGAACTTCCTTCTCTCCTTGTATGTAGTTGGCGCCTTTCACTCTTCCTTGCCTACTTAAGTTAATGTGTCTTTGGCTATGTTCTTCTTACTCATTTTTATCCCACACGTAGTACTAAATATAACTCCTTCATACTTTAACATTTTGTTTATACTCAAATGTTTCTGCTCTCTTTCCATCGGAATTATAGTTGTAGGAGACAATTGGAGGTGTTTTCCCAGCTCATATCCCACCTTCTCACTTGTTCCCATAGCAGCTGTGTTAGAACTCGTGACCCACCCTTTAACCCTAGCTGATGGGACCAAGGGTAGATTGGGGTTTTGTCTGAAGCCACTAAGTTTTGGGGTATTTTGTTTTGCACT